>NW_022589753.1:10636078-11236078 GCF_004348235.1 Phoca vitulina | reverse complement strand
ATGTGGCACCCGTGCCCTTTGTGAAGGAGGGTCACTAACATGCGGACTCCTGCCAGGTGGGAGGGCGGGCCCAGGGTGCCCGAGCTTCTTAATTCCCAAGAGAAGCCAGAAATCAAGACATGGGTGTGAAATCTTTTTAAATCTCCTGCCACATATTTTTAAAAGCCATGTGAGCTCAGACAAGCTGATTCACTCACTGCAGCTCCGTCTGAGGTGTCTTTTGGGAGGGGGTCTCAACACTGGAAACAACGGAAGTGTCCAGTGCCTGGGGGATCAGCCAAATTAATTTGGTCCATGGCATCCTTGCAGCCAGAAAAAAATGCCTGGGCGGCTGTTTACACGTAGACATGGAGGTGTCCAGGACATACCGGTGAGTGCAAAAAAGCAAAGTGCTAACCAGCAGCCATTTATGTAAGAAAAGAAAAAGCTACCTGGTCAAGACTGGCTTTCACTTAACCCCCTTGGAATTTAGTATTTGTGAATGTTCTCCTCTACCAAAAATCCTTTGTAATTTGTAAATTAAAATTTAAAAATATAAAAGGGAAGGAAAACATTGCGTGGGTGGTGCACATTGCAGCACAGGAACCCGGGGGATACTGTTTTCCCAGGCAGCTGGTCCCAAGGGCATGGAAGACCCTTAATGATAATAATTTTCTTATCATTAGTGTTTAACATCTACTGAGCCGTTGCTATGTGCCAGGTGCCTACTGAGGTGATGCCAATCTGCAGCTCAGAGATCAGAGGGTCAGAGTGGTCCCAAGGAAGTAACCTAAGGCTGCACAGCTAGCAAGCTACAGACTAGGATCCTATGGCCGGGCAGGTCCTTGTGAGTGATGAACACTTGAAGGGGACATGGCAGAGAGAGAGGGGTCCTCCTGTGTCTGTCCTCTCTTAGTGCTTGCTATTCCCTTCACTCGCTTCTGACCTGGAGTGACTCTGGCAATGCCCTTGCAGACCTCCACCTCCAGGAGGCCATCCATGATGCTCCCTCTGACTCTTGGACTCCCCCCGGCATAGGGCTGCCCCTATGACATCCATCTTCCCTGACCCAAATGTGAACTCAGGAGGCCCAGGACCATGGCCGGCTTGTTCACCAGGGCCCAGGCACACAGCTGGTACTCAATAAATGCCTGTGGAATGAATAAATTCGTAAAGAGAATCTTAGAGGACAACTGCCAGGCTTTGTCTGTGGGGGCACCTCACCAGAGCACCTTCGAAGGCAGTATCAGGCATTGCACTGCTCCTGCTAGGGAAATAGGCCCAGAGTGAGAGAGAGAGAGAGAGAGAGAGAGAGAGAGAGAGAGGGCCTTGGCCAGGACCTACAACAGCACGCTGAGCCCTGGGCCAGAATCAGAACAGCTGCCCTCCCTTTGCCCGTAAAAAGACCAAGGGTCAGAGGGGGAAAGGGCCGCGCCCAGGGTTGCATCCCCTCGGCCCCCTCTTGTACAGATGAGGACGCTGAGGTCCAGCAGGGGTGAGGACCCCGACAACAGCCCCACAGCTACAGATGGGGGCCTAGAACCTCTCGCATCCCACTTCTTAGTGGCTGTTTCCCTTGGGCCATGTGACCCTGTTGCTCCAGCAGCCCCGACCTGGGGTCACTGTAATCCAGCCCAGCATGGCCTTCCCCTTTCTGGTTCCTGTTTGTGGCCCAGGCCTGGACTTAGAAGCAGAAGTCGGCAGGGGGCAGGTGGAAGGGGTAAGGAAAAGGTGATGCTTCAACGCCAGCCTGCCGGCCTGGCACACTAACATGATGGAGTAACAGTCACAGTGGCCGACGCACACTGAGGCCTAGCACAGCCGGGGTGCCAGGTGCAGCCCACATTAGAGATGCCGCAGACCAGCTCCCTCCAGCACATTTTGCTCTCGGCTTAAAAAAAAAGCTACATTAAAAAAAAAAAATCACCTACAATTCCTAATTTCCTGCTTCCCTTGAGAACACAAGGCTCTGGGCGCCCCAGGCCTGAGCAGCAGTGGCTGCCCGTCCCCATCAGATGGGGCAAGAGCTCCTGGTTCAGCCCAGTCTCCTCCCTTTCCTGTGGCCTCCTATTGGGTGGCTTCCTTTGGGGGCAGCAATCACCAGCATTTTGAGCTGGTCCCTCATTCAAGTCTCAATGCTTCCAGGGATGAGCTACGTGATCTCACTTTCCAGGTGAGGAAACTGAGGCTCAGTGGGTAAAAATGAAGAGCTGGGTTTGGGTCCTGGGCTTGTCAATGGGACACGTTAGCTTGGATGCTGGGAGCTGTCCTGGTTCTAAAGAGCGCCCAGCTCTTTCGGCTTGCCTTGGAGAATGACCTTGAAATCGGAATAGTTTCCCATCTAAACGCCATCTATCTTTGGCCTCTGGAATCTGGATCCTTCCCAGACCAAGTGCTTCAACTTTGATCCATAAAGAATACATCTATAATACTAAGTGGCCCTCACTGAGCACCTACTATATTCCAGTTACAGTGCCAGGGATGAGCTCAGCCAGCCCTTGCCATACACTGTGGGCTGGGGACCATTTGCCCTTTCCTTCAGAGGGAGAAACGAGGCCTGAGAGATGAAATGACTGGTCCAAAGTCACAGCATGGACAGTCAGCCTGGCCGGGCCTGCGAGGTCAGGTGGTCTAAGTAGTGTCACTATACAGACGGGCAGACTGAGGTCCAGGGGGGAGAGAAGGGCTTTGCTTAGGACATGAGCGCTCAGGCCATCTCTGGCAGAGTGCTGGGCCTTGTTTTCCTGAGCCAGCCCCTGGCCTGGCCAAGGTCCATGATCTGGCCTCTGAGTTATGGCAGCGAATGCCTGTTGGCCTGGGGAGGAGATCGGGCTTGTGTGTGGTGGTTATAGAGGGCTGGGAGGAGCAGCGGAGGCCAGGCGTCAGGCCTCAGCCATCTTTGCTTTCCTGAGGGCAGGCCACGGCGGCCAAGGGCTTGGCATCAGGCCCGACTCTTCTTGTTTCAATCAGACAAGCCCTGAATAACCTGCACTTTTGATGGCCCTTGGCGTCGGGGAGGTGGGGGGACAGGAGGCCGAGAAAAGGCAGGAACCAGAGAGAGACAGAGGAACTGAGAGAGGCAAACAGATGAGAGAACAGGAAGTAGAGACACAGAGAAATGAGAAATGGAGAGACAGGAAGAGAGGAAAAACAGAGACGTGGAGAGATATTAAGGAGACAGAGAAAAAAAGACAAAGAGCGTGGCCAGAGAGGAGAGACAAAGAAATGGAAAAAGAACAAGACTGAGGGAGACAGAGAGAAAACTCAGCCCAGAGTGGCAGGGACCAGGCCTGGCCTGGAAAGGGGCCCCAGGTCTCTGGGTTCAGTCAGACCCATTCTGGGGGACCGAATCCTTGCCCTGACCCCAAGCTAAGAGATCCTTGTATCCCCCAGGGCCAGAGGTACCTGTAGTTAGCCAGGGTGGTTTGAACAGCTGACTCCAATGACCCCTGAGGGTCCACTCCTGGAGCCCGGGGCACCTGAGATGTGGCGCACACACACAGCCAGGTTTCAGCGGATACCTGCTGGGAAGCCGTGGGAAGCCTTACCTCTGGGCTTGCCCACGAGGCCTGCCAAGCCCACCAGGTCCTTCACAAATCCCGGCACGGGGCAGGCTGCTGCTGTGAACCCCGAACCCAGAGGGCAGCGGGCTAGGGGACCCTCCATGACTCCCAGGATCCGCAGGACCAGGCCCCAACTTCCTGGCCAGACACTAGGGGCCCACAGGAAAGGGCCGAGGCTGCCTCACTCCTTGGCCCTTGCTGTTCCCACCACCCAGTGCTGCCCCGATCAGACTACTCACAGCTCCCTGCAGACACTAGGCCCACTCGCTCTGTCCCCGGCCCTGCACGCATGCTGCCCCACTGACCTGGAACACTGGGCTCCTACACACCCACCCTGGGCTGGCTCCCTTCCACAGTGAAGGTTAAGAACACGGAACCTAGAACATTCCCCTCCTTCCACCCGTGTTCTGGTTCTGGCCCTGCTGCTAACTGTGTGATTGTGGGCAAGTCCCTACTCTTTGCTAAGCCTCAGGAAATGTCTTCAAGATGGACAGGGGGACCATGAAGTGCCAGGCAAATCAAACACAAGCAGTCCCTGGCCTTGCTGACCCTGCCCTCTGGGAGGGGCGGATGCAGGCTTGATCCTAAACAGGACAAGCATTAGGAAGAACACATGTAGGGGCTGGGCTATGAGGAGGCTACAGGAGGTGGGGGGGGGGGGAGCCTCAGTTTCCTGCCCTGAAAAATGCAGTCGGTACTGAGGGGACACCTCAGGCAGTTGTAGTGAGGATGAAATGAGATCATGTGAAGAAAATGTCCAGCACAAGCAGTGCTAAATAAATGTCAACTATGTTAACTGCCTTATTATTGCTGCCAACTGTCAGGGTGCCAATCCACCTCTGGCCCCAACAATATCAAGAATTCAGTCCTGGAACCCAGAAGCTTCTCCTACTCTCTCCTTGCTCATTTTTCTCCAGTCCATGGGACTCCTTGGTGTTCCACAAACGTTCCGGGCATGCTCCCACCTCAGGGCCTTTGCATTTGCTGGGTCCTTGGTCTGGACCAATCCTTCCTCAATTATCTTCAGGCCTCCCTCCCTTCATGTCTCTGTTCAAATATTACTCACGCAGTGAAGCCTTAACTGCCCCCTCCCTAAAATGTTACTGCCCCCAACAACATTTCACTTCCCCCTTTTCTGCTATGTATTTGCTCCATAATGCTTGCCACCACTGGGCAAGGGAGCTACTTTCCTTATTTACTGGGCGTAGTAAAATACCAGCTCTATTTTTCCTGTCTTATTCACTGCTTTGCCCTCAGGGCCTAGAATGGAGACTGGGACAAAGATGCTCCACATGTGTTGAGCCTGGTGCCTCATTTTATAAGTCAGGTCCAGAGAAGGTCGAAGTACTTCTACAAGGCCACACAGGAAAGGAACAGAGACAGAGGGAGGGAGACCTACGAAACTTGGAGAAACCAGTCTGTCCAGTCTCCTGCTTCTCCACTCCTCACTCCTCATCACCTTGCCTCCTCACAGCTCCAAGTCAAGAGGAGATAAAGCCTTTACTGAAGGTTTGGGGCATCTGGAGGCTGTCTGCAGCCTCAGATCCCTGCATGGCTGTTCTTCAGAGGGTGAAGGGCATTTGGGGAAATCAGAACCAGACAAAGACGCAATCATGGGGGAATGGAGAAATGGCAGTCTCTTGGGGGAGCTCAGAATGCCTGAGTATGATTTGGTTGAAAGTGGGCAGGGTTTACCCAGGTGGGCAGAGCTGGACACCAAAGGAAGAGGCCTTTGAATCCTTACCCTCGAGTTTCCGGTGGTGAGTCTGAGGACAAGAGAGGTCAAACGCCTTACTCCAAGACTCCCAGGAAACACCAGACTAATGGGGCAGCACTAGGGAGCGCCTACTGTATGCCAAGCACTGCACCAAAGTGGATGATCTCACTTCCTCTTCCCCCAAACACTAAGGAACAGGTAAACCTTATGTCCATTTTAGAGGTGAGGAAACTGAGGCTCAGAGAGGGAAAGTGGCTTGGCCCAGGTCACACAGCAAGAAGCAGTGGGGATGCCAAGCCCAGCCTATCGCAGGAAGTGCAGGAGGTTTTAGGTCCATAGGCTAGGTGCTTTGGGAACAAGCTAAAGAAACCATGGCATCATGCACCAGGTACCCAAGTCATTAAAAAAAAAAAAATCACACCCAGAGCATGGAATTGCAAGTCCAGAAAGGGCCTCTGGTGACCTGGGACTCAACAAGAAAGCAAATGGCCCAAGGTCACACAGCCAGTGATGGCAGAGATGGTAATGCAAACCCGGGCCAGTCAGAGTAGAAAGCCAAAGGTGGTAGTGGACCCATGCCCACCCCAGGCAAGGGCTGTGCATGGCGGCTGTCCCCTGGCAAAAGGAAAGATGTCAGAATGTTTGACAAACAAAGCTTGGTGTGATGGTGACATCCAGGCGGAGAGGCCTCCTGCAGCTCCCAGTCACCTGACTCTGGAGTTCTCCATGGCACTTCCTTAACCCCTGGGGACAGAGGGCCCAGGCAATGAGATTCCTTGGGTTCTACTGGAAGTCAGAGAAGAGTGGGAGAGCCGGTGCTTGCTGGAGCATAAATAGTAGGCACAGCAGGAAGGAGCCAGAGACCACTATCTGAGGGCAGAACAGGGGGTAAGGGTCTCTAAACTGTGGTCTGGTTTGGAAAATGGAGGGGGCTGATATACATGCAATGGGAAAGGGGCAAGGGCTGGACTTGGGGTTTGCATACGGGAGGAGCTTAAACTGGAAGATTTACAGTGCCCTCACCACTCGGGATACCGGAATAGAGGAACAGAGTAAGAGCTGAGGCTCCTCTTGGTTGGGGGAGTGGGTGGTCTGTGGCCACTGAAGCTGTAACTAGAATGGGGCTTGGGGGTAGGGCGGCGCCTGGGGCACTAGGTAGCTGGGGGTCCCTGAGTTGCGGTTCCTAGGGCAGGGAGGCTGACGTGCCCAGATTTTGGGGGTGAGGTCACTGTTTGCTGCCCAGAGCCCTGGCTGGGGCACAGATGGGGCCCTCGGCTGTGAATTCCGGATCTGGGGAACCTGGGATGGGATGTGACTTTTAAGAGCCCGGGGGGAGGGGGGGATGAGAGGAGGCGGGGGGGGGGGGGGAGTGGCAGTGCATGCAGCTGACGGGTTGCCTAGGATAGGGGTCCCTAAGTCTAGGGGCGCTCTTTGCAGCCGCGGATGCTTTGAGGCTAGGATCCGGATCTGGGGGTGCGATGGGGGCTCTCTATGTGGCCCGGGGAGCTGATATGGCAGTTCCTTGATATAGGGATTGTCTGTGCATTTAGAAAGCCCCATGGCTGGAGCTCTGGCTTGAGCTTGGAAGGGGCCCTGGGGTGGGGTCCCCGGACTTGGGGGCGCTATTTGCAAGTTTAGAAGCCGAGGCTGGAGTTCTGCATCAGGGCCTGAGGCTGAGGTTCCGATCTGGGGAACCCGGGGTCGCTGTCCGCAGCCCGGCTGCAGGCCCAGAGCGGGGGCCCGGAGATCTTACCTGGAGAGTAGAGCGAGGCCAGTTCGCGGGCCCCGGCGTGCTGCGCGCCCCAGCGCCGGCAATACGCCGCCTCATCCTCGTCGAGTTCCGGCTGCTGACCCGGCCCATCCTCGGCGCCCGCCATGGCCACTCACCCGGCCCGCCCGGTGCGCTCCGCTGGCGGCGGCAGGGCCGCGGAATCGCGGCGAGATCACGCCGCCCAATGACTGCTCAGCGCCCGGCGCGGCGGAGGCGCGGGCGGGGACCTCGCCCGGCCGCGCGTCACAGCCAATCGGGGACCGCGCCGGGGCCGCGATGGCCAATCAGCGGCCGTCGAGCCAGCCAACCGCGGCGCCGGGGGGCAGGAACGCCCCTGGTCGCAGCTGGGCACGGAAGGGTGGGGCGGCGGCGCGTCCCTCCCCGCAGCGATCCGCCCCCGACCCGGGCCCGGCGTCGACCCCACAGGAACAGCCGGCGCGGCGCCACCCACCTCGCGCTCGGTTTACCGGCCTGTGCAATGGGCCGAGGTCGTGCGCCGCCGGACCCAGAAACAGGCGTTTCTTCAGCACGCACTGTCAAGCGCCTCCTGTGTGCAAGGAGCGCGAGTGGAGGGCGCCGGGCCGGGGCCAGGGAGCCAGCGCTTGGCGGACACTTCGAACAGTGCTCCCTGGCTGGGGCCCCCTCTGCCTGGGCTAGCTTCTCGAGCCCTACCGCGTGCAGAGGTCACGAGGACCGTGCGTCCGCCTACTGTGTGCCAGCTGGTGTTGAGCGCCCGCGAGCCTGAGCCCCAGGACCTCCTGTTCTCCAGAGGGAGAGGACAGTAAACTGATGAGAATGACCTTAAGCGTCACTGTAAGATTTGGTGAGCGCTTAGTATCCGTTAGACGCCGGGCCAAGAGCGAGTCAACAGCCTTTCGTTGACTCCTAATAACCAGTGATGTTGCCTCCTCAGAGTCCCCTCCTGACTTCCCTGCTCAGAGTTGCTCCCTCCTCCAGTCACTGTGACATCATCATGTTTTGTCTTCACAGCGCTTGTCATGGGCAATGAACTTGCAGTTCATGTGTCACCCAGCAGAAAACCAGTTCCTGAGGACCGGGACTTGCTTTGTTCACAGCTGAATCCCCATGTCTGGATCAGCATAGGGCACATGGTAGAAACTCAGTAAACGCTTGCTGAGTGAATTAAGGCTCAGCCCAATGCTTTCATTCAAATCCTTTGCGCATTTAATAATTGGATTGTTTGTCTTTTATTGTTGAATTGTAAGAGTTCTTTATGTGTTCTGGACACTGGACTCTTATCAGATATATGATTTGCAAATATTGTTTCTCATTTTTTTGTGTTTTCACTTTTTGCATAATGTCCTTTGATGCACAAAAATGTTTTTACTTTTAAAAAAATGTTTTTACTTTTGATGAAGTCCAGTTTTTGTGTTTTTTACTTTCTTTATGCCCTAGGTGTCATATTTCCTTATTCTTTCTTCTTCTTCTTTTTTTTTTTTTTTTACAACTTCATGGTATTCCATTGTGTGTCACAGTGTTGGGGGATGGAGCCCCTGCTGGCTTGCCTCAAGTCAAGATCATGTTGATCTGGATTGCTCCATTCATTTATTCATCAGATCTTTACTGAGAATTGCTGTGGGCCAGATACTGTGCGAAATGCTGATGGTACAACAGCAAACAAGACACGTGAGGGCCCTGTCCTCAGAGTTGCAAGAGGGACGGACAAGAAACAGGTAAAAATAATTCATTTAACTAGTTGCCTATTGAATGGATGTTTGGTTGTTTCCTGTCTTTAGATGTTGTAAACTTTTTATGTGATGTCAGTGTTACATGTGAAGGTAGATCAAGACGACACACTCTTGAAGTGGGATCACTGTGATAAATGTTAAATGCCTTTGTCAGTTTGGTAGATATAGACAAACCATCATTAGGTAGGTGGATACCGGGATTAGAATCACATGCGAATATATACTCCCACAGCTGTGTTCAAGAGTGCTTGTTCCCCACAGCCTTGCCAACGGAGTGTGGCTGTTTAAGTAGGATTAAAAATTCAGCCCTTCAGTTACACTAGCACATTTCAAGTCACCTGTGGCAGGTGGCAAGCGAACTGGACAGTACAGATGTAGCACATGTCCATCATCACCGAAAGTTCTGTTGGGCAGTTCTGGTAAAGAGTTGTGCAGTGACCTTGACTTTACATTTTAATAGGGTCTCTCTGGCTGTCTGCAAGGAATGGACTCAGGGGACTGTGCTGAGCCAGGACCCCAGGAGGAGGTGACAGTGATGGCTCAGGTAGGAGCGGATGGAGGGTTAGACCGGGGTGATCGTGGATGTGGGGGAAGTGCTTGATTCTGGATGTGTTTTTGAAGGCAGAGGGGCCAGGCTTTGCTGGTCGATGAGATGGGGGGGAGTTGAGGGAAATGGAAGTCGAGGATGACTTCGAGGTTCCTGGCCTGAGCCACTGGGAGGATGGAGGTGCTGTTGACTGAGCTGGGGGAGAATACAGTGGGAGCACGTTTGGGGAAGGGGGGAGACCAGCAGTTCTGTTTCGGGCGTGTTGTGTGTGAGATACATGCTGGATGTTCTGAGCAGAGATGTTAAGTGGGCATCGAGTTGTTTTTGTGGCCTTGAGAATGACATGCGCTTTTGGTCACCAAGTTAGAGCAAATCCAGAAAGGAGGGAAGAGGCAGAATCACACACCTAAGATGGGGATGGGTGGGCGGGGCAGAGGTCAAAGGCAGTGATGGGCAATGGAAGGAGCCCAGCCTTCGAAACTTGGAGTCTCACACCTGTTTCCGAGCCTATGTAGGTCCATTTTCCTTCGTTAAATGGAAAAAGAATGCTTCATAGGCTTTAGTAAGATTCACAGTGAACGCAATGAGAGGTAGGCTACCTGGCAGGCAGGAGACACTGCAGAAATGTTCGTCACCTCCCCTGTGTGTTACACTTGACTATGAAGGTGTTGGGATGAGTTCCACACCCTCATCTGACATTGAAGGCCCTGCTGATCTGGGCCCTGCTGACTTTCCAGCCTTGTCTCCTGACATCTCCCACTGTCATCCTGCCGCAGGGCCTTTGCACTCACTGTACCTGCTTCCTGGTGAACGGTCTCCCTGGAGAGGCATGTGGCTGGCTCCTTCTCCTCCTTTAGGTCTCTATTCTCTGGTTCCTCCTGGCTCTGAGACTCAGGCTGCAAAGCTGCCCATGATGGACACCCCCAAGATCATGTTGATCTGGATTGCTCCATTCATTTATTCATCAGATCTTTACTGAGAATTGCTGTGGGCCAGATACTGTGCGAAATGCTGATGGTACAACAGCAAAAAGATAATCTAATTTCAGGTAAGGACCGATGATGTGGAGAAGTGAAGCAGGCTGCAGAGATGGGTGGAGAATGACAGGGAGTGCTTCATCAGATGGGGAGCGGAGGTGTCAGGAAGGCCTCTCTGAGGAGGTGGCAATTGAGCAGGGACCTGAAGGAAGTGAGGATACCCAGAGAAGATGTGCAGAGGCCCTGAGGCAGGAGCATACTTGGTGTGCTCAAGGGACAGCAAGGAGGCTTATGTAGCTGGAACAGAGGGTGAGAGGAAAAAAGGGGGAAGGTGGGATCAGAGAGGTATGAAGGAGCCAGATCATTATGCACCATTTAGGCCAAATAAATGTTGAATTAATGCGTGAATGAAAGAGGCAAACAGAGAGCTATGGGATGGCTACCTACCTCGGGGTAAGAAATCAGGGACAGCTTCCTGGAGGAGGGGATACCTGAGCTGACATCTGAAGTAAAGTAAGAACTGGCTGGGGAAAGGGAGTCAGGTGAGGTATGAGGGTCTTCCAGACACACGGAATAGCATGTACACAGACCCAGGGGTGAGAGATTGTTTTACTCACTGAATTGAAGGAAAAAAACAATCAGCCAGGCTGGAGTATAGCATGAGAGGAGAGTTGTGGAGAAGAGGAAGATCCATGGGGGCTTGGGCATGCTTGGTGCCCTACATAGGAATCTTGACCTTTCCAAGGGCAGCACCAGGGTGCCCCGCAGAGTTGAAGATCCAATTTGTGCTTTGAGAAGCTACCTCTAGCTGCTGAGAGGAGGTGGATTAGAATGGGGTGAACCTAGAGGGAAGGGAGATGAGTAAGAAGGGTCCACAGGGATGATGGGTGAGGGGGCTGGAGGTCAAGGGAGGCTGCGATGGGGGCTTGTGCCAGCGGACTTCTTTCTCCCACCTCCTTATGCATCCTCTTCATCCATCTGAGTGTGCTTACGCTGGGTGAACGTTTTCAGCGTCTGCCCTGAGCCGGCCCCGTGCTGTGGGCTGAGGGACCTGTGGGGAATAGTCTCATTCCTGAGAGATGTTCCTTAGTGACACACAGGGCCCTGTGTTGAGGAGAATGTTTGAGATCCTGCCTCAGGCATATTTACGTAGGCTCTGCACAACACAAATTGACTGCAAAAATGAGCTCCACTCTAATTTTAATTTTTACAATTCATTTATTCGCCCAGCAAATATTTATTGAGCATGTATTACAAGGCAGGACTTGCTCTAGGTACTGGAAACATAACAGGAAAGAAAGAAGACAAAAATCTCTGCCTCCTGGAGTTGACACCTGGGGGGTGGGAAGGGAGATGGACAATAATCACTAACGACTGAACTATGCTGACATGCTAGGGGGTGATGGCTGCTTTGGAAAAACAACAACAACAACAACAAAGCAGGGTAAGGAGGATTGGAAGCTGGGAGGTTGGAGGGCAGGTTGAGTAGTTAACGAGGGTAGCCAGGGAATGCCTCACTGAGAAGGTGATAGACTAAAGATAGAAGGTGAGCAGATTAAAGGAGGGGATGGAGGGAGCCATGTGAGACTGTAGGGGAAGAGTGTTCCGGACAGAGCCAAAAGCCAGTGCAGAAGCCCTGAGGTGGGAAGGAGCCTTACTAGCTTTAATGATTGACTGAATGTATGAGCTGTTAAAAAAAAGTGGACTTGGGGCCCACAGGGACCATAAAAGTTCCAGGTTGTAGCCTAGCGGAAGGACCAAGGGCGTCAGAGTTTCCTGGCTGTGAGAAGAGTCTCAGAGACAAGGGGGGGCTGCTGTGCGGTCAGGATGCCAGCTATCCCGCTACCCCTAGAGGCTCTGTGTGCCCAGCCAGGCTGTTTGCTCCCTAAGTCAGTCTACGGGAACATCTCCTTCCCATTTCCCCTGTTCCCAGCAGGGCCTCCTACCCGGAAGGAAGTGCCCCATGCTGTGCTCTGGCCTGCTCCAGGCTGTTTGCCAACACCCTGAAGGTACCTGCCTCCTGACCCTGCCACCACCACAGGGCATGGCTATGGACAGGAAGGCCTCCTTCCCTGGAGGGTCATGGCCAGACTGCACTGGCCAGATGGTGCATAGCCATCCCCAAACGAAGCCTTCCTTTTTTTCTACATTTTAAAATGTTTTATTGTATGTGTGAGTCATGGGGATGGAGACATCTGCTTCTGGATGCCTATGCCCGTTCCCCCTCCTTCATGGAAACAATACTCTGAATTTTTGGAGGAAATCTCTCTTGCCTGCTTTCTCAGCCTGTGGTTTGTATGGGACAGACTCCACTTCTTTAATATAAGCCAAGCGACATTGTCCAGCCACCTGGGACATGGTGATTGGTTCGGAGATGGGTGTGTGACTTCAGATGGCCCAATCAGAGTGAATTTCAGGATCCTGCCATGGAATTTCACGGATCCAGGAATCCAAGCATCTTGGGACATAGATGCTTTTTCCCCATTGGATGTGAATGAGAAAGCAAGTCTCATCAGACTCTGCTGGCAGCATGAAGGGGTCATCTTTAGGGTGCATTCCCTGGAGCAGGCAGAGAGGAAAGACCAAGAGAAACCAGGTCCTTGGTGAGATCTTTGAGTGGCTGGATCAAGCCTTACCTGAAAGTGGTCCTCCCTTTCCAGTCAGACAGACTTAGGTTTAAGTCTCAGCCCCACCACTTGTGTGTTGTGTGACCATGGGCAAATTATTTATTCTCCCAGGATGTCAGTTTCCTAATGTGGAAAATGGGGATAATAAGACTATGCCTGCCTTGCGGGGTCGTTGTGAAGATAAGCTAATAAATACATTGTGGTTAGAAGAGTGCCTGGCAATAAATTTTAGCTATTGTTATTAGCATTAAATAAATACCCAGAGCAAACCCTACCTGAACTGCGTGTGATCTTCTTCTGGACTTCAATACATTTTCTGGAAACCAATACATCCTCTGTTTTTATTTTACATCTTTCTTACTTGCAGAGTGTAGGGATCAAGATCAGGGTGGGATTGGGGAGAAATGGTGGGGGACTGGTGTTTGAAAGTGGCTGTTTCTGTGTGCTGGATATTTTAAGTACACTTGCTCTTTGACCTCATTTTACAGGAAAAAAACTGAGGCTCAGAAAAGTTGACTTGCCCAAAGATGAGTAAGATTTCATCAGGGGGAAAAGATGAGGGACGGTATGTTTGGCAGGTGTGGCAAGATCAGGGGCCATGACGTGTGAATGTCCTCGGTGTACTATTCAGGGAACAGGAGTAATTCGGAGTCCAGGGAATAAAAGATCAAAGCCATGTTTTAAAAACTAGAATAAAACATAGGTGAGTATGACAAGATCCTTTTAAAATCATAATTTCTAAGATAATTTTAATTTTACAGAGAAGTTGCAAGAATAGTGCAGTAAGCTTCCATATCTCCTTCACTCAGATCCCCCAATCATTAACATTTTGCTACACTTGATTTGTCATTTTCTCTGTGTTGTGTATAATTTTTCTGAACCATTTTGAGAGTCAGTCATAGACGCGATGTCCTTTTACCCTTAAATACTTCAGTGTGTGTTTCCTGAGAACAAGGACATTCTCATACATGGCCACAGGTTTGAAACAGGTTTCAAAATGAGGAAATTTAACGTTCACAGAAGGTTTCTATTGTCCATATCCAAATACCACTAATTGCACCCATAATGACCTGAAATCCTTAGTGACTACCAAGGTCATTGTACCCCTTCCAAAGAGAAAAAATGTGTGCCTGCCCAAAGAGAAGAAAATCATGAACATCCATAAATCTGCTTAAAGCATCTGTGCTTAGAATTCCTGCTTGTAGGCTCTGTATATCTCAAGTAGTGGTTTTCGACTGGGGATGCTTTTGACCCCTATGGGACAGTTGACAATGTCTTGAGACGTTTGTGGTTGTCACACTTTGGGGGTGGTAATATGCTATTGTCATCTCATGGGTAGAGAAGCTAGGGATGCTGCTAAATGTCCTACCATGCACAGGACAGAGAATTCTCTGACCCAAAATGTCAATAGTGCTGAGGTTGAGAAACTCTGATCTGCAAGTAACTGGGGAGAGACACCTCCCTTTGCTGCAATCGGAGCACCCTGTGGGCTTCCAGTTCACCCCAGCAATTCTGTTTCTCTCCAGCTACCCTGGAAAACCCCCACTCCTATAGGCGTAGGGAGGCCCAGCCAAGGCTGTTTATGATAGCTCCAAGCTGGAACTAACCCACGTATCCTATTAGGAGGAGACTGATAAAATAAAACTGTGGAGTCACGCTGTGGTCACGGCTCTTTCCTCAGCTCTGTTTGCATTTCTGTAAAACAGGGTTGGGGGGGTGGGATTGGAAGGATGCCAGTTATCTTGGGTTCGGCTGCTACTTTATGACTTGTGGGCATAACTGCTTCTGACTCATGCACAATTGACGCATTGGGATTATGTGCTCACCAGTCTCTGGGCTTTTATTTACAGGAGGCTGCCCGGGAATGTCTCTCCATTGGAATCGAGGGCAGGGCCTCTGCTGAGTCACCTCTGGCCCCCAGGAACCCTACTCAGGGTCTAGTTCATTGGAAAAGCAGCTGCCATTCCTTTGGTGCCAACTATATGCTGGGCCCAGTGCTAAGTCCACAAGCTCTCACATGGCACGAGCATACTTACTCTCTTATCTCCATGTTATAAATGAGGACACTAAGGCTCAGAGAGGTCATGACACACAGCTGGGAAAGGCAGAATTGCGATTCCACGTAAGATGAATCAAATTCCAAAGTCTGGGCTATTTCTAGTCTGCTGCAACTTCTCTTACACATGGTAGGTGCTCAGAAAAATATGGGTGGCAGAGGGTGGACAATATATTCATTGGTTATAAACCCCGAGTTTTAGCAGATAACATAGCTGCCCAGCTATGTTAGCGACGGACTGCTGTTCCAGCTTCCCTTGCAGCGGTATAGGACATGTGACTAATTCTGGCCAATCGAATAAGAGCAGAAGTGGCACGAAACATTCTGGTTTGTGCCCTTAAAGAGATTGACTTCTGTTTCCTTTTCTCCATTTCCCACTGGCAGGAATGTAGATGTGATGGCAATGTTAGAGTAGCCACGTTGGGCCATGAGATAGAAGCTGCCAGTCGAAGATGGATGAACTGTAAGATAGAAAGAGTCTGGGTCCCAGGGCGCCTGGGTGGTTCAGTTGGTTGAGCATCTGACTCTTGATTTCGGCTCAGGTCATGATCTCGGGGTCGTGAGATGGAGCCCCATGTTGGGCTCTGTGCTCAGTGTGGAGTCTGCTTGAGATCCTCCCTCTTCCTCTGCCCCTCCCCCCACTCGTGCTCTCTAAACAAACACATAAAATCTTAAAAAAAAAAAAAAAAAGAAAAATGAAAGAAAGAGTCTGGGTCCCTGATACCATAAAGCCACCATCCAGCCCTGGACTGCTTTCCTTCAGATTAATGTAAGAGAGGAAGATAAATGATTTTCTTGTCTAGGAAACGCTTGTTATTTGAGCCATTCTTGAACAGCATGGATCTGGTATCTCACCAGTGTAGTTGTTAAGTGAGTGAACGGATGACTGAATGACAGAAGGAACCATCAGACACAGGTCCGTACACATATAAAAGTGCACAGACTGACCTTGTGCTGAGGTGGGAGCATTTGACCAAGTGCAGTGGAAAAATCTGTGGCCAGAAGAGCCAGTTTCAGACCTGGCCCTTGTACTAACTTGCCGTAGGCTCCTGGGTAACCCATGTGCCCTCTGTGGGCCCCACCCTCCTCAGCTGTAAACGAGGCTGAGCGAGTTCATGGAATCTGTGCAATTTAAAGATGTTCACTGATCTTTGCAACTCCATTTCTAGAAATCCACTCCCAGAGAAGTTCTCACCTCAGAGCTCATGACCACAGGTGCTAGGATATAGATGCACCTTGGTTTGTGGAGGAGAAACTTGAACTATCCTTAAAGGTAATGAGATATACGATGGCACGTTCATGCTCTGGGGAGCCGACAGCGGACTGTGGCCACCAAGGATTCTCTGGTGACACCTCCTGGCACAAAATGAAACTGCAGCCCAGCTCGGCAAGGCCCTGGGAATTTCCAGAACCAGAGAGGCTCAGGGTGGCTGTGAGCGTAGTGTGGGAAGCCACAGAGCAAGGAGAGATTTGGAAGGAAGGCACCAAGGTGAGGAGGCGGCCTGGGTTCGAATTCCAGCTTCACTACTTACTAGCTAGGTGAGCGTGGGCCGAGTTGGGACTTTCTCTGAGCCTCAGTTTCTTCTATAACATATGGACCCATGGGCCCACCTTATGGATGTCTAGTGAGGATTTGATGAGAGAATTCATTCATTAGATTAGTTTTTCTTAAAGATTTATTTATTTGAGACAGAGAGAGCACGTGAGCATGTGGGGGGAGGGGCAGAGGGAGAGAATCTCAAGCAGAAGCCCCGCTGAGTGTATAGGGCTCAAATGACTGAGCCACCCAGGCACCCCCAAATCTCATTCCTTTTTACGGCTGAGCAATATTCCACCATGGGTCTATAACTTCACTAATTTCATGGTTTCTCCCTTTGTATTAAGACTTTAATCCATGTGAAGAGTCGGCCTTTGTTTGCAGTTTTGTTTGGGGCCAGTTTCCCAACAGCATCTCCTGAACCGTGTCTCCTTTCCCGGGCAGGCTGTGGTTCCATGCACTGAGGTTCTCAGACAACCGTGGTCGGCTCCAGCCCCCCTGCGTTCCCTCGTTGGCCTGCGTTTCCGTGGGCCAGCACCCCAGTTTTTATTATACTCTGTGATTATAGTTAGTGCCACTGAATTTATTATACTGGCATGTGCCTTTTTCGGCCGGTAGGGGAAGTCTCCTCTTTACTATTCTTTCTTAAGGTTGCGGTTGTCCATGCCACACCCTATCAAATCCTCAGAACACCCTGTATTATCAACGAGTACAATCCTTTCTCCCACAGGACAGGTGAGAAAATAGGCTTCAGGGAGGGGACGTGACTTGATGAAGTTTGCAGAGCTGACAAAAGGCAGAGCTAGGACAAAAGCAGGCCTGGTCCCCAGCCCCCAGCTGCCTCTCCTATCTATAGCCCACCCGGGTTTTAGCTTCAAGAAGGGGGAAAGGGCTGCAAAAGCCTACCATGCTACTCACCTGCCAGTTTGCTCTCAGATCCCTTCCTCGTAGCAGGAAAGGAAACCACTGTGCATTTAAACAGAGAGACTTTCCAACGGGGAATTGGTGACAGGGATGGTGGAGGAGCCCAAAAGTCAAAAAAGAGGGTGTGAAAAAGCTCAGAAATTTGCAGCAGAAGTCATTGCCACCTCTAAGCTGGAGGGAGCAAGGGAGGAGGAAGTGTTACAGTAGCCCAGGGCCTGTGCCACTCAGCAAAACTGGAAACACATCTCTGGGATAGAACTGTGAGCCACCATTAATTGAGCATTTACTATGCGTCAGGATCTTCCACTGGTATTTTACGTGCATTCTATATACACAGGATGCCGCTCCTTCTGGCCTCTGCTTAGACCTCCTCAGAGATGCCCTCTAATAATGCTGCCACCCACACAGATCCAGCTTCTGCTTTATTTTCCTTTATAGTATTATCAATACCTGCAATTATCCCATACGCATGTTTGTCTGTTGTGTCCCCCCCACCTGCCCTGCCACTAGAGTGTCAGCCCTGTGAGGGCAGGACTCAGGGCTTGGTGTATTTTGGTGCCTGGATGAGATTCTCAATCACCCACATCATAGGTACTCGATGTTCCTCCAGTAACTAATCTGGGGGCGCCTGGGTGGCTCCGTCAGTTAGGCATCTGACTCTTGGTTTCGGCTCAGGTTGTGATCTCATGGGTCATGGGATTGAGCCCCGCGTCAGGCTCTGTGCTTAGTGCAGAGTCTGCTTGAAATTCTCTCTCTCCCCCTCTCCCCCTGCATGCGTGCGCACGTGCTCTCTTTCTCTCTCTCTCTCTAAATAAAATCTTAAAAAAAAAAAGGAAAGAGATTTTGACACATGCTACAAGGTGGAGAGATCCTGAAAGTGTATGCTAAGGGAAGTAAGCCAGACACAGAAGAACAATGATAAGCAGATTCATACGGACAGAAAGTAGGATGGTGACTGCTAGAAGCTGGAGAGGGGGAGGATGGGGAATTATTGTTTAATAGGGACAGAGTTTATGTTGGGGACGATGACAAAGTTTTGGGTATTGACAGTGGTGATGGGTACGAGATATTGTGAATGTAATTAATACCACTGCATTGTACGCTTACAAATGGTTAAAATGATAAATATTATATATATTTTACTCCAAAAAAGCACTCTCCCATTAGTAAAAGAATAGTCAGAAGGACACTCTATGCCTAGAGGTGAGAAAGGACGTTTTAAATTAAGTCAATTTCAAAAGCACAAGCATAAAGAACCTGATTCAGAAATGGTCAAGGAACCTGAATAGGCATCTTCCCCCCCGCCAAAAAAAACCCCTTCAGATGGCCGGTGTACACATGAAGTGACGCTCAGTGTCATTAGGGAGACTCAAGGGGATACCACTTCGCACCCCATAGGATGGCTCTCATAAAAAAACAATGGAAAATAACCCGTTCCGATGAGCATGTGGGGACACTGGAAACTTGCTCAGTGCTGGTGGAATACAAAACAGGGCAGCTTGTGTGGAAAGCAGTTTGGCGCTTCTTGGGAAAGTGAAAACATAGAATTACCATATGATCCCCAATTCCACTTCTAGGTTTATCCCTAAAAGAATTGAAAATGAACTCAGATTCTCATATACCCGTTTCCAGCAGCATCATTCACCACAACCAGAAGGCGAAAACAATGCAGATACCCGTTGACAGGTGGATGGATGCACAAAATGTGGTTTATCTGAATGATGGGATATTATTTAGCATTAAAAAGAAGTGGAATTCTGACACAGGCTACAGCATGGATGAACCTTGAAGACATTATCCAGGGGAAGCAAGCCAGACACAAAAGGACAAATATTGTACGGTTCCACTTATCTGAGGTACCCAGAGCATCACATCCATAGAGACAGAAAGTGGAATAGAGGTTTCCAGAGGCTGGGGGAGGAGGAGGACAGAGTTTCCATTTGGGGAGATGAGAAAGTTCCAGAGATGGATGGTGGTGATGGTTGCACAACTCTGTGATTATAGTTAGTGCCACTGAATTGTATCCTTAAAAACCACTAAAATGGTAAATTTTATGTTATCTGTATTTTACCACAACAAAAAAACCCCACAAATGTATAAAAGGCAAAAAAAAATTTTTTTTGCATTACCCTGATAATATAAAAATTAAGGAATTCTGGCCAAAGGATACCACGGACAGAGTAAATAGGCAGGTGTCAGAGTGTGAAGACATTGCAGTGTCTAAAATTGCTGTGCTTAGAATATACAGGAAACTTGGAAATAGACAACAGCGGAAAAGACAGCAGCCCCCAAGGAAAAGGGACAACGGATGTGGAGAGCAATTGACAGAAGAGGAAAACTACTAGCAAGTGAAGCAGGCTCAAACTCATTAGTAATAGGATATGCGAATGAAAACAACCAGGAAATATCCCTTTACGCCTGTGAGGTTGGTAAAAATCAAAAAGTTGGACAGCACCCAGATTCTGGTTTCAAAATACCATTCTCCTGTAAAAGGAACCAGGGCTGGGTTAAGACAAGTAGAAATGGAGCCTGGAACATCTTGTCCCAGAAATAAGGAAATGCCCAGAGAATGATGGGGACATGGTGGAAAGACCCGGGAGCCAGTTAAAAGTGACTTAGACTGGCCGAATCTGGGTCACTTTGAGCATCGAAATAAGTAATGGTAGTGATGGATTTATTACCCCTGGGATAACATAAAATCCACGGGTCCCTCCTGATATAAATGAATAAACAAATAAAGTGGGAATATGGCGATTTTAAGATATGCCCACCAATTCTTTGACTTACTGTCTTATCTCCATTCGTCTCAAGAGGTGGAATCTCATTCACTTTCCCTTGCGTGGGGGCTGGACTCAGTGATCCGATGTGGATGGGTAGAATACGGCAGAAGCTGTGCTGTGTCAGAGAACGAGGTCAGTAAAAGGCAGGTCCTCCCTCCTTGCCGTACTCTGCCATAACTCTCTCTAGGGGAAGACAGCTTCCATGGGGGACACTCAGGCATCCGGACAAACAGGGCCACGTGGTGGGGGACCGAGGAATCCCTTAACAGCCCTGTGAATGAGTCATCTTGGAAGCAGGTCCCTCCGCGCTGAGCTGTCCCACACGAGTCACTAACCACCATGGCTGTTTAGTGCCGGCTCTGGCCAGTCCAAGTTGGAACGTGCTGTGAGAAATATACACTGAAAAAGAGATGTCAGATACGTCAATAATTTTTCATATTGAGAACGTGTTAAAATGCGATTTGAGTTCCATTGAATTAAATACAGTATATTACAAAAATGAATTTCGCCCTTATCTCTTTCTACTTTTTAAACCGTGCTTGCTGGAGAACTAAAAGTTAAGCATGTGGTTCTCACGTACGGCTCACGTTAGATTCCTCCTGGCTGCCGATGCCCCAGCCCCTTTGAGCTTTCAGATAATGGCAGCCCCAGCTGACATCTTTTTTTTTTTTTTTTTTTAAAGATTTTATTTATTTACTTTGAGAGACAGAGAGAGAGAGAGAGAGTGCATGAACAGGGGGAGAGGGGCAAAGGGAGAGGGAGGAGCAGGCTCCCTGCCGAACAGGGAGCCCAATGCGGGGCTCGATCCCAGGACCCTGAGATCATGACCTGAGCTGAAGGCAGACGCTTAACTGACTGAGCCACCCAGGTGCCCCCCCAGCTGACATCTTGACCTCCTGAGACACCCCAAGCCAGAACCTTCCAGTCAAACTCCAGATGAAAAAATGAATGATTATTCCCTGAAGCTGCTATGTTTTGGGATCATTTATTACATAGCAATAGACTGAGGCAGACATCATATGCGATGTTAAAATTGGTGAAAATCAGTGAAACTGTGAAAAATTAGTGAACTTTGGAGGATTAACAAAATAGTTAGGTGGTTTAAAAATATCTCCCCACAAGCTACTTCTCATTATAAAGAGAAAATACAGTAACTTCACAGCGGTGAGACCTGGCCGACGTCATCTTGACCACGTGATCAATATTGACATCCCTAGTAAGGGGTCAGTGGCTCTTGGGTGTCTCCTGATGGCAAGCATTGAGGAGGACAAACACACCACCACTTGGGCGGTTCCTGACAAAGGTGCAGAGCCTGGTCTAACCAGGAGTAACTTCAGACAGAGCCATAGGAGGGACATTCTGCAAAATAACCAGTCTGTCCTCTTCAAAAGTGTCAAGGTCATGAATAAGAAAGACTGAGGAATCGTTCCCAATTAAAAGAGCCAGGACAACTAAATATAGTGAGTTGCAGGTCCCAGCATACCTCACCCCTAAACACTTCAGCGTGCCTATCATCAGCTAGAGTTCAATATTTGTTTCTGTCTTGAAAACTTATATGCAGTGAAATGCACAAATCTTAGGTGTACTTTTGATTATTTTTGTTAAGTGCATCTACCTGTGTTGCGCAAACTCTTTCCAAGATAGAGAACATGAAGTGGGTTGAATCGAGTCCCTCAGAGAGAGATGTTCAAGTCCTGACTCTTGGTAATTGTGAATGTGACCTGATTTGGAAATAGGGTCTTGCAGATGTAACCGAGTTAATATAAGATCATCCAGGATTAGGGTGGACCCTAAATCTAATGACTGGCATCTTTATGAGAGAAAGGAGAAGGAGATTTGGACACGGACACATATAGGGGGAAGAAGGCCATGCAGAGACAGAGGCAGAGATTGGAGGGATGCAGCGACAAGCCCAGGAATGCCAAGGATTCCTGGTAACCACCGTTAGTTGGAAGAGGCAAGCAAGGATTCTTCCCCGGAGCCTTCGGAAGGAGCGTGGCCCTGATTTCAGACTTCAGACTTGGAGCATGTTGTTTTAACCCGCGTAGTTCGTGGTGGCATTTTATCATGGCAGCCCTAGGAAACTAATACAGAACATTACCATCACCCCAGAAAGTACCCAGAAAGTACCCTCATGTTTCCCCATTCGAGCCTGCCCATCCCCCAGTTTGAGGCAGACCCTGTTCTGATGTTTCCTGCCATAGATGAATTTTGCCTATTTTTCTAAAGCTTCATATACAGGGAAGCAAGCAGGGTGTATTCTTTTGTGTCTGGTGTTTCACTCAGTGCAAGATTTCGTGGGTGGTTCCAGCTTGTTTGCATCTACCAGTACTTGGTTTGCCTCTGATTAAAGTCAGTTTGCTTGAGGGGGAGGCAAATTTTGAAGTTGGGGAGGGGAGTGGGCAATAAGGATGGGCAATTTATCTTCAAAGCTGGGTTTGGGGCCCCCTGTCCTGGCCTCCGTAACCTCTCCGCTTTCCAACCTGTGGGGGCATTCCCAGCTCAAACAGGCGCTGGGGAGGTTGGAGGCTGGGCTCTCCTGCCACCTGGTGGTGATTCTGGATAGTGCACCCACAGATGCCCACAAAGGCCTAGTGGGGTGGGGAGATTGTGGGTCAGGCAAGTGGTTGGGCCCCCAAATCACTGAGCACCTACTCGGCACCTGCATAATTTCACTGTGTGTGTGTGTGTGTGTATGTGTGTACGTGTGAACAGACATGACCTAGATTAGGCTGACCTTAAGGGGCTGCCGGTAGAGGTCGATTACCCAAAACTAACTCCAGTAGGGGCAGAATGAGATTCTAGAGGCACAAACTGTGGGGAGTGCAGAGGAAACGGAGTCATTTGACTTGGGCGCTCAGGGCAAGTTTCTCCGGGCATTGTCTCACCTGCAGGTGGAAGGGAAGGGTGTTGAAGCAGAGGGAACAGCACAAGCAAAGGTGTGGAGACAGGACCAGGCAATGTATGACTTTCTAAACTCAAACAAATAATAAGGTAACACATATCCATCGTGAACGTTTTAAAGTTAGAAAAAAAAATGAAGGTCCTCCTCCCACCTCCCACGTGAGTCCCCAGCCCTCTTCCCTTGGAAGACTTACTTTAGTGGCTCCCGCCAATAGGGTGAATGGTGGTGTTGGTTTTGGACTTAAGCCTAAAGAAGGCCTAGCATTTTTCATTTTTGCGCTCCGGGGGAAGCCAGCTGCTGTATGAGAGATGTGGCTACTGTGCTGGGAGGACCACGTGGGGAGGGAGAGACTCCATAGTGGAGAACCGAGGGACCGAGGACGAAGCTGGCAGACATATGACCCAGCTGACCATTAACCAATCGGGCCATCTAGCTGAGATGTCGCACACGGGGGTAAAGGAGTCACCTCGGACGTTCCAGCCAGCAGCCAGCACTGGGCAGAGACAAGTTGCCCAGATTTCTGATCCACAGGATCGGGAGCAAACCAAATGGCGGTTGTGTTAGGCCACTAAGTTCTGGGGTGTGTTATCACACAACATATTCAGAGCACCCCGGGCCCTAGGCTACCCCTGCTCGCCAGTTTCTTGTGGCCCTTTCATTGGGAGAAACCTTCTCAAACACACACATGAGTGAAGTCCTGCATCTCCTCTCAGTTCTGTGGGGGTTTGCACACCACACATCCTGGCCTGCCCTTGGCTTTTTCCTCTTAATGATAGATCTTGGTTCCAGATGTGTGTTGTTCAGGACAGTACCCACTAAGCACAGGAGGCTATTTAAATTTAATTAAAATGGAATAAAATACAAAATTCATTTCCTCCATCACACTAGCCTCAATTGTGGCTAGTAGGTCCCATACGACACAGCACAGATTGTAGAACGTTGCCATCGTCCCAGAAAGTTCTATGGGACGGTACGGGTCTAGATCCTCTCCCTCATCCTCTTCCTCATCCCTCATTCTCAGCAGCGGCATAGTATCCCTGGTGATGGTAGCCACTGATGCTGTCCACAGTCTCCTGCTATTACCATGTCCATTCTTCTTTGTGCAGCTGTGAGTATCTTTGTAGTATAAATGCCCAGCATTTCTGGGCTCAGCGATGTTTCTGGGCCAAACTACAACTAGAGGTTCTACCACTTTACACGGCCACTAGAAGTTCGTAAGAGTGTTTGTCTTCCCGCACCATCAACACTATGTGTAATTAAAAATATATGTATTTTAGCTAATGGCAAATTAGCCAACTCCACCAGGATCCTGCTCCGCCACATCCTTCTTTCACCTCATAGGGCCCTTGGGCTCCTCTCCATGTTGACATATGAAGATCTGCCTTGTCCTTTTTTTTTTTTTTTTTTTTTTTAAGTTGTGGTAAAATTCAGATAACATGAAATTTACCATCTTAATTATTTTTTTCCATCTTAATTATTTTTAAATGTACAGTTCATTAAGTATATTCATACTGTAGTGCAGCCCTCACCACCATCTGTCTCCAGAAGCTTCTCATCATCCCAGATGGAAACTCTGTCCCCATTAAACAGCTCCCCACCCCTCTCTCCCCGGCCCCTGGCATCCACCACGCTACTTTCTGTCTATGAATTTGACTGCTCTCGGGACCTCATCTAAGTGGAATCATATGGTATTTGTCCTTTTGTGCCTGGTTTATTTCACTTAGCATCACATCCTCAAGGCTCATCCATGTGTGGTATATCTGAATTTCCTTCCCTTTAAAGGCTGAATAATTGTCGTATGTATAGACCATATTTTGTTTATCCATTTATACATCAATGGACACTTGGGTTGCTTCCACCTTTTTGGCTATTGTGAATAATGCTTCTATGAGCATGGGTGTGCATGTATAACGTCAAAACCCTGCTTTCAGTTCTTTTGGGTATACAGCTAGAAGTGGAATTACCAGATCATATGGTAGTTCATATTTTTAATTTTTTGAGGAACTGCCATACTGTTTCCCAACAGTGGCTGCACCAGTTTGCATTCCCACGAACATTTTCTCCGTATCTTCACCAACACTTGTTATATCCTATTTTTCTTGAGAGTAGCCATCCTAGTGGGTGTGGGGTGGTCTCTCATGGTGGTTTGGATTTGTATCTCCCTAATGATCAGGGACATTGAGCATCTTTTCACGTGCTTATTAGCCATTCACATATCTTCTTTGGAGAAATGTCTGTTCAAGTCCTTTCCCCATTTTTAATTGGGTTGTTACTCTGTTGTTGAGTTGTGGGAGTTCTTTACATATTCTGGATATTAACGTATCAGATACATGATTTACAAGTATTTTCTCCCATTCCTTAGGGCTGACTTTCCACTCTATTGATTTTTCCCTTGGCTGCACAGACGTTTTTAATTTTGACATCGTCTGATTTATCTACTTCTTTCTTTTGGGGGCTGGTGCTTCTGGTAGTCATATACCTTATCCCTTTAAATGGCTATGGAGCAGTCCATATGGAGTGTGGCTGTCTTATAACTGGATCTATCAGCAAATCCTGAAAGTTCTACTTTCAAAACAGATTCAGAATCTGACCCCTTCTCTCACCACCTCCACGGCCACCCCGCTGCTGGCGTCTCCCATCAGCTGCTTGCACGGACTGCGGTTACCTCCTCCCTGGGCTCCTTGCTTCCTCTGGCTGCTAGTAGCGTCCACCCTCCTCCACTTGCAGCCAGAGGGATTCTGTTAGAACCCAAATCAGATCCTGTTCCTCTTCTGCTCAGAACTCTCCATGGCTCCCAGCTAACCTGGGGTAAAAGCCAAAGTCTATTCAGTGCCCCACAAAGCCCTGGGGGATATGGCCCCCACTATTTCTTGGTTTCTTTTTTTAAAAAAAGATTTATTTATTTATTTGAGAGATAGAGAGACCACAAGTAGGGGGAGGGGCAGAGGGAGAGGGACAAGCAGACTCCCTGCTGAGCCGGGAGCCCGATGCAGGACTCCGTCCCGGGACCCAAGATCATGACCTGAACCGAAGTCAGACGCTTAACCGACTGAGCCACCCAGGCACCCCTGGCCCTCATTATTTCTGAAATAATTTCCTCCTACTGTCCACCTACTCCACCCACAGCAACTACATGGGCCAGGCATGCTCCTACGTTAGGGCCTTTGCACTTACTGTTCCCCCTCCTCTGACCACTCTAAAGTCAAAAATCCACGCCAGCCCCCCCCCCCCCCCCCCCCGCACTCCTCATTCCTCTCCTCTGCTGTATTTTTCTCCACGGTATTTACCAGGATCTAACACAATGTATACATTACTCATTTATCTTGTTTCTTGTTTGTCTTCTCCAAGGAGAATGTCAACACCGTGAAAACAGGAATCGCTCTGTCTTGTTTGTGAATATGTTTCTAGGGCATGAGCCACCGTAGATGCCAAAAACTATTTGATGAATGACTAAGTGAAAATGAGCACCTTTTGTCTGTAGACATTGGTTCATTGGACATTTTTATTTCTTTCAGTAGCCTGCTCCTGTCCTGTGAATATCTATCATAGCCATAGTGCCTACCTGTGTATCCCAAAGCAAGAGGATGCATTTAAGTCACTCCTGCATTCCCAGAGCTCGCCACATGGTGGCAGCATATGCACAGACAAATTTCACGAGCCAGCCCTGAGCATCTCCCAGGACTCCAAAACCCTGGATCCCAGGATATTTGGCTCAGCAGCCCTCAGGGATCTAATTTCAGCCCCAGTTGGTAGATGGGGAAAGTGAAGCTTTAAAGAGGAGGTGTAGTGGGGAAAATCTTGGAATCAGGGATCTGGCTTTTCAGTCTGGCTCTTTTACTGGTTCACTGTGACCTAGGGGAAGGTCCTAACCCTCTCTGGACCTGTTTCCCATCAGCCTACTTTGTGAGGCTTCCATGACTTACCAGGGTCAGGCCCTCTCGGGGTACTAAGGGGATGCATTCCCATGTGTCACAGTGGGCCAGTGGGAGGGGAACTGCTGGCTCAGAATGCCCAAGACAGAGGGGTATTATTATCCCGTTCTGTAGACCAGGGACTGAGGTGTAGAGGACACACTGGAGTGTCCCAGTAAGGAGGGTACAGAACAGGAACCAAAGCCCACCCCTTGCAGGCCCCCCATTCCAGATCCACTAGAGACCGGCTCCATGGACCATCTCTGATGGTTCCTCTTTCAGCCTTATGTTTCTACCAGCAGGCTGATTTCTACCCCCTGCGAACACCTTTGACCATTCTCCATCAAAGGAGCGACATTGGGACTCCCTCTGGGCAAGTTGCCTCGGTTTTCTCCTCCTGAAAATGGGGCCAGGGAGAAGCTGCAGAGGCTGGGAGAAGGGATTTTTTGAAAGCAGTTTGGGGGCAGAGGAGGGTGTGTATCCGGGTAGGAAAGAGCCTGTTCCTCCACAGCCCCCGCCTGGTTCCTGCCCACACTTACAGCCACAGAGGCCCAGCCCACGGATTCTGGTTTTAAAAGAGAAGCTGAAAACTGGAATTTTGATGTGAAGTCTCCTGATTTTTAAATGTTGGCAATTAATTCATTAGGAAAAAAAACACACACAACAAAGCAAAACGCCAGGGGGTCACACTGAACACATCTGTGGGTTGGATTTGACTTCTGGCTGCCCGTTTGAGACCCTTCCCCACCCCAGGCTCTGACAGACACCTAGGGGGGGACAGTAACCGGTAGAGGGCATTGTGGGTGGTGTCAGGTGGAACCCGGCTTCTGGGCTGTCCCTGGTGCAGGACCACGGGGCCGTGCTGGTGGCCTCTGAGCCCTAGTAGTTGCGGGCCCATCAGACCCTCGTTGGAGGGGAGGCTGAGTGTTCATGGCGCGGCAGCAGGCAGGGACTGTTGAGCAATGAGGCTTGTAAACACAAGGGCTTACGTCACCCAAGCACGCAGCCTCTGCAGGCACCTGGGGTGGCCGCAGATTTCTCCGTCAGGCCAGCGTGGGGAATCTTGAGCAGGGAAGCAAAAGGCTCAGTGTCTGGTGGGTGAAGTCCATCCTGGGGGCCAGCAGAACAAGACCCTGATGGGGTGAGTCTGGTCCTTGGGGGCTGGACACTAGGATCGGGTTGCTCCTCGACTCACTGTGTGACCCCAGGGCACCCTCCTCTGGAACTCAGTTCTTCCATTCAGAAAATGGGGTTCACACCCCCAGACCCGTAATGATTTATTACAAGCCCAAAGGGGGAAGGTGAGCCTGGAAAGACTTTAGTCCTTCCCACCCCTTAAATGTGACCTTGGCCTCAGTTTCCTCATTTGTAAAGTGGAGATAATGGGATCTGTTTCCTATAAGTTATCAAGAGGATTAAATGAGTTAATACATGTGGAGAGCTTAAAATGTGGTTCAGAGAGGGTGGAAGATGTGCTTGAGGACACACAGCAAATCCTCTAATTAGCTTCAGACCCCCCAGGTCTCACTGCAATCTCCCCAGAACCCTGATAGGTGTGTGTGTGTGCGTGCACACCTGCGCGCATGTGGGGGGGCAGGCTACTGAGGCTCAGAGAAGAAAGCCATCTTGCCTGGGGTTACATAGCCCAGCACGTGGGTGACCTCACTTTCTCCGCCTCCTCCATACATTGAGCATCTTCCCTGTGTCAGGCACTGTTCTAGGCACTGGGGCACAGCACTGAACAAAACAAGAATCCCTGCCCTGGTGGGGGTGACATGGGGAGGGGGCAGTGGGGACAGAAAGCCACATGCGTAGGGGAGATACTTTTGATTGTAAAGAGAATACGGGAATGTGAAAGAAGCGACTGAGGGTCTGGGACTTCCAATGGGGAGGTTAAGGAGGGCTTCTTGGAGGTAACCTTTGGGCTGAGCCCTGAGGAGTTGCCTTGAGCAGAGCTAGGGGACCAGTATTCTTGGTCCAGAGGAACAGCAGATGCATTCACTACTTGTAACTTTTGATCATGCCCAGCCGAGGAGGCCCAGTATTTGCGGGCCAGCCCTCATAGAACGGGCAGTCTTTTGGGGAGGGTGGGGGGAGACTGAGGTAGACTGGACAAGTAGGGTAATGGTAGCTGGTGACAGGCTGGTAAGGAAATTCACTCGCAGGTGGGGCCAGGAGGGCCTCTTGGAGGTGGTGTGAGTGTCCCACTTTGCTGAGCTCTGAGCGTCCTACTTTGCAGCCTGGAAGGCCTGGCTGAGTGGCCCTGGGGCCTCAGATCTCTCCCTGGCCCAGTGGCTGCTGGGAAGGCCCAGAAAGCCAGCAGGCCCGGTCAGTGTTTCATCCTGTTCTTCCCTGCTCCCCTCCACCCCCAAGGGCGCTTGGAGATGTCATTTCTCCAGCTCTCTGGGGCGGAGGTCACCCCAGCTCAGCAGATAACACTGAAGGTTGAGCAATGCCTGCCTGCCCGCCAGGGCCAGGGCTGGGGTCAGTGGGCCGGGGGTTATCCCCAGGCAGGCTGGGAGCTCCTGCCTGGGCGGCCTGGGCCGGGAGTGGCAGAGGGGTGGGCCCAAGGATCTGCCCAAATGGCCTGGGAATGGGGCTGGAGAGGGCAAGGGGCCCCTTGAGCCTACACAGCCCACTGTTCCAATCCAGGATGGGCCATGGCCTGTTTTCCCATCTGTGTACCACGAGTAGCAGAAGCATCCTCCTGCCGGGGTGGAGAAGGGAACCCTGGGTCCAGGCCCACCCTCAATACAAAGTGGGGACTTGGTAACAATGGGGGAAGTCCCTTCTCTCTCCTGCATAGCTCTCGGTGGGGTCTGGCTTGACATCCCCACCCCCAGCCTCAGAAATAGGGTTTTGGCCTCAGGTTGGTCAATAGGTCTTAGGGTGCCCTGACAAGAACTCTTCTTTTGAGACTAGTGGGGGACATGAGGCCATGTGACCTTGGGTGTCTTATGCCCGCCCCCCCCCCCCAGGGTTCTTTGTACCCTGTGTAGGGGGTGGCTTCTTTCTGTTGTGCCTCCCAGAGTGGACTTAAAAATGAAGCCTTATGTTTGGGAGTCTGGGGGAGACGGTATTACAGTTAATGATAACTGTAACGGCACCTTCATGGCTGGAGCTTGGGGAAGTAAAGTGACTCGCCCAAGGTCGCATAACGTGGTAGAGTCTAGCACCCCCGCCCCCTTCCACCTCCCTGGGCCCAGGTCAGGGTCGGGTGGGGCCAGAGAAGACCCAGGTGTGGTCTAAGGGGGCGGGCAGGTCCGGTGGGCGGGGCTAGAGGAGGGGCGCAGTCGCCGCCCCAGAGGCCCGGGTGGAGTGCTCCCTTGAACTGACCTCAATCCCGCCCCCCTCCGACCGGGGTCCTTGTATTGGACGTGGCTTTACGAGGGGAGTCTCCACCAGCGTGGAATCCCCTCCTTCCGAGAGCTGGGGATGGGGGCAAGTTTGGGGGCGGGGCCGCGCCCGGGGAAGGGCCGTGGAGACGGGTCACCTCTCCAGGAGCCAGAGCCGGGGATTGGGGTCTCCGGGATCCGGCATGGGGAGCGCCTACTCTGTGGGGCGTCCGGGCTGGGCGCCGCAGATCCTGAAGCCACCGCCTCCTCCAGCAGGGGGCGGGCGGCGGCCGTGTTTTGGGTGGGGGAAGGCGATCGCGTTGCCCCCTCCCCGGATTCCACCCCCTTCCAGTACAGCCTCCAGCCCAGAGAGGGCGGTCCGGGGGCGGGGTCGCGCCTCCCCTTCTCGCTCCCAATCCCGGGGCCGCCGGGTGGGGGTGGGCAGGGGGCGTAAGGCTGCCCCCCCCCCCCCCCCGCCCCCCCCCCCCGGCGCACTCCTGGTCTCGGGTCTGGCCGCCGTGCCCCGCCGACGCCCTCCCGGGGGTCTCGGGCCGCCACACCGCGTCCCGGCGGCGGCGGGAGGGGCCGGGGCGGCTGCCAGCGTGACGCAGCCGTTGCCATGGGCCGCCTTTATAAATAACCGGGCTCAGGAGAAACTTTAGCGAGTCAGAGCCGCGCACGGGACCGGGAAGAGGACCCACGCGAGGGTCCAGCCGTCAGCCCCCGCACTAGTAGCGGCCACCCCGGCGGCAGCGGCAGCAGCAGCAGCGACACAGCGGCGACAGTCCGGAGCCAGGAGGCCGCGCCACCTGCGGGCCGGCCGGAGCGGGCAGCTCCAGGCCCCCTCCCCGGGCACCCGCGTTCATGCAACGCCTGGTGGCCTGGGACCCAGCATGTCTGCCCCTGCCGCCGCCGCCTGCCTTTAAATCCATGGAAGTGGCCAACTTCTACTACGAGGCGGACTGCTTGGCTGCTGCGTACGCCGGCAAGGCGGCCCCCGCGGCGCCCCCCGCGGCCAGACCCGGGCCGCGCCCCCCCGCCGGCGAGCTGGGTAGCATCGGCGACCACGAGCGCGCCATCGACTTCAGCCCGTACCTGGAGCCGCTGGGCGCGCCGCAGGCCCCGGCGCCGGCCACAGCCACGGACACCTTTGAGGCGGCTCCGCCCGCGCCCGCCCCCGCGCCCGCCTCCTCCGGGCAGCACCACGACTTCCTCTCCGACCTCTTCTCCGACGACTACGGGGGCAAGAACTGCAAGAAGGCGTCCGAGTACGGCTACGTGAGCCTGGGGCGCCTGGGGGCCGCTAAGGGCGCGCTGCACCCCGGCTGCTTCGCGCCCCTGCACCCGCCGCCCCCGCCGCCACCGCCGCAGCCCGCCGAGCTCAAGGCGGAGCCGGGCTTCGAGCCCGCGGACTGCAAGCGGAAGGAGGAGGCCGGAGCGCCGGGCGGCGGTGCCGCAGGCATGGCGGCTGGCTTCCCGTACGCGCTGCGCGCCTACCTCGGCTACCAGGCGGTGCCGAGCGGCAGCAGCGGGAGCCTGTCCACGTCCTCGTCATCCAGCCCGCCCGGCACGCCGAGCCCCGCCGACGCCAAGGCGCCCCCGGCCGCCTGCTATGCGGGGGCGGCGCCGGCGCCCTCGCAGGTCAAGAGCAAGGCCAAGAAGACGGTGGACAAGCACAGCGACGAGTACAAGATCCGGCGCGAGCGCAACAACATCGCGGTGCGCAAGAGCCGCGACAAGGCCAAGATGCGCAACCTGGAGACGCAGCACAAGGTCCTGGAGCTCACGGCCGAGAACGAGCGGCTCCAGAAGAAGGTGGAGCAGCTGTCGCGCGAGCTCAGCACCCTGCGGAACTTGTTCAAGCAGCTGCCCGAGCCCCTGCTCGCCTCCTCCGGCCACTGCTAGCGCGGCCCCCGCGCGCGTCCCCCTGCCGGCCGGCCTCCGCGCTGCTGGGCGCGCCGCGGCCGCGGAGACTCCGGGAAGCGCCCGCGCTCTCGCCCCCGCCCCTGGTGGCGCCGGCAAAACTTTGGCACTGGGGCACTTGGCAGCGCGGGGAGCTCGTCGGTAATTTTAATATTTTATTATATATATCTATATCTATATTTTTGTCCAAACCAACCGCACATGCAGATGGGGCGCCCGCCCGTGGTGTTATTTAAAGAAGAAATGTCTATGTGTACAGATGAATGATAAACTCTCTGCGTCCCCCTCTGCCTCCTGTGCAGGCGCCGGCGGGCGGGCCGGTTTCGAAGTTGATGCAATCGGTTTAAACATGGCTGAACGCGTGTGTACACGGGACTGACGCAACCCACGTGTAACTGTCAGCCGGGCCCTGAGTAATCGCTTAAAGATGTTCCTACGGGGTTGTTGCTGTTGCTGTTGTGTTGTTGTTGTTTTTTGGTCTTTTTTTTTTTTTTTTTTGTATTATAAAAAATTATCTATTTCTATGAGAAAAGAGGCGTCTGTATATTTGGAAATCTTTTCCGTTTCAAGCATTAAGAACACTTTTAATAAACTTTTTTTTTTTTTGAGAATGGTTAAAAGCCTTTTGGGGGCAGTAGTTGGCTTTTGATTTTTTTTCTTTATTTTTGGTTTGTATGATTTTATATTGCTTTCCTGGTGGGGGGTTGTTGTGTGTTGGGGGGGTTCTATTATTTTTGGCTTTTTTGGTGGTTGGGTGGGGTGCTAACAGCTGTTTCTTTCTTTTTTTTTTTTTTCCCTCCTCTGCTACTCCCTCCAGGGTCTGTGCTTGGAGATGGGGGTGCCAGGCTTGTAGGGGGCAGGCAGAGGAGTGCTGGGTCAGGCTCTCAGAGTGACTCAGCGCCCCTGGGTGCTGGGGAGGAGTGACTGGGAACCCTGCTTGGGAAGAGGTCTAGGGCGGCCGGCTGGTCCTGAGTGCCAGGCTTGGCTTTAGAGGGGCCTGCAGGTCTGGGACCTTTGTACAGTGTTTGGGGATCAGGCCAGCAGGCCAAGTTATGTAGGAGGAGGGGGTACGGGTCTTGGTCCTGCTGAGCCCAAGTTGGGGCAGATTCTTTTTGGTAAGTGTAGTTGGGCGGGCTGTTTAAAAAATGCTTTGTGTGTGTATATATTTATTTTAAGAGGAGCCTGGGTGTGTGGGCGAGCTTGTGTTTGTGTGTCCCTGGCCTGCCAGAGGGAAGAAGCTGGGCCAGGTGGAGGGAGGTGGGGGAAGGGTTCCTGCATTTCCATTCCCTTTTCTTGGGGGGGGTGGGAGGTTTACCACTTGTCTTCTTAGCCCAAGTGTGGACACCAAGGTCCAGCCTCACCTGCTTGTTCATGATGGCCGGGCCTGGTTTGAACTTGGGACCGCTGTCTCTGATTCCCTGGGACAGAAGGGACCCCTGGTGAGGCTTCTGCCTCCCTGCCTCCTGATACCCTCCCGCGCCCCTGCACTGCACCCCCACGGCCATTCCAGCCCTGGACGGCATTCCTGAGAGCTGAGGATGGACACGGAGGGGTTAGCGTGGACACACGTTCGGCGTCCCACGGTTCCTGGCACACAGGAGGTATTATATAAGCGTTTGCTCTTGTTATTATTTTTTGCTGGGAGGTTCCTGGCATTTGGCAACCAGTCTTCAGTGCAGCGAGAGTGTGGCGGGTACCTGCCAGGGGTCGGGTGTCTAGTAAGTCCTGGACCTAACCCATCTCATGTAAGCCTCCCGACAACCTTTGCACAGGTGGGTACTATTATGAGGCCGGGTTTTAGAGCCGTGGAGCAGTCTTTTGTCACATCCCTAAGGGTTTGGAATTCAGGGGTGGGGTCAAATGGGAGCTTCATAGATTGGTTTGCCAAGGGCCTGGGTCAGCCTGGGGTCTTGGGAGCAGCTGCTGGTGTGGTGGTTTTAGAAGAGGAAAGGCTTCCCCCCCCCCTTTCCCCTCTGGAGGCCTGGATGTGCTTTCTCTGTGGGAGCCCCGGGTATCGGTGACAGAGACAAGCAGCTCCCACCATCATGGAGCTGAGCGTCAAGGCAAACTACCCCCCCCCCCCCCCCCCCCCACCGAACCGTAGCATCTTTTGTTTGTGGCACTGGGGCTGTCTTTCCGGGGGGGTGGGGAGGTCACGATTTAGGAATGAATCTTCCCAATCCCCGCTCTCCTCTTTGTCACTCAGAGTTGGCCGGTGGCTGCCGTTACACCCAGAGGAGGTGAGAGGGAAGCAGCCTAGCCACACAGTGACCCCCAAGCCTCCTTTTCCTGAGCACTGTCTTGTGAGCCAGCGTTGAGTACAGCCCTTTACACACTCACATCCGGATTTAATCTACGGAAGCACTCCAGGGAAGGTGTTGTACCCATTTTATACGAGTAAACTGCGGCCCCCAAAAGTGAGGTTAGTGCTCAAGGAATGGGGTGAAGCCGGTTCCAAAGTTAGGTCTGACCCCCAGGTCTGTGGGGAAAGCTTGGGGTCGAGAGCCTGTTTTGTGATCCTAGCTCCTGCCCTCAATCCTGGGCCCTCCCTGGATGACTCCTTGCCCGGCCCCAAGTTCAGGTACCCCAAATGCCAGAGTTAAGTGACTTGCACACAGTTTCACAATTTGGAAGCAAAAGAAAGGGGATTTGACCCTGAGCCCATCTGAAGAAGGTTGGGAAAAAGTTAACAGGTTGAGGGCTCTGCTGGTGGTGGCCTGGTGTGGGAGCACTGTGGACAGAGCTGTGCCCAAAGGACTCTGGGAGATGGCATAGGTGGGGGAACAGCCACCCCATGGATCACAAGGCTAGGAGGGCTAAAGGCTTGCAGGGAGGAGGGAGGAAGCCATTCACAAGTCAGGAAAGAAGAGTAGGCTGGGGGAAGGAGCACTGGGGTGGGGGGGGGGGGGCAGGAGGCCAGAGAAGAGCCTTGAGGAATAGTAACAACAGTGTGTGTGAGTTCAGTGCTTACGATGGGCAAAGCGCCACTCCAAGGCCTTGGCTCAGATGGACTTGCTGGATCCTTCTGTCTGCCTAAGAAGGCTGGTCACATTAACCACAGACCCATTTAGTGGGGTTGACCACTGAGGCTAGCTGGGAACCCCAACCAGTGTTTGCGAGAGTTGACAAAACACATTCATACCTCCTAATCTTAGGCAGTTGTCCCACGGCCTGGTGATTTCTACCAAGGAGAAAAGTGGGCGTCCAGAGTGAAAGCTGGAAACACTGCTGGGTGCTTGCCAGTTGAATCAGCCCAGCCCCCTCTTGGAGGCTGTGGCTTTGGTTATGGGCATTTTCCTGCCAAGCAGACAGGCTCAGAGAGGGGAAGGGACCTGTCCAAGGTAGCACAACTGGGAATGGTGGGAGTTGGGGTAGGAAAGAGAAGGGAGACTCCCCCGTGGAAACACTTAAAGGTGTCCTCCTCCCCCAGAGTGCCTGGGATTGTTTTGTCCTTGTTTCTGAGACATTTATTTGTCCAGTTACTTTTCCCATTTATTTGGCAAGCATTTGCTGAGCACCTGCCGGGTGCCAGGCCCGATGCTCTGTGCTGGGGACGTGGTGACCAAGACAGAGGGGACAATTTATGGAGAGAGGCAGACACTAAGTGTCCAGTAACTAGAATGAGGTTAATGACAGGTGGGGACAAGGGCTCCGAAGGAAGGGAAGTGGGGCAGGGAGGGGCTGGGAGGTCCAGGAAGGCCTCCTAGGAGGTGGCATTCAAGCAGACACCTGAGCCAGGTGAGGTGTGAGGGAGACAGGCCTTGGTTTATTGGGCATGCGCACGCTGTGCTGGGTGTTACCGTGTTTTATGTGGCTTTTATTCTTACAGTAACCCAATGACTTGAGTGCTGTTTATCATTCCACTTCCTCAGTTGGGGAAACTGAGGCACAGAGAGAAGAAGTCACTGGCCCAACAGCTGATGAGTGACTTGTGTGAGAGTTGAATTCATGTCTTACCTTTGAACCTGAGAAGCCTTCTCCTCCTGTCTCTGCCCAGGTCCCAAATTTCTCATTTGCTCTGTTTTCCTGCCCTCCTCTCCCTGCTCCTTTCCTGGCCTGGCTGACCTGTTGGGTGACCCCTGAGGGAGTCCCAGCAGCTCCAGCTGTCCATTTGGCTTCCCCTCCTTGGGGGTTTTCAGCCTTGTATTGGCTGTGGCCATGTGCAGGGGAGTGAGGGAGGCTGGGGACTGCTGGGGAGACTAGAGCTTCTGGGGCCCCCACCTGTCAGAGTTCGAGCCCCTCCTGGGTGTCCTCTGAGACCAAGAGTTAGTTAGGAGTCCTGTTGTACATAGTGGGGACCTGAGGCTCTGAGAGGGGACATTACTTGCCCAGAAAACAGAATAGATATTAGAATCAATGCCTGTGTGAGCCCCAGGCTTAGCTATCTTGTCTGCTTATCACTGCACTCTGGGGGGACAGATGGGCAAACCTCGATTTTACAGCCTTTGAGGGGTAAGATGCTCGGGCCAAAAAAAAAAAAAAAAAGCTCTGTGCTTTGTCCCTTACTTGGTGGATGACTTTGGGCAAGATGCTTGACTTCTTTGGGCCTGGGTGTATATTCACGTATTTAGTCAGGATCAAGCAAGCACCTACTGTGGGCCCGGGATGGGCTCTGGGCTCCTGGAGTTGAAATTCTGGCATGGGAGAAAGAGGAAAATGAAGGGGGTTGCTTAGAGAGCATTCCAGGCAGAAGGAGCAGCAAATGTAAAGGCCCTGAGACAGGACAGAGCTCAGTGTGTTAGGGAAAGAGCGAGGAGCTGGCGTGGCTAAGGTCGAGGCTGCCAGGGATGACATGGAGAGAGGAGAACAGAGGGATGGCAAGGTCCTTCATGCAGAGCTGTGGAGGCCAGTGTGAGGCTGACGGAGGTTGTTTTGAGGAGGAATGAGTGGGTGTCCCTGGCAGGGCCTGGCACCTGGAAAGCCCTTGACAAGTTTGTTGATGGGACAGAACAGACCCCTCGGCCTCAGGAGGAGGCAAAGTGCAGTGGGTGAAGGGCACAGGGAGGCTGCCTGCCTGGGCCCAGGAGATCTCGTGGGTGAGCAGCCTCTGACCCAGGGCCTGGAGCCACAGTGAGCTGTTCACCAGGCAGGAATGAGGGGAAGGGCATGCCAGGAGGGGGTACCAGAGGAGCAAAGGCGGGGAGCCAAGGGGAGGAGAGTTCCTTGGGAAGCTGTGACTGCAGAGGAGAGGGCACCAGGGGGGAGGAAGGCCAGGCTGGCGAGGGAAGTAGGGCCCAGCCTCCCTGAGGCCTCGGGGGTGGGTGTGTTGGGGAGTAGGCAGGAGGCTGGACCCCAGGAGAGGTGTTTTCTTTTTATCTGATTTCCCAAGCAATGCACGATCCTGGTGGGAGGGTTGGAGAACGTAGAGCATCAATGAAAGAAGGAGACGGGAAACACCCACAGTTCCGCTACCCGGAAATAAACCCCATTAACGCTTGCCATGTGGCCTTGGACAAGTCACTTTACCTCTCTGTGCCTCAGTTTCTGTGTTCATAAAATGGAATGATAGTACCTGTCTCATAAGGTTGTTGGGAGGATTACATGCGTGAATCCATGCAACATATCTAGAGCAGGGCCAGCACCAGCGAGTGTTAGCTGCCATCATTATTATTAACAATCTCATTACCGTTTTGGGTAAGAGCTCCAGTGCTGCAATTTGGCTGCCTGCATTCTAGTTCTGAACCCCCCATTTCCTGGCCGTGTCATTTGGGGCAAGTGACTGCATCTTGGTGTCCCTCAGTTCCCAGCTCTGTGCTAAGAAGATAATAAAGTTCCTCATGGTGTTTTGTGCAGATTTGACAGGTAAATTCAGGCAGGGCAGTGGTAGAGTTGTGTATGCAGTTCTTTCTGTGCAGAATTTTCACTTCATGTGTATTTTTTTCTTCATTGTAGCTAACATTTTCTATTTGATAGTCGCTTCCTTCCTTCTTCCTTAGCAATGGGACCCTCTATTGTGGGGGGCAAGTGATAAGAGACTGCATTTCCCAGATTCTCTTGCAGCTAGGGATGACTAATGAATATAAAGAGAAGTTGTAGGTGAGGTTTCCAGGAAAGCTCTTTAGGGGGTGCTGATTCAGCTATGAGGTACGTTTCCTTTTGCCTCCTACCTCTGCACCCTCTCCACCCGCGGCCCCCAACTTCTTCCTACTTTCTGCCTGGAACTCAGATAGGATGGCTGGAGCTTCAGGGGCCATCTTGAACCATGTGGCAAACACTGAAGCATGGAAGCCACCTGCTGAGGGTGGTGAAACCGGAAGATAAAAGGCACTTGGGTTCTTGATGGTAGTGCAACAGCGACACCAGTCTTTGCCTGCCTTGCTCTGGATTTATTTATATGATATGATAAGTAGAAATAAAAAAATCTTACAGAGGTCTCTGTCCTTTTGGCTCCTTGCTACTGGCAGCTGAAGCTACTTCTAACTGATACGTTTGCCCAAGTGGAATCAACCTATATGGCATGGACAGAATCTCCTCTGCTGACCCCAGCAAGGACAAATCATGGCCCCGCACCCTCCGTATGCAAACCACCGAGGAAGTCCTCGGTTTGGAAATGGAGAGGGTCAGTCCCCGCTGCAGAGCTCACAGAGCATGTGGCAGCTGTGCTGGGAGCCGACACCCCACACCACCCTGAATAACCCCTCCGCCTCATGCTGCCACCACCACCTGCTCCCATGAGCCCTCAGCCTGCCAGGCCTGGGAGGCATCTTTGCTAGGCTGTCTCTATGGAGTGAGTCTGTAGGCCAGGGAGCCAGGCTGGGGGGAGCTTTTATTTTTATAGCTGTCACCAGATCCCTGCCTCACAGGCCCTAGCCCTGGAGCCCTGGTGAGGACGGAGGAGGTCAGGGAGGAGGAAAGCTCCTCAGGGAAACTGGTGGGTGGGGATCAGTAGGCCCTGGAAGAGAGAACCCTGGGGCAGGAGTTGGGACTGCCTGGACTGTCTGACTCAAGCCAGGCCTCAGTCCTCATGCTAAATGGGGCTGGTCATCGAGCACGCCTTGCTGATGCTCCTGGGGGCTGGCGAGGGACATACAGATAATGGGGACCCTTTCCTTCCTTTAGTCTTGAAACTCAGGTGCAGAGCATTAGCTTAATCCCGCCTTTCAGTTCTGAAGATGCGATTGCTACCAGTCCTTGCAAAGCCTGCATTGCATTTTTGTTTTATTTCCCCTCTGCATCTCAGCTCCCCACATCCACTTCTTGTAGCCCCCACCCCACCCTGGTTGATATCTGTCCTTATATACGTGCATCTTATTGTTTTATGTCTCTTCACTGAAATATGCACACACAGGAAAGTGCACACAATATAGGCAGATGGCTTGGTGGGTTTTCCCTGCATAGACCCATGGGTGGAACCAGCACCCAGATCAAGAAATAGACCATTCCACCAGAATGGTGGTCCCCAGAAACCCCTTGTGCCCCTTCTAGTTACAGACACTCCCATCACCACCTAAGTGGAGAAAGGAGGAATCATTATCTTGATTTCTAACAGCAAACATTAGTTTTGCCTGTTTCTTTTTTATAGATGGAGAGAGAGAGGGGCAGAGAGAGAATCCTAAGCAGGCTCCACACCCAGCACAGAGCTAGACACGGGGCTTGATCCCACAACCATGAGATCATGACCTGAGCCGAAATCAAAAGTCGGACACTTAACTGACTGAGCCACCCAGGCGTCCCTAGTGTTGCCTGTTTCTACACTTTATATAGATGGAATCACAGGATATGCATTCATTTCTGTCTGATTTCTTTTACTCAGTATTGTAACTGTAACATTCATCCAAATTGCATGTATCAAGATTTGTTCCTTTTTGTCGCGTCTGATTTCTTTTACTCAGTATTGTAACTGTAACATTCATCCAAATTGCATGTATCAAGATTTGTTCCTTTTTGTCGCTGACTAGAATCCTACTGCATGGATGTACCACAATATGTTTATCCATTTTATTACTGAGAGACACTTAGGTTGTTTCTAGCTTTTGACTCTTTAGAATTGGGCTGTGATGAACATTCTAGAAGACATGTCTTTTGGTGAACATAGGTGCACATTTCAGTTGAGCATATACCTAGGAATGCTTGCTGAGTCATAGGAAATGCTGTGAGGATGTATTTTAATTCCTGTTAGTGGTATTTTTTTTTTTTTAAAGATTTTATTTATTTATTCATGAGAGACAGAGAGAGAGAGAGAGGCAGAGGGAGAAGCAGGCTTCCAAGGAGCAGGGAGCCCGATGCGGGACTCGATCCCAGGACCCCGAGATCATGACCTGAGCCGAAGGCAGACGCTTAACCATCTGAGCCACCCAGGCGCCCATTGTGGTATTTAACCCTAGATTTTATTCTGTTTCTTACTTTTTTTTTATTTAAAATTTTTTTCTTAGTCAGTTTGGGCCACTGTAACACAGTGCATAAGCTGGGTGGCTTATAACCAACAATTTTATCTCTCACAGTTCTGAATGCTAAGTCCAAGATCAATTGGTAGCAGATTTGGTGTCTGGTGAGGACCTGCTTTCTGATTCATAGATGCTGTGCCCTCACATGGTGAAGGGGTGAGGGAGCTCTCTGGGGTCCCTTTTATAAGGGCACAAATCTATTCATGAACTAACCCTCACATTAGGTTATTTCAACATATGAATTTGGAGGACACAAACATTCAGTCTCTAGCATTTTTGTTTTGAAAAAGATGTCACATGTATAGAAATGTTACAAAAACAGTGCAAAGAATACCCCCCCCCCCCCCCCCGAATTATTTAAGAATAGTGGTGCCTGGGTGGCTCAGTAGGTTAAGCATCCAACTCTCGATTTTGACTCAGGTCATGATCTCAGTGTTATGAGATCATGCCCCGCTTTGGGCTCTGTGCTCAGTGGGGAGTCTGCTTGGGATTCTCTGTCTCCCTCTGCCTCTGCCCCTCTCCCCATCTCTCCCTCTCTAAAATAAATAAAATAATATAATTAAAAAAATAAATTGCTGACCTGTTGCCTTATCACTCCCTAATACTTTGATATATATTTCCTACAAACAGGGCCATTTTCTATATAACCACAATATAACCATCAAAATCAGGAAATTAACATGGCACATTACTGCCATCTCCTTGGACCCATTCAGCTTTCACCAGCTGCCCTAACCATGTTCGGTAAAAGGGCCCAGTTTAGAATCACACGTTACATTTAGTTGCCCTGTCTCTTTAGTCTCCTTTGATCTAGAACAGCTCCTCAGTCTTTCCTTGACGTTTGTGACCTTGACATTTTTGATAAAGACAGGCCAGCTATTTTGTGGCATGTCCCTCAATTTGGGTCTGTTGTTTCCTCGTGGTTAGGCTCAGGTTATGCATCCTTGGCAGGTAAATCACAGACTTGATGCTGTGTTATTCTCTTTGTCCCATCATCAGTGATGTTCACCCCCCCCCCCCAGTTTTATTGAAATATAATTGACATATAACATCATATAAATTTAAGGAGTACAACATCATGACTTGATAGATGTATATATTGTGAAATGATCACCGCAGTAAGTTTAGTAAACATCCATCACCTCACGTGGTTATGGTTTTTCCCCTTGTGATGACAATGATGGTGTTCACTTTGATTACTTGATTGAAGAGAGATCTGCCAGACTTCACATCTGTAAAGTTACTCCCACCCTCTGCAATAATAAGTGTTTGAGGGTAGGTTGGGAGCCGCTTCTAGCTGGCTTCTGTGCCCTTCTGACATGTCCCCCTCATTCTCTGAGTACTTCCTTACTTTCTGGCACGAGGTGCTGCAGGTGCTCCGCCTCATCCGGTGCCTTCCCTGCCCAGCCCTGGAATCAGCATTTCTCCAAGGAGCCCTGGCTCCTTCCAGTGGGGAATGGTCTCAGCACAGAGTGTGCTCATCACTGGCGGAGTGTCACTGCTCCCAGACCCTCTCTAAGACTGTGTGTCTGGAGGTACATGGACATAAACTTCTATCTGTATCATTTCTGTATCTGGTTATCTGTCTTCTATCTTCTTTGTATCAACTATGTAGAAAACTATGAGTTGACGCGGATAAATCTGCTTCTAATCCAGCACCATGGAGTTTATTCTAATCTTCTCTCTTTCCATGTTTGGAACTATCTTTCCCAGCAGTGAGAAGAATATTAGCTTTCATTATTCTTAATTTTTATTTATTTATTTTAGAGGGAAAGCGAGTGAGAGAGAGAGAGAGAGAGAGTGAGCACGAGCATATGCGGGGTGGGGGAAGGGGCAGAGGGAGAAGCAGACTCCCCGCTGAGCAGGGAGCCCGCTGCTGGACTCGATCCCAGGACCCTGAGATCATGACCTGAGCCGAAGGCAGACGCTTAACCAACTGAGCCACCCAGATGCCCCAGCTTTCATTATTCTTAATGTATGTACTTATCTCATCAATCCCCTTATGTAACCAATTTCCTGTTTCTGCACCTCACTCCCTGCCCCGCCCACTCCCTCCCACCCCAGTGGGATGCCCTCCTCACTCTGCTCTGGCCCCCAAACTGTGCCACGTTTCTTGCGTATGATCTCAGTTCAACTACCCCATGGAATTTACACATTTTAATTTTAATTTTTTATTTAATTTGAATATATAATACCTACTCATTGTCTGAAATTAAGAGGTATGAAAGGGTTTACAGTGAAAAGTCAGTCTTCCTCCCCCCTGGCCCTCCCATTCCCTTCCCTTCCCAAGGGCTTTTCTTGTTGCAGGTGGTCCGTGCTAGCATGTAGGTGCAGGCCCACACATGATAGTCACACATCACACATTGTAGCACTGTCCATACTGGTCTCTACTTTGCTTTTTTCATTCAACAATGTATCTTGGAGGTTGCTCATACTGGTACTGTTGAGCTGTCTCATTCTTTTTTGTTATTGTATTTTTAATTTTTTGCCTCACTTTTCAAAGATTTATTTATTTGAGAGAGAGAGAGAGAGCAAGCAGGGGGGGATGGGGCACAGGAAGAGGGAGAGAGAAACTCAAGCAGACTCCTCACTGAGCGCAGAGCCTGACATGGGGCTCCATGACCTGAGCCAAAACCAAGAGTCAGACACTTAACTACTTGGTGTAAAGGAAGCCCTTGATAACAAAAGGGTCCCCTTACATTAGGGTCCCCAGGCTTTTGTGGTGTAAATTTCTACCTCAGGCTTAGGTTTAGGGACACAGTCCTGCAAAGTGAGAGGGAAGGGGCTGGCCCGGAGAGGACCAGGCGGTCTGGGGGCTTGGGCTGGGGTTCTTAGGTCCCAAGAAGAGTTGTGAGCAGGCTTTTGATTCAGTAATATTTGAAGGAAAAATGCTAATGTAGATGGGAACTGGTATTTGGTCCTTCATTACTCATTCATTCATTCATTCATTCATGTTCATCTTCACAGCTTGTGACTTTAGGCAAGTAACTTCACTTTTCTGTGCTCGTGTTCCCTCTTCTGCAACACGGGGACGGTGACAACAGAACCTGTCTCCCAGGGTGTGGTGAGATTAAATGATGATGCATGCACAGTGCTCGAATACTGCCTGGCACATAGTACATGCATAATAATATCAATTATCCTCACAGTTCATTTTTTTGTTCAACAAATCATTTATTGAGAATCTGCTACATCCCAGGCTTTGTTGTCTCTACCTGGAATTGGAAGCATGTGGAACCTCAGATTCTGTAAAACCAGAGCCCAGAAAAGATGATGAGACCTCAGCGTGTAACCACCCTCACCCAGCAATCTGGCTGCAGGGGATGGTTTAAGATCCCCCACTCCCTGCATTTTCAGGCCAGGGATCCTGACACCCCTGTAAGCCCTGTCGCTCAGCCCCCCAGAGGTTGGGACAGCCTCAGACCTTCTCCAGCAGTGCTGATGGGAACCCTTGTGGACTCAGAACAAAAACAGACTTGTACTTTTTACAAGAAGGACTCTCCTTCTTAAGGTGCTGCTGAAGGTCCAAGCAGCCTTTTCTTTGCTGCCAGTTGGGCTCTGGGAGAAAGCTGCTTGGGGCGCCTGGGTGGCTCCGTCGGTGAAGCATCTGCCTTTGGCGCAGGTCATGATCCCAGGGTCCTGGGATCGAGCCCCGCATCGGGCTCCTTGCTCAGCAGGGAGCCTGCTTCTCCACCTGTCTCTGCCTCCTCACCCCTGCTCATGCTCTCTCTCTCTCTCTCTCTCTTGCTCTCTCTCTGATAAATAAATAAATAAAATCTACGAAAGTTGCCCAGGGGCTCACCACTGCCTGCTATCATTAGTTTAGTGTGAACCAGGGCTTCTCAATCTCGACACCACTGGCATTTAGGACAGGATCATTCTTTGTTTTTTTTAGGATGTCTTTATATGGGGGTTGGCAGAGGAGGAAGGAGAGAGAGTCTCAAGGAGACTCTGTACTCAGCGGGGCTCAATCTCATGACCCCAGGATTATGACCTGAGCTGAAACCAAGAGTCGGATGCCTGACTGACTGTACCCGCCAGACGCCCCAGGACAGGATCAGTCTTTGTCTCGGGACACTGTTGTGCATTGCAGGTTCCCTGCCTTTACGCACCCGAAGTCAGTATCACCCCCCCAGCCCCTAGATGTGACAACCAAATACGTCTCCAGACATTGTCAAGTGTCCCCTGGGGATGCAAAGTCACCCTCAGTTGAAAATCCCTGCTGTGGAGGATCCAACAGCTGGGCAGAGCTGAGGGGCTTGCCCTGTGACATTGGGGAAGCCCTCTGCACTCTCAGGGCCTCAGGTCCCCATCACTTAGGGGATCACGCTGAGCTAGCATCAGGGGGCCTCCAGCCTGGTCTGCCTAGAGTTCTAGCTCCTATGCATTCCTGTCTCTCTTTGCGTCCTGGTTGCAAGTTCTAGGAGGCGGGGTGGGGATTGAGGCCTGGGGGACAGGTCTGGATGGGGCCAGCCCCCTATTTGTTCTTTACCCCATGCCTGGCCCTCCCTCCAAACGCAGGAGAGATAGTAAGTGCAAATCCAGGCTGTGTGTCACTGAATCCTTGTAACAGCTCGGTGAGGTGGGAGCTTTTATTTTCCCCATTTTCCAGCAGCGGGACAAATCACAACTGTGTGCCACCTGACTCGGCACACTAGAATACAGTATCACTTCTATGAGGTCCATGCAAAGATGCATGACCTGAAGCTAGCGATGTGGAAGCATCAGGTAAATCCAGAGTGAAGGGCAAACTACAAAGAGGCTGGCCTGTCATCCTCAAAAGTGCCAAGGACAAGAAAGTCCACGAAAGACCGAGGAGCTGTTAAAAGAGCCTAATACAACCAAAGGAAGTGAGGTGTGGTCCTGGACCGGAAAGAAATTGTAAAGACCTTTCTGGGGACAATCATGGAATGTTGAACGTGGCATGTGGGTTTGATGGTGGTGTCGTATCGATGATAAGTGTCGTGAGTTTGTGTACTGTGTGTGTGTGTGTAGTGGGGGAGGGGGGGTTGGGAGATCCATGCCGGAGGGTTCAGGGATCAAAGGACATCACGTCTACAACTGACTCTCCATCATTCAGGACAAGAGAGAAACATAAATAGAGGGAGAAATGATGAAGTGGGACAGAATGTAAATAATCTGGGCAAAGGATATCCCGGGGATCCTTATAACTCCTGTAATTTCTCTGTAAATTCAGAAGTTGTGCGACAGTCGAAAAGCGAATCAAAACATCTGACCTCCAATAAACCCGAGAGAAACGAAAATATATGTCCACAAAAAAGACCTGCAAGCATATTCACAGCAGTTTTATTTACAATAGCCCCAAGCTGGAAATAGCCCAAATGTCTTTCAGCACGTGAGAAGATCAACAAATTGTAGGACATCTATAAATGGAATACTACTCAGCGGGGCTGTGGAGCGAGCTATGGATTCCCGCACACGAAGGGCGAATCGAGAGCATTACGCCGAGGGACAGAAGCCAGAGACAAAAGACCACGTACGGTGTGATTGCTCTGATAGGAAGTTCCAGGCCAGCTCAGATGAATCTAGAAGTCACAACAGTGGTTCCTTCTGTGGGTGGAGGAGTTCCACTGCTCGGGAGGGGGCATGCGGAAGCCTTTGGGCTGCTGCAAAGGTTCTATCTTGTCCTGGGTGGTGGTGATACGGATTTATACACATGTAAGTAAATATTCATTGAGATAAAAACTGACCAAGACAGATTCCTTTTCTGTACTTGACATATGTTAAACTCAAAATCAGAGTAAAAAAAGAAGAAAAAAATTGAAGATGCACATCAAACACAGGGGAATGAGGTGGACAGGGAGGGGAAATGGGGTTGAAAGGAATAAATAAAACCAGGGAGGGGGCTTGCATGGCAACGAGGACAGCATGTTAGGAATTGAGGAGCTGGAGGGGCGCCTGGGTGGCTCAGTGTGTTAAGCATTTGCTTTCATCTCAGGTCATGATCCCCTGGGTCCTGGGATGGAGCCCCGAGTTTGGCTCCCTGCTCAACGGGGAGTCTGCTTCTCCCTCTCCCTCTGCCCCCCACCCCCGACTCTCTCAAATAAATAAGTAAAATCTTAAAAAAAAAAAAAAGGAATTGAGGAATTGGATAACTCGGCCGTTCATACCTGAGGTTCTAAAGGAAACACCACAAAGGACAAAAGGGCTCAGAGAGGGGGATTACCCTGCCTGAGGTCACACAGCTGGTGGGTCGCAGAGGCAGGATGTGAACTTGGGGCTGGGTGACCCTGGGGAGTGCTCCTTACCCAGTGCTCTGGCCTGGACTCACTGGGCTGGACAGCCCTGTTTGGCTCCCAGAGGCTTCCCCGGGGCCTGGTGGGGATGGCGAAACCACCACCTGACGAAGGCCCTTCCAGCCCAGAGCTCAAGATTCCAAGTGGGGCGAGCAGGCAGTGGGACAGAGGACAGCCTGGGCAGCAGATCGCATCCCCAGAGCCTTGCTCCCCGGTTCGGGGCCGCCTTGCCAACCTTGCCCGCCTCCTGTTGTTCTTTGCCTTCCTTCCTGGGCCAGTGTGTGGGCTCTGGGGCTCCACACCCTTGGGTGTGAATCTCGGCTCTTCCTCCTTCTGCCTATGTGACCTGGGGTGAGTGGCTCCCCATTGTGTGCCTCAGTTTCCACTTCTAGAGCCTGCCCACAAGAGCATGTGCCTAATAGCATTGGTGGACAATGTGCTCAAAACTTGACATGATGCCTTCACGTCCTAAATACTCAAAAAGGGCACCTGCTCTTGCTTATTATTGCTACGTGTGGGAAGGGGAGAGCCTCTGTTGCCCTCAGGCCTCGCAAACACCTACATGTTAAGACAGCTAGCATGGGATGGAAACTTCTGGAGAAAGGAGCTTTCAGACTTCCTGGAGGTTACTTAGAAAACACTCTTAATTTCCATTCTGGGTTTTGAAAAAGTTCTTGGTGAGCTAAGGCAGGGCTGGGGCGGGTTTCCTGGATGGTCACACACACGGCGCTCATGCTCAGAAGGGGCCTGCACGTGGTTTAATGCTCTGCTGCTGAGCCTAGAAATTCTTCACGATTTCAGGACGAGGGTCTTGGCATTTCATGTGGCTGGTCCTGGGCAGGACTGTGGCATCTGGCGAGGTCACTCAGTACTTTCACCTTGGTTGTGTTTGGATGTTCAGGAACATTCTTTAACCTTGCGGGCCTCAGTTCTTCCATCTGGGAAGTGGGAAGAAGTGCTTTGTGCCAGGCCATAGGGAGATGAGAAGAACCCAGATCTCCTGGTACCCCGCTATCATTGGTAGCTGAGCAAAGCTGAAACTTGGGGAAATAGGGACTTGGCAGGCCTTAGCGTGTGTCCCTGGAGCACACAGTAGGTGCTTAGTAGGTACAAGCTGCCCTTTGATCCCCAGGCTGGCCTGTCTTTTTGCCTTTTGCACGATTAAATTTTGATTTAAAACAATGCTAGTGGGGCCCCTGGGTGGCTCAGTCGGTTAAGCATCTGCCTTCAGCTCAGGTCATGATCCCAGGGTCCTGGGATCTCCCTGCTCAGTGGAGAGCCTGCTTCTCCCTCTCCCTCTGCGTGTGCCTGCCCCCCCCCCACTCGTGCTCTCTCTCTATCTCAAATAAATAAATAAATAAAATATTAAAAAAAAAACAATGCTAGTAATACACACACCCATTTTTTTTTTTTTTTTAAAGATTTTATTTATTTATTTGATAGAGACACAGCGAGAGAGGGAACACAATCAGGGGGAGTGGGAGAGAGAGAAGCAGGCTTCCCGCTGAGCGGGGAGCCCGATGTGGGGCTCGATCCCAGGACCCTGGGACCATGACCTGAGCCGAAGGCAGACGCTTAACGACTGAGCCACCCAGGCGCCCCCACACATCCATTTTCTTAAAACATGAAAACATTTCCAATCAGGCTGGAGTGTCTTGGACGACCCACCCTGGGGCCAGCCCCTTTTTCATGGTTTTACGATTTGAGGGTGCAAACTTGCAGTAGTCATCTATGCCTTAATGCTGTCCTTCCTTTTTTTTCTATTATACTTTTTATTTTTTTATTATTTTATGATTATTATTTTTAAAAGATTACATTTTAATTTTTAAGTAATCTCTAGGCCTGACATGGGGCTCGAACTCACAACCCTGAGATCAGGTGCCCCTCTGTTATACTTTTTAAAGTGTAAACTTTCCACGGAAGCATAACCTGGGTCCAGAGGAGCTGCTGTATTTTCAGCCACCCAGCCCACCCCGTGCCCCCTCATGGAGCACGTCTTCTTGTGGCCTTTCACTGCTGCCTGTTTTCCAGTCCATCTCTGGCTCCTCGTTTCTGAGTCTCTGCACATCAGTCACGTCTGCAAGCGGGCGTCCATGATACCCCAGGATGGCCACACGCTTGGTGCCCAGGAAGGAAATGGTTGGTAAAAGAACTGATGGAAACAAGAGGAAAAAATGGCAAATGACGACAACAGCGCCCAGGTCTGCATAATCGAGGGGTCTGTCAAGGTGGGTTTGGGTCGATGGGAGTTTCTTGTGAAACTTGTAAAAGCACAGACTGTTTGGTATCAGCAGGGACTAAGCCCTGCGTTTTCCAGAAGAGAATAGTGACACTGTGGATGTCCCAGGGCCCTCGGGAGGGGCCGGTGGGATGGCACTGGGGGAGCGCCTGCTGAGAGAAGGTGACACTGAAGCAAAGACGTGAAAGAGGAAAGGGAGAGGGCCATGGGGGTATCTGGGGAAAGAGGGACTGGCAAGTGTGAGACCCTGAGGTGGGACCACGCTTCTCTGTTCAGGGAGCAGCAGGGAGGCCGGAGGGGGCTGGAGGGTGGTGTGTGGATGTGGGTAGTGGGCAGGGCGTTCTGAGCACAGGAGGGATATGATTTGACTGCCTCTGAGGGTTAGCAGGTGGTGACGGCCAGGGAGAGGAGGGAGCACAGGGACAGAACTGGTGGAAAGTGCTGAGCCCGGGGTCTGGTGCACAGTAGATACTCAATAAACATCGTGTTACAGGAGAGAGTACGCCGAGGCTGTGGATGGAGTGACCCGCTAAGCTTTAATGGGTGATGTCTGAGGGGTCCTGTCTACCACCCCGCCTCCCACCGTGGAGGGCTTGGTGCCCCTGGATGAGCTGGGGGCGGGGAAGGAGGCCCCCCCCCCCCCCCCCCCCCGCCGCCGCAGTGGGACAGGATCAGCAGGTGAGTGGGAGGAGGAGGCCGGGCCAGGGCTGGCAGGGAGCCAGGGAGACAGTGTTCAGACTGGGAGGACAGGCTGGGGCTGGTCGTCCTGGGGAGAGAGGCAGGAAGCAGGACCTGGCCCTGAGTGGAGCTTCCTTGCTTCCCAGCCCGTCTCCAGTGTGGACTTCCCGGAAATCCAATTCCTGCCTTGGTGGTTTCTGCTCCGGGGCTTCTATCCTGGCCCCTCTGATCCTCTCACTGCCTCCCTATCCCCCCACAGCTGGGGCTCGAGTCGGACATCCTCACCATGTCCAGTGTGCCCCTGCTCACACCTACACCCCAGCCACTTCTTGCTTCCCACCTGTACCTTTTCTCGGTCTCCCCCATCCCTCCAACTTGCCAGTGCACCTTCGACTCTTTCCTTTCCCTTCTTACCGGGTTCATGCCTACCCATTACTTAATTCTCAGAGGAGAGGGTTCCTCAGGGAGGCCTTCCCTGATCTCCCACCTCTCTCCTCCATTCCTTTGCGCAGCCAGGACCCCCGTTTGGAGTCTATATGTGTGTGATTATCTGTCTATGGTCAGTCTCTCCCAGGGGCGCCGAGCTCCTGGGACAGGAAGAGGTCTGTCGTGTTGCTGCTGTGTTCCTAGCACTTGGAACAGCACCTGGCACATAGTAGGATGGAGGATGGAGGATGGGTGGTTGGTGAAACAGAGAGAGATGGATGGACAAATGGGTGGATGGACTTGGACTAGTAGGCGTGGGCTGGGTGATGGCGTGAGCAGGGAACAGGTGGAGGAGGGACGAGTGGGTGGGTGCATGGGTAAGCAATGGCTAGGTGACAGGAGACTGGACTAAAGTGGGTGGAATGCAACAGAAAACTCCTGGCCTAAGAGTCAAGAGACCTGGGTTCAAGTTCAGCCTTGCTGCCTATTAACATCAAGGCCTGCGGAGTTGTGGGTGTGTCCTGTTGCCCCTCTTTGCATCTGTTTCCCTGTCTTTTGGTTTTTCTGCTTTGTTGTGGCTTTTATTTTATTTTATTTATTTTTTATTTTTTTAAAGATTTTATTTATTTATTTGACAGAGAGAGACACAGCGAGAGAGGGAACACAAGCAGGGGGAGTGGGAGAGGGAGAAGCAGGCCTCCCGCTGAGCAGGGAGCCCGATGTGGGGCTTGATCCCAGGATCCCGGGATCAGGACCTGAGCCGAAGGCAGACAGACGCTTAACGACTGAGCCACCCAGGCGCCCCTGTTGTGGCTTTTATTTCACTGCATAGAACCCTTTCCTACCCGTCCCCCGAAGTTTTTCTGGAGCCACACCACATGAACAGAACACAAGGGAGCAGCTGAGAGGGGGGCAGGGCAATGAGCCAGGAACAGAGCATGAAAACCCAGCTGGACAGTCCACAGTCCCTGGCTATGTGAGTCCCTCTGCTCCAGGGGTGGTTGCTAAAAGTGCAGATTCCAGGGTCCCTGCACCTAAGCTTCCACTTAAGGTGCTTTGGAGCAGACCCAGAAATCTGCAGTTTTAACAAGCCCCTCTCCAGGATTTTGAGCTCATTTCTAGGTAAGCCTCACTGCCACCTTCCAGGATGACTAGATCCTGCAGGTCAGCAGCAGCCCGGTGTACACATGTGCGTGCCTGTGTGTGTGCTGTGGGGGATGGGGGCTGCTGTGACATTCTCTTTCGGAAAAAAAAACCAAAAACCAGACTGGAAACAACCGGGATGTCCATTGGTGGAGCTGGTTAAGTACGTTGCTGCTGGTCCACTCCCTGGAGGACCCAGCGGGCATTAGAAATGAGGAAGAAGGTCCTGATAAGGCAAGATCTCCAAGATATGGTTCAGTGAAAAAGCAGGTGCAGAATCGTGCTTGTTGTTTTAGCCCTTGTGTTAAAACATTCATAAAAGAAGAGAACTATGGATATGCATGGACAGTTCTGGAAGGACACACAAGAAATAGGCCAGGGGTGGCCTCTGGGAAAGGACTTGGGGGACCAGGAGCAGGAAGAATACCCTTGGTTATGTCCGAATCCCTTCCTGAGGCCGGGGTTGGAATTCGGACCCTAACTAGCTGTGTGACCCGAAGCCCCTCTCCGAGCCTCAGTTTCCCCTTGTGTAAATGGGCTGTAAAACTTCTAGCCTGGGCCTAGCCAGCACGGAGGGCCCAGGCAACTTGATCCTGCTTCGGCTTCCATTTCCTGGGACACTCCTGGTTGGGCCTCACCTTCTAGCAACCCCACTGGGCCCAGGGAGGGTGGGTCCCCGGGGAGGGGGCGGCCCAGTCCAGGGTGGGGCTGAGCTGGAAAAACCGGCAGGGTTGGAGCTGTGTGTGCAGGCACCATCTTCACTCCTCTGCCTGGAGGCTGCCCAGGGACACTCACCCCCACCTGGTGCCCCCGAGGGGCTGGGACCAGAAGAGCAGCCCCCCACCCCCCTCCACCAAGCTTCAAGCTGGAGACCAGGGGAAAGGGGAGAATGACTGGCATTGGGCCAGGGTTGGGGGACAAGGAGACAGAGAAACAGGGAGACACAGAGAGAGAGAGGGAGGGAGACAGAGACAGCTAGGAAGTGAAAAAGACAGAGACAGGAAAGAGAGGAAGAGAGAAAAGAAGGAAAGACAGGGAGACAGGAAGAGAGAGAAAGAGGGCAGGAGAGAGTGAAAGAGAAAGACGCATACACATACGTGCACACGCACACACCCGTGGAGCCAGATTCAGGCTGAGAGAGGCAAAGGAATCAGTGAGGAGGAGGGAGACAGTGGAGCTCTCCGGGTCTGGATCTGGGTGGGAGTGGGGGCTGGGCGCACTGGCCAGGTGCCTGGGGCTGGCCAAGGTGCGGAGTGCCAGGGAGGGAGGGTGTGGGCCAGGGGCCCAGGCTGCTGAAGTCACATCCCCAGCAGGGCATTTTCCACACCTCTGGGTTGTAGCTCAGGCCTGACTAGTCCTAGGAAGCAGCTCAGGGCCCCTTACTTTTTGGCCCTCCAGTCCTCTCTTGGGACCTTGTACCTGGAGGCTGCCTCCCCAGGGGGCCCTCTCAGAGCAGCCCTGGGAAGGCCTGAGGTGAAACCGGGCTAATTAGTGCTCAGAACTGAGATAATCGCTGTCTGGAATGTTCCCTAGGAGGTCCAGGTGGGGGCAGACAGCCAGGGGCCACAGGGAGCTTGGGATTGGCCCAGCCGGGCCTCTGCCTGCTGGCTCCTAGAGCCCTGTATATTGGAAGCGAGGAGACCCAGGAGGCCTGGATCCTCAGGTTTTAGGACCTGTAGTTGCTCAGGTCCCTCCATGCTATCTTGTACAGCAGATCCACTGGACTCCAGTCTGATCACGTCTGCCACAGCTCCTGCCTAAAGCCTTTTATGGCTCTCATGGCATAAGCTATAATCTGAGCTCCTCACCTTGGCCTCATCTCCTCACCACCCACCTGCCCATCTGTTCATGCTCCTGCCTCATCACTGTGGCCCTCCCTTTCCGCTCTCTTACCCTCAACATTCCATACTTGGCCCACCTCAGGACCTTTGCATATGCTGTATCCCCTTCTAGCCTCCTCTTCCTTCACCTCTTCTCAGAGCTCTCCCTACACATCCTTCAGGCATTAGCTCAAACTCACCTCACTGGGGGGGCCTCCCTGGTACATTCCCGAGCAGTGCCCCACATCTCTCCTTCCAACGCTCAGCACTACCCATTCTCTTAATGGTATTCCTTACTTGATACCTGCTTCCTCCGTGCAAGTGAGGCTCCCTGAGGACAGGTGCCAGGTCTGCTTGGTCACCACTGTGTCCCCCAGGACCTGACACACAGCGGGTATTCCACAAGCAAGCCACTGACCACCAAGAAGCAGCCTGGACACATTTTTTTTTTCTTTTTTTGCTGTGTGGATTCCTCCTGGAAAGGGACCCTGCTGACCCCTGGGTCTCCCTTCTCCATCCCCGTCCCTCTTCCAGCCCCAGCCCCAACCCCAGAAAATCCTGCCTCTGAGTCTTGAGACTCCACAGGGCGGCCCTGGCCATGGTGTTGTAATGAATCACTGGCCAGAATCTGGTCTTGATTATCTCTAGGCTGGGCATGGCCTGCCTGTCTCATGGGGGCTGGGACCACAGGCCACCGTATCAGGGGCCCCAGGTATCCCACTGGGCCTCTTGCCTCTGGCCACAGATAACAGCACAGGGCCTCGTGGCCTCACCTCCGCTGCAGGCACCTGCACCAGGGACATGCTGAGTGGCCTCAGGGAAGTCCCTGCCTCTCTCTGGGTTGCGGTGTCTTGCCCCATAGGAAAGAGTGAGGAACTCCGTAGAAATGGGGTCTGTGGCTCAGACAATTATTACATATGGATGTAATAATTACACCGACTTCTCAAGGAGGCTGAAATGAGAAAGTGATTGGTGACATATGGCTAGATTCCCATGTGTTCCCAACTGGGGGTTGTGGTGGGGGGCAGTCCTGCCCCAAGGTCCCCTGGATGCCTGAGATTTACAAGTGTCCTGGGCCCATCGAGGTGGGACAGAAAGTACTGGTACATGAGGGTGTGAGCCATTTTTAGGGCATTGATCCTACCACGTTTCAGTTTCCTCATTGTGAAGCAGGGGCAATAAGAGTTTCTACTTAAAAGCGATGTGCTTAAGTGAGATCCTCTCTGTGAAGTGCTTGGAATAGCGCCTTACTCGTAGGAAGTGATCAATAACTACCATTACTGTCACCTCCTAGAGTCTTGCCTCACCCTGTCCCCACCTCTCTGTGCTTTCTACCCCCACCACCATTCAAGCTTGGGTGATTCACCTGAGTGATTACAATAGCCTCCAAATGATGTCTGCTCCCAGTCTCAGCCCTAGGTCTATTCTTCGCGTGCTGCCAGATGGAGCCTTAAAAAACGTAAGCTGGATCACCATCCTCCCTTGCTCAACAGTCTCCCATGACTCCTGCTGCCCTCAGAATAAGGATTGGACTCCTCATCACCACCTGCTGTTGCTGCATAATGGCCGACCCGTGTCTCCTAATCTCCTGTTACTCTCACTCTCATTCACTCTGCTAGAGAGTTACCTTGGTTTCCTTTTAGTAAATCTGGCTCCTGCCTGCCTCAGGGCCTTTGCACATGCTGCGTCCCCTACTGAAATGCTTTCCTCACTGCTCCTCACCTAGGCAGTGCCCAGATCTCAGATCAGGGACCTCCTGAAGTGGGCACTATGATGACCCACCCAGATACCCTTACACTGGACCCTGCACTCATCTCTCAGCTGCCATGCAGTGTTGGCCGCTATGGGTGCCTAGCTAGAGCTGCTTTCTGGAGCTCTCACTGAACAGGAGCTGCCCCACCTATCTGGTCCTCTCACCCCCAGACAAAGAGGTGGACGGACACAACCAATGACTGATTACACTAGAGAAACAAAGCTCAGCCCCCTTAGTTCAAGGTGGGATCCTCTCTGTAGCACTCTTCATGCTCCAGAGCTCCCCATGAGATTAGGCTAAAGCTAGACTTCAGTTGAGACCACATCCTAGCTTCGCTCTTACCACATGTCCTGTTTCACTCTCTCCTTTTCTCCCCAAAGCATTCCTTAGTGAATCACATGCATTCCAGTCTGTTTCGGGCTCTGCTTCTGGGCAACCCGACCTAAGACACCTCCTCAGGGAAGCTTTCCTTGATCCCCCTTTCTGGTCTCATCTTCATGGATCACTCTTGGCGGCCCTCATTATGGCCATATTTCTACACTTTCTCAGATGTTTATTCGATTGAGGTTTGTCCCCTACCCCAGAATGCAAGGCAGAGATCATGTTGACTCTGTTCTCTGCTGCATCCCCAGTGCCTGTTACAGGGCTTGCCACACAGTAGGTGCTCAATAAATACTTGCTGAATGACTGAATGAAGAATGGCTGGGTGAGCTGGAGGTTAGGGGGCTGGGCATCATCGAGGCCCCAGGTGCTTCCCATCTCCTCCCAGCCCAGCTCCTCATAGCTCCACGATGGTGCCAAAGCTCCTGCCATCTCTTTGTCACACAGCCACGGCCCGGGCAGGAAAACGCCCTCACGTGTCCTCTTAAGAATGAAGCAACTATTCCCAGAAGTCCTTTGGCAGACTTCCCCATCTCACTGGCCACAAACGCATTCCAGATCTCGCCTCAGCCAATCACTGCAAGGGGAGAGAGAGGGCCATATTTGACTTGAGCCAATCAGCATTCACCCCCAGGGTGGTGGGCGGAGTTTGCCCTTGCCTGGGAAGCGGGAATCCATCTGGGGCCAGGTCTGGCCCTGAGCTGCAGACCCCTGAACTGGGGGCCTTTTTCATGTGGATCCCCTACCTGCCCTCCCTCCCGGGGGAGCCCTTGGGTGGTGGTGTGAGAAGGGAGGTGGGGTTGGGTGAGTGTTTCAAGCAAATTAGGTGGCCAGACACCTTCCCTCAGTAAATGTTTATGGCCAGTAATGGAGAGGAGGTGGGCGGGCCCAGAGGGTGAGCGTGTAGGGGAGAGACAGAGAGACATGCTGGAGAGATGGAGAGACACTGAGGGAGAGACAGAGACACAGCAGAGAGACAAAGGGAGCCACATTTTGAGGGTTGGTCTGAGAGACACAGGGAAGAAGAGAGACAGGGAGGTAAAGAGGGGAGAAAGAGAGAGAGAGAGAGAGACTTGGCCAGGAAGGCTTTTGCCATCAGCACCTTGAGTGGTTGGAGGGCTTGTCGTGGTGGAAGCAACATCCTTGTCCCCTTCTCATTGGCTTGATGTCCGGGGCAATCTTGTGTCCAGCCTGAGCCTTGTGTCCTCCTCTGCTGGACAAGCTAAATGACCCTCCTTCACAGGACTGTCCTGGGGTGCCCAACACACTGGGATTATCATTGGCCAGTGGTCATCTTTGGCCTGTAAATGGCCTGGAGTGTTGGGAATTGTCACCCCAGTGATGGGCCCAGAGTCACAGCGGGAAGGCAGGAGGGATCAGGGCCATGGGTGTGATTCTAAAGCCCCTGTCCTGTCTGTGCCCCACATAGCTAGGTTGGGCAGTGAGGGGAGGGGGGGTTTCCTGGCTGCTGGACACCCCTAGGGGTAGTGCTGGCCAGTAACTACAATCTTGGGAATAATAATAATCATAATGGCCGCCATGTTCTAAGTGCTTCCCAGGTGCCGGACACCAACCCCATGAGGGAAGCACTGCTTAATTCCATTTAGTTTGTAATTCCCATTTTACAGGTGAGGAAACAGCCTCGGGGAGCCCCAGTGACTTCCTAACGACAGAACTGGGTTTTGAAGTCAGGCAGGCCAGGGTCTGAGTCCCTGCTCCATACCTGACAGGCTGGGTGATCTGGGGCAGTCACTCCCTCTCTCTGAGCCTCACTTTTCACATTGTAAAATAGGAAAATAACAGTTTAAAGGTTGATATAAGGGTTTTTAAAAAAGATTTATTCATTTATTTGGGAGAGAGAGAGAGCACAATCAGGAGGAGGGGCAGAGGGAGAGGGAGAGAGGATCCTTCAGGCAGACTCCCTGCTGAGCAGAGAGCCCGACACGGGGCTCGATCTCACAACCCCAAGATCACGGCCTGAGCCGAAACCAAGAGTCGGATGCTTAACCCACTGAGCCACCCAGGTGCCCCAGTTGATATGAGGATTAAATGGGATGATGTACAGAAAGTGCTCAGCACAGGGCCAGGTACAGAGTAAGTGCTCAGTACTTGTTAAAAGGTATGTTGGATAATAGTATTAAAGTGATTTAAAAATAATTCCTTTAATTGCACTCCTTTATTCAGAGGAAGAGCTGAGGTTCAGAGGGGGAAGTGACTTGCCCAACGTCACCAGCTGAGTGGAGCAGCTAGATTTTAACCCAGTGGGTCTGAGGCCAGTGTTCACTCCCAGCCCTCTGTGCCACCATGATGGCTCAGCCCTGGGTGGCCTGTTTGGGACTCAATCCTTGTGGGTCAAGAAGAAGATGCCTGTGGCCTGGCCTGATATCCCTCTGGCCTGGCACCAGCCATGATCACCCACTGGGGCGATTGCAAAACCCCACTCCCTTCACTAGCCGATAAAGGGTGCCCATTGCAAAACTCAGCGGAGAAATTATTAAGTGTTGTGTCATCCTGCGGCCAGGCCCTGGGTGCCCCTTTCCTGCCCAGAGGCCTGGGTGGGGCCGATTCCTCACTCTTTCCCTTCACAACCCTGACCCCGGGAGAGGCTGGGGTGGGGGTCAGCACGGGGCTTTCGGGGGGTGGGCAGAGGACAGACCCAGCCACCAGTCCATGCATAGCCCCGCACTCTCAGGAAATGGCAGCTCTGTCCTTGCAGGTGCTCAGGCCCAAGCCTTGGGGTGACTTGTTCATGTCTTGCCCCACATCTAATGATTGGTCAGGAAATCTTGTCAGTTCTACTTTTAAAATACATCCAGAATCCAACCAGGTTCCCCCCTTCCACTTGTACATGGGATTCAAAGCACTTCCCCTCTGATCTCGCTGCTCCTACCTTAACTCAGTCCATTCTCCACATGTACTCAAAGGATCCTGTTTGAGCCAAGTGGATCCTAAGTCAGATTTTGTCTCTGCTTAGAACCCTCCATGGCTCCCATCTCAGAGCACATGCTGAAGTCCTTACAAGGGCCACATGACCCTGCCTCATCTGGCCCCATTGCCTTTCCGACCTCATCCCCACCATTCTTTCTCCCTTGCTTACTTTGCTCCAGCCACAGTTGGCCTCCTTGCTATTCCTCTAACACACCCCAGGGCCTTTGCACTTGCTGCTCCCTCTGCCTGGAATGCTCTTCCCCATTTCTTTCATGCAGCTGGATCTCTCACTTTATTCAGGTCTCATCTCAATGTCACCACCTAGGAGAGGCCTTCCATGGCTACCCTGTTAAAATGTCACCCTCCACTGTCACCTTCATCCCCTCAATCCTTCTTCCTGACTTGCCATTATTATACATTTGTTTATTTGTTTAATGTCTGTCTTCTTCCTTCGATTGTCCTCTTACTCAGGGCAGGGACAGTTGTCTGTTTTGTTCACCAGGCTCCCTTGGCACTGAGCCTGGGCCTGGCACCTAGTAGGTGCTCCACAGAGAGTGGCTGAATCTGTGAACGGTGGGCAGAAGGGGCCACAGCAGCCCAGATCATGCCTCAGCAAACCTCACCAGCCCCCTTCCTCTGGCCGGTGGCTTGAGGATGGTGCCCAGAGCATGCTCCACCCTCCTGCAGGTTGCAGCTGGAGGGGGCTCCCTGCTGGCCCAACTCCCCCCCAAACCCTCAACCTAGCTCCACGATGGCACTCGCCGTGAGTGCTGTTTTGCTTCCATAATTATCCACCTTCCTCTGCCCAAACTCTGAGCTCTCTGAGGACAGGAACTTGTCTGCCTCAGGGGCACTGCTGTCCCCAGGGCCTAGCACCGGGCCTGGCACCCTGTGGGATGGGTAAGTGGCTGGCCAATCTGCGTTTGCCTCATATGCCCCATTTACAGAGCCAGTCACAGCCAGGAGGGGGTTAAGAGGAGCCTCAGTGCCTGGACCTGCAAAGTCAGGGAGAGAAGGGGGCCCACTCAGGCCTTAATTATAACACATCCCATAATGACATGGTGTTATAATAGGGCACACAAAATATACTAATCTGATATTATATCTGGGCTTTTTACAATAGATACAATCAGCCGGCCGCAGTTTGCTAACTCATTCTCGACCTATCTCCACGCTCCACCTAAGATTATTATCGGCTTCCTTAATTAAGTGGAAGGCAAAGCTCTGCAGGCGACGCTCACAGCCCCAGCCCCCCCGAGTCCGGCCTGGCCCTCCCATGAGCCGGGATAATCGCTACTCCCACATGGGGTGAGGCTTGTGCTGCCTTCTCCATCCCAACCCCCTGTCCCAGGCTCGGGTGTGACGGGCCTGTTCAAGGCCTAGTGAGCCACAAACACGAATCACCAAGGACTCCAACTGGTGGTCCGTGGGCCAGGTCAGCCTTGAGGTGCATTGGGTTTGGCCTGTGCGGTGCTTTTGCTGAAAGTCAAGTGAGTGGCCAACACTGAAAAATTGGGACATTGTATACAAACATCCAGATTTCTGGCTTCTCTTGAGAGATGGGAAGATCCGGGAACCCTGGGCTCACGTGAACTGTGTGCTGGGGTGGAAAGGCTATCTCCACAGGCAGGAAATGGTCACAGTTGCCCCCCACCTGCTTCACTTTTGTGTCCCTGCCTGGCTCCTGTAGGCAGCTGAGTTTGCAACCCCTGCTCTAGGGTTAGAGGTCAGTTACCTATTTGCAAGATGGGAAACTGAGACTCGGAAAAGGCAAGTGACTTAACCGATATCCTACAGTGAGGCTGGAACTCAGGTTACTTGTTAAGAGATCTTTAACAAGTCTTTACTGAGCACCCACTGTATACCAGGCAGTGGGGACATAGACCACGATTGGCAGAGTCCTGCCCTCTGGGGGTGACAGTCTCCCACGTCATAGCCATATTGTCACCTTTATTGCTGGGAAACAGTGTCTGTTGGAGACGGGTCCTTTCTTATCCCCTTGGGGTAGCTGTTGGCCCCCATCCCAGGACAGGGACTGGAGGCAGCCATCTTGGAAGGAAGCCCTCGGCAAAGGCTCCCAAAACAGGCTGCCACTATTCCCCATCCGGGAGGGGTGGGGAGGGGTGGGGGGAGGGAGTGAGGAGGGTGGGAGTGGAGATGGGGGAGGGGAGTGAGCCGAGAAGGCACAGTATCAGCCAGATAGAGCATGAGAACTTTTCTGCCCTGCTTGAACCAAAGGTGAATCAACTGGGCTTCTCCCACTGCCCTCGTAAAGGCAAGAAGCGGAGAGACAAGTCGCTGGAATACCCCAGTTCCCCACTTGCTAGTCCAGACAAAAGGCATTTGCTCAGCCAGCGGAGGACAAATTGCTCCCCACCCCCACAGCACCACCTCTGGTCAGGAGGAGAAACTGCAGCCTGGAACCCCTAGCCCTAGTCCCTCGGCATTGGACGCAGGTAGGGTCCCACTGACCCGAGGGCCACAAGGGCTGTCACAGACCTGCTGGCCTCGCAGGATTCACATCTGAGGAGCATTAAGCAGCCCGCGCGCTCTGTGGCCGGCTCCCCACTGACGCGGTGTGGGGGGGGGGGCGGCGGGGGGGATGAATAACAGTCCCAGCCATCATGTGCATTTGCTAAAAATAAACTTGACATACTTTTGCGTTGGGAAACAATGTAGATTCCAAACATTCTCAAAGGGCAGAGAGGGGAAAAAAAGGAAGAATGGAAATCAGGTTTTCAAGCTTAGTAATTAATTAGCCTGTAAACAAATGACTCACACTCCTTCTTGGCTATTTTTCTTTCCGTTTTGCGTGGATTTTCGCAGGGGCCAGGGGAAGGAGGCCAAGTGAGCCAGGCTGATAGGCAAGACAGGGCCCACATGTGTGTACCTGGGGTGGAGGGTGTTGAGGACTTGGCCAGTTGGAGAGTGAGAGGAAGAGCCTCAGGTGAAGGGAATGGCATGTGCGGCGGCCTTGAGAACCAAAAGAGCTTGTCATGTAGGAGGAACAGTGAGGAGACCCATGTGGCTCAAGTAGAGTGGACAGAGGGCTGAGGCCAGAGGGGGCTGGCCACATCACACAGAGCTGGGTAGGCTGTGTTAGGGCATCTAGACTTGATCCCGAAGACAGTGGGAGCCATGGAGGGGTTTTGAGCTAAGAAGGAACATTATCTGATTTACACAATGATGTCATTTTCAAAATGGATGAACAGAAAAATAAACTCTAAATGTTCTTAGGGGTTTATATGTTTAATGTCTGTCTCCTCTCTGTAGAGCATCAGCCCCATGATATCAGATACTTTGTTGGTCTTATTTAGTTCTGTGTCCCCAGTGCTGAGACCACTGCTTGGGAACACAATAAATGTCAAGTGACTGTACCCTCTCTGCAAGGTCGGTGGCCTCATTCCATTTTATAGAGGAGGAGCAGAAGGCAGGGAGTTCTCCATGGCCACCTTGGGAAGGTCCCAGGAAAAGGCAGGTTTCATTTAGTTCAAAATAAGGAGAAGTTTTATGGCTGAAAAATCTATTTTGTGAGGGACTGAGCTCCCCAGGAATGGGGGCATTCAACTAGAGACCACACTGGCAGCCTTACAGTAGCCCTCTCTGATTTGAGACAAACTCTGTGCTGGCTCACAGATGCTACCTGACAATCCATGAGGTTGGCACCTTGTCATATCCATCGTGCATATGGAGAAATGGACGCCCAGAGAGGGGTTGTCACATGCCCAAGGGCACATGGTTACAAGTGGGGAGGCCCAGGTTGGGATCCAGATCTGACTATAAAGACCGTACTTTTAACTCCTTTTCTGAGCCATAGACTTTGATTTAAAACCCTGCTCTACCACTTAGATGCTTTGTGACCTTGGGTGAGTCACTTTACTTTTCTGATCTTCAGTGTTTTGCTACACTAAATGGGGATGTGGATAGTGCAGGTATCCATATCCTACACTATCTGGGTCTGAGTGGATAACGGTTGGCACACGGGTGCTCAAAACATGTGCACCCCTCCTCTCTCTGCTGGGGTCCTTCTGCCTTTGGTCCTCCTGGGCCATTGACCTCCTTTAGGCCAGCAACTCCGTGGAGCCCGCTCTCCAGCCTCTACCCACCCACTGGGTGTTGATTCACCCATGAGCTTCTTGCCCTCTGCCTGTGTTTTCTTCCTCCTTTTCTTGGTAAACCCACTGCCTTCTGTGATTGCCAAAGCTCTCAGGGAGCAGGCAGGCGGTGGGGGGACCCCATCATCCCACAGAATGTCTCTGCTTCTTCCGCATCCCTCCTACCCTCACCACACCCAGCTGAGGTCACCAGGCACGAGGCCTGGACCAGGGACACAGGTCACAGTTGGGGGCTTAATTAATCATCATGGAGCAGGTGGGGCTCTGGCTGGTCCAGGGTCCCCTGTGGGAGGGCCGTGCTGGTGGGGAGATGGGGGGGTGTCAAAGGAAAAAGTCTAGGAAAGATGGCACTCACAGCCCATGGTGGACAAATACATGGAAGAAGCCACCTGAGTGCTAAGGGGGCATGCACTTATGGGGGCAGGGGTGGCAGAGGTGGGCGGGGGTCTTGGAGAAGGCTTCATGGAGGAGGTATGTCTGGAACCAGGTATGCAGAGGGGAGATGGAGGGCATGGGCTCTGGGGCCATCTCACCTGGGCTTGAATCTCAGCTTTGCCCCTTTCCCGTTATGTGAATTGGTCAATTTCACCTCTCTCTCTGAGTCTCGGTTTCCTCGTTTGGAAACGAGCTAATCATAGCACCCCCCTGCCCCCCAGAGTGTGCTTAGGACTAAGTGAGATGATGCAGATAAAATGTCCAGTGCAGGGCAGGGAAAACAGCTAATGCTCAGTACATGACAGCTATTATTTTTATTATTCCTATCAGCATAGTGGAAATACTAGAATTTCAGCCTCAGGCCTGGGTGAAATTCTCCCTTTTCCACATCTCCATATTTTGGAGGAGGCCTCCTCACCACAACCTTGGTTTCCTCACACAGAGATGGAGATGCTTTGACTTCACAGGGTTTATCATGAGGCTGAAGCATATGAATCCATGCAAGTGCTTAGCACAGTGGCTGGCAGGGAGTAGGCGCTCGAAAAACAGTGATCAGCCTTCCCTGGCCTTATGGATTCGTGGTTAAAAGCAGGGTTGGAGGGCACCTGGGTGGCTCAGTCGGTTAAGTGACTGCCTTCGGCTCAGGTCGTGATCTTGGAGTCCTGGGATCGAGTCCTGCATCGGACTCCCTGCTCAGTGGGGAGTCTGCTTCTCCCTCTGACCGTCTCCCCTCTCGTGCACTCTCTCTCTCAATCTCTCTCAAATAAATAAATAAAATCTTTAAAAAAAAAAAAAAGCAGGGTTGGAGTGTTGGCTGGGTCCGAGTCCTGGCTCTGCGGCCCCAGCTTGCTGTGGGGATTAGGACCACAGGTATAACGTACCCATTCTGGTGCCTGCACACAGTAGGTGTGGTTCTGCCACTTTCACAATAAGGAAACTGAGGCTCAGGGAGGTCAAACCACTGGCCCGTGGTGGGACCCCCGGTCTGCTTGGCTCTAGAGACTGTCTTTTTTTAAGGGTGGGAGAGGGGTGGGGGAGGCCTTTGGGCGTGTGCATTGCTGGGGAGATATCCCACCCAGGGCCCCTTAGGTCCACCATGGCCGCTGAGGTAACAGCTCTTTAATGACTAAAGCAAGCAGTGAAGGCAGTGACTCTTGGCATGAGCTTCCGGGATCCAGCAGTGCGTTCCCAGGGCCCCTGTCCTAGGCTGGGGACTGGGGGGTGGCTTTGCTCTTGGGGCAGGGGGGCAGCCTCTACCGGGGCCACCCTGGGCCTTTCTCTTCCCACCCAATCAGCTCTGTAGCACTCTGCCTATTTCTTTTTCTTTTCTCCTTCTTCTCCTTCTCCTCCTCCTCCTTCTTCCTTCTTCCTTCTTCCTTCTTCCTTCTTCCTTCTTCCTTCTTCTTTTTTTTTTTTTGGTTAATATTGGGTACTTTGGACCATTCTTTTCTGTCCCGAATCTGAATCTCCTTCTGATGTTTGGAGAATTCCCTGCTCTACGAGCAGTTTCCATCTCCCACAAAGGATGCTGAGACGCTGAGACGATGAGACTCGGTTTCCAGCCTCTCTTGACACATGACTCGGCTCAGCCAATCAGAGGTGCTGTCCTGTGGGGCGTCCACTCTGGCTCGGTCCAGAGGCCTCGGTTCCACGCAGGTCATGTGGCTTCCTGCTCAGAATCCTCCGTGTCTCCTCATTGCCCTTAGGATAAAACCCAAACTCCCCCTCATGTCTCATGAGGACCTCACCTCCTCTGTCCGTCTCCTCCTCACTCTTGCAGCCACATGGGCCTCCCTCAGCTAAACTCAACGCACTGCCAGGTGAGGAAATGGGGCTGAAGGGACCTGTGCAGGGTGCAAGGGGAATTGGAACTCAGGGTGGCCTGGCCTCTGCCTCAGCCTCACAGCTGCCTCCGCCCAGGCAGAGGCCCCTTCCTCCAGGAAGACCCGCCAGCTCCCCTTGGAAGAGGCGCACCTCTGCTCGCCTCAGCTCAGCCTAACTGATGCGTCTTCAGGGGCCGTGGAGCGGGCGTGGGGGGCCATATTGCCCCCAAGGGGGTGGAAATTGATGCTCGTGGAGGGGAGAACACTTGGTTATGTATAAAGCACACACACACAAGCCATAAACACATACATAGTGTATCTGTGGCATTAAAATTTCTTAGGGGGGCTAGTTAGGAAACAGTTGTCTCAGAATGCTCCTGGGGGGGGGTGAACAGCAGCAACAACAGCCAGCTGAGAAACATTAGTTTAACTCAACTCAGCTTAAACCCACCTGAACTTGATTTGACTCAACTCAAGTCAACTCAGCTCAACCAAACTCAAGTCAACTCAGCTCAACCAAACTCAACTCGCTCAGTTCGGCGTACCTCAGCTCGGTGTCGCTCACTCGGTTTACAACGGCTCTGTGCCCCTCAGTTCAGTATAGCGCAATCCAGTGAAGGACGCAAACTGATTGAACTCAAGTCAACCTAACTCAACTCATCTCACCTTATCTCAACTAGTTGTTCACCTTGGTTCAGCTCAGCTTAATTCACCTCCACTCACCTCAATCACACCCACGTCAATTCAGCTCGAGTCAGTCCCACTCAGTTTCATGCTCAACCCAGCCTAGCTCACCTCCTGTCCTCAACCCACCCCATCTAAACTTGATTTAACTCCACTCAGCTCGACTTGACTCCACTTTGCCACCTCAACCCACCTTAAACATTCATTCTCTTTGTCACCTCCCCTCCCCAGACCTCCCCCAGGTCTTGCAGGAGAGGGATGCCTCAGACATTGTTCCTGCCCCCAACGTGCTCCCAGTCTAGCTGGGGACTCTGACACATCCATCTCTTCAACAGGTGCTGTCATGGGGGAAGCCCAGGGTGCTGTATGAGCAGCCCTAGGGAGCCCCGGATGACTTCCCATAGGAGGAGGATCCAGCTCAGGCAAAGAGTGGGAGGAAGGACATTCTGGGCAAAAGAACAGCATGTGCAAAGGGCCTGAGGCAAGATGGACAGACCATTCAGAGGACTGGAAGTGGCTCCAGCTAGAGGGCAGAGTGGGAGGATGAGGGTGGCACAAGAGGTGACTTGGGACAGGTGGGGATGCTGGCCTGGGGACAGTGGGCAGCCACCACAGTGTTGAGCTGAGGAGAAATGTGGTTGAAAGGATCCCTCTGGTTGCTGGGAAGAAACAGAGCCGAGAGGTGGGACTGGCGTATTGGGCAGTGCCCGAGCTGAGAAATCCAGCGTTGGGTGTTGGCGGGGGGGGGGGGAGGGCAAGCAGGTGGGGAGCTTAAAGAAAGAATTTAGGAAATGAATCATAAAAAAATGACCAGGAATCAAGCTTACTCTGGAGCAGGCCTTGTCTACTTGTCTTAAATATCTGGCTAATGTGGCGCCTGGGTGGCTCAGTTGGTTAATCGTCTACCTTCACCTCAGGTCATGATCTCAGGGTCCTGGGATCGAGCCCCATGTCAGCCTCCCTGCTCAGCGGGGAGCCTGCTTCTCCCTCTTCCTCTGCCCCTCCCCCCCGCTCATGCTTGCTCTCTCTCAAGTAAATAAATAAAATCTTTTAAAAGATATATGAATATATATATGAACTAATTTAATCCTCACAATTCATGAGGTAGGTATTACTAATCACCCTATTTTACAGATGAGGAAACAGGCTCAAAGAGGCCAAGACATTTGCCCATGGCACACAGCTTCTAAGGGGCAGAGCTGGGATCTGAACTCAGGCAATGATGCTCCAGAGACCTCAGGAGCAGCTGCGAGTTCCCTTCAAAATTCCCATGGCAGGTGCTGCCGACAGGTCTCCACTCCACATAACAGGTGCTCAGGAAACCCTTGTTCCAGGAGTTTATGGGGCTTATATCATCACTGCCATTTGATTGGGAATGCCCCACCCCCTTTCAAAGGAAGACTCTGTGATCTTTGTCATTTCACAGGAGAGGAAATTGAGGCCCAGGGTCACAGAGGCAGGAGGTGGTGAGGCCAGGATTTGAACCTCAAGTAGGAAAGTGTTCTACAAATAGGCATGGTGATCCTCATTAGGATCTTCAGCCGTTTGAATTTTAATTCAACCTTCATGTATGCACTGAGCGGGCCCTGCATACCGCACCGGGGAGAGGATCTTGCCCTTGTCCCTTCCCTGCTCAGAATACCCCCAAGGCTGCCCACGGTCCTGAGGATGCAGTCCAGGCTTCTCGCTCCCCCCAAGGCCATGCCTGATCTGCTCCCCACCCTGCCCGCTTCTCTGACCTCCCCTCCCACATTCTCCCTTTCTTGCTCTCTGCTCCGGTCTCCTCCAACACATGTTTCCCACCCCAGGGCCTTTGCACATGCAGCTCCCCTGCCTGGAACTCTCTTTCCACGGCGACTCCATCTTATGCCTTGGTTTTCAGCTCTAATGTCACCTCCTTAGAGAAGCGTTTCTTGATCATTTGAGCTCAATTCCCCCCCGTCATGTTACCCATCACATCACCTTTTCTTTTCCTTTCTTTTTTTTCTTTTCTTTCTTTTTTTCTTTTCTTTTCTCTTCTTTTTCTTTTCTTTCCTTTTCTTTCCGTATTTTGCTCCCTTGCTGGAGTTTTATTTTTTTATTATCTACCTCCTCTAGTGGGCTGAGCCCTTGTGGGCAGGGACCATGTTGGTTTTGTTCACTGCTGTACTGCCCGGCTATAGTAGGTGCTCCATAAACATGTGTGGGATGAATGAATGAGTGAGGGATGGATGGAAACGGTTGGAAAAATCTGGGTGCCGAGAGGAGGAATAGAAGGCTCAGGGCCCAGGCTGGGGTCTGAGATCTCTTTTCCCTGGGTCTCCCTGCCCTGGAGAGGAGCCCCTGCCAGGGTGGGAGGGTGGACGTGGGGGCACCGGGCAGGGCCGGGCGAGGCCTCCTCGCTCCTTACTGTTTTCATCCTCTTGGTAATTATGGGCTCAGACACTCCTCGATGCCTTCTCGGAATAATAGCCAGGCCTGTTATCAGCAGCATCTCCCCGACCTTTTCACAAACAGTCATTAATCAAGTCTCGCTGCCACCCTGCCCTCCCTCCCGGTGGAAACCAAGGCACAGAGAGGTGAGGCCACTTTCCCAGCATCACACAGCCAATTTGAGGAGGATGGGCTGTTTTGCCCCCAACCCTCTGGTGTGGGATAGGGTCTCCTTCCCCTTTCCACTTGGGGGGAGCCTCTCAGCCTGCCCTGGATGGGGGGTCCTGCCCCCAGTTCCCAGCCCCCAGCCTTCCTTGAAGCCCCGGGGGCCTTCCAAGGTGGCCTCTTAATCACTGCCGGTTAATTAAGGAGGTTAAACAACTCTGTGGGGCCCATGCGGGCCTGCCCAGGGAGAAGGTGGCAGGGCTGTCTTGCAGCGAGGCCCCCACTCCCCAGGCCTGGCAGGGCACTGTGCCGCCTCTGCCCTCCCCAGGGCCTGGGGGTCTCTGGGGAAGGTTCCATAGGACTGCACTGTTGGCGTGCGCCCCCTCCCCTTCTTCGGGTGGTGTGTGGGAGGTGCTGGCCTCGCTTAATGAGGCCTCCACGGCTGCCAAGGAGAGCTGGAGGAGTTGAAACAGGTTCTGGGTGAGGTGAGTTTCATGGGCTTGGCAGAATCTGTGGCTCTTTGCCATGTGGGCGCTCCCTGGGGCAGTGGGGGGCAGGCATGGGACCCCTTCCTCCTCCCTGCCCTCCCTCTGCCCCTATGGGGTGGGAGCAGAGGAGGCTTGGGAGGGGACAGTGAAGATGACAGTGGACGGTGGTCAGGACTCCCCTGCTCCCCACCATAAGCCTGTGGGAACCACACCAAATAGGACCACAGGGGCCAGGGGTCCTGAGCCATTGCTAATCTGCACTCTGATACAGACTTGGGCCCTGGTCTTCCTGTCTGAGAAATGGGGGGGGGTGTGGGGGCCGAGGTTGGAGGTGACAGTCTCAGGCCCAAAGCTTTAGTTTAGGAATGGTCCATCCCAGACAGAGCTGTCTAACTTGCTGTGTGACTTTGGGCAAGTTGCTTTCGTCCTCTGGGTCCTTGTAGCTCTGGCTATAATGGTGGTGATGGGGTGGACAGAGTGATGACACATGGTCATTCCTGCTGACCCTCTGTCTCTGGTGAGGCTGAGAACACCTCCTGAGGGGCACCCAGACCCACTTTCTCCAGGCCACACGAAGAGGTTTTTCAGTATGTCTCTGTTGGCCCTGGGGAACCTGAGACCCTGGACTCAGGCCAAGGAGGTTTGGGAGGAAGCTCCCTTGTGGTGCCTGGACACTCCCCGAGGCTGGGCTGTGGGTCCCAGGACCTGGAGGGCCAGCCCCTCTGCATTGCTGACCACCCCCCCCCCCCACCCCCCCCCGGGTCTCCCGTGGGACAGGCTCAGGCAAGGCTGGCTCAAGGCAGGACCCACTGTGCTCCTGGAGACCATGGGGGAGTGGGGCCCTACTGGCTCCTTGTGTCCTACAACTGTTACGGTTTTTTTTTTTAATCACCTTTTTGGAAGTATAATTTACATACAGTAAAATTCACCCTTTTTTGGTGTACAGTTCTGTGAAGTTTTACAAACTTATACAGTTACATAACCACTACCACGAACAAGATACAGAGTACTTCCTCACTCCAGAAAGTTCCCTGTGCCCATTTGTAGTAAATCCCTTTCGCCACCACCAGCTGCTGACGACCACTGATCTCCCCCAACTTTTTATTTTAGAGATTTTCAAACTTATAGAAAAGTGCAAAAACCTTACCATGAACCATGGTAGTCCTTCCACCCACATTCTCCACCTGTCAGCCCTTGGCCCTGTGTGCATTCTCGGCCTCTATCCCTCTGTCTGCATGATTTCTGCGGAACTGTTTGTAAGTTGCAGATGTCCTGACGCTTTACCCTAAACACTTCAGGTAGCATCTCTGAAGAACAGGGCATTCTCTGGCACAGCGCACAGCCCTAATGCCATTATCATACCTGAGAGATTTAGCTTTGACCCGTTCCTGTCACCCAATATCCAGGGCCCGTGTCCAAATTACTGAGATTGCTCCAAAGTGTCCCTAATGGTTGAGGCTTTTTTGCTCTTTGTTTTTTCCTGGTCCAGATTCCAATCAAGGATCAGGCTCTGCCTTTGGTGGCAAGTCTCTTTGGTCTCCTCTTATCTGGAACATTCTCTCTGCCCTTGCTTGATATGTAATGCACTCTTTCTTAAAGCTGCTCTCTTGATTCTCCATACCTGGAGCTCGAGGGCAGGTACCAGGCAGACAGAGTGCTAGGGAAGAGGGCTGCTGACTTGGGGATGTGAGGTATCCTAAGGGTCTTTTCTTAACAACTTTGTTTAGAAGGAGGGGCTTGAAGGGAGGGAGAGAGAAGGAGAGAGAGACAGACAGACTTGGGTTCATTGTTTCAACTTCCAACGATGCTGAAGAATTCAAAGAAAAAGTATAATTCGCCCAGTTTGAATTGAGAAGGCTCTGTAGTCCCATGGTTGTGGCCCACGTCCCAGCTCTCCTCCCTGGGCTGTGAGACCTTGGGCAGAAGACTTCCCCTCTTGGGCCTCAGTTTCCCTGTCTGTGAAATGAGGATAGTACCAGTCTGTCCACCTCTCTCCCACTGTCTTGAGAATTCAATGAATGAACTCATGTAGCATATAAATAACAGCAACTCTGGTTGTTAACCATCTGGTGACGGTCTTCCCAGACATTTCTCTCTATACCTATCTACCTGCATGGAAATATTATAGCATATAAGTTGGGTCACCTCCTTTTCCCCTTAATAGTTTATCAAAGCATTTTCCCACATTCAAAAATGTAGCACTCTTCCATCATTTGACAGATTTTAACTTTTATTAATGTTTGTCTACAGATAATACCTTCATAGGGCACCAAATGCACTGGTACCAGAAGCCTACAGTTAAAAGTCTGTCTTCCTCCTGCCGCCTGTCCCCTCAGTTCCTCCTGGGACGTTTTGTTTGGCTTTCCAGAAAGGTTCTAAGCATATACAAACAAAAACATAGATTTTCTTTCTTTTTCTGTGCCTACAGATATTAGACAACAGTACCCATGTTTCTGGGCCTTGTTTTTTCACTTAACAGTAGATCTTGGAGATGGTCCACATCAGTGCATAAGGAATGCCCTTCCCTTTTAAAAAAAGTAGTCCCTTGTGGAAACGACCAGGATTTAATGACCCGGTTCTTATTGATGGCCATTGAGGTACTTACAGGCTTTCGCCACTAGAAATTGCAACAGAGAGCCTTGTGCAAACGTCTTTGTGTCCATGTGCAAGTCTGTAGGATATATTCCTAGAAGTCGAACTGCTGGGTCAGGGGTCATGTGTATTTTGAGCTTTGCTCGTCCATCATCGCTGATGGCTACATGGATCCCGGTGTGTGTAACTGTCCCCTCTTGGTGCGCATTCAGGTGGCTCCAACTTGTCTTTCCTATAAACAACACCACAGTGAACATCTTTGTGCAGCTGTCTTTGTGTGCGGGAGAGCCGGCTTGCGGGGAATTCCCAGGAATCTGAGGACGGATCAACAGGAAGTGCTGAGCAGAGGAAATCGAACCAAAGGGGCCTGTGGGTAAGGCTGGTGGTTTGAGTGGCTGCCGGTGGGACCCTCATAGTAACATAGTAAAAGACTCCTGTAAACCCAGTTAGGACCCTCCGCTTGGGGCCAGCCTGGGAGGCGGTTAGAAATGCAGAGTCTTGGGCCCCACCCCAGCCCTGTTGAGTCAGAACCTCCATTTGGCTGGCACAGACAATTTGGAGAAATGCCCTAACACAAACCCAGAGACCCCAAGACCTGTTCCTGGATGAAATGGTCTAGCCTTGGCTCTGGGGCGGATCTGAGGCCAAACCTGGCTTCCCCACCCACTGGCTGTATGACTGGGGCTGAGCTGGGTGACCTCTCTGCCTCAATTTCCTCATCTCTAAATAGGAACAAAAGTAGCCCTCACCTCCCCAGAGTGCTTGTGAGAGTCATATGTGCTCACTCACAGAGAAGTGTTTCGCATAGTAAGTGCTCACTAAATGCTGTCATTGTTCGGGAGATGCACATTAGGTAAGATGTGGGAGTTGGATCTCGCTGTCTCCACCATCACCACTCCCTCTGTCTCTCTCGGTCCCCATCTGTCTCTCCTTCTGTTTTGGACTCTGTCTCCCTGTCTCTCGCTGTCTCTGACTCTCTGTTTTTCTCTCTCTCTCGTGCGGCCATACGAACTTTATAAGCATCTGTGAAAATGCTAAAAGCCTGGAAAAATGAAGCTAGAACACAAAGAGGAAAATGCAGGCTGAAAAGGAACAGTACCATGAGGGCAAAACCATACCATTACACAAGCTTAGAAATATTAATGGCAAAAAAATGCACTTTTCCAGCGGGATGTAGGGCCCTTTCCATCTGTGCGGTGGGCTGTGGTGGGGGCCTGCCAGGACCAACAGCCTGGCCCGTGGTTGCCTCTCTTTCCTATTTCTTTGGACCCAGGGCAGCCTTTGGACTGGGCAGAGCAGAATGATGAAGAGCAAAGATTCTAGCCCCAGATGGCCACGGAGTGCCTTCTTCCCTGTCATATCCTCGCTGCGGGACCCTGGGTAGGCAGAGTCAGTTGGTGATTTGTGTTCTTCCAGCTCATTTACAAAACACCTGCTATGTCAGGCCCTGGGATACAACAGTGTACGAGACAGACAAAAGCCCTGCTTCATGCCACTGAGATCACAGGGGTATGCATATGGCAGATAACGTAGATGTGAGTGAACAAATATGCAGGACAATTTTAGAGAGTGCTAAGTTATCTGACTAAAATAAAATATGGTTATGTAATAGAGAAAGATAGGGGTGGAGTTACTTTGCCCTGGGGTTAAGGGTCTGGGAAGGCTGCTCTGACCTTAATTCAGGGACCAGAATGATGAAAAGGATCTGGGCATAGAAAGTTCTGGGAGAAGGACATTCCAGAAGAGGGAATAGCAAGGGCAAAGGCCCTGAGGCAGGAACAAGCTTGGGGGCCAGTCATGATTGGAAGCTTTCAGAGGAGGAAAAGATCTCAAGAGCAGGACAGTCTTTGCTGAGTGTTTCAAACAAGTCACTTGCCCTCTCTGAGCCTCTCTTTCCCCTGTGTAAAATGCTGAAATCCAGTAGTGGGCCAGAATCTCTCTATATCAGGGAATGATTGGAGTTTGGGAGGATTTGTCTTGAAACTGGGCACAGCAGGACCACTCTTTGGACTTGGATTATTTGGGGTGGCTTTTGGGGGGCGACAATGGAGGTTATTTGGGACTGAAAGCCATGCCCCAGTCTCACCATGGCTCAGCCCCTGATTTCAGGAGTTAATAGCCGGAAGCACTCGGCATAATGCCGGGCACAGAACAAGTAGACAGGAATGGGGAGGGCATTCCAGGTGGGAGGAAAGGCGTGGAGACGGGAATGTTTAAGGCGTGTTAGGGAAGAGTGAGGAGACCAGCTTGGCTGGTGGGGAGGGGTGAGGGAGGAGGCTGGAAAGACAGGTTGAGGCCCAGGATGAGACCTTGAATGGCATGCAGAAGGAGGGTGGGCCTTAGCTTGTAGGCAGTGGGGAGCCATTGTACGTTCTAGAGCAGGAGAAGCCACGGAGATGGTTTTTGTTTTTGGTTTGGTTTTCAATGAAATATTTTAGACATTCAAAAAAGTAAGAAGGATAATAAAATAAGCTTCTGCGCAGCCATCATTCGGCTTAAGAAGAAAACACCCCAGTATCGTTGGCAACCTCAGAAACCCCTCCCCAGTCATCTCTCTCCTAAAAGTTGCTGCAACCCTGGATTTGGTGTTCAGGATCCCATGCATGTCTCGGTTCTTCTGTTGTTTGTTCGCTGGAGGTATAAAGTACACACCGTCCAACGCAAAAAAAATCTTACTTATACAATCTGATAGCTCATGGGATCACCACCTGCATCCAGTTATAGACCGATTCTAGCATTTGGTCTTGCTGTTCTTGAACTTCAGATGCGTGGAATCATTCCGTATGTACTGTTTGGTATCTGGCACTTTCACTCACTGTTAGGCCCATGAGCTCTCTCTGCGTTTTGCGTCCGTGGTTCATTTCCTTTTCCCCGCTGTGTTGTAGTCCACTGTTTAAACAGACCACAGTTACCTTAATCACCTGTCTATGGAGATGGACATTCCTTCCAGTTTCCAGTATTTTGAGTAGTGCTGCTGGGAATGTTCTTGTGCATATCTTTTGGTGGGCATAAGAACACACTTCTTTTTGTCTCTGTTCAGGAAGGGAATTGCAAGATGATGGGGTATTTGCATATTTAGTTTTTAGAGCTGTGGCCAGTTTCCCAAAGTCGTTGTGCCACGTCTTTATACTTTTACACACACACGCACACACGCACACACACACACACACACATCCCTGAGGGTTCGGGGGCCCTGACTCGGTTGTGGGTATAGACGGTGTCTCTTGTACATTTGCTTCTGCAACTTGCTTTTTTTTTTTTTTTTCTACTCCAAGTCCTGTTCCAGAGCTCTGTGCCCAGTGGTGTGGCAGCTCGGATGCATCTGTTTGTTCCCAGTGTAGGATCTGTCGTGTCAACAAACTGCAGTGATCTCCCAGCTCCTGTGCATGTGTATGTAGCTTATTCCTCTGGGATTCTCTTTCTGGGTTTTCAGGATCGTCTCCTATGTGCTGGGTCAGGCCAGCGAGGATGGGCGTCGGGGAGCTATTGCATCCATCCTGGTGGGAGATGAGGTCGAGCGGCCGCTGGTACAGATGGATTTGAGGGACATTTAGGGAACCTGATTGTGGGGGGGGAGGAGGAAGGAAATAAGACCCAAGACCAGGACGCTGGGGGCCAGAAGCCCATGGTTGAATCCCTCGTCCCACTTTCTGGCTGGGTGACTTTGGGCACTTGATTTTGTTGTCCCAGCCTCGGTTTTCTGATCTGTACTTGGGATCATTCACCTGGCCTCGCAGGGTGGTTGTGAGGGTTGGGCGAGTAGGGACATTCGTGGACTAGGCAGGGTTTGAATCCGTTTATTAGCTGGCTGACTTTAGGCAGCCTCATCCTCTCCTCTCGTCATCTGTAAAATGGGGATAACTATACTACCTGCCTCCTGGTGGATTTGTGACAAGGCAATGAGATCCCATACGTAAAGCATTTATTACACGCTCGATAACGGAGAGCTAAGCGTTATCATTGCTGTCATCACCGCCTTCTCTTTCCTCCCCTCGGAAGGTGGGTGCCGGGAGGGCACGGCCTGGCCTTTAGCCCCCCTCTTCCTCCCAGGGTCATCAGAAATCTGTGGAGTCTCACTACACACCACGGCTGTGTCCCGGGTGGGTGGGCTGGGCGAGCCCAGCCCCTGCCAGAGCCTCGGTCTCCTCCTGTAATATGGGGCTCGGGGCAGGGCCTGCCTGACCAGGAGGTTCCTGCTGGGCCTGTGATTTAGAAAAGGGAAAGAGCTCTAGAGTGGGTAGGCGGGGCCTGTGAGGGGGCGACATTTTCTTAACAAAGCTGTGGATGCAATCTTGGGGGACCTCCTGGAGATGGGGTGGGTGGGGGCGCTTCTGACTGAGCCCCTTTGGAAAGGGGACACGGGGGTGGTGAGAAGAGAGAGGAAGGGCACTGTGGCTCTGCTGACCCCCCAAGGGAAGGTTTTCGCAGCGGGGATGTCCAAGCCCCTTGCTGCGGGGTGGGGACCACAGGCCGCAGTGAGAGGGAAGCTGGCGTCCCGGTTCCCGACCCGTCTCTGATGTCCATGTGCTGTGTGGCCCTGGGTGCCGGGTCTACCTTCTCTGTGCCTCAGTTTCCTTTGCCATGAGTGTCGCAGGTAGGCCTCACTTCCTCACCCGCTGGATCTCCCGGCCCCCGCAGACCCCCTGGCCCGGCCCCCTTGCCCGCGTGGAGGCTGAGGCCAGGGCTCAGGGCCAGGGCCGCGCACCTTGACAACCCGCCCACGTCAGGCACAAAGGCCCATTGTTTGGGCCCACGTTGGCGGGGAAGCGGGCGGGGAGCAGCCGCCTTTCACCCAACCCGCTTGTGGTCGGCGGGGACTGAGGAGCGATTCACAGAGGCCCCCGCCCCCTGACCGGGCACCGGGCCAGGCCGCCTCCCGGGCAGGCACCCTTGCCAAGCGGGCAGCTCCTACGCTGAGCTGGGCCTCAGTTTCCCCAGCTGAGAAGAGGGCGGCAGAGTGGCCCTGGTGGGGCGGGCGGAGCTTGCTCTTCGGCCTCGCTGCCCTGAGATCCCTATCCGTGGGGCTGCGTGAGATCCCTATCCTCGCTGGCACACAGAGGCCGCCCCAGCTGCGCCTGAGGAGGCCAGAGGCACTGGGGCTTCGGGGCCTGACAGGCCTGGGTCCAAATTCTGGGTGATTTGGGGTGAGTCTGTTCACCTCCATGAACCTTAGTTTCTTCCTCTGTAAGAGGAGACTTGGAGGCCATGGCCCTCGGGGTAAAACGAGAAAAGCTGCCACAGGTGACGTTTGTTTGGTCGTTCATTCAAAAATACATCCTGGGTGTCAACCATGTACACGAGTGACTGTAGAATTTGGGTGCAAAATGAAATACAGCGCCCCTTGTTCAAAATAAGAGCTTCACGATGAAACCAAACATGGCAGCTTCTAAGCGTGGGACTCTGTGGGATGGTGTGGGTTGCGGGCCCATGAATCCCCCTCCTACTGTGCTGGGCACTGTTCCGGGCTTGGGGACGCAGCTCATAAACAGAGGAAAGCTGTGTCGTCGTGGGGCTGACAATCTGTCAGGGGGACCCAGGGCTTCCTTGGGGGCTGCCCGGTAGATCTTTCTGAAGCCAGGTGCCCCTGGAGACCTGCTCCTCCGGGGCCTGCTGGCCAGGCCATGCTGGGTGAGCTGGGGCGCCCAAGCTTCCCGCCGAGGCTTTGGTGTCAGTGACCCCCCCACATCAGGCTGGGCCCCCACGAGAGTGATGGTTGACATTTACTGAGTGCAGACTCCATGCTGGGGCTGATCCAGATGCTTTTCCCAGTTAACGCAGATCATCTTTGTAACAGCCCTACTAGGAGGCAGGGCAGTGTGGTTTCCCTCTAGACAGATGGGGAAACTGAGGCTCAAGTCAGTGAATGGCAGAGGCAGGATTTAAACCCAGGCTGTCTGGTGCCAGAGCCTTAATCTCCTCATCCTACTGTCTGCCAAGGGGGACAGCGGTGAGCCAGGTGGTGTGTGCCTGGGACAGAGGCCCTGCTGGGATTCGAGGCTGGGAAGGGCGCGGGTGTGCTGGTGGCCCGCCAACTGCCACCTGGGTTGGCCCTGCTGTGGCCCTGAGTCACAGCCCTGTGTCCTGGGAAGCTGGCTGTGCCTCGGGCACCCGTGGGGCCTGAGTCACAGCAGAGCACACCCTGCCACCCTGCCCACCTCCCGCCTGGGCCTGGGGACAGGTAGGCCCTAGAAGCAGATCCCTAGGCAGGAACTCACATTTGTGCCCACTGTCAGGGGCGAGAGAGGGGCACCTGCTTGCAGCCCCAGGGGCACATTTCTGCCTTGTCTCATTGAGCCCAAGCTCACCCTTCCAAGTTATCCCAAGATGGATTAGCTGGCTGGTGAGTTACTGAGCTCCCTGTCCCTGGGAGCATTCAAGGAAGCATCGCCTGTCAGGGTGCGAGGAGGGTCGCTGTATCAGATTGGGCCTGGCATTGGAGTATGTGACTTCCAAAGCCCTATACTTTGTTCATGTACTTACTTTTGAGTAGCTACTGTGAGCAAATGGTCTAAAATCCAAAAAGTACAAAAGGATAGGGAGTGAAAAGTAAGTGTCCGCCCTCCCTGACTCCCAGCCTCCAACTTTTCCTCCCCAGAAGCAGCCACCATTAACTGATTTGTCCCCCCCAGAGCTAATTTATGTACAAATATATACATTGTCCTTTCCTCCATCCTTCCTTCACACACAAATGATAGCCTACTGGTTTATACTCCATCCTGCTCCTCATTTTATTTCTGTTTTACTTGACGACTTACCTTGAAGGCTGTTCCAGATGGCACACGCGGAGTGCTGGTGCCTCACACGTCTTACCCTGCCACTTGGCATTCCTACCCCCCCCAAATAATCTGTATAACACATTTAACGAAAGGGTTTTCAATCCTGAATTCTGCATTTTGGGGTTGGTGCCGTCCTCCACTCTGGTGATGGCCTGAGGAAATTTTCAAAGTTTGACTGGAAACTGCAGGGATGTTTCTGGGGTGGGGGTGGGGGGTCTGTTTTTGGTTGAAATCATACAAGAAGTAAAAGAGAGAGAGCAAGAGCGAGAGAGAACCTTTCACCCACACACCTCCGTGCCAGGCACTGATGATCTAATGGTGAACCCCACAGGCACCAGCTCATCTGCCTGCAGTGCGGTCAGGTTGTGGGAGGAGGTGCCCATGTGCGGTGTCAGGGAGCCCAGAGGAGAGGACTTCCCGTGTGTGTGCGTGCGTGCGTGCGTGCACGTGTGTGAGGGGTCAGCGATGAGACCAGTTAGGTGGGGCTTTAAGGGATGCATAGGAGTTCATATGACAAGCGTGGAGATGGGCCTACGAGGCAGAGGGGACAGCAGGAAGAGCGAAACACCTTGGTGGATGCAGAACCGACTATCAGCTTCAATTTATTGAGGACCTACTATGTGCCAAGTACTGTGTTCAGTGCTTTAAAGTCATTCCTGCATTTAAACGCCCCAGAATTCTAGGCTATTATCACCCCCATTTTACAGATGCAAACCGAGGCGCAGAAAAGCGTAGTCACGTGCTCATGGCCCCACAGCTGTAGGTATTGGAGCCTGGATTTGAACCAGGCGGCTTGAGCTCTTGGACGTTCTAATATTTCACAAAGGCCAAGGGATAGCTGGCAAGGCTCTGAATGTTACTTCAACCTCTGACCTTCCCAGCTCAGGGCCTGCTCCTGCTCAGAGGCCTTCAGTGGTTCCCCATGGCCCCAGGACCCCCTGGTCTGAGCTACCCTCCGCCCCTGCAGCCAGCGTGGGTGCCTCGGCAGCACGGGACCTTTCTGGTGAGCTGGGTGCTGCAGGCACACTCTCTAACTGCCAGGGAGTACTCGGGGCATAGTGACTCTGGCCTGTCCCCCCCTCCCTCCCCCGGCGGGTTTCAGACGCGGCTGGAGACTGGACTGGATTCCAAGGTCTTGGTGCTTCGAGGCCCCTCCGGGCTGTCGCACGTAGAGCTCTGGTTAGCACTGTGGCCCAGCCCCTCTGGGCTCCGAGGACAGAGTGTGACCAGATCCTGGCCCCCTAGACCTGTTTCCCATGTGCTTTGGTGGGTATGGGTCTGAGGCTTTTGAAATCCCACTGACCCTGCAGTGTGGGAATTCATCACCCCGTTTTGCAGATGAGACAATGGAAGTTCAGAGAGGTGAGGTGACTTGTTTAAGGCCACACAGTGACGAAAGGGCAGAGCCAGGACATGAGTCCAGACCCCAAGTTTGACTCTTAACCATCCCACACTGCTGCCTCTGTTCAGGAGGGTTTTCCAGTCTGCCCCTGGGCAGGGGCTTCATCTCTCTCACCTGGTGTTCTGGAAAGGAGCAATGAACCTATTGTCCTGGGGAGCTTGACTGCTGTGCCCAGGAACGCAGGATCAAGGGGGGACCTGGAGAGGGCCCATGCGGCTCCCCCCACCCCTCTGCCAGCATTAAGACGCAGACCTCCTTGCTTCTCTCAGCAGTGAGAGAATAATAGTCGGTTCAAATGTCAGGCCTGCTCTGTTGCCTGTGGGGAGACTGGTTGAGCAGGTCTGGGGGAGGGACGGAGGGAGGAAATTATTAATAATTGCAAAGCAGCCGACCTTGTTGCAGGCCCTTGAGATGAGGTGCAGGATTGGGGGCGCTAATCCTAGGGACCCTGCCCTGGAGGGAGGGGCAGCCTGCAGCTTCCCGGGGGCCTGTGTGTGTGGAGAAGGCGATTGGCGGCACAGAGTCAGCCTGTCTGATTTGAGGCACGTCTTGGCCTCCCTGCCTCCCATCAAACCCTATCAGGAAGGCTCTGCTAATGGCAAGAGGAGGCAGGAAAGAGCCTACAGTGTGCCCTCAGAAGGTGTCTCACTATAGCCAGGTAAGGCTGGCGTTGTTATTGTCTTCAGTTGACAGTCAGGGAAACTGAGGCACAGAGGGGTTCAGTTGGGATTTGAACTCAGGATGTTTGATTGCAGCTAGACTGCCCTTGCTGGTGTCTCCACACTCTACTTAGGGTGAGGGAAAGCCCCCCCGCCCCCAGCATCAGCACGATCACCAGTGTTATGCCCCGGAGGATGGGAGTTGGTCCCGGGCTTCTCTGAACCTCAGTCTCTTCATCTGTAGAATGCGGAACCAGAGTTTCTTCGTCCTGGGTCAGGGGTGGCTGACAAGGGGAGGAAGTACAGAGGTAAAGGGCAGGTTTACCACCTGCCTACCATCTCCTCCCCTCCAGCGCCAGTCCCTGGTGCCCATCGCTCTACCAACGTCCCCTCTTTCCTCCTTTCTCCAGCACTCACTGCAAGCTCTCCCAGTTAGACCATACACAGCTCTCCACTGGATCTTCCTTGGCCCCTGGGGGACCTACAGAGCGGGTTCCCTAGCAGGGTTTGATCAGTGCACACTCTAGCAGCAAAATGGCTTGAATGGTGCAAGCTGAGGCCATTCAGGGAAAGACTGGTGGGGGTTCTGGGAGCCGAAAGCCGACCTCTGGGCTTGTGGCTAGCTGCCGCCGATGGCAGAGGCATGCCCGGATCGCGTGCCACTGAGCTCCAGGGCTGCCGCGTCTGTGGGGGACCTCCGGGCGTCCCCCTCCTTGGCCTGCCCCGATGGACCGATAAGGCCCGGCTCGGGGGAGGCGGCAGCCATAATTACAGGCCTCAGTGGTGACGGGAGGCGAGTCATGAGGTGGGGGTGACTCAGAGGATTGCTCCACGAGTAGAGCAGGGGTGGGGCCGCCCACCCATCTGCCCCTCACCCCGCTGGCCTGAGGAAGGCCTGGGCACCCAAAAGGCCCTTCGGGGCCACTGGATGCGGCCAGGCCAGGGGCTCACCCCTGGGCCTGTGACTAGGGCCCTGTGCCTCTTGGCATCCTTGGGGCTTGGCTTTGTGTCGGCGGCTGGGTTTTCCCCTTGCTCCCTCTCGGGCATCACTTCTGGGAAGTGGGAATCAGGGCTCAGGGGCGCCAGACAGTGGGATCTAACTGAGAGCAGTAAGGCTTGTGGCCTTGCAGATTTACTGAACCACTGGGGCAGGGCGCCGGGAATCCCAGATTAGCGACATGTGGGAACTCCAAGAACCGGCAGGTGCTGGTTTCTAGAACCAACATTTCCAGGTTCAAGGATTCATGGATTAGCAGATTTATAGAATTATAGATTTATAAAATCAGGGAATCAGTTACAATCGGTTCCAGAGAATTCATACATCCATCGAGGGAGAGATTTTTTAAAAAAATCACAGCAGCTGGGGGCGCCTGGGTAGCTTAGTCGGTTGGGCGCCTGCCTTCGGCTCAGGTCATGATCCCAGGGTCCTGGGATCGAGCCCTGCATCAGGCTCCCTGCTCCGCAGGAAGCCTGCTTCTCCCTCTCCCACTCCATCTGCTTGTGTTCCTTCTCTCGCTGTGTCTCTCTCTGTCAAATAAATAAAATCTTAAAAAAAAAAAAAAAAAATCACAGCAGCTGAAGAATTTAGGAATAAATTATCTTGGTGTCTTCAGCTTGCTCCCACATTGGTCAGAAAGAAGAAACAAGAAAAGGGAATGAAAGTATAAATATTCATCTTGTTCTATCTAGCGAGAGGGAAAGCTCATGAAGCTAAAAGTCAACAACTGGTGAATTGAGACATTCGTTGTGCTGGGTTTTTCTTTCGAACTTTCTCTGGTTTTGAAATTTGTCAAAAGGAAAAGTTGGGGAAAAGTAAAATAGGAAATGAAATGTAAACATGAGGTGTAGTGTAACAGATGATACACCTGGGTGATCTGTAATAGGGTGACTTCGTGATTTCTGCATCTGTGATTCTCTTGATTTGTTCATCGTGGTTTTTATCTTATATGATGTTCAGGTTACCTACTGTAGGGCCGGGACTATTCTAGAGGCTCTGCAAATATTAACTTGTTTAATTCTTAACAACCCTATGAGGTGGGTGTCATTGTGGTGCTCGTTTCACAGATGGGGATACTGAGGCACGGGGAGGGGGGAAGTAACTTATTCAAATCATGCTCAGTGCCTTGTTAGGAGCCTGCTACCTGCCAGGTACTGTGCTAGACTCTGGGACAGACACTGTCCCTGCCCTTGGGGAACTTGGCAGTGGAGACAAATAATAAGCAAATGGGTAAGATTATTGTAAGTTTAAGGAGGAAAATGAGCCTGCTGCTTTGAAGGGGTGCAGGGTGCAGGGGCTCCCTCAGATCAAGCGAGCTGGAGGGCCCATCTGAGAAGGTGGTTTTGAGCGGGGGCCCAAGGGAGAGAAGGAGGCTCACTGGGCAGAATGCCCTCCCTTTGCCCCGGCTGTGCCTTCTGCCGGGAGCACCCTTCCCTCTGCATCTCTGTGCCAAACTCCCACGCACTGTTCCAGGCCCTGCTGGGCAGGTACTTCCTCTGGTGGTGGGAGGTGGACTGGGGGGCTTCCCCAGCCGGAGGGGCAACCTGTCCTCCCCTGTCTTCTCTCTCCTGTCTGTTCCTGAGGCAGGCCCTGAATGTGGGGGGCCTCCATCGAATCAGCAGCAACACCCACCTGCCAGCCACTATGCTGGGGTCTCTCCTGGAGTTGGAGGCAGGATTATCTCCTAGGAAGGAAATGAAGGTCCAGAGAGGTGAAGAGACTTGCCCAAGGACGCACAACTAGCAAGTATTTTAAAGAGGGGAGGGGTCTGCACTCAAGACTTACAGGCTGCCTTTTGGTTATTGTTTACCTGCCACCTCCCTGCCCACCCTGGCTGGGGGCCTCTTGAGGGTAGGTCCTGGGAGCCCGAGTTAGCTCGGTGCCCGGCATCCCCTAGCTCCGGGCCTGGGCTGCTTGGAGAAGGCGTGTGGAATGATTTGACCTTTTTCGGGCTGAGAGCATGAAACTGAGCAACAGCTAGCTAGGCCAGAGCCTTGGGGGGTGGCCCTACCCCCAGGGGAAGGCAGGTGGGGACCTGAGCCCCGGTGCCCACTGGTACCCTCTATGCCCCAGTGAACACCGAGAATTTACTTGGGACAAGTGGGCCCACATCACCCCCACACTGGGCTGGCTCAGACCCTTTGCTCTCCAAGCCTGTTCTTGGAACCCCCTGGCACACAGGTAGACTACCTGCACACCCGGTTCCCAGCCTGGCCCCAGGGGCTCCACCAGGCAGCGGGGACAGGGAGGTGTTCAGAAGGTTCTGCCTTAGATGAGGGGTGCAGGCGCGCAGGGGTGGGGCCCCCCTCCCTGCATCTCTGTCACTGAGGGAACTGGCAGGGTGGAAGGAGCCCAGACCTGGAGTTCTCAGACTGGGTTCAAAGCTGCTCTGTCCTTTGAGGCTCTGAAGTCTGAACACTTGGTCTTATCTGCAAAATGGAGACCCTAAAACTACCCGCCCCAGGGATGAAAGAGTAGCAGCACGGCCAGCACCTAGTAGGTCTCAAGCACCCCGGTTATTGTAGCTACAGATTAGGGTGGCTGCTGAGGATTTCTGAGTCTTTGTGCGCTCCTTCATCTCACCAGTATTTCCTGAGACCCTACTATGTGTCAGGCCCTGGGTAGAGTGTTAGGGGCCCGTCATAGAACAAAACAGACAAAATCTCTGCCTTTGGACAGAGGGACAGTGAACAAGGGAACAAGGAAGCAAACAGCATCATTTCCGACCGTGGTAAAGGCTTAGAAGAAATGAAGCAGGGAGGTGTGATAGAGAGTAACTGGGCACTTCTTTAAGGAGCGGGGCTGGAGAGGGCCTCCCCGAGAAGCAGCGGCGGCCTAAAAGAAGGGTGTTGAAGGTGCAGGAACAGCAGAGGCAAAGGCCCTGAGGTAGGAACAAGTGAGGTGGGTTCACAGGGCTGCCACCATGGGAGGCGCAGGGTGAGGGAGAGGGAGAGGGTTGGAAAGAGAGGGAGGCAGGGGTGAGGCCTTGGAATTTCATTCCAACGGTGATAATTATAAACAAAGACCAAAGTTGTGAATGACTACAATATACGAAGTGCAAACTCATGGTGATTCGCTTCCAGCCCGGAGCTTGGGCACTTTGGATCGGGCTTCTGAAAGAAAAGCACCTGCATGCCCCTCCCCTGCCTACTTTCTTGTGTAAAGAAATATAATGGGAACAGGTCACTGCCATCTGTGAGGTGCAAACACAGTGTGTAAGATGCAAATGTGTTTGTTAGTTGCGAATGTGGCCACAGCGTTTGGCCTTCGGTGCTTGTGGGGGGAGGTGAGGGGGGCGGGGGGGGGCGCGTAACATCACCAGCCCTGATTTCAACAGCATCGTGTCAACTGGGGAAGGCTTGGGAGATCAGCTGGTCCAACCCCCTGACTCCCAGATGAGGAACCTGAGGTCCAGACGAGGGGAAGTGAGTGGCCAAAGGTGACACTATGACTCAGAGGCAGATGCAGGACTTGAACCCAGGCCCCCGACTTCCAACCCAGACTTTCTGAGAAATGGGTGTCTTGCCATGTGCTTCCCCTTTGTTCTTTCCTCCCAGACAGAGTCAGCTGCCCTCAGGGCCAGGGAGGAGGCCTGGGACAGGGGTCTGGAGATGTGGGGTCCACCCCCTCACTCTCCTGAAGAATTTCTTGGTGTCACCACTGGCATTTTGACCCAGATAATCTACCGTCTGCTTCGGAGGCCATCCTGGTGCAGCCTTCAGACCATCTCTCCCATGGAGCCCTGCCTAGAAGCAGGGGCAGAGGAAGGCAGACGGGGAAACTGAGGCACGGTGGGGGAAGTAACTTATTCAAATCATGCTCAGTGCCTTGTTAGGTGCCTGGAGATCATAAAGTTGCAGGGAAGGAAGAATTTCACTTAGAATTAGTAATGATCCCCGAGGGTTAACCCCCCAATGGCATTGCTGGCTATTGACGTAAACGACAGGCGTCTACAGGATGAATAACCCAGGAACTACTCCCATGTCAGGAGAATAGACCCTTTGGCTCAAGACACAATTTCCACACACAACGATTTTCACAGAGCGCCACTTCCCATCAGCCTGCGGATGAGCACGCTGTGACCTGGAAACCTGAGGTCGGGGACTCAGAATGGACGGCCGCACAATGAAGGTGCTGATGCCGAAGAGGTGGCAGCCAGGTGCGGAGAAAGCCATTCCACGGACTTGAAGAGTATGGGGCGGAAAAGGCACACTGGAAAAAGAAATGAGTTTCGAAGAGTAGACTTTATTTATTTATTTATTTATTTATTTATATTTTTATATTTTTATTTATTTTTTTTTTTAAAGATTTTATTTATTCATTTATTTGAGAGAGTGAGAGAGAGAGGGAGAGAGAGAGAGCACACGAGAGGGGGGAGGGTCAGAGGGAGAAGCAGACTCCCCGCCGAGCAGGGAGCCCGATGCGGGACTCGATCCCGGGACTCCAGGATCATGACCTGAGCCGAAGGCAGTCGCTCAACCAACTGAGCCACCCAGGCGCCCGAGTAGACTTTATTTTTTAGAACAGTTTTAGATTTGCAGAAAAATGGAGAAGATAGCACCCTACACCCAGTGTCTCCCATGGCTAACGCCTTCGCCTTAGTGCGGTGCGTTTGTTACAATTAATGCACCAGCGTCGAGGCGTTACGGTGAACCAAGTCCGCAGTTTATTCACATCTCCTCAGGTTTTACTGACATCCTTTGTCTGGTACAGGATCCCACTCAAGATTCCACATTGCATTTAGTTGTCATGTTCCTTTAGCCTCCTCTTGGCTGTGACAGTTTCTCAGACTTGCCTTGTTTTCCGTGACCTTGACAGTTTTGAGGAGCGCTGGTCAGGTTTTTGGTAAGCTGCTGCTCTATTGGAATACTTCGATGTTTTTCTTAGGGTCAGGGGAGGAAGTTCTCAGGAGGAAAGTGCCATTTTTATCATATCATGTCAAGGGTACGTCCTATCAACATGATGTATCACTGTGGGTGTTGACCTTGGTCACCTGGTTCAGGTAGTGTTTGTTAGTTTCCTCCATGGTAAAAGTTACTCTGTTTTCCCCTTTTCATAGTATCCTCTTTGGAAGGAAGTCACTCTGCGATTTAGTTTTGCTTGTATCAGTAGGGACTCAAGGATATTTATTTTATTTATACGTTGGGTTATAATTCAACACTACTGTATTTTGTTGCTCGGGTTGTTCCAACTTTGACCACTGGGAGCTCTTTCAGTCGCCCCTTGGAGTGCCCCCGTCAATGTTGGTGTTTTTGGTTAGTGTTTTGTTTGGCTTTTGTTTTGAGCACTTTCTTATCTCTGGCACCACAGGATGCTCCAGGCTCATCTTGTATGTTTCCTGCGCCAGTCTTAGAATCAGCCATTTCTCCACAGGGAGCAGTGGCTCCTTCTATGGGAGAATGGTATTAGAAACCAAGCTCTGGGGCCGGGTGTGCCCATGGTTAGTGGGGTGGCATTTCTTTTAGGCCTTCTCAGCTGACAGAGCGAAGAAACTTATGTGTGCATATTAACCCACGTATATGCACCGGTCTATAAATATTTTTATATGTATCCACCTGTATCTGTATTTAGCCAAACATGAGTTCATCCTGATGTCTCCAGGATCTGTTATGTTTTATAATGTGATTTGAAATAGTGGTGTGTCACCATATTGATAACCATAATTATAGCTACCACTTACTGAGTGCTCATGATGGTTGAGTTCTGTCTGTTTAATGAGCATCATCTTTACACTGCATGATGGCCCCGGGTCCTGGTTACTCCCCTCAACCCCATTTTACCGATGAGGCACATAAAGGCACAGAGAAGGTAAGCATATTGCCCAAAGTCTCCCAGCCAGTAAGTGATGAAGTAAGTTTCAAACCCACCCTCAGTCATATCAAACATTAAACGCACCTACATCATTAATAAAACTTAGACACAACTGAAAAAAGAAGAAAGAAAGAAAAAAACCCAAATGTTACCTTGCAGCTGACTTGCTGACATAGTATTACATTTCGAAGATACGTCTCTTAAATGTCATGATTTCCTTGGAAGCCAGTACATTTGTGTTTTGGATCTCAGACATCTTCTGCTTGAGGTTCTGTTGTCTCTAATGACTGACAGATGAAAGAGCTCGGGCATTCGCCCTTACTAGTTTCCCTGGCCACCGTGCTGGGCCATTCTCAGTACCTCCTTCCAGCTGGCCGCATGGGAAATTCGCAGGGACAGAGTCTTCTGGGAAACATGCCCTAGGCAGCTCAGATCCCAGAGGGGCAAAGGAGGGTGGAAAGGAAGCATGGGTGCAGGGAGCGGGCAGGCAGCCCCTGAGGTGTTCCTGGTGTCAGTCTGGTCTCACCTGCTGGGCCTCTTCAGGGAGTCCTGGACAGGAGCCTGCCCTGACCCCCAGTGTGGCCTGGGGCAGCACAAGCCTGGCCCCTCCTCTCAGGCCCGCCCCAGCCTCCTCAGGCCCAAAGCAGCCTGGTTTCACCTCCTCCAGGAAGTCTTCTTTGCCTGCACCACCCTCAATGATGTCCATGTTCCTGAAATCCCAAGCCTAGACCAAGGGTCTCAAACTAGGAGCCCTCAGATATGCTTTCTTTAGCTTGCACAGTGTCTTCTAGACATCAAATTTTGATTTGGTTCTAGCATTGAAGAGCAAGAGGTTTCCTATGAACACGTGGACGCCCAGCCTATTTTACAAGGGTTGAAAACCTGGCAGCCCCGAGCTCACATTCCCACCGGCTGGTTCAGCCCCGTGCCCGGCCCACAGTAGGTGCTCAGCCGCTGTGGACGGCGTGAAGGGGCCAGGCGCACTCAGCTTGGAGGCCTGCCTTTGGAGGCAGACAGGACTGATTTTCAATGCCAGCCCTGCCCCTTCCTGGCTGCGGGACCTGGGAAAAAACATCTCTCCCCTCAGCCTCCGTGTCCTCCTTCGGAAAATGGGCTCAAATCCTACCTCACGGTGTTGTTATGAGGGTGAAGGGAGCTCACGTATGGGGTGGGCTGAGGACAGGACAGGCACTCAGGACTCCTGCATACAGAGCTCCTCCTCTTTCTTCCTTTGCTTCAGTACTTCTTGGTTCCTGATGCGCCCCCATCCACCCGTTCATTCTGCACATAGCTGCTGTATGCCAGACACGTGGAAGACCCCAGCTGCGGCCCCCCTGGTCTAGCTGAGGAAACATTTTATTCATGCTGGCACTTATTCATTTATTCATTCACTACTGAATACCTACTGTGCGCCAGGAGTTGTTCAGAACACTGAGGATGCAGCGGCGAACAAAGCAGATGAAAATGCCTGCCATCACGGAGCTGACAATCTAGTGGTGCCCGACAGACTGTAGACCAGTACAGTGTCAGGGAGCACGAAGTTCTGTGAAGAACAATCATGGGCATGACGGAGGGGCTGCTGCTTGGTCAGGGAAGGCGTCTCTGTGAGCAGGGAGGGAGCTGTGGGGCTGGCTCTCTGAGGTAAGAGCATTCCAGGCAGAAGGAACAGCAAGTGCAAAGGCCCTGAGGCAGGCGTGGGCCTGGAGTGTTCAAGGGGCAAAGAGAAGGCCAGCGTGACTGAAAAAACCTGAGTTACATGTTTCTGCAATATTAGAGTTCCTCTCCTTCCCTTTTCAACATCCCTCTCCCCTCCTCTCTCTCTCTCTCTTTTCTTTTTTTACAATGAGTCTCTTAATTTTGTAATCCAAATACACAATGACAATTTATAAAAATAGAAATAATATCTGGGAAGCCTTTGGCATGTTGCTGGTATGCAGGAGCAGTGACTGATATTATTATCATTTCTGGTCAGAATGAATCACTGACTCCCAAAGTTTCCTAAAGAGGCAATGGACCCTGGGGCCCTTGTCCACCGTGGAGTGGTTTTCTTTGTCTTTTCCAGCTTTCTTGAGATATAATCGGCATATAACATTGTGATATTTAAGGTGTATGACCTGTTGAGTTGATACACTTATCTATTGCAAAGTGACCACCACCCTAGTGTGCGCGAACGCCTCCAGCAGAGTGCCTCTCTTTTATGCATCATGCTGTGGTTTTAGGAGGGTGAGTGTGGGGTGGGTGCCTGAGTCTGTGGCTAGGGGAAGGCGCCTCGTCCTCACCCCCTTCTTTTCCCTCCCCTCCCCTCCCCTTCCCTCCTCTGTTCTTTTCCCCCTGCAGACTTTTCAGCAGAAGGAAGCATCCAAATTTGGGAAGTCTCATTTCAGGGCCATTGAGAATGTGTGAGGTCTCTGGAGTCTGGGTTACAGAGGGGCTGGGGGCACAGCTCATTGGGTCAGAAAGATGGGGGCGGGGTTCATGGAGTGCTTGAGAATGAAAGTCTTAAAAGTGGGCGCTGGTCCCACCTGAAGACCCCTCACTGTCTCCAGAGCAGAGCTTCTGGGCTCCTTCCCATCTCCCACCCGCCCTGGTCCAGCCCCATTGTCTCCTGCCCTGACCACTGGGTCACCTCCTCCCTGGGCTCCCTGGCTTCCACCCAGAGCCCCCCTGCCAGTTCTCCACACACAGCCAGAGGAGCCCTTAGAACGAAGTCAGACCATGCCCCCCACTGAGAGGCCCTACAAGGCCCGGCATGACAGACCCCATCACCTCCTGAGCTCACCTGCCCCTAGCCTCGTCCCTGCCTCGGTTCCAAGGCACTAGCCTCCTTGCTGCCCCCCGAAGGTCTCCTGCTCTTTGACTGCTGTACCCTCCCCAAGCAGGCAGTTTCTCCCCTCCTCTCGTGGGGTCGGCCCGACCCCCAGCAACCTGCCTGCCCACCTGCGTGCAAGCTCCCTGTCTTCAGCCGCCAAGCCCTCTATCACTATTTGAAGAAACACGTTCATGGGTCTGCTCACCGGGCAACTGCCCCTGTTCGCTCAGGGTGTCAGTCCCAGGAGGGCCAGCTGGGTCTGGGGGCTGTGCCCCAGGGCCTGGAACAGTGTTGGTGTGCGGTATGCAGTAGGTGCTCAATGAGTGCTTGGTGAATGAGTGAGCGCTAGTGCTTTAAAGTCAGACATTGGAGTCTTTGCACAGTTCTTAAAATTCCAGCAATGGAGAGCTCAAGACTCAGGGGCTCTGGGAGCCGCCTGCCCCGGACCAGGCCCTGCTGTGTGTCCCTCCCGCTGTGTCCCTCTTGTCCCTCTCTTTGTCTCTCTCTCCTCCATCTCTGTCTCTTTCTCTGCTCTGTCCCTCTTGTTTCTCCATCCCTCTCTGTCTGTCTCTCCTCTGTCTGTCCGTCCTCCCCTCTGTCCTCCCCTGCCCTCACCTCCATGGGCCCTGGGCTGGCTCCAGCTGCAGGACACTTTTCAGCCTCTGTAGCTGCCATCTACCCCATGAGGACCCCTCCAAGTGTGACAAAGTTGGTGCCGTGAGAGCGGGAAGCGAGCCGGGGAGGCTGGAAGCTCTCAGCAACCTTCTCGCGGCATGACTCCTCAAAGTTATAACCTCTCTGCTCTCTGTGCCCCGATTTCCTTGTCTCTACAAAGAGTGTTAACAATTTCTGGGACTTCCTTTATTTCTCTTCCAAATATGCTTATTATTTTATTGGCTTGCGGTGAAGCTCAGAGAAGTTTATGGGTGGGGGAACTTCACCGCTGCAACCTCCCTGGCAGCAGAAACAGTTCTTGCCAGAAGCTGACCATGTGTGGGCCTGGAATGGGTGTGTTCCTGGCTTAGGCCACTGTCTGCCCTGGGCTTGGCACGCAGGGCCCTTTCTGCCTGGCCAGGCCTCCTGTTAGAGACTCGAACTCACTAGGCTGCCTCTAGTCTCAGGGCTTTGACAGGTGCTGTTCCTTCTGTTGGAGATGTTCTTCCTTCTGTCCTTGGCCTGATTAAATTCCTACTTCTGATTCTGATTCTGGCTCAAACACCACCTCTTTCAGGAAGCCTTCCCTGATGACACCCCCCAAGTCAGGTCACTTGTTAACCAACTTTTTATCATTTATCACCATTGTATTACTTTATTTATTTGCTCTCAGCCTCCATGAGGCTCCCTACCCCATTATCTGAGCTTAGGTTTCCCCTGGAGGGAAGTTGAGAAGCCCAGGGCTGTGAATCAGCAAAGTTCTCCTTCCCCTCTTGGTACTTTGGGGAGGTTGAGAGTCGGCTTCCTCCAAGAGGGACTAAATTCAGGGGTGCATAGTGGAGGGGAGGTGGGCAGGGCCTCTCCCTGTCCCCCAGACCAGCCCTCCACCATCAGACAGCTTCTCTCCATCTCCATGACAACGGCTCCCTGCCTGGGCCCCCATTGACTGCTCTCCTCTTCCCCCACCCTTCCTGGAGAGCCAGAGGGAGCTTTTCAAAACCGAAATCTAGTCCCCAGTCTGATGCTCCAAACCCTTCCTTGGCCTCCTGTTACTCAGAGGTGGCTGGGCTACAAGCCCTCTGTGGTCTGACCTTGCCTCTTTCCCTTCCTGCCCTGGCAATACCCAGCTCCTTGTAGCTCCCTGCCTCTGGGTCTTTGCCCTTGCTGTTCCCTCTGCTCTGAACACTGTTCTCCCAAATGGATGATAGCTACAGGACTCCCTCCCTCACCTCTTTTGGATCTTTGCCCAAATGTCCCTTTCCCAGGAGGCCCTCCCTGACTGCTCTATTTAAAAATCTAATCTCCCTGCTGCCCCTTTTCTCCCTTCCTGCCTTTATTTCTCCCTATAATCTTGACTCCCCGAAATAGGCCATGTAGGTTCCTGATTCATCTTATTTCCTGTCTGTGTCTCCCACTAAAATGTCAGCTCCCCCAGGGCAGGTGCCTTGGTCACTGTGGCTCCCTGCTGTGTTCCCAGCAAGGAGTGGGCCCAGGGCTATGTGGCTCTGGGGTCAGATAGGCCTGGCTTTGGAGTTCTGGCTCAGTCACTTCCTGACCTTTTCCTCTCTGGGCCTTGGTTTTCTCATCTGAAAAATGGGAGAAAATATGGGGTTGAGTAAGGGCAAAATAAAACCCTGTTTGTAAAGTGCCTAGTGCCTACATGTGAAAAGAGACTCCCCCCTCCTCACCCCCACCCCAAAAAAAAGCCAAAATGAAAACTCACCATGCATCATTTTGGGGAAATGGGTGACACCATTCTGGTCTGTCCATACCATGGACTATTATGCAGCTATTAAAAAGAATGGTTCACAGTTTTCCCAGGTGACTTGTGTGGCTCAGCTTCTTTGTATGTTTTTAAACAATCTTTGTTACAGAGGCATCTTTTTCTCTAGGATTTATTTTTAGCTGAAAGAGTTCAAAGTAGAGTACAGTGTGCATAGTCTTCTACCTTTGTTTTAAAAAGGAGGAGAATATATACATTTATATTTTTCATAGTTTTAAAAATTGAAGTGAAATTCACATAATGAAAAAGTAACCATTTTAATTAGTCATTAAGTAGTTAACCATTTTAAAGTGGGCAATTTGGCGATATGAGTACATTTGCAGTGTAACCACCACCTCTATTTAGTTCCAAAACATTTTCATCAACCTCTAAACAGACCCTGTACCCACTAAACATGCCACTCCTCACCCGGCTGCCTCAGCCCCAGCCCCCCCACCACTAGTCTGCTTCCTGTGTCTATTGGGTTTATCTATTTTGCATATTTCCTATAAATGGGATCATACAATATAGGACCTTTCTGGTCTGGCTTCTTTTAATTAGCATGTATTAGTCAGTACTTCATTCCTTTTTATGGCCAAATAATGTTCTATTGTGTGGATAGGCCACATTATGTTTATCCATTCATCTGTTGATGGGCATTTAGGTTGTTTGCACCTTTTGGCAATTGTGAATACTGCTGCTGTGAACAATCAAGGAGAATTCCTGTTTGTGCGGAGATTCTTACATGAGAAAAGCAAGATGCTGGAAAGGGTGTACAATGTGGTCCTGATTTGTAAAAGAAATGACAGATAAAGAGATCCCTTGTCCAGGCATAGTCTGTATGGGATTTTCATGCTTACAGAAAAATATGTAAAAACCCATTCTCAACTGTCAACACGGGGAGAGAGAAGGCTTTTGCAGAAAGGAAAAGAGAAAAAAGAAGGCCAGATGCCAAATGAAAACAGCACACACAAAATGATTCCATTTAGGCATGTGTGACAAGTTACAGATTGAGTAATCGCGTATGTAGATGTAAAAAAAACCACGAAACCCCCAAAACAACAACAGAAACCCCCCCAAACTCTTCTCTGCAAGAAGGGCTGGGCAGGAGCCTGATCAGATGGGGGAAATGAGGTTGAAATAGAAGGGAACCCAGGGGAGTGGATGTTCTCCAGGGTGTCCCCACTCCCCCCAGCCCCCGCCTACTGTGAGGTCCCATTGGAGCCAAATTTCCTCAGTGTTGCCCGTTCTCTGGCTGGGACCTGAGTAGGAGCCAGAACCTTCCTTGTGGGGGTGCAGTGGTCCTGCTTGGGGGCCCCTCTGCAATGATCTCCTGCATGTGGTTCCCATTTCCTGCAGGGAGGTGCTGAGCCAAGGGGAAAGGTAGGAAGGGACCCAGGAGGGAGAAGTGGCCAGACTGGGGGATGGACCCCTTGACCTTCACCGGCCTCAGGGCCCTCACCCAAGATCCTGGTTGAGCCTCCTGGCGGGCTGCCGAACCTGCTTTGTCTCCTCTGCTCATTCTTCTTCTTCTTTTTTTTTTTTTAAAGATTTTATTAATTTATTTGACAGAGAGAGACACAGCGAGAGAGGGAACACAAGCAGGGGGAGTGGGAGAGGGAGAAGCGGGCTTCCCATGGAGCAGGGAGCCCAATGCAGGGCTTGATCCCAGGACCCTGGGATCATGACCGGAGCCGAAGGCAGATGCCTAATGACTGAGCCACCCAGGTTTCCCTGCTCATTCTTCTTTTAGGAAGGCCCACAACCACCTGGAACGTCACAGGAGATGGTTATAAGGAGCCTCAGGTCCCTATCAGCTGCTTAGTCAAATCCTAACATTTTACCTTATTGATTTCGGATCTGTAGTCATCGGGGTGTGGCAGGAAACAGACCTCTCAAACCAGATACCTCAGGGAAAATTGAATAAAGTGACTCTTTTCGAAGGTGTGGGCAGGGTTAAGGGAACCAACAAAGGAAAGGTGCAGAGTGGGGCCGGCATCAGTGGGGAGCAGATGTTTGCAGGGATGGGGTGCAGGGAGATGCCCCCCTGGCAGGAGTTGAGAACTTCAGGAGGGACAGCTCCAGCCTGGGGGCTGGGGGCACAGCACGGAGGGGGCTGTCAGGCTCCCCCAGCCCTCCCATCTCCTCCATTCAGGGAACCCCACAGGATGCCCAGGGCAGGGTTGGTGGCATCCCTCCAGGTCAGCCTCCGAGGCACAGATTAGGCTGGGGGAGGTGGTGATCTAGAGGGAGCAAAGGAGAGCGTGTCACCAGTTTGCCCCACCTGGAGTGGTGGGTGGGCATCCATGGTAGCCCGTGGTGCTGCTCAGTGTTCAGCTCTGGCCCCGGATGTGGGTGACACGGGGCAGGAGGGCTCTCCTGCTGTCTGGGTTCTCTTTTCCCAGCTGCTGCGTGCCTGCCGATAACTTTTGCCATTTTCAAGCTCCGGTTTGTAAGCTCCTATTAATGGAGCACTTAGTACCTGCTAAGTGTTTCACCCAGCTGATGGCCTGATTCCCCTCCCCACCGAGTTTTATAGCTTCAGAGAGGGGTTCAGAGAGGAGCAAGGCTTTGTGCAAGGCAGGGCCCAGAGCTGGACTTGAACCCGGAGCAGCTGCTATGGAAATCTGAGCCCTTAGCCGTGATGTCTTCTGCCTCATGATCCAGCTTTCTTCCATCTCTACCCTGTGAAGATCCCCGGAGGACCTCCCGCTGAAGGGACATAACTGCCCTAGAAATCCCCTGATGCGTGGTTCCAGCTACAGGTCCGGGGTACCCAGACCCGGTTCTGGCGGGGGCATCCTGATTCAGCCTGGCCTGGGCTCTGCCAGTTCTACCTACATCAACCAGGGTGGGCATCTGACTCCCCGGGCCTCAGTCTCTCCCTCTGGAAAATGGGCACACAGCAAGCCCCTCCCTGCAGCGAAGTGGTGAAGGTTTGATGAGGTGACAGGCAAGAAGCCTAGGACCCGGCACACGGGAGGCTGCCCCAGCTGGCCCTGCTGGGTTTCTGATTTCCCGAGACGCCTCCTGGGGGCCGGATCCCCAGCTGGAGGAAGGATGAGGCCTGGCCCCGGAGGCCCTGGGAGGGCCTGGTCCCAGGACAATGCCGAGCATTGAGTTCATGCCAGCCCTGGTTTGGGGTTGGAAAAATAGAGTAATCTGGGCAGGACCGAGACAAAGACCTGGGGGCCGGGTTGGCCGAGGGGCATCAGGTTACCCCCCACAGGCTGCAGCCATGCCAGTGGCTTTTCCAGCAGCCCGAGGGGGGTGTTCTTTCCCCAAAGATTATAATTAAGTGAGCGATCAGGGCCCCTCGCTGAGGTCTCGCGGGCAGGCGGGTTTCGTTACAGGAAGAACTGCAGGTACGGGGGTTCACAGGCCTGCGGGGGCGTGGCAGCACCATAGTAATAACAGTGGCGGTGAGAACGGCCAGCCAGGCCCCTGGGGAGCAGGTCCGTTTGCACCTCGCTCCTCCCCGAAGTCCCGAGAGGTGGGTCCTGGGTCATCCCCAATTCACGAAGGGTCAAACTGAGGCTCCGCGAGTCACTTTGGCAGCTGCCCCCTTCGTTTCTTCAGCAGGGTCTGGAATCACACGGGCCTCCGAGCCTCCTTGCCTCAAGCTTCCCCTCTGGAAATGAGGATTACCCAGTGCTGACCTCATTGGGAGTTATTATGAGAATCAAGTGAGCGGGGGTGCAGGGAGGCCTCAGAAAATGTCTGTCCCCTCCTTCTGTTCACTGGGATGACAAGGGCCAGGCTCTGCCTCTGAGGAGTTTGTGCTCGCGACACCTGTCGACTACTCCCACCCCTTCCTCCCTTTGTGAAGGGCTCTGGCCTTCAGGACCCCCGGAGGGTAGGAGGATGAGGCTTCAAATGATTTCTGCCAGGGGAGATGGGCAGGGGGGACAACAGGTCAGAGGCCTGTGGAGGTTGGAGAGCACTGTCTGGGGAGCAGTGCAGGGACTCAGTTAGACTATGGGGTTTGAATTTCAGCTCCATCATGTCTTTGCTGTGTGACCTCAGGCAGGCTACTTGACCTCTCTGGTCTCAGACTCTTACCCACAGAATGAGAGTGTGAGAAGAAAACCTCCTGCAAAGGGTTGTTGTGAAAAGAACAGTGCCTGGCACATAATAATACTCAATACATATTGTTATTCATAACCACTTCCTACAGGAAGCCCACCTTGACCTCCTCTGGCTCCTGAGGCCGCCTGGGGCACCTTCCATCACAGGCTGTTGCCTCTTCCATGTGCCAGTCTCCCACCCTCACCCAGATGAGGGCTGCGTCCCCAGAGCCCAGCAAGAATCCAGCGCGGAGCAGCCACGGGAGGCCAGGTTTTGGGTGGATGGTATTGCTGAGCACCTATATTATGTGCAAGCCTTTCACACGCAAGTCCTGACTTTAACATCTTTCTTCTCCCAGAATGTTGGCTTCACCAAGACTCGCCCATAGTAGGTGCCCAGGAAATACATGATGGAATTGTTGAGATGAATGAGTACTCAGAAGAAAGAGGGCTTTCTTTCTTCTGGGGGGGCCTCAGCAGGTCCAGCTCATGTGACAATAAGAAGAAAAACAACAGTAATAACTGTTACTATTTGCCATGCTCCAGGCTCCATGTTGAGTCATTTCGGTTCATCTGCCCAGCAGGCTAGTATTGTTCGTGTTTCCATCTCCCAGCTGGGGAAACTGAGGCACAGAGAGGTTAAAGTGGCTTACCCCAAGTCGCACAAGTGAGTGGCAGAGCCACTATCAGACCCAAGACTGTCTGACAGAGGAGCCTGCTCTGAGACTAACAACATACCTGCTCCTACCTAGAGGGAAAGTACTGTTATTGTACCCATTTTCCAGATGGGGAAACAGGGGCAAGATGGTCTACCCATGTCTGCACATAGAAACTGTGGCTGAGCAGGAGATGCCCGAGGGAGGGCCCTGGATGCCCAGGCTAGCACCCTGAGGGAGGGGTAGGAGACCCCCAACCAAGCTGCCCCCTGCCTGTTTCTGGCTGATACCCTGGCTTCTGTTTACCCAGCCCAACACCCAGAATGCTGCCCCTTCCGCTTGCCCAGGAATCTCAGGTGCCTTCACAATAGGATTCTCTGTCCCTGCAGCTGGTTTTCATTCAAGCCCTTTGTGCTAAAAAGAAAAAAATGAAAAGAAAACTTGGCTCCAAGCCCCCTGCCCCTTCCCCCGCTTCCTACGGAGAGAGGAAGATCCCAGCCTCTTCTTTCCCTCATTCTGGGGCCCAGAGATGTCCGCGGCCTGCCAGAGGTCACACAGCAGGGTTGGAGCCTTAGACTCCTCATCCAGTGCTCTGCTCATGGCACCCCAGCTTCATGGCCAGTGGCACCCTCCCCACCCCTGCATTTGCTCTTTCTGGCTCTGTCCTCTAGGCCTGGGGGAGCAGAGGAAGTGGGACTAATGTTCCCTGAGGCTTCCTACATGCCGGGCAATCTGCCATCCCCAAACTCATAGAATCCTCAGTACAGCTCTGTGAGGTCCTGTCACCCCATTTCACAAATGAGGAAACCGAGGCACAGGGAGGTGGAGTGCCTAAGGTCACACAGATGGGATGTGGCAGAGCAGGGATTCGAACTTGCGTTCCCATGGCTCAGTTGCTGCCCCACCTGGCACCCTCTTGTAGGGAGGCCTGAGCCTTGGGGATGGCGGGGGTACTAGAGGGAAGTGGGAGCCTGGGCAGGGCCAGGACCCTGGAGTGGAGCCAGAAAGGAACAATGGGTCCTCAGAGACGGTGGTGGCCCCGGGTGGGGTGTGAGTCGGAGCCAGGGGCCGCAGGGCTAGGCTGTGGGCCGGGAGACTCAGCACTCCTTTCCTCTCTTCTAGCTCCTGGGTCGGGACCTAGGGACACTCCTGACACCTTGACTCCCAAACCTGACAGACCCAGGGCTCCGGAGGGAGGTGGGTCAGCCACGGGGAGCAATAATGGCTAATCACCAGACTTCATGCTGCTCCGGGACAGTAGACCACACGATGCAGCTAGGGCCTTCCTGGATTCTCACCACCAGCCTGGGAGGCGGGACTGTCGTAAATGCCCTTTTACACACATGGACAAGGAGGCCCGGAGAGGCCCTCGGCACTTGCCTAGGGCCACACAGAGACAAAGAATTTTGTCAGGGGGAGCCCCTGGGCTCTCTGAGGAATAGTGAGCTGCCTGTCCCAAGAGGCATGCAAGCAGAGGTGGAGGGAATGCAGTGAGGTCACAGTGGGGAGTTAGTGCTCCCTAACAGTAGCTCACTGAACATGGGGCCTGGGGAGCCAGGAGCTGGGGAGTGGATGAGGCCTCTTGGAGATTACAGGGGTCAGTGGTATGCCCAGGATTGGCCGTGTGCCTCCCATAGAGGAGGCGCACCCTTCATGGAGCATCCGCTGTTTGCAGACACAGGAACTCAGCCCTGGGGAGCCTGCCATGCACCCAGGCCCTGTGCCTCGATGGTTCTGAGTGCTCACCACTTCTCAGCCAGTTTGCTGAGTGCCTCGGGGATCCTTGAGACTCACGACACCTTGGGACGGCCACCTGCCGTTCACATCCCTATTGGCAGATGAGCAGCCAAGGCTCAGAGAGGCCCAAGGACCATCATGGGAGGTAATCAGCACAGCTGGATGCATGAGCCAGTCTGCCTCTGCTGTGTGGCCTTGGGCCACTACTGACTGCCTCTGGCCTCAGTTTCCCCATCTGTACATTAGGTGTGACTATCCACGGCATCCTAGACTTCTAGGTGAAGATTTGAGAGTCTGTAAGGTTACACTGTTTTTTCCCCCAGGAGTTTGCTGCCCCAAATGAAATCCTCTCTAAAAGACTCCTTTTGAGGGGCGCCTGGGTGGCTCAGTTGGTTAAGCATTTGCCTTCGGCTCAGGTCATGATCCCAGGGTCCCCGGATCGAGCTCCGGATCGAGCTCCGCATCGGGCTCCCTGCCCGGCGGGGAGTCTGCTTCTCCCTCTGTCTCTGCCTGCAGCTCCCCCTGCTTGTGCTCTCCCTCTGTCTCCCCCTCTGTCAAATGAATAAATAAAATCTTAAAAATAAATAAATAAAAGACTCTTTTTCAGCCTCCTCATTCCCACCCCCTCTCTACTTTCTCCCCTGTCTCAGGGTTCATTCCCAGTTTCCTTTTGTCCCACTCAGGCCATCTTCCATGCCTGGAACAGTGAAGACATTGAATTAAATCTTAGAACAAGAAGTCGGGATATGGGGCTGTTCTGGGATCCACTATCTGGGTTCTAGGTTGGTATCTCTTCACTTTTCTTTTCTTCATGGGCCCCGGGGGCTGCTGTGGCACCAGATGTCACATCCCACATAACCACATTTTAATTAGGAAGGGAAGGGGGTGGGCAGAAAAGAGATTTTTCTCATCCAGAATCTCACTCTTTTATCAAGCAGGACAATATTTCCTAAATGTCCCAGTAGACTTCCCTGTAACAATGTGACAATGGAGTCACATGTCCACCTTTAAGCCAGAAAAGAGTTCCCATGGCTGACTTAGATCAATCAGGACTCAGCCTCTCTGGTTGCCCCCAAAGAAATATGGCTCTGAGGGTGACGGGGCCACAGCCAGGCCGGCCACCAGTTCCAGTCCTTGCTGACATTCATTTTCCCTCTAGACTGCGCCGGTAGGCCTGGATGTGCCGAACCTTCTCTGGCTTGTTCTCTTGGTGGTGAGCACTGTCTTCCCAGGCCTCCAGATGCCAGCTCTCTGGTTCTCCTCTTCCTCCCTGCCTGGTCCTCCTTGGGCCTCACAAATGGCCCTTGAGGTGAGGTGGAGCCCTCTCCTGCCTTCACCTGCCCATGCCTGGTGAGCCAGCTGCATGGGGTCCCTTGTTCCTGGACTGCCTGAGCCCGGCCTCTTCTTCCTCCAGAGACGCGGGTGTCAGTTAACCAGCCATGCCCCACTCCGCTCCCCGGCTCAGAGAATGGCGCTGCCACCCACCCAGCAGGTCTCGGACCCTGGAGTTGTTTTCCACTCTACCCTCTCCAACCGCATCGGCCTTACCTTCCAACTGTGTCAGAATCTGACCTGCCTCCCCTCCTCTGCCGCCATCCTTACCCCTCCCTGCGTCCGCCCTCACCACCTCCTGAGGGGTCCTGCTGGAGCCTCAGTCATTTACACTGCTGCCCTGCTCAGAGCCCTCCTGTGGCTCCCACCTGCCTCCAGGAAAGCCAAGTCCTCCCCATCTCAGGGGACCCTGCAGGATGGGCCCCTCTCCTCCCCGCCCCTCTACCCTCCCTCTGGCTGTGCTGACGTTCACTCCTTAAACAACACCCCACGATTTCCCCCCCGCACTTTCCCCACCTTTGCCCTTGTTGTTCCCTCTGCTTGGAACACTGTTCTTCTGGATCTTTCCGTGACCTGCCCCCTCTCCTCACTTGGGCCTGTGCTCTGCAGAGAGGCCTCCCAGACCAGCCCCTACTGCAGCCCTTCCCTCATTCTCCATCCTGGCCCTCATTCATTTTTCTGCTGCACACTTGTCATCCTCTATTTATGTGTTCATTTGCTCAGTGTCGTGTGCCCACCCTGAAGGTGAGCTCTAGCAAGGAGCTGGAGTCTTATTCAGCACAGGGCCTGGCACACGGGTGGTGCACAAAACACTGTGCTTGGCGACAGTCTTGGCAGGATAACCTCCCAGAGATGGCCGTGGGGACTATGTCTGGGTCTGGAGGTAACTCCTGGCTGGGGGTCCAGGGTGCTGCCCGGACCTCAGGGCAGGGGAGGGTCCCAGGCAGTGGTGAGAAGATCTCTGAACCTCCACCTTGTCCAGAACAGAGGGCAACAGGGCCTTCAGGAGCCCGGAGGTGATACTGGGCAGGAATGAACTGTAGGAATTTTCAGGCCACCTTCAGTGCTCCCTGTGGGGACATCTTGTCCGATGGTTTAATTTTTTTCTTTTTTTCTGAGCGGTGGTACCCATTGTTCAACAGAAGATCCCAGTGCAGCGGCCCACGTCTCCCAAGTGCAGGCTCTAAAGCTGGCTCGTAAGGTGGAAATCGACCACGGCCAAGTTCCCCTTGGGGATTCCACAGGAAGGACACAGCCCTCCCCAACCGAGGCGGATGTACGGTTTCCATAAATTCAGCCCACCAATCCCTCCTGCGTTGGGTCCCGCCCAGGGAAGGCCTGGCTTGTGTTCTGGGGGCCACGGTGTGGAAACAGGATTGCATCTGAGTGGACTCAGACCGTGGGGGAACCGCTAACCCATACCTCCCCCTCCTGGCATATCCACCATCAATCGGCTCTTTTCTCTCTGAGGCTGTCTTTTTATTTTTTCCTGAGCATGTATAACCGAATTCCTGTCAAAGTACCTAAGTTGTGACTGCCCTGAGTATAACATAATTAAGGGGGGGCTGCTATTCTAGTTGATATCGGGGATGGGGGCTTCCTGGCCTTGACCTCTTCTCCAGGGTGGCGCCAAGACCCATCCTTAGAATACCAGGCTCAGGGGAACCCAGCCCATGATTGAGGTCCATGTCTCTGGTTTCCATCCAGGAAAATAAGGCTGTGAGAGGTGAGGGAGGTCGTGCTTTGGGGACAAGGAGCGGGGTGGCTGAAGCAGCCATCCTGGGGGAGGGGGTCTGGGCAGGTAGGGGTGGCACAGGGCCCAAGGCCAGAGCAGGATGTGAGAGGGGGCGTCTGGGGGCGTGATGTGTCCATTGCGCTATTCATTCTGTGTTTATCATTCATTCATTCAGCAAATGTTAATGAAGCACCTACTTTGTGCCAGGTGCTGGGGAGGTGATGATCCCTGCCCACAAGCTGCTCATAGTCCACTATGGGGGATGGATTTTAGCCAAATCACTCTCAGAAATGGCAATTTGTGACTGAGAAGTACAAAATGACAAGGGCCTACAATGGGCAGGAGGGCTGATGTGATGGGGGAGGTCAGAAAGACTTCCTAGAAGCTGCCGAGCTGAGAACTGAAGGGTGATAGAGGCCAAGTAGATGAGAAAGGAAGGAACAAATGTTCCAGCAAGTGGGCACAGCAAGTGCAAAGGCCCTGTGATGGGACAGAACAGAGGAGTAGGTGAATCTAAAAGACCCTGGAGCTGGAGGTGTGAGGTGAGGGGTGAGTGGGGAGTAGGGAAGGCTGAGGGCTGGCCTGGACAGGCTCCACAGAGGGAGGGCAGCCTGGTCTTATGCTGAGAGCAACGGAGAGCCTTGGGAAAGTCTGAGCAGGGAGATGGGGTCACGAGGCACCTCTGCCTGCCTCTGCCTTCTCACCTGACTACCTGGCATGCCCTGGCTCAGCATCTTTCATGAATGGTCTCTTTGAATCTCCACCACTTCTGAAGACCAGCTTTTGAAGGTGCCAGGAGTTGAGCCCACTTGTCAGATGAGGAAACTGAGTCTCTGGATCTTCTCACGGCCCCACCCACTTCCTCCTGCCCAGAGAAAAGAGGAACGGGGGACCGACGCCCCATAGTCAGCTGGGAAGAGTCTGGGTTGGGAATGGGGAGGGTGAGGCCCTCAGAGGCCGGCGCCTGGGATGGGCAGGGGCCCTGCTTCCGTTGAACCACAGCCCTGTGGCATGCCCCAAAAGGGAAGTAGAGGCTGCCTATCCTCATCCCCTAAACCCCAGGGAGGGGGCTTGGGATGCCCTGGGGAGGCATGACAGACTGCGATCTTGAAGAACTTTCTGGTCAGCTGAACCCAGCTGGGTGACCTTGTGATCGAGCCTCATTAGCTGGGCTTCCTCCTCCTCTTCCTTCCAACTAGAGGATCAGAACCTCTCTCTTGCCTGTTCTCAGGGTTAGCACACGGTGGGCCTCACTGAATGGCTGGCCGATGGTTGTTGGTTGAATGCACTAAAGGTGTTTTTCTTCCTGAAGGGAGAAGCCAATTAGATAAAGAACCCATGTATTTGACCGTCAACAAATATTTATTGAGCACCCACCATGTGCCAGGCCTTGTCCCAGTGTTGCAGAGACAGCAATGAACAAACCAGACATCCATGCCTGCAGACGCCCCACCATCCTGCCTGCCCTGTGGCAGACATCACGAATCGATCATCTTTCCCACTGATATCAGAATTCTCGCCAGCAGCGTGCGCAGGCTGGGACCTGGCACCCGAGGGGGACCGACCTGTCATTCCCGGGGAAGGACTGTGAATATGGCCTCGGAAGATTCCAGTGAGAACCCCCTACACGATTGAAGCCGTTTCCTCTCAGTCTCTTTCAGCAAACATCTATTGAGCACCTACAGTGTGCCAGGTGCTAGGGACGTAGCGGTGACCAGGGTGGACATGATGCTTGCCCTTGTGGGGCTGGCATTCCGGTGAGAGAGAGAGAGACAAACGTACAAATAAGGAGGTCCTTCCGGACACGGATACATGTTATAGAGACATAAGCAGAGGGGTCCAGTGGGGGGTGAGTAACAGGGGAACCCCCCCTGGCAGGGGCTGGGGGGGGCTCTGAGAGGAGGTGGCATTTATGGAGACCTGACTAATTGAGACGCGGCCACCAAGGGAAAAGAGGGGGGAACTTTACAGGTGGAGGGAACAGCAAGCAAAGGTCCAGAGGTGGGAATCCGGGCGGACTCATTTTAGGAACAGGAAGATGTTTATATTTCTGGGGAGGTGAGTGATGGGAAAAGAAGGAGGTGGTGTTGGCGGGGGCAGGAGCCAGATGTCCAGGGCTGGAGGCCAGGCACGGTCATGTGGATTTTATCCTAAATGTGATGGGAGGTCACCGGGGGGTTGAATCAGGGGAGTGACTTGGTCAGGGTTACACTTTCGATCCCTCCGGCTGCCACATGGGGAGGTTGTGGTGGGGACAAGGGTGAAGCAGGGAGAGCGGCTTGGAAACAACTGCGGGTTTCCAGGTGAGCGGCGATGGTGGCTTGGACCAGGATGGGGGCAGTGAACCAGAGCTGGATGGTCAGGGGCTGGCGGGAGGCCCAGCCCTCTGCATTCGGTTTCATTTTTCCTTTCACACGATCCCCCCCACCCCCGTGGGGCTCTGTGTCACTGGATTTTCCCTGGAGCTGCTTGTGGAGCCCCCAGCGTGCCGGGAACCTGGCCTGTCCCCCTCCTGGCTCCCTCCCCTCCCCAGCCTGGACCCAGCCTCTTCTCAGTTACTTAGTTACTCTGCCACTGTGGTCCCCCCAGTACGCTGCTTCTGCCTTAGGGGCTGTTCATATACCACTTGGCAACCCTGCTGGGGAGATGCCTTCTTCAGATCAGGTTTGTCCCCAAGGCGGGGGCCTTGAGAGTCTGGGTGGGCAGGAGTAGATTTGTTTCGGGGTCCCTGATTCTAGAGACCTATCTGAAGGTAGCTTGCCAGAAGGCAGCCTCTTTCTTGGGAGTGTTTCTCTGATCCAGCCTGGTGCTGGGCTGGAGCAGGCAGACATACTCTCCTTACTTACTCGGGTCGCAGGTGCTTGATTGGACAGTGGCTGGAGAGCTATCTTGAGCAGGGTTCTGGACTCCTCGGAGGGAGAATCATAATTGATTAGTAATGCCTGCTGTGGGCCCAGGACTGTGGATAGGAGATCACATTGGCCTCATCGTTGTGTCACGAGCATGCACTGGGTCCTCAGAGCTGTCCTCCCCCATCGTGCCCCTAAATCTTCAAGTATAATAGATGCTGCTTGAAAACAGCCTATGGCTTTGGGTTCTTCATCAGTCAAATGGGCATGGTGATGACATACCCCCAAGGGGCTGGGAGGCTTGGAGGAACGGCTTCCCTGTTCTCCAGCAGGGCCTGGACTCAGAGGCCCTGAGCTGCGTTGTCCAAAGTCACGCAGCTGGGAGATGGCAGAGGTGGGATTTGAACCCTGGGCCCTGCATCAGGGACAGCGGGTGGAGCAGTTGGGCCGGGGAGCGGAAGGCACTGCCTGGATCTCCCTGTGACCCCGGACACCACTTCTCCTTTCTACCCAGTGCACTCAGCACACAGGAAGCCTGGCTGGGGCCTCCCTTGCCCATCCTGTCTGCAGCGGGTGGACATGGGGTCCTGGCGTCACCCGCCACCACCCCGGGCCTCCCTCTTCCTGTCTTGTGCAAGACTAGGCGTCCCCTGTGTGGAATGGGCAGGCGGCTCCGGCGGATGGGTGGACGGGTGAATAGGGGCCTCTCAGGCGGGGTCACTGCCCGCAGTTACCGCTAGCAGGCCTGGCCCAGGCCCCGGCCCCTTCCTCCTCCTCCTCTGTTTCTCCCAAGTTCAGCAGCCTTAAGCAAGAGGCTGGGGGACCCAGGAAATTTGGGAGGTCACTCAGCCAGCATCGTGTCCCTGTTGGGGGACGGCCTGGGCTCGGGCCCTAAGCAACAATGACAGCTCTAATGACAAGGCTCCCATTTACCGCGCGCCTTCTGGGCGCCAGGCATGACCTCCTCTAAACACCGACATTTACGTAAGCACCTGCTATTTGCCCTGTGCTGTTCTAAGCCCTTTAGATCTAGTGTCCCAGCGAATCCCCACAAAAATCTCGGGAGGTAGTTTTTTGTTGTTGTATTGTTTTAATGATCCCTTTCTTCAGCGGAGGACACTGAGGCTCTGAGAAGCGGAGGGGCCAGCCCGTAGTCACACAGCTTAGCCGCGTCCTGCGGGTCATCATCTGTGACCCAGGGCCAGTACTGTTCCAGAAGTCAGGCGGCCCAGAAGGGAGGTCCATTCAGCCACTCTCCCACCGAGCAGCCCGTGGCATGTGGGTGGCCCCTCTGGTCCTCAGTTTTCCCATTTGTACCAGCTCTGGTTTCTCAGGCTTCTGTTTTTGGGTCAGAAGCAGCGTGGGAAGAGAGAGGGGCGGAAGATGCCTCTGGGATGGTCACAGTACCGGGTCCTCTCCGCGTCCACCTGGGAGGGCACACTTGTGGCTGTGGTCCTGAGTCACTCAGGCTGCAGAGTGTGGGGCAGACGTGAGAGACACTAGCCAGGGGAGGTGGGAACGGGCGCGTAGATGCGCTGGGACAATGCAGACGCATGTTCCACTCCTTCTCCCAGAGGTTCCAGGATGCTGAGCCCACAGAGGCGATCTATTCACCTCCCTTCCTGTCTCACTTCCTCATTTCCCACTGGTGTTTCTGGGATCACCTCCCAAATAGAACGCTTGTGCCCCAAGCCTTGTCTTTGCCGACCTAAGCCAGCATCTGTACTGCGTGGGGGTTAAGAGCTTTGGAATTAGACAGACCTGAGTTTAAATCCTGGCACTGCCACTGCCTTGTCTGTGACCTTGGGAACCTGCCCCCTCTCTTAGAACCTCAGTTCCTCCATCTGTGAAACAGGAACTTAGAATCGGAGAACCAAGTGATGATGAGATGGACGGGGAGTTTGGCGTCACGGGGGCTGGAGCCGAGTTCCCAGCTGTGAGTCCCATGAGGGATGCTGCGTGCCATCTCTGAAGGCTTCGGGGGCAGGCGGGGGGCAGCGAGCAGCCGGAGTCCAGTGGTAGGGTAGGCAGGGGAAGAGGGCAAAAGGGAACAGGCTGGACGCAGATGTGGAGGGAAGAGCTGGCCATGAGTCCTCCTCAGCCCTGTTTGGCTGGCAGGGGAGGCACATACAACCTTGTTCCGGTCCCAACCCCCTACCCTCTAGGATTCTAGGGAGTCTGGCGGATGCTCAGAGCAGAGCAAAGAACAGTGAGTTTGCTCACTCTGGGCTGAGGTTGGGCTGGTCATGGGAGCTCTGTCCGCAGGGCTCTCACAGGTCGACAGCACCTCATTTCTGGGGTCCTAGATTCTGGGGCCATCTGACCATGGGACCCCCTTCACTGATACTGTGCTTGAGGCAGGGGTGCAGGGGACTAGGTGCCCCTCTTTTACCCCGAGTGGGACCTCATGCCCAGAAGAGCCCCCTGCCCCCACCACAAACCTGGGATCTTCCCCACTACGGTGATGGCAGCCCCAGCCACTTGGCTGCCCAGGCTCCAGACCTGGGTATCCCTCTGCTGCCCCATGGCTGGGCCATCAGCGAGCTCATCCAAGTGTCCAAGGGTCCACCTCCACTGTCCCACCCTGGGCCAGCACTGCCTTCTCCCATTGGGACCTTTGCAGTCTTCTCTTCATCTCCCTGCCTCCGCTCTTGCCCTTCTAAACCAGAGGGATTCCCTTAGAACCCAAGACAGATCCTGTCCCTCCCCTGCTCAGAAGCTTCATCGTTCCCAGTGCACTCAGAGTGGAAGCCAGAGTCCTCACAGCAGCCCACAAAGCTCTGGGGGATCACCTCCCCTGTCCTGAAGCCCTTTCTAACTTCACTCCCTCCTCCTACCACAGCCCACCCATTCTCTCCCCTTTTCTGCTCAGCTGCAGCCTCACTGGCCCCTGGCCTATGGCTGAACATAACTGTATGCTGCTGCCTCAGGGCCTTTGCACTTGCTGTCCCCTCTGGACTGGAGAACACTCTCCCCTCAGCTCTCCCCATGAAGTGAGTCGGGCCTTGGTTCCAAAGTCACCCCTCAGAGAGGCCCTCCCTGGCTAGCCCTCCCTTCCATCGGCTCATGCTGTTTCATCTTCTTCCTAGGACTTACAGCCTACTCTAAAAATTGCTCTGCTTATTTATCTGACTTCTTGACTGGTTTCTTCCACTGGAATGTCACCATCGCTCGGGTGGGGAGTTTTGTCTGTGCTGTTCATTGCCCTACATCCTGCTCCCAGCACGGTGTCCGTACAGAGCAGGTCCCAGTAAACACTTGGGAATGAATGAATGAATGACAGATGAGGGGGCTGAGACCCAGAGAAAGCCCCAGGGGACTCACATTCTAGAACTTTCTCCTGACTCTCCCCAGTCTCTGCAGCAGTTTGTTGGCAGCCCGGTTTGGGGTCCTGGGTACTAATCTCGATGCCTGCGTGCCTTGGCTTCTGCTGTGGGGCTGTCAGCAGGTCTGCTTCCTCATCTGCAGGATGGGTCACGTGGAGGTCCCAGCGGCACAGGTTTGGGCTGCCAAGGGGATGGGATGGTGTGTGGTGAGGGCTCAGCATGAAATAGGTGCTCAGTAAATGGGAGTGGCTGTGGGGGAGGCTCTGGCTTGTGGTCCCCTCCCCCGCTGCTCCAGGGCCTGTAATTACCACTTACCCTGGTCAGTGGGCCCAAGAGATTCCATGTGTGGGCAGGGCTGTGGCCGGGGTGCTCGCCCGGCCACTGGCGGGTCCCACGGGCACTGTCCGACCCCTGGGCCTCATGGCTGACATTCCAGGCACGTTTCCCAGCCCTGGGGCTGCCACAGGCCCATACAGGGTGGGGGTGGGGGGTCGTAGGCTTCAGGCTGGACAAACCAGTCAGCCTCCCGGGCTGGGCTGCCCGACCACCAACTTCCTGCTGGGCCTCCTGAGGCCCGCAAGGGCCTCCAAGTCTTTCCATCGGCATCCACTGCCACCATTGCCTCCCGTCCACCGTGGCACAGAAGCTTCCATCGAGGCCCCCCCGCCAGAAATTCCCTCCTCACATTCAGCCAGAGGGGTCCTTTAAAACTATGGCTCAGCCGTGTTATTCTCCTGCTGAATTGTACCCCGAGTGCTTCGAGAATCAGTCCTCAAGTTCTTCCCTTGACTCACAAGGTCCCCCATCATCTGACCTCCTCTTCCTCCTCCTCCTCACTCACCCTTCCAGCTCTACTGACTTCCTCGGGGTCTCTGACACAGTCCAAGCTCATGTTGCCTCATGGCCTTTGCATGGGCTGTTCCCTCTGTCTGGAGCACTCTTCACCCAAGTGTCCACAGGGCCCCCTCTGTCCCTTTCTTCAGGTTTCTGCTCAAGTGTCATCTTCATATGGAGCCTCCTCTGACCCCCCACTTCTATCCCCCACCCAGTATTGCACCCCCCCTTTTCTGCTTTATGTTCCCCTGGGATGCTCATCACCATCTGACAACTGCGGATTTTACTTATCCACAAGGACGTGAGATTTTTGTCTGCTTTGGGGCGCCTGGGTGGCTCAGTTGGTGAAGCGTCCGACTCTTGATTTCGGCTCAGGTCATGATCTCGTGGTCGTTGAGATCGAGCCCTGGTCAGGCACCGGGCTCAGCGGGGAGTCCGCTGGAGGTTCTCTCTCGCCCTCTGCCCCTCCCCCCGCTTGCGCCTCTCTCTCAAATAAATAAATAAATCTTAAAAGTAAAATAAAACGAGTTTCGTCTCCTTTGTTCTCTGTTGTAGCTCCAGCGCCCAGCACGGTGCCCAGAACGTAATCCGTGCTCAACAAACATTTGCTGAATGACCGAACAAACAACTCTACGAGTTCTTGGCAGATAAGGACACAGAGGTCCCTCGGGGTAGGTGACCAGCCCAAGGCCACACAGCTAGTCTGAGATTGAGCCAGGAGAGGAGATGAGCTTGGGTTTGTGAGATCCTGGAGCTGGCACCTCGGAAACTTTCAGGAGCGGAGCAGATGGGACCGAGGCCCTAGCAATGAATCCTGATGATTCTGTCGCCCTGCCAGCCCCAGGGCCAGGCAGTACACGGGCTGATCCAGGAGTCCCGGCCTGCCTGCCCAGGCATTCCAGGCTCTGACCCAGGTTCCGAGCTTTCTATTTTGAGCCTCCTAGTCCTGAGGACTGTGTGTTCCCAGCAGGCGGCGCGGGCCAGAGGCTGAGCCGGGGTGTGGCTGTCACCCTAACTAGGGCCTTGCCGGTGGGTGCTGGAGCTGGGGCCCTGCCAGGGAGCCCAAGGACCTAGATCCCTCGGTCCTTAGCCTGTTGTCTGCTGAGGCCTCCGGCACAAGCCTCGTTCTCTGCCTGATGGTCCCGCATTCAAGCCCCTGCCCTGGTATCTCGCTGGAGTGCTATTGACTCATCCCACCTTGGATTATATGCTTCTGGTTGTGCCCAGGGCTTCGGGGCCCATTCAAATTCTGGCTCCGCCCCTTTCAAGAAGTGACCTTGGGCAAGTCACTTCACCTCTCTGAGTCTAGTTCCTCACCTGGGAAATGGGGACAAGAAGAGGACCTGTGTCCTGGATTGCTGGGGACATTCTGTGTGATAAATCCGGTGAAAGTGCCCCGTACTCAGCAAGTATGTGATAAGGAGCCCCCTTCCGGGGCACGTTTCCTCCCCATGTGCCCTGATTTCTTTCCGCCCCTGCCCCTCTCTCTACCTGGTGCATGTGCATTAATTGTCAGTTGCTTGTCTGTCTCTCCCTCTAGAATGTCAGCTCCACCAGGGGAGGGACTTTTGTTTGCCTTTTTCACTTATCTGTGTCCCCTGGGCCCATCACAGCACCTGGCACACAGTAGGGGCTCAATAAATCTTTGGTGGAAGAATGAAGACATGAATAATGACCCCTTGGGGAACACAGGCCCTGACCTCAGAAAGTGTCCTCACTCCCCCCTCAGCCCCAGGGGGGCACCTAGCATTCTAGGGTGCTTGTTGGTTCCAGACACCAGCCCCCCACGCCCCCCGCTCCGTCTCCTCTGGCAGCCAAGGGCGCTGTGCGAGTGGCATCAACCTTGCCTCACAGATGGGGAGAGGGAGTCACCTGTCTAATGTCACCCGGTGGGCAGCCCCTGAGCCAGGATTCCAGCCCGGTACTGTCTGCGGGAAGGCTCAGTCTTTCCCTGGAGGGAGTTGGTAGTGATGGAGAGGATGATGGGGTCAGTGATGAGGTCCTGGGGGAAGGAGGGCTGGGAAAGGAGTCAGCCCCTCCCGAGTTCCGTCTCTCTTTGTGTCTCCCTGGATCCCTTTGTCCCTGTCTTTGTCCCATCTCTCTCTGACTCTGTGTCTCTCTCCCTGTCTTGTGTATTTGACGCACTGCAGCAGACCCCTGGCTTGGAGGTTGAGATGTTGGTGACTCAGCTACCTCTGGCCCCCCCAGCCCCAGCATCGTGGTCAGTGGCTGCTAAGCCTGGAGGGGGCGCTCCCCTGACAGCCCCGCCCGTTGCCTGCTCTACCTCTTTGAGGGCAGCCTTCCCAAATTAATTAACTCAATAGTGTATTTCCCCAATGCTGGGGACACCTTGGGCAGATTCCTTCACTCTCAGCTCTGTAAACAGGGCTCCGGTGGGATCTACCCCTTTAGGATGTTGCGAGAAAGAAATGAGTCTGTGAAAGGAAGAGCTTGGCTTGGCCCCAAGCACGGCAGGTATTCAATACACGTGCTCATGGATTCATTCAAGGGTCCCCGAGATGCTCCCTGACGCCTCCCCCAGGCCAGCCTGGTGCTGGGGGGAGGGAAGGTGAGGGGGGGCAAGGCGCCAAAGACACAGTCCTTGCCCTCATCTAAATGCTGGAGACTTTCAAATGCATCTCTCCAACCTGGACATCTCCCCTGACTCCAGACCCGAGTCTCACCCACAAAAACCCCTGATCCTCTCCCAAAACTATTGCCGTCTCAGTTACTGGCTCCCCCATTCTCCAGGTGTACCCCCAAACCTGGGAGTCATCCTTGACCCTTTGTTCTCACTTGCCCCCACATCTGATTGCTCACCACATGCTATTGCACCCCCCTCCCCCCCCAACCCCGTCTCCACTGCCCTGCGCTGGCCCAGGCCACCAGCCTGGGGACCTCATGCCTACAGTTTGTTCTCCACACACAGCCAGAGGTGATGATCCCCTTAGACCTAAGTCAGATCCTGTCCGTCCCCTGCTCAGAGACCTCCCAGGGCTCCCACCTTGCTCAGAGTAAAAGCCAAAGTCACCCCCATGGTCCTCAAGGCCCCGTGTAATCCCCTCCCCCGGCAAACCCTATACCTCTCTGATGACTTCATCTCCTCCCACCCTCCCCCTTGCTATTCCTTCCCAACCCAATGGCCTCCTTGCTGTTCCTCTAATAAGCCTCAGACCTTTCTACCCCGGGGCCTTTGCACATGCTATTCCCTGTGCTTGGAAACCTCACCTACCATGTATTCACATGACTCACTCCGTCACCCCCTTCAGGTCTCAGCGTGGATGCCACCCCTCAGAGCAGCCTTCTCTGAGCCCCCTTCCCTTGCCAGCATCAATATCTTCCACCTCCTTTATACTGTCTCTCTCTGCACCCTGATCCTGCTCTGTTTGTCCTTTATGAGTGGAGGAGATTGCCCAGGGGAAAGCTACTCCCAAGAAGGGGATAGCATGTGCAAAAGCCTGGGACTGTGAGCAGTGAGGGGGTTCAGGGTGGTGGCAGAGGAGAGGTTGGTGAAGACAGGACAGCGGGCTGAGCTCCAGGATAAAGCATTGTCCTGCAGTCAGTAGGCTGGGGTCATCCTGGTTCTGTTACTCCCTGGCTGTGTGACTTCAGGAAGCCCTGTCCCTCTGTGCACCCAAGAATCTTCAACTCCTAGTGGAGACCACCTAAGTGGACCCATTATTTGACAGATGGGGAAACCAAGGCTGTAAAACTTCTATGACCTAGTTAAAGGTCAACCCAGGCATAGGGATAAACCAGGGATTGTTAGCAGTCACTCACAATTTAGCGTGAATGAGTTCCCTGGGTTCTTGGCTACCCAGTGCCCTCTAGACCTCAGAGGGCCTGGGAGGCAGGATGAGTGCAGGGCTGAGGCTCCCGGGGTTGGGCAGAGAAAGCAGGAGTGCCAGGCTGGTGAGGATAGGATGTAAGTTTGTTGGGATACACAATCACCACATTTGTGGTTATGACACGGGCAGGTGACACAGGCTGCCTGGGAGTCACCCCTGGGCCACGCAGCCTTGTCACATAAACTTCCCCCTCCACGCACAGCCTGACTTGTACTCTGCTCCCTGAGCTGCCATTTCCTGATGGTGTGACTCTGGGCAAGTCACTTCCCCCTCTCTGAGCCTCAATTTCCTCTTCTGTAAGGGGAGATAGTGGAAGTACCCGCCCTGCTGGCTGTTGGGAGGGTTCACCCCGTCCCTGCCACACTGACCCACTTGCTATCCCTCAAATGTGCCAGGCATGCTCCTACCCCAGGGCCTTTGCACTTCCCATTCTCAGTGCCTGCTACACCTTCCCAAAGGTGGCTTGCTCTCACTCCTCCTTTAGGTCTCTGTGCAAATGTCACAGCTCAGTGAAGCTTCCTCTGACCCCAGACACCCCCTTCCTCTCTTAGTTTGTCTCTGTAGCTTTTACCATTACCTGAGGCATCATGGTTTTGCTTCTTCGTCTACCTCCCCAAGGACGGCAGCTCCATTTTTGTCCCTCATGATCATTGTTACGTTCCTATCCCCCAGCATGGCACCTGGCGCAAGAAGGTGCTCACTAAAGACTTGCAGAGTGGCTGAATGAATGAATGAACAACTGTCAAGCGCTCAGCACCATGCCGGGCCATGCTAAGCACTCCCTCCCCAGTGTGGTGAACAGTGTTATTCTTGGCAGCGGCTTCCCAATGCCCTTGCACTCCCAGCTGCCTCGAATCCTGCTCTCACCAGCCCTGTGCCCCTGCTTTGTCCCCCCGGCCCAGATCCCCGCTGCCAGCACCGTCTTGTCCCTGGGTCAGGGCTACGTCTGGGGAGCCACAGGGCTGTGGGGCGGGCTCCCCCAGGCTCTACCTCTGGCTCTTCTTACATCCCCCCCCCCCGGGGGGGGCAGAGGCTTATGGGAAATGGGCAGAGCCATGCTTTGAAGCTCCCCTGGGTCAGACCCACCGAGCTCCTGGGCCTTCCTTCGACGTGGCCTGATGTGACCCTGCTATTGCACAAATGGGACAGTGAGACTAGAGAGGGGCAGCCGTGCTTGGCGGCTCGCCTTCGGGGCTCCCGAGGCGTCCAGGGCAGCTCCCAGAACAGGCCTGGGACTCAGGCGCCTGTTTTCCAGATGGCAAGACTGACTCTCGTAGAGGCTTTGAGACCAGGTTTGAATCTCATCCTCCCACTTCCTGGCCGTGTGATCTGAGGCTTGTCCCTCGGTCCCTCTGAGTGACAGTTTCCTTGTCTGTAGAATGGCGCGCTCATGCTTTCCAGCTCACGGGGGTGTTTGGGAGGACAAGACCAGCCATCTGGCCGGCATCTCGGGTCTGCGGCCCCTTCCCTGGGCCTCAGGTGTCCCGGCTCCGGAGCCCCCTGGGCCCGGGCCACTCTGGGGCTGGCGCTGGGCCTCATGGTTGGGGTAATCCACAGCCCCAGGAGGCCGCCACCGCCGCTGCTGGTTTAGTTTTTCCCTCCCCGACTTCTCCCCTCCTCATCCTGGCCTCCCTTCTCCAGAGCCAGCTTGTTTTTGTTTTCTGTTTTTACGGCTCCATAAATGAGTCACGAGCCTGATTTGATTTAATTTCGTTGTAACTGTTATCTTTTCAAGCTTGTTTTTTTCCACTCAGTTACTCACGAGACCACAAAACCTAAACAGGACGGGGCCTTCCCCAGCTTGCTGCCCAGCACCCACGGCACGGCCTCCTGGGCCTCGGGGGCTCGGGGCCAGGGTCAGCAGCTCCTGGAGGACTGAGGTGGGGTCCGGGGGGCTTCTGGGGGGTAGACGCTCAGTGTGCGGGGCAGGCCTGGGGGTCTTGAGTCCCGGGGCGGTAGCCCTGATCCGTGTGCTGTGTGACCCTGGAAGTGTTGTTTAAGCTCTCTGGGCCCGATTCCTCCTTGGCTAGCTTTAGAACAGAAACTCAGACATCTCGGGGTCGGGAGGTGACATGTTGAGTGAGGTGGGCTGGGTGGCGACTGCCATGAACTGGAGAGAACAGGCCCTTCTCAGGGGACAGCTGCCTCTTGGCCGGCACTCGGCCCGGATCTTTCAATTTATCAAGAGAAGCCAGAAATCCGAGGTCGCATGTGAAAAGTTCTGATTTTTAAATGTTGGCCAACGAATCAAATTAAAAACAACAAACAACCCAACTCTGTGGACACGTCTGGTTTAGAAGGTTCTAGAAGAGTCAGCCCTGCCCACACTTCAGCTGTGGCTGGAGCTCCTTCTCCCTCCACACCTTTGCCAAGCAGCTCCCTCTGCCTGGGACATTCTCCCCTCCTCCTCACCTCATCGTTCTGGATGGTGAGTGTGTCCCTGCTCTCCCACAGCCCCCCGGGTGCCCCTGGTCACCGTGGGGCTGGGGATCACGCTTTCAGTCATCTCTCCCACCGACAAGCAGCTCAGGAGGACCACATTAGGAGCCAGTGAGGGGCTAAGGAATGGGGGCTCAGGGGGAAGGCAGGACCCTGGCCAGAGGGAAGGAGGGGTTGAGGGCTGCTCCTCCAAGCATGAGTAAGGCCATGTGACCGGTGTGCACCAATCAGGCGCATTCATGCCACTTTATGAATCAGAAGTTGGAAATGTTGGGGGTGGGGCGCAGGAGTCCATTCTGGGGTGGGTGGGGCCACAGCTTCCTCTACTTTCCAGGCGCTGCAGTGGGCGGGCCGGTTCTAGGGACAGTGACCAGGGCCCAGTGGTAGTCGCAGGGCAGACTGAATAATTTTGCAGAGATGCCTCTCTCTGTGATTATTTAGGGTTGGTCAAATGCAATGAAAAGGACATTGCACTCTGCTGTCATGCAATTTTGTTTAAATATATTTAAACACAGCAACACTCGATTGACTTTGTTCATCCTAAGAATTTGCATAGTTATATGTGAGGAGAAGAGAAAATCAATATATCTTTCACCTTTTTTTTTAGACATTGCAAAATAGGGTCCTCGTCAAGCTTCTTTCAGGTGGATCTTTATTTTGAAGTTTTGGCCCCAATTCTGGATGAATTCACTTTATGTGGCTTTTTTACTGGGCCAAATTGTCTACCTTTGTTTTCTGAGCTTCTGTGTGAGTTCTCCAGAATTTCCCGCCCCTACACCGCCAGGCACAGCTCATGTTCTGTGAGGGGTACTAGGATCTCCAATGCTGGGAAGCCCTGGGATGTCTCCCAAGCTGGGGCCCATCATCCATCACCCCCACCGGTGGCCTCAGCCTTCCAACCTTCTGGCCTAGCCCCTGCCTCCCCTTTTGTCTTGCCCTCTGGCCTTTCTCTCTCCAAGCCAGGACCTGGGTGACCCTCAGCAGTGCACCAGCCTGGAATAGAACCTCGGTGGATGCTCAAGGTCATGGAGTCCTGGAAACAGAGAATTCTTCCCTCCAGGACAAAGGAATCTTGGCTTTCAGTCACAAGCCCCTGCAATTCTAACATTCGAATGCATGGGAGGCCTGGTAGACCCAGACCCCTTGGTAGATATTTATTGAGCATCTATTATGTGCCAAGCACATCAGGGAACAAAACAAGCAAACTCCCTGCCTTTGTGGCACTTACATTTTAGCAGGGGAGACAATCAAGAAACAAATGAGTAAAAGAGCGTATCGGATGGTGAAATCAGCGAAGGGGGCGAAGGGGGACGAGGAGTATAGGGGCTGCAGTGTCACATGGCCCGTCACAGAAGGAACAGGAGGCTGGAGGAAAGTGAGGGGACCGGTCCTGCAGACATCTGGGGCAGAGTGTTCCAGATGGTGGGAAGAGCAGATGCAAACGCCCTGAGGTGGGAAAAATTTTGCATTGTTGGGGAAAGATAAGAAGAGCAATCTGGCCCAGTGAGCAGGGGGGAGGCCAGTGGGACCCAGATCACTCAGGGCTGTTGGGGCCTGGGAGAAGGAGTTTGGATTTTATTGCAAGTGAAGTGGGAGCCCCTGGAGGGTTGTGACCTAGGAGGGGCAGGGTCTGACTTAGGTTCCGACACAGGCTTTCCCACTCTGGGCGCTCTGGACAGTCAGCCGGCTGGTTCTGGGTTGTGGGGGCTGTCCTGGGCATTGCAGGAGGCCGGGCAGCATCTCTGGCCTCTCCCCACTGGAAGCCAGCGGCGCTTCTCCCTCCACCCAGTTGTGACAACTAAAAATACCTCCAGACATTGTCAAATGTGTCCTGGGGTGCAAAATCGCCCCCAGTTGGGAACTATTGGTCTAACAGGGTCCCTCTAGCTTAGAATGAGGAGAGCAGGCTGTAGACATTCCAGGGAGGGCGAGGGAGTGGAGGGACGGAAGAGAGGAGAAGCCCTTGGATTCTGAGCCTGTTTTGAAGGTGAGGTGAGCAGGATTTGTTGGACTGCACCTGGAAGAGCGAGAGGGAGAGAGAGTCCGTCCACCTAGGGTGTTTCAAGAAGGGATTCTGGGACTGAAGGAAGCCTTGGGACCCCCGCTCCAGTGCAAGGATTGCAAACTCCAGGGCCAGGCAAGCAGTGCGGATGGTGACGTGGCTGGCAAGAGGGGCAGGCCTGTCTCAAGGGTGGGCACCGCTCAGTTTCAGCCCAACGGCGCCATGTGGAAAGGCCAGGATTTCCAGTTTTCCACTAGAAGCTATAAATCTGGATGGACTTTTCTGGAGTTTTCAATGTTGGGGAAATCTACGAATAGACAGATTTGTCCCGAGGGCCATGCGTTTGACATCCCTGTCCCCCTTCCATCTCTCTCATCTTGCAGATGAGGGGCGCCCCAGAGGAGAATCGGAGGGGTAGCTGCTGCCGAGGAGGGCGGCCTCCCCTGGGTCAGGCGGGGCTGGGAGCCATCAGGGACGGAGGTGGGGCTTGGACTCCACTCTGAAGAAGGGTCAGCTGCCGACTCAAAAAGAGGAGAGGGCATTCCAGTAGGTGGGGGAGTGTGAGCAAGGGTGTGGAGGTGGGACTATGGAAGACTATTTTCGAGGAGGAGGGAGATAAGAAGAGATGGAACCAGGAGGGAAGAGAAGGAGATAATGGGGGGGGGGGGGTTACCAGGAAATACACAAAGAGGCCAGACCAAAAGCAGGACTGGAAAAATCACAAAAGGACTTTAATAATATTAATAATTTCACTTCCGAAATTGTTTGGCAACAAGCAGCTCATTTATTTTACCACTGACTTTGGGTTCTTGGCAATCCCCACGTACACCAGGGAGTGTTTGCCCAACAAGGAACATTCTCGTTTGCAGATTGTTTTCAAACGGCACAAAAATTTTCACAAATACTGTATTAGGAATTTAATATTGAATTGTGAAGTTTGAGTGGATTAATGAAAGATTTATTCATTTCGATTTAGCAGGTTTCTTTAAGTGTTTTAGAGGCAAAAACATTTCTTTTCCAAATCTCCCTTGCAAATTTTCCACCTCACAGCAGCCAAAATTTGAGGTGACGTGTGCAAAAATAGCTGATGTGTAATGATAGAAAGGGGTAAGTGAGGTTTAGAGAGAATCCGAGAGTGTGCTTTCAGCGGGGAGGATCAGGGCAGGCTCCCTGGAGGAGGCGGTTTTGAACCCAAGTGGCAAAGGATGGGTGAAATATAGACCAGGCAGATGGGTTAGGGTAAGTGAGGGCATGCCAGGTGGAGGGCCCTGTGTGTGCAGGTGTGAAGGTGGGAATCATGCGGTGGGGGCCTGGACCAAGGGAGCCGGGGCTGGGGCTAGCGATCGCAAGAGGCACTACAAGAACCAATGGGCAAAGCTGAGACCTGTCAGGAGCACAGACAGGCCCAAGAGCGGAGAGTGTGAAGAAGAATGAGGAGCTGACCTCCTCTGTTTAAATTGCTCGTGGGTCCAGAAGGGTGGCAGAGAGTGTGGATGCCTTGTCCTTCTATCCGTGGCCTAGGGCTGCTTCCCCTCACCCCAGCGGAGTCACCTTAGGTGAAATATCAGAACAAGTCACCTGTGTTGAGTGCCTGCGGAATGCCCAGCTCTTCCTCCCATCGGCAGCATGGGGGAGGTGTTATGATGCCCATTTTACCGAGGACACGGAGGCCCAGAGAGGTTGTGCTCCCTACCTGAGGTCACACAGTAGGATTGGAACCCAGACCTGCCTGAGCCCCAAGTCCATGTTCTAACCTCTGCTCTGTAATGACCCTCATGTGCTCCCGCCAGGTCTAGCTCCCTGTGACCAGAGTACCAGAGTCATCCCTATTAGAGGGGTAAACCGAGGCTCTGAGCAGTGGAGTCACTTCCGTGACATCACACAAATAGAATGGGTAGAGCCAGGGTCTGCATCCCCAGGGCCACTAGACTCTGGAGCCCACTCTCTTGCCACCAGATGACACAGCTGCCTGCCTTCCCAGGCCTCTGTTTCCTCGTCTGATAAATGGGGGTGAGGACAGTGTGTGCCTGGATGGGGTCCATGTGAAAGCGGTGGTGCATATCAATCACCCAGCTCAGTGTGTGGCACTTAGTAGGTGCTTTAAAAATGATGGCTGGAATTATTTGTGTGAAGGTGGCTGCCTATTAAATGAGTGACTTAGGGGCACCTGGGTGGCTCAGTCGTTAAGCGCCTGCCTTCGGCTCAGGTCATGATCCCAGGGTCCTGGGATCGAGCCCCACATTGGGCTCCCTGCTCAGCGGGAAGCCTGCTTCTCCCTCTCCCATTCCCCCTGCTTGTGTTCCCTCTCTCGCTGTGTCTCTCTCTGTCAAATAAATAAATAAAATCTTTAAATAAATAAATAAATAAATAAGTGAGTGAGTGAGTGACTTAATGTCAGACATTTAGAGTAGTACCCCCCATGGTACTGATGTGCCTGAGGATAGAGTAGGTGCTCAAGAAATGCTAAGTGTTATTATTCTAGGACCTACCCCAGGGGACAGCCTGATACCCTTCCAAACTTGCTTCCTTCCCAAATGGCCTTCTCTGTGTTTCTGACTTCATCCAATCAACTGGTCTAGGTTAGGATTTGGGGGTAAGGAGGATGCAAAGCCTCCTGCCCTTCAGTCAGACAGACGCCGAGAGCACTGGTTGACAAGTCCAGAAATCTGGGTTTGAACTCTGGACTCACTGTGTGGCCTCTGGCAAGTGCCTTGCCCTCTCTGAGCCTCAGTTTCCCCTTTCATTTGCAGAGCCTGGGCCAGGCTGCCCTGGGAGGTGCCTGCCCTGCACAGGGATGGGGGCAGTTCCCCTGTCCCCTGTGGCCACCAGTCCCCACCTCCTGCCTCCTGAGCTGCAGGCCCGCCCGGCTCAGCTCTGACGACCAACCAGCCAATCTGTTTACTGAACTGACTGACCCCTTCCGGGAACTCGGCCCAAGCTTCCCAGAACTCGGGTATTAATGACCCGGAGCCACATGACAGAGCATGACACAGCACTTTTGGGCACGGGGCCGGGCCCAGAGGGGCGCGTGGGGGGCCGCGGCCCAGCCCCCAAGCCCGGCTGGCCGGTGAGTCAACCCGGCCTCCTGCAGCTTCCTGATCCCAGCCACCCCGCCACCCTCCCCCACCCCCAGGACCTCCTCTCCCCGGTAGGGCCACCCCAGGACCCCCGGGCTTCTGCCCCAGTGACCTAGAAGAGGTCGTGGGTGATCAGGGCTGCCCTCTGGGGTTACAGATGGGGAAAGCAAGGCCCAGAGAACTGGAGTAAATAACTGTAAGCACTTATTAAGCGCTTATGGTGTTCGAGGCGCTGGGCAAATATCCTAGTCTTATGACAACCCTAATGAAACAATGAATGCCACATGGGGAAACTGAGGCTCGGAGGGGAGCAACGGCATGCAACCGTGCGGGGCCGCACTGAATCCCAGCAGCTCTTTTTGACCTCAGGCGATCTCCTTTCAATTCCTCGACAACTCGACAGGGCGGGGCCACGTGGTCTATTCCACAGCTGGGGAAACTGAGGCCCACAGGGGCTGAGTACCGTGCCTGCGGTCTCAGTACTAGTCAGCTTCAAGGACCAGTGCTCGGAACCAGGGCCTGGCCCATAGCGCTCACACGATATCCGTGGGCTGACAAGGGTGGGTGAGCGCACACACGGACTTTGGTGCCCGGCAGAGCTGGGTTCGAATCCTGACTGTGCCTTTCCCGGCTGCTCGGCTGGGAGCTTGCAGCTGCACCCCGCTACTCCTCGGTTTCTTCACTGGCAAAGGGTCATTGTGGTGATCCTGACCTTGCAGCGTGGCCGTGAGCACTGTCTGTAGTGTTCCAACAGCTCCTGGGCCCGCAAAAAGTGCCCCGTGAACACTGACGGTCATGGTCCGCATCTTCTCCGGGCCCGGGTTTCGGAAGCCATGTTGGGGTCAGTCCCTGGGCCCCGAGCCTGCCTCCTTCACTCTTTGCTGCCCAAGGGCGAAGTGGTGAGAGTGGTGGTTTTTATGGGGCTGGGAACCAGACAGGCTCTGGGGCTCAGAGGGAGCCACCTGGTTCCCAGTCCCTGAACTTCGGGCTGGGGGTGGGGGTAGGCAGGGGAGGGGCAGCACTTTGATGATCTTCCCTTCATGTTACAACCATTGCTTGAGCACCTACTGTATACCAGACTCCAGGGAACAGAGTGGCGAACAAGGTCTCTGCCTGCATTCCGGTGGAGGACACAGGAGATCAGCAAGCAAACCCATGAAGAGATGAGACAGTTTCAGGCAGGGAGAAGGCCATGGCAGAGGTAAGTAGGGGTGTTTTGGAGCTGCGTGGATCAGAGAGGCTTCTCTGAGGAGGTAGTGTGGAGAGACATCTAAAGGAGGAGAAGGAATGGACCCCAGGGGAAGGGATTTTCAGCAGGGGGAACAGCAAGGGCAAAGGCCCTGGGGTGGGTTTGGGCTTGGAATCTTCCAGGAAATGTAGGAGGCCAGGTGGTTGAACGGAACCGGGGGTGGGGGGTGGGGGTGGCGGCGAGTGACAGGAGATGATGCTGGAGAGGTCAACAGGGCTGAGATCATGCAGGGATTTGTGGGCCGAGTGCCACTGGCAGGATCTGAGTCGGGAGGGCACTGATGTGACCCAATTTGATGGACAGCAAGCCTTCACATACTCTGACATTCAAATTTTCTACCCATCTGATAGATGAGCTAATTATGGCCCAGGCCAAGCTCACCCAGAAGGTCAGCGGCAGGGTGGGGACGAAACCCAGGGTGGCTGGACGGCCAGTGCAGGACAACCGCCCCGAAGGAGAGGGAAGTAAGACCATGGGCTGAGGACTAGAGGGCCCATGGGTCAGCAGAATGGGGCCCTGCAGCCCAAAGTGCTGCAAGCTTCCGGGCAGAGGAGTGCCCTCTAAGCCGAGGTGGGGGGGGTGAGGTGCTGGAAGAGTGGTCTGGGAAGAGGGAACAGCATATAGAAGGGAGAGGTGATGGGGGATGTGCTAAGGATCCTGATCCTGGGAGGCCTCGGAGCCAAGGGGGAGGAGCTGGGGTTTCATTCTGAAGGCCTCCTGTGTTCTGGGCCTGGGCTGGACCCTATGGCCACCAAGATGGGCACCTGTCCCCCTCCTCACCCTCCTGGGCCTTGGTTTCCTCCTCTGCAAATACCACCTGGAAAGATATTGTCAGAGCTCTGTGAGATCATTCTTTCATTCACTCAGTCATTCAGTCAGTCACTATTTTTTGAGCACCTACTATGTGCCGGGCACTAGGCTCAGTGCTGGGGACACAGCAGTGACAAAAACCTTGCTCTGAGGGGAGAGGTGGTATTTAAGTTAAGAACACGACTCTGGAGCCAGATGGCCTGCGGTAGCTCCTGGCCCACCACGCATCAACTGTGTGACCTTGGGCGAGTCACTTTACCTCTCTGAGCCTTACCTGTAACATGGACTAGCTATAGTACCCACCTCATAGGGCTGCTGTAAGGACGTATGAGTTGATGCCTGTGATGTGTTTAGCACGGAGTCGGGCACAGTAGGTGCCCAGGAAGTGTTCTCCATGCTTGGGCTCAAATAGGGGAGAGAGACAACAGACAGGCAGATGACAGCTGAGGGGACAAGATGGTGTCTGATGTGGGAAGTGACAATTCCAGCTCTTAGCACCAAGTAGGTGTATAGTAGGTACTGAAGTGTTTCTCGTCCCTTGTCCCCTCCTGAGCCCAGCGTGGACTATGACAGGGACCCGAGGCTTGGGGAGTCTGTACGGAAGCTGGGAAGCTCTGTGCTGATCCAGAAACCCAGGGCTGAGCTTTGGGGCCAGGGATGGCAGAGACATCCCCACCACCCCTTTGCCCCCCGCACTCCCTGCACCCCGTCCCCAGCAATGATGGCAGCCTGGGTGGTGGGGGGCGAGCCAGGGCCTGCCTGGCGGGTCCCCAGTAATGACACTCATTACACAGGTGTCTGGAAACACAGGGGGAGGCGAGGGCCCCAGGGGCTGCGTTCACATGGCACCCAGCCAGCCCACCCCAGGCCCTTCCTCATCCTTTATGAGTCTGGTGCCCGGGGCGGGCAGGCAGGTCGGGGGAGAGGAGTTGGCATTGGGCCAGCTGGCACCTGGTTAAAGGAGGGAAAGTTGAGAAGTTTGGGTGCCAAGGGCTGATGTGGAGGACAGGGTAGAGGGTGCTGATGGTGGTGTGCGTGCGTGTGCGCGTGTGCGTGCGTGTGTGTGTGTGCGCACACTCACATGGGCGGGTGTGTACCGGGGCACAGAGAACCAGTCTAGGCATCCCTCCAGCCCGTCCATGAGGAGGTGAGAGGGTCCATGTAGATGAAGCACTGATGGCCCCCAGACTGGGTCAAGATCTCCAACACCCGTTTCACTTGTTCGTTTAACTGACACTAATAGGTGGGCACCAAGCCGTGCTGGTGACATCAGACCCAGTGCCGGGCCGGCCCTGGGCTCTGCCATCTAAGGCTCCAAATCCACGGAGAGACAGATGCCAAACCAGGGGGACAAGAAATCCCAATGAAGCCTTTTGGGGAGGAGAATAAGGCAGGATGAGGACAGAGAGAGCAACAGGATGGGGGCAGGGAGGGCCCCTCTGAGGAGGTAACCTTAGAGCGGAGGCCTAAGGGATGAGCAGCCATGGCAAGATCTGGAGGAAGAGAGTTCTGAGCAGGAGGAACAGCAAGTGCAAAGGCCCTGAGGCAGCATCAGCCTGGCATGTTTGCAGAGCATTAGGGGGGCCCTAGGTAGAAGAGTGACTGAAGAGAGGGGGTAGGAGGCAGGGTCATGTATGGGCAGAGCCAGAACTCATGGGCCAGGGTCAAGAGTGTGGATCTTATTCTGAGTACGAGAAGTTTGGCACCTGGCAGACATACAGATGGGGCACCCCCGGGGTGAATGGGTTTGAAGAGAGTAGGGGCCAGGCCCGCTGGGTGTGGGAATGATCAGCTTTTAGACCCACAGACAGGAACGTGGGCTGTTCAATTTGTGTTTGAACCTCTTCTCCCGGGTTCAAACCCCCTGGCTCCTGCAGCCTGTTATTAAGCTGGCTGCACCCTGGGGCGCCTGCCTTTATCCCCAGACAGAGCCTGGCCCGCCTGCCCTGAAGTCGACCCTGACCCCCAGATGGGAGTGGATGGGTGGGACTGGTGAACCCCTGTGCCCGCCCCGGCCCCCACCAGGCACCTTGGCAGGGCCAGATCTACTTCTGAGAGCTGGAAGGAGACTGTGGAGCAGGAAAGTCTCCAGGTTGCACATAGGGAAAGCGAAGCACAGAGGAGGAAGGGTATGTCCCTGAGCCTTGTGGTGGGGAGCTGGTGGTAGCACCCGGGACGCCTCTGTCATCGCTCATATCTCTTTCCACTTCCTCCCCCGTCCACTGGACTCCTCTCAGTGTGACTCTGGCCAAGGGAGCAGTTGGTGTCTGGGCAGGGCCAGGGGGAGGAGCTGGGGTCAATTTGAGAGGCCTCTTAATTAAGCCGTACAGATAGAACTGCCCGACAGTTGAGATAGTGAGTTTCCCATCACTGGAGGCATGTAAGCAGACCCAGATAGCAGTCCTTCATTTGCTCACAGGGTCGCAGAGAGGTTTAGATGAATGAGAGACCACTCCCCTTCAAGCTCTGTGATTTCACAGGATCTCGGCCTAATCCTCTGTTGGAGCCTCAGTTTCCCCACTGTAAATTCAATCAATCGATCCATCAATCAATTAATTAATGTGGCCTTGATAGAAGAACAGCCTTGATAATGAAACTCCCCTGTTTTCAGTTCTTTCTTGACATCCCAGGCCTCTGGAGACAGCTCCAGCCCTCACCATGGCCCAGGCATCCTACAGCCCTGGCCCCTGAAGCCTCTCCCTCCCTCTCTGATGAAGCCATTCTGACTCCCTCACTGTTGTTCACATCGCTGCCCCTTCTTGCAGTGTTGATGCTGTGACCGTTGGATACCAGGCTAAGTGCTTTCCATAGTTTAAATCCCCCATCAGCCCTATGGGATAAATACTATTGTGGGGTCCATTTTACAGATGAGGGAGCTGAGTCTCAGAGAGGTACAGTCTCTTGTCCAGAGTTGCACAGCCTGAAAGCAGAGGAGTCAGGATTTGAGCTCAGGCCATCTGGAACTTAACACCACTCTCTTCTTTCCTTATGTAACTCATTTTCATCTTCAGAATTTCGCTCAGTAGTCTCCTTCTCCAGGAAGCCTTCCCTGATTGCCTTCCCGGTCCTTCTCCCATGCCCTTCCTGAGGTTTCCCGTTGCTGCACTGATCACACCACCTCACAGTTATCTTTGTATAACAGAGACAGACCTACGATAACTGGCACGTGTCCTAGTGTGCACTTTGATGCGTTCTGACACACGTATGTACTCGTGAAACCACCAGCACAGCCAAGGCGGCGAACAGATCTCTCCCCTCCACAGGTTTCCTCGTGTCCTTTTATCATTCATTCTCCTGTCCCCCACCTCCCCACTCCCATCGCCAGGCAACCACAGTAGGCTTTCAGTTCTTGCAGGTCAGTCTGTGTTCTCTAGAATTTTCTGTAAGTGGAATCATATAGCATATTTAACCTTTGTTGTGCTTCTTTCCCTCAGCATAATGATTATGAGGTTCACCCGTGTTGTTGCAACCATTTTTTGGGGGGCGGTATCTGCCCCGCTCGCCCTGAGATCCACAGGGTGAGAGACTTGCTTCTCTCTATGTCGCCGGCACCCAGCACAGGGCTGGGCACAGAGGAAATGCCTAATAATTGTTGACTGGCTAGCTGGCAGGAGGATAGGGATGCGTCCAAGTGGGGAAAGGGCAGGCACATTTGCATGGCAGCGAGGAGCCCAAGGACTGACTATCAAAACAGTCCCTGGAATGATCTGGAAGCTTCATGGCCCCATCAGATAAGCACATCCGCTCATCCCTGTGGCTGTCTCTGTGGAACAAAGATGTGGATTGCACAAGGGTTGGGCTTGGGCTGAGGAGGCACTTACTGGCCCCTTTATCTGGCGTGGGCATCCGGCGCAGTGTTCTAGAACTGCACGGCCCACACCTCCCAGCAGGCCACACGTCCTGGGCCCTGGCAGCGGCAGTGGGCGGGCAGGTAGGTGGCAGGAAGGGGAGGTGGCCAGCCGGTCCTCCCCAAACCAGTTGGACTCCTTTGCAGAGGTTTCTGGAGGTGCTCTGGGAGCTGAGTAAGGGAGAGCAGGAGGCCGCGGTTAAAGGAGGAGGAGGAGGGGGGAGGAATCATTTAATTAGCGAATATTATAGGGAATTTCCAGTTCATGCCCCATCAGGCTGGACAGGGACGCTGTGGGATTACTCAGGCGGTTTCCAGGTACCAGCCTCCGCCACAAAGACTCAGCGAGGCCCAGAGGCCTCTAGGTCTCATCTCCATCGTCGGCTGGAAACAGCCAGCCGGGGTGAGAACGTAGCGGGCCGGACAGAGCCACACCGTGGGACAGAGCCTGCGGCACATGCCAAGTGTGCGCATGAGCTTCCTTCGGCGGTCCTGCCCAAGAAGATGTCATTGCTCATTCTTAGACTGAAAAACTGAGGCTGGGGTCTGTGGAGTTGGCTGAGGTCACACAGGGGTCACTGGGGAACAGGGAGAGCTTAAGAACCAGGGGTCTTTTTTTTTTTTTTTTTTTAAAGATTTTATTTATTTGACAGAGAGAGACACAGTGAGAGAGGGAACACAAGCAGGGGGAGTGGGAAAGGGAGAAGCAGGCTTCCCGCGGAGCAGGGAGCCCGATGCGGGGCTCGATCCCAGGACCCTGGGATCATGACCTGAGCCGAAGGCAGACACTTAACGACTGAGCCACCCAGGCACCCCGAACCAGGGGTCATTTTGGAATGACTCCTTCAACAACATTCTTTTGACAACTGCTTATTGAACACCTACTGTGCGCCGGGCACTGTGCTCGGCTCTGGGGATTAAAAAAGAGTCCTGGGCACAAATATTGCATCTTACCTCCAGATGGAACAATTTTTGAGGGCAGAGACTTGTTTTGTGGAATTTTGTTTTCTTGTTTATGAAAACAAGGAGTTTTGACCAGGACAGCATTTCTCAGCTAGGGTTCTAAAGGACACAGAATCTCTGAGATATTAATAGGAGTGATGTGGGGACAGAGTTCCACAGTCCAATGAGTCTGGGAATTACTGAGTTTAACAATGTTAATGTTTGCTGCAGGACTTATCAGAGTCTTTAATGTCTTAAGCTCAGTGAACATCTTGGTAGATAGGTATTCTGAGTCACCCTCTGAGATATCTAAGAGAACTTGTTCTCTGTGTTTCTGTCTTTCCTGTCCACTGTTTTCCTGTCTCTATGAATCCTGGTTTGGATGCCACCTCCCCCAAGGAGACTTCTGAATCCCAAATGGACCTGAGTTGCTTCCTGTGGGGGCACTTGCCTAGAGCTCCCTTTGACCTCTTCAGATTTTCCACCTTGAGTTGTAACTATCTGTTCCCATCGCTAGACTGTGAACTTCTCTTGGGAGGGACCAGCTGTGATTCATCTCTTGGTTCTGGTACAGGAAACAGAATGAGTGGATGGAGAATTTAATGGGTGGAAGGATGGGTGATGATTTGATGGGTGGGTAGATGGTCGAATGGATGATTTGATGGCTGAATACACGGGTGGACAAAATGGATGAAGAGACAGATAAATGGAAGGTAGATGAATCGATGAATGAAATGATAAACAATTGAAGTAATGGATGGGTAGATGGATGGAGGGATGGAGGGAAGGATGGATGAATAAAGAAATCAGTGGATAAATGGATAGATGGATGATGGATGGATGGTTGAATAAATAAATGGATGATGGATGGTAAGTTATGACATGGCTGGTGTGGATGATTTCATGCTTGAATCTGTGAATTATTGATGGTGAGTGAATAGATAAACATATAATTAAATGAGTAAATAAATTAATAAATGAAAGGATGGATAAGTTAATAGATGGCTAGGTGAGTAAACACATAAAGGGATAAATGAATAGATGGATTGGTGATTCCATGAGTGAATGGATGGGCGGGTTGATGGATGGATGGATGGATGGATGAGTGCATGGGTGGATGAGTGAGCGGACGAATGGATGGATGGGTTAGTGGATGGATGGATGGATTGTAGGGATGCATGGGTAGATGAGTGAGTGGATGTATGGGTGGATTGATGTGTGGATGGATGAGTGAGTGGACAGAAGAAGGGATGAATGGGTGGATGGGAGAGTGGATGCATGCAATGTCATAAGATCTGAACTGAGGTCAGAATGGCAGAAAGATCCCTGTATCTCTCCCCGATGCAGCAGTTTATCAAGGTTTTGGAGTTTGAAAGTTTTGAAAACAACAAACCCTAGCTCTAGAAAATTGTACATAGACCCAAAACGTTGTTGGAAATTTGAAGAAGACAGCGATCATCAAGCCTAGTAGCCACCTCTAGACCCTAGGTGAGGCGTCTCAGTGCAGTGCAGTTTGTTTCTTTCTACTCCATGAGCCCTGACCTTGGAGAGGAACTCGGACCCAGAGGGATGAAGCCAGCTGGGATGGGGACAGCAGGTGTCCCAGTGGAGGGACCACTTGGGCCTTCATTTGTTCATTGCACAGCATTTCTGTGACTTCTCTGGGTGCCTGCGAGAAGACAAATCTGCCTTCCATAGTGGCAAGTGTTTGGAGCTTGAAGTCAGATCTAGTTTTTCATTTCATCTCCAATAATTACTGAGTAATCTTAGGAAAATCACTTCACATCTCTGGGCCTCCTCTTCATGTATAAAATAGGGACAGCAATAATCCCCACCCTATTGGGTTGTAAAAAGTGAATCAGTATAAAAAGCACATAGCTCAGTGTTCAGCACATAGTAACTGCTCAAAAAAAACCAGGGGTATCTGAGGCACCGTCCTGTCCCTTAAAGTGCTCACCGTCTGGTAGGAAAGACAGACAAGTGAACAGGGGATACACTCAACACAGTGCCCAGGCTGCAGTGGGGAGTCCTGACACATCACATTGAGGATCCATTGGCTCTCAGCATCCATTTACATGGGCTTGGCCTTCTGGCTGGAGGCTGCAGAGACTTGAAAGCTGCAGGCCTCATTTTGCAGCCTCCTTTACAGGCCGATTCTGCGTGCTCCTTGGGTCCCACCCGCCAGATGCTGTCCCGTGAAATTCAGGAATCTGGTGAAATTCAGGCCATCTTGGTTTCACCTTGGCTGTCTCTCTGTGGGCGAACATGGTCATGGGCGGAATTTTCTTGCAGCAACATACCCTGCCTGGTTACCAGTTTGGGGGGAGTCTAGAGGTGGTGTTAGGGACCTCCTGATCTTCGGATCACTGTTCAGTGGTGTACTCTCAAAACCAGCAGTTCCTGTGGTTGCCTCCTGACTCCCCGCCATCCTGACTGGCTGAGTTGGTGGCCCCCTGTAGGGCCAGCTCTGCCATGTCGTTCTGGAGCCCCTCCAGCCCTTCTGGTGGCTTTGTCAGCACCCAACTCCCTGGATTCCATCGTCTTTTTTTTTTTTTTAAAGATTTATTTATCTATTTTAGAGAGAGAGAAAGAGAGCAAGTGCGAGTGGGGGGAAGGGCAAAGGGAGAGAGAGAATCTTAAGCTGACTCCCCCATTGAGCGCAGAGCCCAATGCGGGACTCGATCTCACAATCCTGAGATCATGACCTGAGCCGAAACCAAGAGTTGGACACTTGAACCGACTGAGCCACCCAGGCGCCCCTGGATTCCATACCTAGAGGGGTTTCTGGTTCCTGCAGCTGGAGTCTGGCTCACACACGGGGTAGGGGGGCGCGGGGAGGGAAGGGCTGTCAGACCCCAAGGGAAACCTAAACCAGACTTAGGGGATCAGGGAAGGTTTATGAAGCCCATGACACTTAAGCCGAATCCTGAAGGACATTTTTGGAATAAGCAGACAAGAGATGGGGGTGGGGGAGGGAAAAACACTCCAGGCAGAAGGAACAGCCCGTGCAAAGACTCGATGAGAAAGTACACAGCATATTGGAGACATGGTTCAGGCTGGTTGGAACGGCTAGGGCACAGGGGAGAGGTTGCTAGACCAAGCTGGGGTTTTCAGGCTGACCACGGTGTTTGGACTTCCTCCTGAAGGTGATGGGAGCTACATCTGGTAGGTGGGTTGGGGGGTGAGAGAGTGCCAACCTAGAGTGACCAGCGAGGAGGCAGGTGTTGTTACCCAGGAGGTGAGTGGCAGACAGATCTGAAGAACATTGAGGCTGATACTCCCTGGTCTTGGGGACCATTTGGGTTGAGAGTGTGGTGGGGGAGGCATTTTGGATGATGCTTGGGCTTCTGGCTTTGGCCATTGGGCAGACGGTGGGGCCTCCTATGAGAAGGTGGGGGCAGGAGAGCAGTTGGGGGATGCTGCTGAGTTCACTTTGGGTGCATTGATTGGGAAGTGTCCTGGGGGCCTTCTAGGAGAAGGCATCTGGGAAGCATGCAGACCTGTGGTCAGAGAAATGAGATGCCGGGGCTGAGACAAACAGATTGGCCGTGGACGGGGGCCCACGACTTTCGGGTAAATGAGATTCCCAGGGAATGAATGAAATACTCATTCAACTAACACCGTGAGGGATCTTGAGACAAACTCTACTTGTTCATTTCTGAATATCCAGCACCTGGCCTGGGGCCTGGATGCTGGTCAGATAAACCAGGAGGAAGCACAGGGGCCGAGCTGAGCACGGGCTGAGTTCTAGCAGGAAGAGATGGGGTGAGGCTCCGACGGTCAAGTGTGCGAGGCCCGAGTTTGAGTGTAGCTCCTCTGCATGCTTGTTGCAGGCCCTGGACCAGACATTTCCCCTCCCTGAGCCTCAGTTTCCTCATCTGGAAATTGGTCGTTGAGGGACGTGGTAAAGATTCGGGGATGCCTGTGGAAGCATGCAGCTTGGAACACAAAGGTGGAGCAGGGCCATGAGCAGGCTGCTGAAGGCAGGGCTTTGGGGGCTGATCCAGAGCACAGAAGGAATCACCTCCTTCCTGGTGTTGCAGGGACATGGGGGACGGGAGAGAGAAATTAGGATCCGCCTGGCAAACACATCCACAGCTGTGTCCCATGTGGGAAAGGAGACCTCAGTCCCGCCAGGGTCCCCTTCCCCCCACAGCCAGCTGGAGTGGGCGGGGCGGGAGAGGGAGGCTCATCCCCCTGGCGTGGAGGAAGGGGCCAGACAACAGGAACCTTCTCCGAAGTCCCTCCAAGAAGCTGGAGCCAGGTCCTGGCCGCAGTCTGACCCTCAGATCCTGACTCAGGATTGCGCTGTGATCGGGTGCTTCTCTGGCTACTCTATGAGGCCGGCCGGGCCCAGGGGACTGAACTTGGCCCCCGGGTGGGCTTCATTTGGCCCACACAGAATTTTTTAATGAATGGCGCCAACATTAAAAAATCTGTAGATGTTTTGTAAGAACCTGTTTCTAGCTCTCCTTGGGAAATCAGAGGATCTGAAGATCTGATTGTGCGGGGTCCTCATTTCTGGGGGGCCAAACTCCGCTGAGACAGGGCATGTGCCCCAGTCCCCACCACTCCCTCTTGTCTCTCTAAAACTGAGGTCAGGGAATAGTAATTATTTATTGTCGGACCCTGACCTGCTTTATTTATTTAAAATCCATGTCTGGCCCCTGGTGGCCTTGTGTTTTCAACCCCGGAACCAGTCTCTTGTTCCTCCACACCACCAGGGCCTTGGCCCTGGCTCCAGCCCCAAGCCCCCTCATCTGTGCCTCATGTGACGCCTCGGGGCCACTGTTCTCTTCTCCCCCTTGCCCCGCAAGGCCCAGCACCACGCCCTGGGGGTGGGGGATGGGCTGAGGCTTGGCTGGGGCCAGCTGGACCCGTGGGAGGCAGACCCACATCTGCTCTGAGATGTGTCAGCTGGGCCTGGTCACACTCTCTGTAGCTCATCCCTGAGGCATGTGGGACCAGGCGCTGTGCTTTCGACCCAGCCAGGGTGGTGGTGGGGCCAAGCCCGGGGATGTGGTGTATGTTAAGGCTGCACACAGAAAGCCTCATATTTCCAGAGGGAAGGAGGAGGGGAGAGAGACTGGAAAGCAGAAAGTGGCCAAAACACAGAGGTGGAAAGACCTGAATCCACACCTTTAGCTGCTGTGCCACCTTGGGCAAGTCACTTTACCTCTCTGGGCCTCCAGATTAAGTGGGAGCCAAGGAGAGGCCCAGTAGTGGTAATGTGGCTGATGGGGGGGGGGCTAAATGCCAGAGGGGCAGCCTAGAATGGATGGAAAAAAATCATAGACTTTGGGGCCCTATTGACCTGTCTCTTGTGAATTGGATGACCTTGGGCAAGTCACTTCTCTATCTGGATCCTGAAGCGAAGGTCGTAAGCTCTGGTCCCGCTAAACCCTCACTAAATTATTCTGAGGGAAAAAAGAGTTCATTCATTCAACAAGTACTTATTGAGCACTTCCTAATGTCAGGTACTGGGACATAGCAAGACACGGGACAAAGGTCTCTGTCCCCATGGAGTTCTCGCTTCTTTGGGGTCAGCAAACAATAAAGAAGAGAAATAAGTTGTATATTATATTTGAAATAATCAGTGCTACAGAAAGAAAGAAAGCTGGAAAAGGAGATGGGGCATGCTGGGGATTTAAATAAGTGGGTCAGGGACAGCCTCACTGAGCAGGTGGCATCTGGGCAACAATCTGTAGGAGATGAGGGAGGGTGCCACCAGGGGAAGAGATTTCCAGGCAGTAGGAACAGCCAGTGCAAAGGCCCTGAGGTGGGGAGGAGGCTGGTATGACTGGAGCACAGGGAGGGAGGGAGAGTGGGAGGAGGTAAGGGCAGGGACCCTCACTTGACCCTGGCCTCATCGCTCCCCACCCTCAGTCCCTCAGTCTTTCCACCCCCGCCCAACTAGATATTCTGCCTCCACTGCTCCATGAGCTGTCTCTCCTTTCCCATGCTGTGCGTGCTGCCAGGAATGCCCTTCTTGTTCCTCTTTGTGACCTAGCTCATGTGCAGCTCAGTCTCATTAGGAAAACGGGAGGGGGAGAGGAGGTCCTACTTCCAAGGAGGGGCAGGGGAAGGCCAGTCTCACCTCCTTCCTCCTCAAACACACGCCAGGACCTCCGCCAGCTAAGGGCAGGTGCAGGAGGTAAAAACAGGGCTGTAGCCCGCACATCTGCTGTGTGACTTTGAGCAAGTCTCCGGGCCTTGGTTTTTCTGCCCTGTGAAGTGGAGAGGATAATGAATCCTCTCACACGTGGTTCAAACGATGGTATCTATGAATTCGGGGGCTGTGGCAGCGGGAGTCATGGTATCCCGGAGAAGATGTGACCTCACATCTTTAACCAGCCATGCAGGCCCACACAGGATGGTCCTGAGCCGATGCCAGGGATATCTTGGGGGAGGGATGCCCTTGGCAGCCCCGGGCATCTCCAACCCGGTTGCTCGAGAGTTACCTGAGCACTCACTATCCAGCTCTGTGCCTAGGTGGGGACAGAGGCGGAAGGCTTGGGTTCAAATCCCCACTCTACCACTTAGTAGCTGTGCTATCTGGGCAAATCGACCCCTCGGTTTCCTCTTCTGTGAAAGGGGAGAATAGAGTATTTACCTCCTAGGGTGATAAGAGAAACCAGGGAGGTGAGATAAACAAACAGCACACGGGACTTAGCTCCTCATCAGTGTTGGCTGCTGCTATTCCTATTATTATTACTGCCGTTTACCAGCGGCGTGGCCTCGGGCCTGTCACTTACCTCCCTGTGCCTCAGTTTCCCCCTCTGTGAGGTGGAGTGATAACACCGCTGCCCTCGTGGCATTTTCTCGAGGATCGAGTGAGTCTCATTTGTGTTAACAGTGCCTGGGGCAGGGAAGGCACTCAGTGACTTGTTAAAAGTTTCAAATATAGACTTTATTTAATTCAATACCATAAGTCACCGCGGTGGCTCTAGTAAGGGTCCCTCTGAAATCTTTCTGTTGTCCCTCTAGTCAAGCAGATGCCCATTCGGTTTAATCAAACTTAACAAAATAAACGAGATGAGCAAGAACGTTCCAGCCCCCGGACACTCGCTGCAACCCGGCAGGTGACGAGAGGTGCACGTGCTTTCAGTGAAAAGCCGAGGAGGACTGACACGGTCGCGTGAGCTTCGCAAGTGACTGTGGCCCTGCGACTGGGTGAACGTGGGCAAGCCCCCCGGCCCTCGCGAGCCCTCCACCTCTTCTCTGCAGTGGATATGACGCCTTCCTGCCCGCTCGGGCCGGCTCACAGGCGCAGGGCTGGGCTCAAACCCACGCCCCCATCACTTAAGTGCCTCCCTATGCCGAGTACTGTTTGATGCCTCCCTCTCCCTGTCTGGCCCTGCCTCCCGGGAGGGAAGGTTGGGTGCTGTCCGTTTTTATCCAGAGAGGACAGTGAGGCTGGCGCGGGGGGGGGGGGGGGGGGGCGGGGGAGGCGGCTGGGGAGGGAAGGAAGTGGGGGGGCTGGGGCAGGCTGTGCTGACGCAGCTGTGATGTCAGGGACTGGCCGCAGGAGGTGGCCAGCCCCGTGCTAATGGCATGCTCTCTGCCGGCCTGGCCCTGTGCCTCCCCGGGGAAGGGCCCGCCGCCCCCCTTAACCCCTTCCCGGCCTCTTTTTCCCAGACAGCCGTCCCCCGGGCCTGGCCTTGCCCACAAGATTCCCAGATTTCACAACCGGGGCTGGCGCTGAATCATGTACAGTAAGTCTGCAGAGAGAAACTCCTGGCCGCCCGGCGTCCCTGGGACAGGACAGCGGCCAAGCCTGCCCTCCCTCCCTGTGGGCAGGGCGAGCGGCTGCCAGGGAGCCGGGGGTTCTCTCTCCAGGCTGCTGCCCAGCTGGGGGGCATCGGACAGGACACACAACCTCTCCGGGCTATGGCAGGATTCGTGGGGTGGGGAGGGCTAGGGCGTGGTGTTCGTGGTGGCCCGGAGGGAGTCCCTTTACCTGTCTAAGCTACATTCTGGAGAATGGGGGTGATCATAGGACCGGCCTCATGGGGTCGCCGCGAGGGCTGGGTGAGGTCTGTGTAGGGGATTGGCACACTTAGCTGATCAGTATCAGGACCGTTGTTGTGACGATGCGCCTGGTGACACTCTAAGGCCCTGGAGGGATTAGTCAGTCTTTCGGGTGACATCTCCCCTGGAGCTTCCACCCCTCCTCTCATGATACGAATTATTCTTAGCTTTTATTTTATTATTTTTTAAAGATTTTATTTATTTATTTGAGAGAGACAGAGATAGCGTGAGAGAGCAGGAGTGGGGAGAAGAGGGAGAAGCAGGCTCCGCACTGAGCAGGGAGCCTCATGTGGGGCTCGATCCCAGGACTCCAGGATCATGACCCGAGCTGAAGGCAGATGCTTAACCAACTGAGCCACCCAGGCACTCCTACTCTTATCTTTTAAAAACTTCTTCATGACCTCAGCAAACATTTATTGACCACCACTGTGTTCCAGGCACTCTACAAGCTCCTGGAGATCCAACAGTGCCAAAACAGAGAAGAACCCTTCTGTTCTCCTGGAGTCTGTATTGCAGTTGAGCAAATCAGGAGAGTCTGTCAGAATGGTCAGGGATCTGAAGGAAGTAAAGCCGAGAGTGTGAAGGACAGAGGCTGGGAAGGCCCCTCTGAGGAGGTGACGTTTGACCAGAGACCTGAACAAAGAGAAGAAGCCAGTGTGTGAAGGTCTAAAGGGCCAGTATTCCAGGTGCAAAGGCTAGGCGACCGGAATCGGGGCGTGTATGGGGATCGGCTAGGCCAGTGTGGCTGGAGGATGGGGAGTGGGGGGAAGGGTACAAGGGGAGCTTGGTAGGGTGGGTGCGGGCCCTTAGCCCTGGACTAGCTCTCTGAACCTGAGGCTCTTTGAGAATGTGATGCTCCCGGGGGCCCAATTTGTACCTGCAGGGGCAGCTGCCGTCCCAGCTTCTAGCAAGGACCTGGCCTCTTCCCTTCTGGGGGCCTCAGGCCCAGGATCACCACAGAGGGGTAGGCCCCTATGCTGAGGCCACAGCTAGGACTCTGATTCCCTCCCTTAAGTGGGGGCGAAGCCCAGAGGGCCTGGGGTCAGGTGGCCACAGGGAAGCCGAGGACCTGGGTCAGTCCTGAGTGTGAGCCTCTCTTGCCTCTTGCGGGCTCAGGGCTTTGGCGTTTGCATCTCAGGGCCTCAGGGTCCCCACCTGTGACATGGGCATGATGCTGCCTCTTGGAGGGATTAAAAGAAGGGAGAGGGGGCTCCAGCTTCAGTATCTGTCCTCACTCCCCCTCCCCAGCCCAGGGCTGACCCCCTGTGAGAGAAGAAACCTGCAGGGGTCACCGAGGAATAGGCTCTGTGTTTACAGCTGGACCACGAGGTAGGCCGCACATGCATGCTGTGCACGTGTGTGTGCGTGCGTGTGTGTGGTGGGGGGGATAGATCAAGACCCAGGAGGCACCAAAGAGGGAAGAGGGAAGGGGTGGGCTTCAGGGGCTGGGGGCACTTAGAACCTGATTTGGGGGCCCAAGTGAGGCCGAATCAGTATCTCCAAGGGTGTTTTAAAAAATCATTTATTTATTTCTAGAAAAGTTCCTCACCCTTTCCCATCAGGTCATGGGGGCCAGGATGGCTGACAGCATGGGTGACTGTGGCCGGACATGTCACTTTTTCTCTCCAACTGAGGCAGCCGGGGGAGGTGAAATGGGCAGGCGGCACATCTGTGCACGCGTGAGAGAGAACACAGTCCCCGTGGGATAGGCCAGGTTCTTACCCCCATTGTACAGATGAAGAAGCCGAGGCCCCGAGAGGGGAGTAGCATTGCGCGCGTCTCCCCGCCAGGGGATCGGGAATGGGCAGAGATGTGATTGAACTCCAGCCTGTGTAAGTCGTGACCGCTCACATCCGCCCATTCCCCATCCCCCCCCCCACCCCCCGCTGCCGGCGCAGGAGGGGGTCAGAGGCAGATGCCTGGGGCATGCCGGGCCCCTGCACATCCGGAAAGGAGCCTGGGGTTGAATCAGAACCAGGTGCGACCCCTCTTGTCCTCCCCCAGGCTGTAAGTAATTACGTGCCCGGGTTAATAGCGCCCACTTCCCCTCACCTTTCATCAAGGCTCCAGAATTGCCAGGCAGTAATTAACCCTCAGAGCACCTCTCTGAAGTTGGCACTGGAGGCAGACATGTTATTAAACCCATTTTTCTTTTACAGGTGGGTAAACTGAGGCAGAGCTCATTGAGGCCTGGGAGCCTGTGGTACCCTCATTACTCAGCAGCCCAAATCAGTCTCCACTTTCTTCCCACAGTCAAGCCGAAGGGCCTGCCCCCAGGTGCCCCTCCTCCCGAGGGCTGAGCTGCCGCTGAGAAGCCTGGAGGTCCTGGGCCCTCCTTAGCCCTGCCCTCTCGCCTCTCCGAAGCACAGGAGCATGGGCACGGGCCGATGCAAGGAGCTGACATCTGGCTCTGTTGTGTGGCCCTGAGCAAGTCGCTGCCTTTCTCTGGGCCCATCTCCTCCTCAGTAAAAAGGGAGTGATCCTACCCACTCTGCGGGTTTGTCCGAAGCAAAAAGCCTGGAGCCTACCTCTGATCCATCTCCTCTCCCTCCCCTTGCTCTGGCCACACTGGCCTCACTGTTCCTTGAACCCTCAAGCCACTTCCAACCTCAGGGCCTTTGCATGTGCAATGCCATCTGCCTGGAATGTCCTTCCCTCAGTCTCCCCACGGCTGGCTCCTGCTCGTCTTCCTCAGCTCAGATGTCACCTCCTCAACCTAGAGTGCCCTCCCCCCAACCCAACCCCTCACCCCGTTGGTTTTTTTTAATACTGAATGGTACTTTGTTTATTTTTGGATTTTTTTTTAATTTTTAATTTTTTTTTAAAGATTTTTATTTATTTATTTGTCAGAGAGAGAGAGAGAGAGAGAGCACAAGTGGAGGGAGCAGCAGAGGGAGAGAGAGAAGCAGGCTCCTCACTGAGCAGGGAGCCCAATGCGGGGCTCGATCCCCGGACCCTGGGATCATGACCTGAGCCGAAGGCAGACGCTTAACGACTGAGCCCCCCAGGCGTCCCAATTTTTAATTTTTTTAAGCCCTGTTTTATTTTCTTAAAGCATGTGTGAAGGCAACTCATTATTTACGTCGTTTCTTTCCTTTTCAGCCCCGCCAGGCCAGGCGCTTTTGTCTGCTTCATTCACCGTGTATTCCCAGGGCTCAGCTCACTGTCGGGCATACAGCAGGTGCTTAAGAAAGGAACGCTTTCTCCACTTCTCCCCTTACTGACTCCAAGGTCAGCTACTCATGGCTGTGTGACCCTGTGAGCTTCGTTCCCCTCCCCCTTGTTTTGTTTTTTGTTTTAGTTTTTTTTTTATTAAAAAAAATTTTTTTTAAAGATTTTAAGTAATCTCTACATCCAACGTGGGTCTCGAACTCATAATCCTGAGATCAAGAGTCGCCTGCTCTACTGACTGAGCCCCAGCCAGGCGCCCCCCCACCCCCACCGGTAACTAAGGATGAACTGGGCATCATTCTGTAGAAGGGCTCAGGTAGTTTTGACATTCCCAGGACCTCAGCTTCGTATCTCCCCAGGTGACGGGGCTTGAGAGCAAGAGGGAGGGCGAGGGAGAGCAAGGCGTCTCCGCTGTTGTTCTGGCCCCTCCCCTGCTGCCTCGGGTTGCTGGGCTGGGGGCAGATCCCCACGACCAGCCACCCCCCTCCCTTGGCACGTCTGTCAGCACCCTTGGGGGAAAGAATTTGGAAAGGGGAGGAAGAGAGAGGAAAGAAACCAGGGTGCAGGGGATGGTTCCCACACCTGTGTAAATAATTTGTCATCTTAAAACTCATCAAATATGCTCACCTTTAATGCCTGGTTCTTGGGCTTGTTTTCCTTGGCACGGCCGCCACAGGAGTGGAATCTGGGCCGAAGGGAGCCCAATTGTCATCTTCTAAGCATGTTCCCAGGCCAGGGGGCCCAGGACAGCTCAGGCTGACACTCCACTTCCGTCCCCAGAAGTACCGGAAGGTTCCCGGGATTTTGGGAGCAGCCGCCAGTTCTGGAAGCTGTCCCAGAATTCTGGAATGTTGGAATTTATACGGCCTCCTGCCCATTTTCCAGAGGAGGAACATGAGGCCCAGAGAGGGGAAGGGGTTGGCTTGAGGTCACACAGCATGCCAGGATGAGCTAAGGTTTGCCGGGAGAAGGTGGGAAGTTTATGAACAGGTCATTTTCAGGTAATAGCATCCCAGTCTCCTGCTGGAGAACCTCCTTTTCCCTCATCTCAGTCCCTGAGGTTTGGGTGGGGTACCCCAGGACCCCATTTCCAGGAGTGGGCCCGTGACCAGGTCTGGCTCCAGTAATTAGCCCAGAGGTGGAGTTGTACCTGAGCTTGTTCTGTGAAACTCGATCCTGGGATTTGGGTTGCTGGGAACTCTTTGTGAAGGAGATGCAATTTTCCCATTGGATTGAGAGTGAGGGAGTGACAGCCCGGTGCATCAGAGGATGTTACAGGGGGAAAGAGGCTGCCGGAGAGAGATCAACACAGAGCCGGCTAGAGTTTGAACCCCTGGAGCCAGCCATACCTGAAACTGGACACCCTTGGGCTTTTTAGTTTTATCAGCCACTATTGGCTGAAAACAGTTGGGCTGGTTTTCTGTCACTTGCACATAAGAGGTTCTAACTGACCCAGAGGACGGGGGTGGGGGGGGTGGGGGGGAAGGGAAGAAAATATATAGGCAGAAAATATATAGCATGCATGGTAACGGCAGAGCAGGGGTCCCTCAAGAACAGGGAGGAGACGGAGGAGGCACCCGAGGTGAGTGGAGGAGTTAGTCGGTGGTCAAAGTAGGAGAAGGGGGGTATCCCCTGCAGAGGGAACAGAAGCCCGGTGCAGGAGCCCACAGGGGTGACTCGTTAGTGAGGGCTAGCCATGGGCCAGCTCTGAGCTGGGTGCCAGGGGACACAGAGACAAAGAAGACAAAATTGAATCCAGCTACTCCCTCACTGCCCCAGCTAAATGTGGGCCTCCGTGTTTTTGGAGCTGAGCCTTCACATGTCCATGCTTTCGTGTCTGCTGTGCCCTGTGGGCACACTGCCTCCGACACTCGAGTGTTCTCCTCACTGGCCAGGGACACGTCAGTCCCCATGTCATTGTTGTCCGGGGCTCCTGGACAGAGCGACAGACTCCATTCCCACCGGCAATGTAGGAAAGGTTTGGTCGCATCCCATCTTCACCAGAACTTGGTATTGTCAGGGTTTTTGGTTTTTTTGTTGGTTTGGTTTTCATTTTAGCCATTCTAGTAAGTGTATACTGGTATGTCGTTGTATTATTAACTTGAATTTCCCTAATCATGAATGATGTTGAGCATCTTTTTTTTTTTTTTTTTTTAAAGATTTTGTTTATTTGACACACAGAGCGCACAAGCAGAGGGGAGGGCAGAGGGAGAAGCAGGGAGCCCAATGCGGGACTCGATCCCAGGACCCTGGGATCATAACCTGAGCCGAAGGCAGACACTTCACCGACTGAGCCACCCAAGCGCCCCGATGCTGGGCATCTTTTATGTGCTTATTTGTTGTCTGTTTATTTTCTTTGGTGTTAGGTCTGTTCACACTTTTTGTCCATTTAAAAAATCAGATGTTTTTTCTTATTAATGGATTTGGAGAGTTCTTTATACATTTTAGATGCAAGTCAGGCCTCTGTCACATATGTGATTTGCAGATATTTCCTCTCCGTCTATGGGCTTGTCTTTTTGTTCTCTTAACAGATGGGGGAATAACATTGTCTTGTTTTCAATGTGATGATTTTTCTGGTTATCTTTGATTTGTGGCAAGTGTTCTTTTTTTTTTCAAATCTAGGGATAATAGAAAGTGTTTCTTTTTAAAATAAATGTGTTTAAATAAAAAAGTAAGTCAACGTGAAGAAAAATATGAAGTAATGGCAGAATTGGAAGGCAGACTGCACAAAAATCATGAGGGCAGGGGCGCCTGGGTGGCACAGTTGGTTAAGTGTTCGACTCTTGGTTTTGGCTCAGGTGTGATCTCAGGGTCATGAGATCGAGCCCTGTGTCAGGCTCCGCGCTCAGCGTGGAGTTTGCTTGAGATTCTCTCTCCCTCCCCCTCTGCCCCTCCCACTCGTGCTCTCTCTCTCTCTCCCTAAAATAAATAAATGAGGGGCTCCTGGGGGGCACAGTCGTTAAGTGTCTGCCTTTGGCTCAGGTCATGATCCCAGGGTCCTGGGTTCGAGCCCCACATTGGGGTCCCTGCTCTTCGGGAAGCCTGCTTCTCCCTCTCCCACTCCCCCTGCTTGTGTTCCGGCTCTTGCTGTCTCTCTCTCTCTGTCAAAGAAATAAATAAAATCTTAAAAAAATAAAAAAAAGAATGAATCTTTAAAAAAAAATCATGAAGGCAGTTACTTGAATAACTGAAGTGTGGGCAGCTCCGATTCATTTCACCAGCAAATATCGAGTAAGCACACACCACGTGCCAGGCTGTGTCTTACTCAGGTGCTGGGATACAGTGATGAGCAAGAGGAATCCCTTTGGTGATGATTTCTGTTCAGCGGGTTCCTCTTTAGCCTTCAAAAGCCAACTTGAATAACGCTTCCTCTGTCTGGCCCTTGCCGTACCACGTTGCATTGAAATTTTCTATATTTTTTGAAATTTTCTATTTTTGTGGGCGTCTTCCTGGGAAGGAATATATCTGGTAGCTTCTGATGGGGTTGCACAGACCCTGGTGCATAGATTCCCGATAAATAGTGCCTCATCAAGTAGACACTGTTATGAGGTGCCAAAGATGAATTTGCTGATTTGATTGGTTGACATCAGCCAGATCCGCCCCAGTGAAGTAGCCCCTCGCTGCTGCATTCTGGGCTGGCCCCATGCAAACCAAGGTCATCCTCCTTGGCTTTCTCTCCCACCGACAAAGACAGCAAGAGAAAAAAATGTCCCAAACCCAACACCTCATCTCCCCTCTCAGCTCCCCATCCAGTGCCCATGGATGCCATCTCTGAGTGACTCATTGGTCCCACAAATACTTGCCAGGCAAATCTTTGCTCTGACCCGGCCCCAATGACCACGTCACCCGACCTCCCACTACTCTTCCTCCTTTCCCTTCACTCCAGCACATCAGCCTGCCTCTGTTCCTCCAACACACCAAACTCATTCCCACCCCCAGGCCTTTGCATTTGCTGTTCCCTCTCTCGAACCCCCTTTCTCTATCTCTTTGCATGAGTGGCTGCTTCTCCACATTCAGTTCTGAGCTTAAATGACCCCTCCTCAGAGACCCTCCCAGGCCATACCATCAAAAGCCTTCTCCCCATCTACCTTTTTTTTTTTTTTTCAGATTTTATTTTTATTTATTTGAGAGAATGAGAGAGAGAGAGAGCGCATGAGAGGGGGGAGGGTCAGAGCGAGAAGCAGACTCCCTGCCGAGCAGGGAGCCCCATGTGGGACTCGATCCCGGGACTCCAGGATCATGACCTGAGCTGAAGGCAGTCGCTTAACCAACTGAGCCACCCAGGCGCCCTCCCCATCTACTTTTTATTGTATCATTCTGTTTTTATTTTGTAACACCAAAGACTCTCATTTCAGAATTTTTTTCTGTGTTCACTTGGTTTTTTGTCTGTATCCCTGACTAGAGGGTCAGTACCATAAAGGATTTTGGCCTGGCCATCTATCTCTGCAGTGCCTGGCACAGTGCCCACACATAGTAGGTCCTCAATAAATATTTGGTGAATGAATGAGTGCATGAACGAATGAGTGCATGAGCTCTCCCTTCCCAAGACGCTCTCCAAGCAGAGTTGAGCCCATCAGCTCTTGTGTCAGGCTAATAGCCCTCTGGGCTCTTTCAGAAGGACCACAGATCCTTCTCCTGGCCCCCATCTGGCCCCTGTGCCCAGCCCAGTGCTGGATGCTGTCCACTGGGTCCCCCAGGCTTGTGTCCTGCCAGCTGCCCAGCTTGGGCGGGTGTTCCACCATCCTCAGAGCTGGCCTGTTGTTCCCAGGACCTCCCGAGCCGTGGACCATGGAAGGGCCTGGAGGTAGCCGTGTGGGGTGCAGGGACCCTGCGTGGAAACTCATCATCTCATCATGAGACTCATCTCAGCTCCCTTTCTGTCCTCCTGGTTCTGCCGCGGGAAGGAAAGGCTCCACGTGTGGCCTGTGTGTCTTTCCCACCTTTCTACCCCCTGTTCTTTCTTTTTAAGAAACAGAGAGCAGAGCCAGCGCCAGGCCATCAGCAGGAGTGGTGTCCGGCTTTGTCTCGCTTCTTTGTATAATCTGCTCAATATCTTTGATTTCCAGCAAGTGCCTTGGGTTGGGTTCCCCTAGAAGCAGATCCCGAAGAGAATTCGTTGAAGGCAGATACTTTATTTGGGAGGTGACCCCTGGAAACACCGATGGGGAAGGAGGGACGTGAGGGAGGAGGGCGGTCAATGTCAATGCCGAGTGTCATCGAGCAAGCGACCACTGTGGGCACCCGGGGCTCACTCTGCTGTGGAGACCGTGCACCTCTGAGCTCTCCCACCTGGGGGTGGGGGAAAGGGTGGAGACGGAGCCCAGGAATGTAGACATCCTCTCCTGCCAGTCCAGGGTTGAGGGCGCCTCCCGGGAGTGTTCATTCCCAGCACCTCCAGCCTGCCGCAGGTGGGCAGAGCCCGCAGGTGAAGGGCAGGTGCTTCATGGCTGGAATTTGGTCTGTGGGAGGGGAGATGGGCAGAGCCCCGGCAGCAAATACCTCACCCTTAAGACCAGACCGGCTGCTCATTTAAAGCAGAGGCAAAAATGTTTCCTTTAAAACTAGGTTTAAAGAAAAATTGTAAAAGCAAATTGAGTTTAGCAAACGCTGTTTTTGAGGGCATTTAAAAAGCAGACATGTCTCGTCGCCTTCGGGACCCACCAACATGGGTGTGTTCGGGGTGGTGAAGAGACCCCCTCAACTCCTCCCAGCTTGCCTGCCTCGCACGCACCCCGACGTTGCCCTGTGCCCCTGGGAGTCCTGGAAATGGGCCAGGAAGCGTGAAGCCCTTTGTAACTCAGGGTCTGTCATCTCTAGGCCTCTCTGTTCAAAGGGTATGTTCTACAGTCCCAGGAAGGAGTAAATTTGCCAAAATGGGCAAGACAGTTCTGAAAAAGAAAACCCAAGAGGAGGACTTGTTGGTGCAGACATTAGACTATACGACAAAGACATAGTATGGCATGGGCATAGCCATGAGTAAATACATCGAGAGTCCAAAAACTGACCCAGCTGTTCCCTATGCCACCTAATGGATGCGAAAGGCTTTGGAAAGAGGACGACATTCATTAGCTTGGATCTTCGGATTACGTCTGGGCTGGGCCACTGGCTTCCCATTAGGGTCCCCATCATTGGCCCTCCCCTCTGATCCACCTGCAGGGGCACTGGGGAGACTCACCCTCGGGGACCCCACACAGCCCATGTCTACCCTGGAAATGTCAGAAGCCCCAGTTCAAGATGAGTTGGGTAACAGGTGGCCCCAAGGATGTCCTTCCCTTTGCAGTTCTCTTTGAGTCTTCCGAGTAGCCTGCACAGAGAACCTCGTGTGGGTGCTAGCGGGCCTTGCCGCCTCCGCCGAGCTCGCTCACCTGCCCTTACAAGGCAGAGTGGACGTCAACCCAGAGCCCTCGGCCCGCCACAGGGTCCAGCTAGAATTTAATCATGCTGTTTTGTGATCGTTGTTTTTAAGGTTACTTTCCGTCTGTAGAAATGAATACTTGTTTTCCCTTTCTGGTTGTAATACAAATCATTTAAAAATCATTTTACCGGGGCGCCTGGGTGGCTCAGTCTGTGAAGCGTCCGCCTTTAGCTCAGGTCATGATCCTGGAATCCCAGGATCGGGCCCCGCATTGGGCTCCCTTCTCAGTGGGGAGCCTGCTTCTCCCTCTGCCCCTCACCTGCTCTCTCTCTCTCAAATAAATAAATAAAATCCATAAAAAAAAAATAAATAAAAATAAAAATCATTTTACTGACACACGCTATAAGAAGGATGAAGCACCCAGAGTAGCTGAATCCATGGAGACAGAAAGCAGACCGGGAGCAGTTGCATGATGGGTGCGGGGTCTCCTTTTGGGGTGACGAAAATGTTTTGCAACTAGTTAGAGGTGGTGGTTGCACCACATTGTGAACGTACCAAATGCCTCTGAATTGTTCACTTTGAAATGGTTGATTTGACGTTACGTGGATTTTACCTCAGTAAATTGTTTTTAAAAAACCAACCAAGCCAAAAAAAAAAAAAAAATCAAGTTTACTTAATAAAAAGTACTCATATCTTTAAAGATGCCTTTTAAGTGAGGTGTGGGAGTCCCGGGCTAAGAGGCTTGGTCTCACCTCCTGGCCTGGGTTCGTGCCGTGCCCAGGCCTGGAATGGCCTCTCTGCTCACTGACAGAATCCTGCCCATCCCTGGGAACTCAGGCCAAGCCTCACCTCTGCAGGAAGCCCTCCTGATTCCAGAGGCCCCGCGGGTGACCAGAGCAATCAGGTGGGCCCAGCCCTGAAGCCCTTCAGACCCAGGTGCGACTCCCAGACCAGCTGCTTCCCAGCAGAGCAGAGTCTCCTAACTTTGGGCATGTTGCGTAACCTCTCCACGAGGGTCTCGGCTTCCTCGTCTTTAAAATGGGTGTTCATGATTGTTCTTATTTCACGAAATTGAGTAACTACATAGAAAGTCTGTGGACAGGGCCTGGGGCCGAGTCGGTCAAGCGCTGAACACACCATAATTGCATCTATTTGTCTCCTGTTTCCTGAACCATAAGCAAGGGCTCGGCCTTCAGGATCTCTGTATCCATAGTTCACACACGGGGCTCACAAACAGTAGGTTCCCCAGAACAGCCTGTTGACTGATGCCCGAAGGAATTCCTAGAACCCTGCCTGTTTCTCTCAACCTCCACTGCCCTTACCCTGGTCCAGCCCCCCCTTCATTGCTCAGCTGGACTATTGCAGTCACCTCCTCCCTGGTTTCCTGGCTTCTGTCCTGTACCCTCCACCCCCAGTCCATTCTCCATACACAGCCAGACGGATCTCATTAGAACCTAAGTCAGATCCTGTCCTTCCCCGACTCAGAATGTTGCCAGGGCCCCCACCTCGTCCAGAGCAAAAACCCAAGTTCTCCCCATGGCCCAGAAGGCCCTGCTTTGTCTGTCCATTCCCTGTAACTCCCCCAGCCCTCACCAACCCCTAGTCCCCCTCGTCTTGGCTCCAGTCACGATAGTCTCCTTGCTGTTGTTCTAAAACTTCAGGCCTCCACCTCCAGGCCTTTGTACCTGCAATTCCCTTTGCTGAGGACACTCTTCCCCAGATGTCACCCACTGCTCACTTCCTCACCTCCTTCAGGCCTTGGTTCAAATGCCCCCTGTTCAGGGAGGCTTTCCCTGACTGCCCAGACCTTGTTGGACTCCAAACCTCGCTTCCTCCTTGAGGAAAGGACCACGGCTGGGTTTCTGGGCCCCACCCCAGTCTCAGGCAGAGGAGAGGCTCCCAGGCCTCTTTCTGGACCTGGGGCCTGGGGCCAACTGTGGAGGCAGGCAGCACTGGGCCTCTGCTTACTTGCTGTGGGAGGTGGCCCGGACCTGCTCACATGGGCTTCCAGGGTGCCCATGGGAAAGCCCCACGTCCTCTTACACTTACCTGACTTGGGCTGACTCAGACCCTCACCCCAGGCCAGAGAGAGCCGCAGCCGCCCCGTCCCGCCCCTTGATGGGAAACAGTGCTGCTAGGGCCTGGCTGGGCCAAACACTGACTCACCTCACCCCGCCCAGCCTCTGCCACTGGAACTCACACCTCCCTCTGGCCAGAGACGCTCCAGCCCTCCGCTCCCAGGGAGCTTTCCCGCTCTGCACCTTTGCCCAAACTGCGCCTTGGCTGGCAGTGGCCTTCTGCCGGGAGCCCTTCTGTTCCTTTCCAGCCCAGCCTGAGGGCTGTCTCCTGCTGGGAAACGTTAGAGCTTGCTCTGGGCCAGAAGGGTAAAGGGGGTAGTGGGAGAACTAATACTAATATACTAATAATACTATTAGCCTACTAATAATAGCTATTATGTACCAATAATAGGGGAGTCACCATGTGTACTGTGGATCAGGCACTGTCCTACACACTTTATTGTATTAACTCATTCAACCATCACAGTCATCTTCTGAGGTAGAGACTTTCATTTCCCCGAGGCACGGAGTGGTTAGCAACTAGCCCAAGGTTTCCAGCTGGTTAGCAGAAGAAGGATTCGAGTCCAGGCAGTCTGGATGGCAAACTCACCCGCCAGGTCGGGAGAACGGAGTGGGGGCCCTGAGGCTGGAATCCGGGGAACAGGGGAGGGATGCCAGCCCTGGGTTCTGTGTTAGTGGCCCTTCCGCCACCAGCGCAGGCTGGTCCTCAGTTCCTCCGTCCAGGTGAAGCCTCAGAACACAGGGTCTGGGCCATCCACAAACAGCCTCAGAGCAGCCCCGGGGCGCAGCAGTTACCAACATCCATTTTACAGAGGAGGAGACTGTGGCCCAGAGAGTAGCAGGATTTGCTCAAGTTCACAGAGCTAGGATGTGGCAGAGGCTGAATTCAAACCCAGGATTATTCTGATGCCATAGGCCAGAGTCCCTTCTACTGGGTGGTGACCTAGCATCTCAGTGAAGAACAGGGCAGGACCCAGAGGCCAGAAAGAGCCAAGAACTTCAGTTCTCATCATCCCCTCTCTCCAGCATCCCACTAACTGCCACCCACCCACCCATCCATTCATTTATTCATCCATCTGCTCATAGACCCATCCACCCACTCATCCACCATCCAGAAATCTATCCACCCATCTGCCCATTTTTCCATCTAGCTCTTCCGTTCACCCTTCTATTTGTCCATCCACACCTCCAGCCACCTATCCTTCTATTCATCTGCTTACCCATTTTTCTATCCCTCCCACATTCTATCCTTTTATCTATTCATCCATCCATCCATCCATCCATCCACCTACCTACTCACCCATCCACCCATACATTCATCCACACGTCCATCTATCCCTCCACACATCGTTCATCCACACATCCCACGAATGTTTATTTAACTGATGGCCGCTATGCCTAAGCCTTCAGATCACTGTCTCTTGAGCCAGGAGAAACACGCCTAATTAGGTTTCTGTTTATTTGTTATTCCAGGAAGGCTAATTGTGGGGTTTGTAAACAGCCCTTTGATGGCTGGGGAGTTACTTAAGAGGACAGTTAAATAAACAGCCTCTGGGTGGAACAGTCAGTATTGGTACACAGCGGGTCCAGAGTCAGGACCTGCCTTTGACAGTGGGAGGGGAACTGAGTTCCAGACAGCGCAGAAGCTTTGGGGTCAGACAGGAAGTCGGAATAACGGGAACGGTGGCAATAATGGCTACCATGCACTGAATGCCTACCGTGTGCCCGATGCTGTGCTGAGCGCAGCCCTCACAGCAATTCCAGGTGATGGGAACCATTACGATCCCATTTATGGATGGGGAGCTGAGTCCCGGGGAAAGGAAGCCATGTGCTCTTGGTCACACAGCTGGGAGGTCCCAGTGTCACAATACCGATCTAGACTTGTCTGTGTGCAGCAATGAGGACAATAATAGCAAATAATTATAGAGCACTCACTATGTGCCAGGCACTGTTGTGAGAATCTTCTTGACTCACTTAATACTCATACAACCCTGTGAGGCCTGTACTGTCATTGCGCCCATTTTGCAGATGAGAAAATTGAGGTTGATAGGCATAGAGTGACTTGCTAAGATTACTGAGCTAGGCAGTAGCGTTTAAGTCAGGAAGACTCAGCTATACATGGTTGGCCAAATATTATTTTAATCGTTTTTTTAATCTCTCTATCTAAAAATACTATAAAATTTTAACTTGGCTATGGCTTTTTTGTTACTTAATTCAGGGGTTGGTAAACTTTTTCTGTAAAGGAGCAGATAATACATGTTTTAGCCTTTTGTGGGCCATGTGGTCTCTGTTGCAACGGCTCAGCTCGGCTGTGGTAGCTGGAAAACAGCCACAGATAATATGAAACTAACGGCGTGGCAGTATGCCAATAAAACTTTATGTACAAAAACAGGTGGAGGGTGAGATTTGGCCCAAGGGCTGTAGTTTGCCGACCCTTGACTTTGTGCATCGCACATGTATTTCTATTCACCAAACCATGTTCTCTTGCCCGTTTATGAGCAACATAAAAGATTTTCAAGGATAATTTCAATCATTGCCCAGTTTCACCTCCAGGCCATTTGCTCACCACATGCCCTAGGCGCCATTTACCCATTTGCCCACAGTTGGCAGCTTCTGAAGCAGTTTGCAAATTCCTGAGATTAATCTAATTCTTTTATTCATAAGGTCAATAAATTAATGACACCTGTGAGTGGTGCTCAGCCTCGCTGCTTCCCCACCAGGGACACTGAGAATGCTAAGGGCCCTGGGAATGATTCTTCTCTACACCAAGTTCTATAAACTTCTTGTTAGGAAAAAAGAAATCATAAAGTGAAAGTTAGGAAGTCCTATGGCTAGGGCCCTAATGCTATTTCCTATTGGTGACAAGAACAAGGAAATGAAAGGATGACTGGTGGAGATATTACAAAATGTACTCAGGGCTAGTGGGAACAAAATGGGGTAAGGGCAGAAAGATCCCCTTTCCTCTTTATCCCCACCTCCTTCCCCTCAACATCTATTTCCCAGACTCAGAAAAGTTGTCAGCCTAGGGGAACAGCATGTGGTCACTCCAAAGTTAAAAGACAAATGACAACCTGGGTAAAAATATTTGCAACATAAATGTAGACAAATGATTTATTTCCATAATATATAAAGAGTCTGCAGAACAGTAAGAAAAAAAAAAAAAACCCAATCCACTAGAATAATGGGGTGGTGGAGGGGAACAGGCAATTTACAGAAAACAAAATATACATGGCAAATAAACATGTAAGATGTTCAACTTTGATGGTAATCAGGCAAATGCAAATTTAAAAAATTATTAGATAACATTTTCCACTCCTCAGGCTGACAAAAATAAAAGAGTAGGTAATGTAAAGTGTTCAGGGGACTGTGGGGGAGATGGCCACAGTCACATACTGCTGCTGGGAGGAGTACAAAGTGCCTCTCAAGAAGACAATTCTACAACGTCCAATAAAACCGTAAGGTCATATTTTCTAGAACTCAGCAATTCCATCATTTGGCATCTCCCTTAGAGAAACATCAGGCACGACGGGTATGTGCCAAAATGGTTGTTGGAAACAACTTAAATATCCACTGATTAGGGAAGGGTGAAGCACCTTGCAGTGGTCTGAGGACTCCCTGTCTTTTGAGGCAGAGCCCGCCCTCCTCCACCACTGATGGTAAACCTGCTAGATGCTCACTCTTCCCAACCTCCCTTGTATCTAGGGGTTGATCATGTGACCCAGGTTCCATCAATCAGGCATGCCCACCCAGACTTGGAAGCAGGGACAGTCCATTGGGAGTAGAGATGTCTTACCTGACCCAGAATTTATGATCTGGGGCACTGTCCCTGCTGACCTTGAAACCTGGTTCTCCAACTCTCCTGGCCTCCCCAAATCTCCTATTTTAATTTGAACTTTCCCTCAAGTATAGCATACATACATACAGAAAAATGCACAGGTCATAAGTGATAACTTGGCAGATCTTCCTAAGTGAGCACAACTGTGTGACCAACCGCACATCAAGAAACAGGACATTCTAGTCCCCTTGTGCCTTCTTCCAGCCATGACTTCCCCAAGGGTAACCAAGGGTGGTGGGTCTACTTCTAGTACTTAACATAAGTGGAATCAAGCAGTATGTGTTTGTGTCTGGCCCCTATCTCTTTGTGTTAATGTCTTTGAGATCCATTCATGTTGTTGCATACAGTTGCAGATCATTCGTTCTTATTGCTGGGCAATATTCCATTGTCTGGATGTGACTCAGTTCATCCATGCACTCTCCTACTGAGGGCTATGTGATTATTTTCTAGTTAGGGGCTATTCATGAATAGGGCTGCTATGAACGTTCTTGGCATGTCTTTTTGTGACCATCGGCCTGCATTACTGTTGGGTATAGACCTGTTGCTGGGTTACATGGTAAATGCATGTCTCACATTATTGGAAAGTGCCTGTTTCTGAAGACCTCTACCATTTTGCATTTCTCCCAGTCATGCAGAGGAGTTCCTTCTGGATGCTCCACGTCATCATCAGCTCTTGGCATTTTTTCCATCTCTTTCACTTTAACCATCCTAGTGAGTGTATAGTGGTATCCCACTGTGGCTGTAATTGGCATTTCTTTGATGATTAATGATGTTAATTAAGCACCTTCGCCTGTTTATTGGTCATTTGTTAAGTCTTTTTGTGAAATGTTCAAGTCTTTGCCCTTTTGGTCTATTTTATTGATTGTCCTTTTCCCCCAAAACTCCTTTTAATAGATTATTTCTCTGTGTAAATGACCATATCAGCCAGGGTTCTCCAGGGAAACAAAATCAAAGAAGGAATTAAGGAACTGGCTCATGCAGTTGTGGAAGCTGGCAAGTCTGAAATTTGTAGGGCGGGCCAGCAGGCTGCAAACTCAGGCAGGATTTCTAGGTTAGATTCTAGAGGCAGAATTTCTTCTCCAGGAAACCTCAGTTTTTGCTCTCAAGGCTGTCAAATGTTTGGATGAGGCTCACCCACATAACTGTTGGTAATTTCCTTTATTTAAAGTTAGTTAAGTATAAATGTTAATTACATCTACAGAACACCTTCCCAGCAACATTTAGACTAGTGTTTTGACTGAACACTAGTCTAAACTATGACCAAGCAACCATAGCCTAGCTGGGTGGACACATAAAATTGAACCATCCCAATTACTCAGAGTTGTTTATTTTGAGTCCTACTCTGAGCCCTGTCTGATCCACCATTTATCCACACACACACGTGCACACACACACACACGCGTACCTACACACAGACACCCCCAATGTCAATAACAGTGTTATGTATTTCTGGGTGTGTAAATGCACAGAAATAAGTCTGGAAGGATGCAAACCAAACCTGTTATATGGCCGCCCTGGGGAGTATCCAGGATGGAGGTCAAAGGGTATTTTAACCGTAAGTTATAATAGTAAAGAAAAATTTGGAGAGTGTAATTAAAGTGTTAATCATGTAATTGAAATTAATTTTAAGTGGGAAAACTTTTAGAGAAAAACAAAGGAATCATTAAATCCCCATTATTCACTCACCAAATATTTCCTGAGTACCTGCTATGTGCGAGTTCCTGGAGATACAGTGGAGAAGATGGGCAATCTCTGCAATCTCTATCCTTGTGGAGCTGACACTATTGTGGGAGGAGTCTGGAAAAAAGAAGTAAACAAAGAAATGAGCAGATAATTTCAGAGAGTCTTAAGGAGTACTCTGAAGCTAGGTAAACCAGGTACAGAGACAAAGAATGAATGTGGACATGGGGTTATATTGGATTGGGTGGTCAGAGAAACCCTCTCTGAGGTGACATTTGAGCTGAGTCCTAAAGGAGGAGAAGGAGCTGGCTTTGGAAAGAGGTGGCCAACTCAGCAAGTGCAAAGGCCCTGAGGTTGGAACAGATCAAATGGGATAGCAGTGCTTCTGACTTGGAAATTGAGGCCTAGAGAGGGAAAAGGACAGCCCAAGGCCACAGCATAGACATGACAGAGCCAGATGGGAACCTCTGCTGCCTGCCCCAAGCAGAGCTTTGTGCTGGTGCTGAGCTGCCTGTCCAGGATGGAGGCCTCTGAGCTGCTTGAAGGGCTTTATCCATATTCCTCTCCAGCAATCTCCCTATGATTTGAACTGAGCAGTAGAGACCCAGCCCCTAGGCTTGGGCCAGCCTCGCCCTGTAAGCCAAGGCCAGCAGCACTGCAGAGGGCCATCTGAGGGCCTCACACTCTTTGTCTCTGAGTTGGAGGGTCAGCAAAATTTACCACCACTGCCTTACCAAATTATAAGAGCATCTAGGGAAGGTGCCCAGAATAGACACTTTCCCTGTACCATCCCATCAACTCCTGGTAAGAGCCTGTGAGAGGCTATTATTATTCCCATTTTATGACTGGGAGCACTGAGGCTCAAAGAGATTCAATACCTGACTCCAGAGCCTGTGTTCTTTACCCTTGGTGAAGAGTCCAGATCCTGTTCCTCTAGCTTTCAAGGCAAGAGGAAGGACATCTTTTTTAAATGACAGAGGCCCAGATGGGAAAAGATAATCCTACCTAGGCCTTCATTATATAGATGGGAACTCCGAGGTCTGGAGAGGGAAAGGAGCCATTCCCTGACTAAACAGAGCCAGAGCTCAAGCTAGGTCTCCCTGCTCCCAGTACCCGTCCAGATTTATCCTCCTATTCCCCTCCACCCGCTTCCTTCTCTTCATGAAAGCTTGACTGGCCTCTAGGCTATTGCTCCAACATGCCAATCCCAGTTCCTGTCCAGGGCCTTTGCACTTGCTGTTTCCCCTCAAGATCTGGTCCATCACTTCTTTCTTGCCTTCCTTGACCACTCCATTGACAGTAGCCCTGCATTAACTCTTCCTATCTTGATTTATTTCTTTGCCTAGCACTTCTCACCTTCTCTGTCATTATAGTACATGTATAATGTTTATTGTCCGTCTCCTTGCCTGGAATATCAGCCCCTTGAGAGCAGGGACTTTATTTGCAGCTCTTTTCCAAGTGCCCAACCCAGGGCCTTGCCCTTCATAATGCTCAATATGTGCTTGTGGAATGGATGGATGGATGAATAGATGGGTGATGGGTGGATGGATAGGTGATGGATGGATAGATGGATAATGGATGGATAGGTGAAGGATGGATGAATGGATGGATAGATGGATAATGGGTGGATGGGTGATGGATGGAGGAATGGATAGATGGATAATGGGTGGATGGGTGATGGATGGATGAATGGATGGGTGATGGGTGGATGGATAGGTGATGGGTGGATAGATGGATAATGGATGGATAGGTGAAGGATGGATGAATGGATGGATAGATGGATAATGAGTGGATGGGTGATGGATGGATGAATGGATGGGTGGATGGGTAGACATTTCTTGGGCTCTGTGGGAGGAGTCCGGCACTGGGTCTCCCACTTGGCTGTTCTGACTTGCTTCCTCTGGCTCTAATCCTGAGCAGGCAGCTCTGGGGGCTTCCACAGGATTGGGCAGGAGTCACTGTTTCTTGCCTTCCTCTGAGGCTGGGTAAACAAAAGCCTTTGTTCTCCCTCCCCTGCCTAGTTCCTCTACAGCCCAGGGCAGGAAGTTGCTGGCAAGTCAGCTGGCAAGTGAGTTGCTGCAACTTAACTTTGAGGCTTAACCTGTCAGGTTGGGCCCTGGGGCTCTTGGGGTCCACCGTGGAGCTGGGCATGATGGGGGTGTGGTGGGGGCACTGTGGCCAAGGCACAGAGATGATTCTTACCTGGGCAAACCCCAGAGTCTTCTGGAAAGACTGTGGTTTTGGAGGTGGTGGGCAGCTACAAGGTGAAATTGGCTCTGGGTTCTCTGCAGACAACTTGGGTCAGTGTTTCTTCTTGTCCCCCAGATTGTCCCCACAGGGCAGGGGACGGGAGAAGGGGCCCTCGCTGGGTGCTGCAGCGGTCCTGTGAGGGTGCTGCCATTGCAATCCCCCTTGCACAGAGGAGGAAACTAAGACTAGTTAGCACTCCCAGTTGGAAACCAAACTGGATGGGCAGCTCTTACCCAGCTGGCTTGTCTCTGCCAATCAAAGACAGTGGCCTTTTGTCAGTTTCCCTGTTGCCTTTGTCCGGGGCAGAATTGGATCTTAGTCAAATAAATTCAAAGGCTAGTGGGTCAGTGCAGCAATGATTGGAGAATTTGGTACCCTGAAGCCTGCCAGCCTCACCAGGACATCCTTGAGGAACCTCCGCCATGAGCGTGTTGTCCTGCGTGCTCTGGAGCCCAGTTCCTGCAGCCCGAGCAGAGAACATGGAAGAAGTCTGGGACCTGGGTGTGGCAGCTGAGGCCCACGCGGCTGCTTCCTGCCTATGTCTCTGGCTTCTTCAGCCTCTCCGCCTAATTTCACCCCATGCCCTGAGCTATTAGTGATTTTTTGCCCATATCATGTGGTTTCCTGCCCCTGTCTGCCTTTGCACAGGCTGTCTTTTCTACCAAGGATGATGTCTTGGTCTGAGTTCTCCCCCAGACAGACCCTGAGACAGGATTCAGGATCAAGGAGTATATTTGGGAGGTAATCCCAGGAAGCACCCATAATAGCAAGGTGGGTAAGGGAAACAGGGAAGAAGCAAATAAAACGTGTGTTTTCTAACCAGTCGCTACTGTGGGCAACTGGACCTCAAACCCACTGGGGGGCTCTAGGAGCCAGTGTAGAACATACACCCCAGAGTTATTCCAAACAAAGGGTGAGGAAACTGGCTATGTGTCCTCCAGCTCCCCATTAATCATCAACTGAAGGCCAATTCCAGGGGCATCAACTTTTTGGAACTTCTGGCCAGGCACATGGCCACAGCCAGACCAAATCTCTCAAGCAGAGTCATAGCTATTTGCAGCAAGTAGGAATAAGCATCTAGGGAATGTGGGTGGGCACCAACAGCATCTGCTACAGATGTTTACTAGTCCCTGATCTTTTTCTAGCAGACTCCCACTGATCCTTCAAAACCCATCTTTTACCCTGCCCCTCCCCCCAAATCAGCGAACCACTTCACTCCATTGCTCCCATGCACTTTAATATTTGCCTTTATCATAGTGGATTGTAATTACCCTCTCATACCCCTGCCTGCCCCACTGAGGAGGGAACAACTTGAAGGCAGGGGGTACATCTTGGAGGTTAAGCACATACAGGTTGGTGTCACAAAGTCCTGAGTTCTACACTCTTGGCCTCAACTCTGGTCGTCACATCTGTGTCTCCAAGGGCCAGGCTGTTATCAGAAATGTACAGGCAGAGGGATTCAAGTTACGTTTTCAGCTCCCTGGCATTTCTTTTTTCCCTTGAAGCTTCTTGCTATCTCCGCCATGGAGATTTTGGTTAAGCCAGTGGGTCTCAATCCTTGTAACTCCTCCTCAAAATTGCTTGGAGAGCATTTGAAAGCCTTCGGCAGCTGGGGCCCCACCCCTGAGATTCAGATTCAGTTGTTGGAGCCCAGTTAAACCTTACTGATAGTATGAAGACTCAGGGAAATTCCCTCGGGTCAGGGGTATTCAAGGAGAGAGTTTGTCATGAGGTCCTACGTGGAAGGTGGTGGGGGAGGGGGCAAGTGAGGGTCCGCGCTGGGGGAGGGGCTGAGGGAACCATGGAGGATGCAAAAATTAGCAACTGGAAGCAATGAACTAAGACATCTCACAGCCCCATGGTTAGAGCCTAAAAAACAAACCACACTGAGTGAAAAATGGAAAAAAGCAGACCAATGTTTTGTCACCTTATGATGTAAATGGACTGAGCCCCACCGCAAGACGATGCTGTGACTGAGGTGGGGGTTCTCACACTTCTCACTCCAGCTGGTGTCACCCGGTGAGCTGGTGCCCACCCCTTACCCCCAGGCCACTGCAGCGAGATTGCTGAGGTGGGTCCTAGGAACCAGTATGTTTAAAAATATGAAGCCGGGGCTGCGGACCACAGAACACAGGGGTATGATTGTCTCAAATCTTCATCCCCAAAGGGTAATTTCTCCAGTATGATGTTACAAGGGCAAGCCTATGTTGAGGGCCTACTGTGTGCCGGGCCCTGTGGGAAGACCTTTACTTGCATTATCTCACTTTAGTTTCAAATAGCCCCTAGGTGGTAGGGACTTTTATAACCCCCATTTCACAGATGGGGAAGCTGAGGCACAGAGCGGCAAAGTCGATGGCTGAGGACTCACAGCTGTTCAATAGCAGAACAGGCTTGTACTGGGGTCTGCGAGTCCGACACCAGAGCCCTTGGCTGCCCCCGTCCTGCCTCCTCCGCAGTTACTCTCTCAATGCCTTTTGACCCACTCAGTTCAACAACTGCAAAGAATTGACCCACTCAGTTCCACAAGGAATTCTTGTTGCTGATGTTGTTCCTCCCCATAAATCCCTCGTGGTCTTTTTTTTCCTATAACCTCAGCACACAGACAACCCACACATCATAAAGGCTGAGCAGCTTCTGGATGTGAGAGCTTCACTCCAGGGAGCATAGCTGCATAAGCCATGTTTATTAGGCTTATTTTAAATTGTTCCCCCACCCCCTCTGAAAGGCGGGAAGTCTTAAAACTACTTCTGCCCAAAAACAGCGCTTGGAGGCGCCACCCTGCCCCGGAAGCTCTCTGACCTACCTCACAAGGAATTATTAATTATGATTTGTTTTTATAACCGTCCACTTGGAGTCTGGGTTGACACGCTCAGACTTGTCTGTCCTTTAAAAGAAGGAATCAAAGTTTCATGAAAATCAGTTATACTTAATTAGTGGAATTACTTGGGCTCCATCCTGGATTTGCTGTGTGACCTTGGGTACATCTCTCCCCTGTCCGGGCCTCTGTTTTTCTAGTTGTACAAGGACTGTGAACTAACATCTAACACAGGGTTTAGAATATATATTTCCCTTGGGGCGCCTGGGTGGCTCAGTTGGTTGAGTGTCCGACTCTTGATTTTGGCTCAGGTCATGATCTCAGGGTCATGAGATGGAGCCCAGCGTGGGGCTCTGCACTCAGCCGGCAGTCTGCTTGAGATTCTCTCTCTCCCCCTCCCTCTGCCCCCCCTCCCGCTCCACCCCCACCATGCTTGTGTGCACGTTCTCTCTCTAAGAATAAATAAATAAATCTTTAAAATTATATATATATATTTCCCAAACGTGAATGTACCAGGGGTATATGAAATGGCTTTAAACTGTACATGGATGGACATTTTATAAGTTGTATTGTTTACTTTAACTTTAAAATTTAGGAGTGTTATAACATTTCATTCATAAATGCAGACATTTTTGGTCATTGGGATGGCCATAGGGAGGAAGAGCTCTGTTTCACATAGTTACTCAGGTGTCTTGACTGATGGGGGCTGATCTGGTAGCTCCTAAGTTTACCCTGGGGATCAGCATCCAGCCAGAGAGAGGAGAGAGGATGGAGAAGGCACCCATCAGCCCAGAGTGACACACATACATAACATGTCCCCTCACATTCCATTGGCCAGAACTAGTCACATGGTTCCACCCAGGTGCAAAGCCAACTGGGAAACGTAGTCCCCTGGCTGGGCAGCTACTTTCCTACACCTCTGCACTTTAGAGGTGGAACATGAGTCCTGGGTGGACCTTTGGCCATCTCTGCTTCAGTATTCTCTTTTTAAATGAATAAGTTGCGGAACAGAGCTTTGCCACACCACTTATTGATAAATGAAAATAGGATTTACACTTTTCTACTAAGTGGGAAGACTCATTCTACCCAACGTTAAGACTTACTGCACAGCCATGGCAATCAAGACAGTGTGGTATTGGCAGAGGGATAGACACACAGTCAATGGAATAGAATAGAGGGCACAGAAATAGACCCACACAAATACGTGCAAAAGCAACTCACTGGAAAAAGGATAACCTTTTCCATAAACAGTGCTGGAGCCATTGAACATCGTTGGCAAAGAGAAAAGAATCTTGGCCCAACGAAGGCCCCTCGTGCCTTATACAAAAATTAACTCAAAGTGGATCATGGACTTAAGTGTAAAACATAAAACTATAAAAAAACCCCATAAAACTATAAAACATTTATTTTTTAAAAAAAAAAAGTAGGAGAAAATCAATCTTGGGATCTAAGTCTAGGTGAGGAATTATTAGACTTGAATGCCAAAAGCACGCTTCATAAAAGGAAAAATTGATAAATGGTACCTCATCAAAATCAAAACCTTTCCTCCGTGAAAGACGCTGTTAAGGATGAAAAGACAGGCTTACAGGCTGGGGGAAAATATTTTCGAACCACCTGACTGAGGACTGGTATCTAGGAGGTATCCAGAACTCTCAAAGGTCAGTAAGTAAAAAAATCTAGTTAGAACACGAGCAAAAGGCAGGAGAAGACATTTCGTGGCAGGGGATACGCAGGTGCCCAGGAGCACAGGCAAAGGCATTCAGCGTCAGTAGCCATCAGGGAAATGCAGCCGAAGACCTCAGGGAGATACTACTACACATCTATTCCAACGACAACACCAAAAAATGATGAGAATGCAAAGTGTTGGTGAGGGTTGGAGAAACTGGGTCACTCCCGCATTCCTGGTGGGAGTGTAAAATGGTACCGTGTTCTAGTAAACAGGCAATTTCTTAAAATCTACCGTATGACTCAGCAATTGCACCCTGGACGTAGAAATGAAAACTTATGTACACAAGCGTTCATGGCAGTTTGATCCTTAATAAGCAAAAACTAGAAGCCACCCCCATACCCTTCATAGTGAATAGCTACGGAAATGGTGGTACATCCGTACGGTGGAATGCTACTCAGGAACAAAAAGGAGCAAAAGGTTGATCAGGCAACAATGTGGATAAATCTCTAGGGAATTATGCTGAGCACAGTCAATCCCAAAGGGTTCCATCCCACACGATGCCATTCACGTGTCATTCTTGAACTCACACCACTCTAGAGATGGAGAATAGGTAAATGGTTGCCAGCGGTCGGGGAAGAGGTGGGAATAGGACCTGGGTTTGGCTATGAAGGCACAGCATGAGGGATCCTTGTGTGATGGAAATGTTCTGCATCTTGGCTATATCAACGTCCACATCCTGGTGCTACAGTTCCATAATTTGGGAAGAGTGTTATCATTGGCGGAAACCAGGAGAGGGTACATGGGATCCCTGTTTATTTCTTACGGCTGCCTGTGAATCTACAATAATCTCGAAATAAGAAATTCAATAAAGAACACAAATACAATTTTTTATACCCATACACTTCTTCTTTTTTAAAAAAGATTTATTTATTTATTTTAGGTGGGGAGGGGCAGAGGGAGAGGAAAAGGGAGAGAATCTCAAGCAGACTCCCCACCGAGTGCGGAACCCGATGCGGGGCTCGATCTCAAGACCCTGAGATCATGACCCCGAGATCCTGACCTGAGCTAAAAATCCAGAGTCAGATGCTTAACCGACTGAGCCTCCCAGGCGGCCCTACACCCCTGCACTTCTGGGTATACTTGTGTCTGTGGTGGCATGGGGGGGCGCCGCCAGAAACTCAAACATCAGACGTGGTGTGGTGGTTAAGCGTGTGGCTTCTCAGTGGGACAGCCTGGCTTCAAATCTCAGCCTATCAGACCTCTGATTCAGAGCTACCTGAGCCTCGGGTTCCACACATGCAAGAGGCTGAGCACTGGGAGGCCCTCCTTCGAGGGGTTGCTGCTGAGGCTCGGGGACGGGAAGCACTCGGAGCACAGTGCTCACCCACAGGTGCTGCTCAGCCGATGTGATTGCTACCTTTCAGGGCTGTGACAGGTGGAGGAACAGATCACAAGGCATCTTCCGATAGCTCTAGGGTGGGATGGTGACCCACCATCCTGCAGAGTAGCTACTGGACAGGCCGCACTGAGGTTGGCCTGGTTGGTTCTCATCTGCCCTCTGGACTTGAGTGCATACTGTCACGGTCACGGACGTTTCTCAGCGAAGGAAGAAGGCAGCTGGTTCCTGTGGACCAGGCTGCTCAGGTGGAGCAACAGCCCAGGGGCTAGCCTCCCTCAGGCAATCAAGAGAAGGCATGGGGCTGATGCTGCATCCCTACAGTGTGCCCGATGATTTACAGTCTTGCTCAGGAGGCGTTACTCTTATCTGTACTTTGTACAGGAGGAAACTGAGACTCAGAGGGGCGAATGGACTTGTCCAAGATCGTGCACGTCGTCGAGGGTGGAGCTGAGATCTGAAGTCCTGGTCTGTATGATCTGAATCCAGAGTCATTTACACTATTAATAATAACCTTACCGTGGTCAATTACTATGTTTGACTCTGTACATTGGGGTATCATCACCGCCCCTCCCATTTTCGGGAAGAGGAAACAGGTATTAAGAGAGGTGAGTTGCCAAGATGGACAATGGATCTCAAAAAACCCACAAAGAAAACAAAACAAAAAAAAACAAAGCCCAGTCAACTGACTGCTCAGGCTTGGGCCCCTGACCCCACCCTCCATTTGGGCTTAGCCCCACGGAGACCACGTGAGCCTGGAAACTGAAATGCTGAGTCAGAAAACAGGGGGCACCTTGCAATACGACGCCTAGGCAGGCTGTGGGCATTTGTGCTTCAGCGGCAGCCGGCTGGGGAGTCAGCGGGAGACAGCCGGAGCTCCCCTGGGAGCCCCCGAGAGACCCCCCTCACGCCGGCAGACAGTGTGGCCGTTGGAAGAGGCTTGAGGTGGCGGTGGCGGTGACAACTTCCTTTTGAGTAATAACATTTACTGAAAAGCAATTCTGCTTTTAGCACCAGAAGTTCATCACCCTCACAGGCAGGCGCCTAAGAATACCTTCCTTCAACCACAGTTCAGAGATTCACACAGATTCCCTTCTGCCTTACCTCCAGCACAGTTTCGCATTTGGTGTTGAAGGGAAACCAAATACCGCAATTATTGGAGGAGGCGGGAGGGGTGCAGAGAGCAGGGTGAAGCCGGGGGGCCAGGTGGCATCGACCACAGCCCCCAAGGCCTCCGCAGGCAGCCTCCAGGCAGGGGCCCAGCCCCTTGCTCTTCAGTTACTGGAAAGACATCGGCAAGCTCAGAGTGAAACCCAAGAGCTGACAATTTCTCTTCCTTTTACAAGAAAAAGAAAGTGATTGTCCTTCAAGCAAGGGTGACTTTGGGGGCCGGGGACTTGCCCTGGCCCCTCTGCAAATTAGAGGCAGGGCCGCAGCTACTCCACAGGCCCTGGGCCCTTGCCTGCCACCCCTCCATTTATGCTGGGATCCTTTGAATGGCTCTTTTGTCCATCACCGAAAATCCAATGTGCGCCTGGGTAGGGATGGTCTTAAATGTCAGGCACTCCCCCAGGCCCCGGACAGCTATGGGACGGCTGAGGGCGAGGGAGAAGGCACAAGCGGGGAAGAGAGGCAGGAGGCTGCGAAGAGTGGCTCTATGAGGGCCTCTCCCTCCTCACCTGATTGGCCCCCAGACTCGCACCAGAACCAGAGCCAGTCAAGGAAATGGAAAGACTCTGGGTGTCACACAGAGAAGGGTTGAAGTTCCACCTTTGCCATTCCCTGGGTTTGTGACCTGGGGCAAGTAACTTCACCTCTCTGAGCCTCAGTTTCCTCATCTCTAAGATGGGGATAATAGTAGCAAGTCAGGTCATGGCCCTCCACTACTCAGGATCCTCACGTTGGCTCTCACCTCACTTGGCAGAAAAAGAAAAACCGATCTTCCCTGTGGCCTACTCAGGCCCCACATGATCTGCTCTCCCCTCCCCCTTACAACCTCATCTCCCTCTATTGGCTCTCCTTCCCTCCCCTCTGGCTAAACTGCGTGCCGTTATTCCACCAAACATGCTAAATACACCCCTGCCTCAGGGCCTTTGCACTTGCTGTTCCTTCTTTCTGTAACACCCTTGCCCCAGATACCTCTCCTTTACCCTATTCAGGTCTCTGTTTAAATGCCCCCGGGAGGCCTGCTCTGACCTCCTCTTTTAAACCGCTCCCCGTTACTCTTTATCCTTTTACCCTGCGTTGATTTCCCCTGACTACTTAACATTATAATTTTGGAAGTTTGTCACTCTCCACCCTCCAGACCCTGAGCTCCAAGGACACAGAGTTCAGTTCTATGTTATTCTCCACGTACTCTTTGGAGCCTGACACATGGTAGAAGCTCCCCAAATGTTTGTTGACTGAACAAGTGCAGGGTTATACGGGGAGGATGAAGAGAGATGTACATAGATGGTTCAGCACCAGCACAGAGTACTTGCTCACTAAACAGTACTTCCTTTTCTCCCTTCCTGGCACCAACCTGGCCCACGTGCTCATTGACTTCCTGCCATAGAAGGATGCCTTTTACAGATACAGAACCAAGGCCAGACAGCCCAGTGATCTGCCTCAGCTCACACAGCAGGGTGAGGCTTTGAAGTCTTGTCTGTGGGGCTCTCGGCCTCCTGAATGATGGATACTAACTGGGCCTGGCCGGTTAGTATCAGGCTGAGGGAAATGGCTGATGGGGCCCTTCAGACCCTTGAGAGGGCTGAGGGCAGTGGGGAGTTGGCTCCGGCACTGAGGGTCTCCAGGCAACATTGATCCTTGGGACCAGGTTCATGTCCCTGCCCAGCAGTCTCACAGTTCCCATCAAGGGGGCTCAGGGTTCCCAGAGAGGGGCTTTTTCAATTTTCTGTTTCTGGAACATTCTGTCCTAGGAAGGGCAGACACTCAAGGAGCTGCTGGAGCCTCAGAGACCAGGGGACTTGGGTGTCCTCTCTCCCCGGCACCCAGCCAGTTCCTGGACAAGAGGGACTTTCCAGAGAAGTCTGTCTCCTGGCTCCCTCGGAGCCTGCCCAACGGACTATCAGCCAAGGTCCCCAGGAAGCCCCGCCCTGCCTTGGTTTCCCTGCCTTTACTTCTGAGAGAGGCTAAGTAGTCTGGGGAGGAACAGGCCTGACATGAGTGTGGTCTTCCCTAGGCCTGGCATTTAGGAGTTTGGGAGCCACAAAATCTAGTCTAGGGTGGGCTGGGCCTTTGCCTGTGGGTCTCATCTAGAGCTGAAGGTTTTGCCTCTTTTCCCATCAGAGTTGCCTTGGCTGTCTGAGGGCCCCTCCCACAACTGCTACAGCAAAGGGGATGCAAGTGAGACTCTCGGGAGGACAGTCTGCTAACCCTTTATCGTACTCGAAGGTGACCGTACCCATTATGCCGTCTAGAGCAGACCTTGCTGACAGGCTGCCCACGGGCCAAATCCAGTCCGGGGATATGTTTGGTTTGGCCTTTGAAATATTTTTAAAAATGTGAATCAGTTGCCAACATTTGAAAGACAAGGAGATTTCACATAAAATCCATTTTCTCCGGCTTCACTTGAAAAATGAGAAGATCTAGCTAGACTGGGGCCACATCCCTGCAGGGCAGAGAAAGGCGGGAATGGGCGGGGGGTGCCCGCTTTCAGAGCGGCACATAGTAGGTCCTCTCCTCTTCACCCCAGTCCCCGCTCAGCCCACTTTCCTCATATATGCTGCCTACTAGGATCTTGATGCACGAATAGGAGTTCACCAGACAAAGGAGTGGAAAAGCATTCCAGGAAAGGGGAACAGCACATGTCCATAGAATTCATCTGTTCAAGATTCACTTGACAAGTATGTGTTGAATGCTTACTGTATGCGACGGAGAATACAGCAGGAAACCAAAGAGCTCAAAGTCCCTGCCCTCCTGGAGCTCGTTATCGCAGCCAGCCCCTCTCAGCTGGGCACTCTTTCCTTCCCCAGGGACATCGGCTCTGCTGGGAGGCATCCGTGGTGGCACGGTGACATGGGGGGGGGCATCTCGTTGGTCGAGGCCAGGGGAGCTGCTGGATGATTCCTGAAGGGCACAGGACGGCGCTTCATGACAAGGAATGATCTGGCCCCAACGTCCAAGATCGAGAAACCCTGGCTTAAAGATTTTATTTATTTATTTGAGAGGGAGAGAATGAGAGAGGGAGAGAGCACATGAGAGGGGGAGGGTCAGAGAGAGAAGCAGACTCCCCGCTGAGCAGGGAGCCCAATGCGGGACTCGATCCCGGGACTCCAGGATCGTGACCTGAGCCGAAGGCAGTCGCTCAACCGACTGAGCCACCCAGGCGCCCTGAGAAACCCTGGTTTAGGGGGAGATAATAAACCGGACACATCAATACATGTACAATCTGAAGTCAGTGCTGAGAGCGTCCTGATTGATGAAACTGATCCGAGGGCGGCAACAGGGATTAGCAGGTGGGACAGCGGCCTGGGGGCGGCTCCACGGGAACAGAGACCTAGGGTGAGAGGGAACGGGGCCCCGGCGTCATCGTGGCTCATGGAGTGGCACTTCCCCTCTTTCTGCCTGGCTTTGACCTCAGCACAGCCTTGCGTGTGGAGCGGGGCTCGGCGGTCCTGTGCCTGTTTTTACAAAGAGCTCTCGTCCGAGGTCACAAGCCCCTGCGAGGCTGACCCAGGCCACCTGACCTGACCCAGGACACTCGGGGGTCCCTGGAGGTGCTGATGGTGACTGAATTGCCTTCTCCCCTTCAGTCGTCAACAAACACCTGTGGGGGCCCACTGTGGCCTAGACGAACGGAGCAACTTCTGGGTGACTTAGCACCGGTCACAGCACCTAGGCGTTACGCAGAAGATATTAGTCATGTGAACGAAAAGAAGGGATAAATGAATAAACAAGCAAGTCCACATAAGAGAATGATCATGGCCAGCGCTGTTTGAGTCCTTACCGTGTGCAGACCCGTCGTGGGCCTCCTGTGTGAGGGCTTCCCGGAACGGGCATCCTCGGAGGGAGGGACAGTGGTCATCCCGCCTCCCACGATGAGGAGACCACAGTGCAGAGAGGGGCTGTCAGCGCTCGAGGCCTCGTGGCAAGGAAGCGACAGGGCTGGCCCTGGAGCCCAGGCCTCCCAGGTCTCGGGCTGCCCCCGCTGCCTCGGCATTTTGTGCGCTCTGCCGCGTGTCATCCCACCCACCCCGTGAAGTCGCGGGTAGCATGATCTCCTTTTACAGTCGCGAAAACCGAGGCCCGGAGAGGCGAAGTCACGTGCCCAACGTCACACGACAGGTGGGTTTGGATCTACGTTCCACACTTTGGACCACCAAGCCCTGCCCCTTGTAATCCTGCACCTGGAAGAGCGTTCATCCACCCCAAGGGGAAGGAAGGTGGGCCAGCGGGCTAAGCCCCTCGAGCTCTGCAGGACCAGGCAGGAGGCTCTGGAGGAGACAGGGTCCCCGGGTGGGCAGGTGGGAGCGGGTGGGCCTGGGGAGCCTCCTGCCTTCCGCCCCCACACGCAGGGACAGCTGCCAGGACGACCAGGCTGACAATGGCTCCTTGTGTCAGCGCGGCGGGTGGGGGAGGGGGCCATTGTTCTCCAGGACACCTTGCCGCCTTGGCTAGCTGCGGGCGTCCCCGTCCCAGGACACTTGGCGTGGGGCTGTTCCGGGCGCCCGAGGGAGGTGTGTGTGTGCGCGCGCAGAGAGGGGTGTGTGTCTCTCACACTGTCTCTGAATGGGCCCACACACGTCTTGCACACTGGTGGTGTGTCTGAGCAGGCTTGTGGCTTGTGGTGTCTGCTGCGTCCGCCAGGGTATGTCTCCCCGGGTGTAGCCGGCTGTTTGCGTATCTGCCTCTGCGTGAGCCCCGTCTCCGCAGAGTTTTGCTTGCGTGCTCCGGTGTGTTGAGTGGGCCTGTCTGGGTCTGTCTCTGGAGGGTCTTGACACCAACGGGACCGCAGAGTGTTGGCTTCAGGTGAGGCCCAGCGAGGAGAGGGCTTTCGGAAGGAGGAGCCGGCCTGCACAAAAGCCAGGAGGCAGGAGAAGGCGGGGGGCTGAGCAGGAGCTGCCGCGGAGCGAGCGATGGGGGGACGCCACGGGGCCGTCCTTCGCAGTAAGATGGAGCTGCAGGGAGGGCTTGCATCGGGAGCCACTAGGTCTGGTGGGGTTTTATGGAGCTGCCTCTGGCTGTGGCTGGAGAGTGGACTGGGGGGCAAGCGTAAACGCTGTTGGCGGGCCTACCACGGCGCGTTTCACGAAGCAGTCCCACGGCCGTGACCTCAGGGTGCCCGCACTCCGGCAGGAATTGCCCAGCTCCCCATTTTGCAGAGGTGAAAACTGAGACCCGGGAACGAGAAATGCGTTCCAAGGCTGGAAGTTTGGGAGCCGGCCCAATGCCAGAGCCAGCTTTCATTCTCCTCGCCTTGCCTGCCCGCCCCTCCCCAAGTCCCTTCCTGTCCCGAAGCTCTGGGGGTGTCTGCGCTAAAGACAGAGGACCTGGCGTCCTCCTCTTCTCAGGAACCGGGACTCTGGAGCCAGAGGGCTTGGCTCCAAATCCTGTCTCTGCCACTTAAAAGCTGTGTGACCTTGAGCAAGTCACAGAGTCTCTGTGTGTTCCACTTTCCTCATCTGCAAAATGGGGCCGGCGTTCATACTGACCTCTAAAGTGTACCACAGATAACCCATCCACATCTGCTTTCTCTCTCCAACACCCTTGCCGCCCGCGAACACACCCCATGTTATATTTATTGGCTGTGGAACTAGAGTATCACTTCCATGAAAGCAGGAAGTCTGGGTCTGCTCAGTACTAAGGTCTAGACTAGTGTCCTGCACGTGGTCGGTGCTCAGTGAATTTTTACTGAATGAATGAAACCAGGTAATACATGTAAAATGCTGGAACAGGGCCTGACACATAATAAGTGAAACCTGAGTCTCATTAGTGTTCCCTGGGGAGTGGTCCAGGGGTGGGGAATGTGGAAGCATGAAAGCCCGGTCAGCCCGCTTTGGGAATTGGGGTCGCCATTCCATTTTCTGCACGTTGTTCTTCCCTTCTGGATCTGCTTAGCCCTCCCTGGGCCGGATGTCTCCTGTCTTTGGTCTCCAGGGTTTGAAGACAGGTTGGCTCTGGCAGGTGCTATGAGCGGGTGGTTTCATGCCCCTGCGAGGGATCCGTGACTCAGTTTCCCCAACTGGCCGTGGCTTATCCAGAGGCTTCAACGGTCTCTGCTCTCTCAGGACATCCCTCAGTATTGGAGCCTGACCACCCCCATTGCACCACCCCCAGGATTCCCACCCCTCTGTCAACAATAGCAACTAGACCTCTCAGGGCAGGGGGCAAAGCCGGCTGAACCACGTGGGTAGATGTTTGTCAAGTCCAACATGTTTGTCGAGGAGGCAGCTTTCTGACCGTCCCATCTTTCTAAGAAAGAATGAAAGTAGAAGCTTGGAGACTGACTAGGTGGTGTGGTGGTCCCCCAAGCTCCTGCGTCCGGCTTCCTGCCACCTGGTCATTGGCTCCGTGTCCCTGACTTCCTGGGGAGAGCCAGGAGCTGGAGAAGAGGATCGGGGCCCAGGCAAAGAACAAGCTTTCTCTGTCCTCTCACTTCCTTCCTCCTTCGCTCCTGACACCCTGGCCTGGCTGGGGGCGTGCAGCAGGCTCCGGGGCTGCTCTGTAAATGCGGGCAGTGGGGCGGGGGGGGGGGGGGGGCACGGGGGTATCTGTGTTCCCTTCCTCGGGGCCCAGCGGGGCTCCGGGGGCTTGTTCAGCATAACTGGGTAACTTGACATCTGCCCACAGACCCCCATTCTGTCCTCAAGCAACTGCCAGGGTTCAGGCCTCTGTCTTCCGGTCCTCCATTCTCCCCACATTTATTGAGCACCTACTGTGTGCCCTGCCCCCCGGGGGACAATGAAAAGGCCTCCAGGCCAGGGAATCTTGGAGTTCCTTTTAAATGTGATGAAGACCCACTGGAGGGCTCTGAGCAGAACAGTGCAGGAACTGCCTTTTTAATTCATGTCACAAAAGAAGCATTGTCCTTTTAGAGGATCCCTGTGGCTGCGCTGGGGAGAATACACTGGTTGGGGGGCGGTGGGCAGTGAGGGTGGGGATGGGGATCAGGGACGAGTGACCCAGCCCAGAGCGCTGGCACGGAAATGGCAAGAAATGGCATCCAGGGCGTATTTTGAAAGTTGGAGTCACAGCGTTGCCTGCTGGGGGCCCTGTCGGGGGAAAGAGAGGAGTCTGGGACGACTCCGGGGTTTCTGGTCGCATAACCGGGAGGCTGGTGGGACCATTTTCTGTAATGGGGACGAGGAGGAAGGCGCAGTCCTGGGGAGCAGGGGCTGTGCTCAGTGCAGGGGCTGCTGAGTTGGGGTGTTTTGGAGGTGGAAAAGGAAAGCCGCTGCCTGGGCCTGCACGTCGCCACCACCTTTGTCCTGGTCCAGATGCCCAGCACCCGCCCCAGGAAAATGGCAGCAGCTGCTCGATTGCCCTCCCAGCCTGTCCCTGTTTCCTCTTCCACATCGGTCAAGTTCATTTTCAGAAGGCACAACTCTAGCCCCTGTCTCTCTTCTGCTCTAGAACCGTTGATGGCTCCCTGGCACTTGGATAAAGTCCAAACACCTGGGCTGGGTTAGCCTGGCCCTGAGCCATCTCCCCTGACCTCTGCAGCCTCATCGCCCTCCTGGCCAGTGAAGCAGACCACCCTTGGCTCCTCCAGCACGTGCTGTCCCTGCCCAGCTCCTCAGCCTTGCTCGAGCCATTCCTGCCACCTGGTGCCCTTTCTCATCCCACCTCAGGGATGACTTTAGAGGCCGTGCCTCCAATGTCGATAGCCTTTTGTTTGTTTCTTTCTCCCAGGACATATCACACAGCGCTTTGAATTACACTTATTTATATCTTGCCCTCCTCCCAGAGGGCAGAAAGGTGCCAGATTCATTTCTGGGCTCGATGCCAGGCCCTGAGCAGATCCTGGTTAGATCCGGCGAGCGAACTGTTAGATGCTGCATTTGCAGTGCTCTGGACCCACCCAGCACCCATTGCCCTCTCTGCTGGAGAAGAGGCTGCGATTTTCCTTGGGGTATCACTACCTTCTTTGTCTGTGTGTATCAGGTGAGCTGACCCCATCCCCAGGGGTAGACTCATGACCCAGGCCTGGCCAATCAGAACTTCCCAGGCCCCTGGCCACAGTGATTGGTTCACGGATGGACACCGATCCAATCAAAGCCAACAGAACCCAATTCTCCGGAATAGAAGAGAAGACATCATTGCCTGGAGGTGGCTGAGCTAATGTGATATCAGCCTGGAGCAGCAGTGGCTTCTGTGCCATCACGATAGCAAAGAGTGTCTGAAAATACAGCCAATACAAGGCAAAGTGGAGCTGAGAAATGGACACAGCTCAAGTACCAAAAACATCATTGCTGCTCCTGGATCCAGCTGTACCTGAAGCAGACATAACCTTGAACTTCTTAGTTATATAAGCCAAGATATTTTTCTTTCTCATTCTCTCTTTTAAAACCCTCTTTGGGTTAGGTTTCCATTGCTTGAATTGCAAGAATTCCTGACAAAGACATGAGCTTTCTCCACAATCTATCTCTTGCCATCTCACTGCCTATCCCTCTCTGCATGGCCCTGTGTGAAATTCCCTCTCAAGGAACTGCTCTGAATCTCTATCCACGGAGCTGATGTGCTTGTTTCTTTCCTCACTCTTGGATGATGCGAGTAGTGATCACTGGTTCTAGCTGCCTTGAGCAACTTCTGAAACAAGGCAGGAGGCAAATAGAATAACCTAAAGAAGTAAAATGGGCTCATTTTAAGGCCAGACCTTCAGCCCCATGGCTGCTCAGCATGGGCCTTGGCACGCAGAGGATGCTTCTCGACCGTTTTTTGCTTGATAATGTCAGGCAGGTTTTTCAAACCTGGACATAAAGGGCAGAACTTCTCTGTGAAGTACCCTAATCAGAATTTCTTCCTCCAGAATTGGTTAGGAGAGGGTTTCTCAATGTCCACACTATTGGCATTTGTGGGGCAGATCATTCTTTGTCATGGGGCCATCCTGTGCCTTGTAGGATAGTTGAGCAGAACCCTCGTTTCTTTACCCACTAGATGCAAGTAGTACCCATGGCTGGAGCTGTGACAAGTACAGATGACTTCAGACATTGCCACATGTCTCCTGGGGGGTAAACTCACCGCTGGTTTAAGGAAAGCACTTTGCACCAGGCCTGGCACGTGGCAAGCGCTGGATATATACCAGCAATCATAAGGTGGTGATAACGGGCTGAGGATGATGCGGGGAGGGGTCAGATCTGGCCAGCTTAACTGGGAGGGGAATTTATTGGAGGAACAGGGGAGCTTACAGAATTTATGAGGGGCACGGAGAATCAGGTTAACAAAAGCACAGAAACAAAGACAGATAGCACGAGCGAGGGTCCAGATAGCACGAGGTAGATGTGCTGAGGCTGTAATGAGCTACTCCTTGTTTCGGTCGTTCCTCCCAAATCCTCCTTCCTACAGGATGCATTTTGCTCAGGCCCTCCCCGCCCACCATCCCATAGACTCAGGGAAGGTGGGCTTCCGCCAAGTTGGGGGCGGGGAGTGGCCTGTCCCAGCTGTTTTAAGCCAATCACAGTGACCCCTTTGCCCTTGGCGGTGATTGGCTTAGGCTGCGTGTGAACGAAATTCTGGCCAGTGATACCCTCTGGGAAATCTGCTGGGGGCTTCTGGGAAAGGGTTCCTTGCTCTTCAAAAGAGACAGCGGCTTATTTCATTAACCATAATGAGGGATTTCCTTCCTTTTTAAGATGGAAAAATACTCCATTGTATGTAAAGACCACATTTTCTTTATCCATTCATGTGCCGATGGACACAGGTTGTTTCTACATCTTGGCCGCAGCAGACAGGGGAGTGCAGATATCTCTTGAAGAGATCCTGATTTCAATTCTTTTGGATAAATACCCAGAAGTGGGATTGCTGGATCATTATGCTAAGTGAAGTAAGCCAGTCACAGAAGGACAATTACTGTACGATTCCACTTACGTGAAGTATCTAAAATAGTGGAACTCACAGAAGCAGAGAGTAGAATGGTGGTTCACAGGGGCTGGGGGACTGGGAAATGGGAGTTGCTATTCAACAGGTATAAAGTTTTGGTTATGCAAGATGAATTAAGTTCTAGAGATCTGTGAAAAAGATCTCATGTTAAATGCTGTCACTACAATAAAAAAGAGTATTTATAAAACAACATTTGTGGAGTTTCCAGTGATACCAACATTAAAAAAAAATTTAGGGGTGCCTGGGTGGCTTAGTCGGCTAAGTGTCCGACTTGATTTTGGCTCAGGTCATGATCCTGGGGTCGTGAGATTGAGCCCGGTGTGGGGCTGGCACTCATTACAGAGTCTGCTTGTCCCTCTCCCTCTGCTCCTCCCCCTGCTCATGTGCACTCTCTCTGTCTCTCTCCCTCTAAAAAAAAAAAGAAATTATATATGAAAGTTCTTAGCCAAAGGGGAATAAAAGAAACAGGCTCTTTTCTCTCTAGTGTTGGAGTGGGGAGAGGTCATGATGTTTGGAGCAATGGCAGCCATCTTGAGTGAATGAAGAAAACCAGTTGGAGGGCAAAGCTTAAGTCCCGAGACCTGGGTCTTTGCTGATGTCACTAAGCTGCTGAATTAACCAGTCCCTGATTCCCCATCACTTCCAAGGGTCCATGTAGATAAGCTGTTGCTTCCAAATTGGTCTCGACGTTTCCCACCTGCCTCCTGAGTAGAGGTCACTTTCACTGCCAGGGAGGTTGGATACACAGATCCTCATCTGGCTGTCAGACATATTCTGTGGCCTGGCAGTGTCCGCAGGGCTCAGGCAGGAGGACTCCCAGGAGACCACCTACCAGCTTCTCCATGACACTCAAACTTGGCCTCTCTGGGCCTCGGTTTCCCCATCTGTGAACTGGGGATGGTCATGGGACCACCTATTTCACAGGGTGTTATGAAGATTAAATGAATTATTTCCATTACAGTAACAAGTGCATGGTCAGTGCTGAACAAACGTGAGCTATTACTATTACTGCTGTTGTTGTTATTCCTTGGGGAAAGGGACAGAGGAACTCTGCTGACCCGGTGTGGGGGGCAGGTGCAGAACGAGACTGGCAGCCTCCAGAGGGGAGAGTGAGGTGGAAAGAAAGGATTCAACCAAAGCAGGTAATGAAGCTGTAAGAAGCATGAGCCACCTCTGCTCCTGAGGTGGGGAGACTCCAGGGTCCCCATCTTGAGAGGAAAGGAAAGGTGAAAGGAGAGGGGTTCCAGGGAGGCGGGAGGCTGAGGAACACCCTGGTCTGAAGCCATGAACAGCAGAGGCAGCATTCACTCCTTCAAAGACCCTGCAGTGTCACCGCGGCTTGAGGACCTTCCCCTCGAGGCCTTGGGGGTCTTACTACACGCTCCAGAGCCTCCAGTGTTCAGGCTTGGGCCTCCTTCCTCACCCAGCCAGACTCCCCAGCACCTCCACACTGCACCCTGAGCCCCTTCTGGCCCCAGGTCCCGCACCTGACTCCCCCAGGGTGACACGGGGCCTTGCCGTCACCAGTTGGATTGAGCAACGCAGGTGAGTGTGTGTTTTCCAGCTCATGCTAACCGCCATTCATTCACTTCCCCTCAGCCCATGGAACATTCAGTTCCTGGTCATTTCACCATGACCCTTCCTGTGAATCCTCCATGATGCAGCCTGGAACCTGAGTCACCCCAACATCGAACCTCCCTTGACCTTGGTCCTGTAAGCCCCTGGCCTGGTTCACAGATGAAAACAGAAATACTGACGATGGTGTCGGTGATGGTGGCTACTAAACCTAACGGCGTCCTGAGCACTTAGGTGTACTAACAGTCAAGATGGGTACGGTGCTTCTCCCCATTTTCTGGATGAGGAAAATGAGACCCAGAGAGGCTAGCTAGTTCATAAGCGAATGAGTCATGATTTGAACCCAAGCTGTCTGGTATAGAAATTCAACCATGTTTAGTTAGATAATTTAACAAAACACCTTTGTAGAAAAATAAGAAGCAAAAAAATGGGGAATTCCTTTTTAGAAGGTATCATCGGTTCACTCATTCCTGTCAAACAGATATTTCCGTAGCAGAGTCTGTGTCAGCCGGCGCTTTGTACCGGGCCCGTGGAAGTCAGTGTGCAGGGAAGGGCCCTGCCGCCCGGAGCCCACGGACCCCTGAGGACAGTCAGTCAGTCGAAGGCCTGACATGTGAAACCGAGACCGCTCATACCTGTGAGATCAGAACTGGTGAGACTCTGAGCTGGGAACACTGTGGCCTTTCTAAGCTTTTTTATGTAATTCTTTCAAGAAAGAGACCTTCCCCGAAGGCCTCCCCTGCAAAGGTAAAGGTAGGTGTTGGGTGTGGGGAGAAGGGCCAGAAGACTTCGAGGGAGCTTGCGATGTCGCAGGAGACACAGGGCTGTGGGGTCAGACCTCTGACCCCAGATCCCAGCCTTGGTCCCCACCAGCATGTGACCTAGGGCAGTCATGTCCCCTGTCCTCTGGGAGCTTATCTCCGCATCCGGAAATAGGGACAATGAATCCTTCCAGGGCCATCACGAGGATACAACCCGTCTGGGTGGAATATCATGACCCGCACTCACAGCTAACCTCCTGGTTTGCGTGAGGGAAGATGACTCCAGAAAGGCCAAACGATGACAGTTCATCATCTTTGCAAACCTCAGCTGGGCTCAAAGAGTGTTCCAGACCTCACTGGCAGAGACGCCCAAGGCCCCCTCAACAAGGCAGGCAGCTGGAGGAGGACTACGGTGGCCTGGGGGTGGCGGTGACCCAGCTCCCTCTGCAAATGGGCCCCCCTCGCACCAGGAGCTATTGCCCTCAAGAGAAGCCAGAAATCCAGATCTTTACATCAGCTCTACCAATTTTTCTTAAAGATTTATTTATTTATTTATTTGAGAGAGAGAGAGAGAGAGAGAGAGAGAGCAAGGCGGGGGAAGGGCAGAGTGAGAGGGAGAGAAGCAGACTCCCTGCTAAGCGTGGAGCCCCATGTGGGGCTCGAACTCATGACCCTGACATCATGACCTGAGCTGAAACCCAGAGTCGGTCCCTTAACCGACTGTGCCCCCCAGGCGCCCCTCAGCTCTCCCAGTTTTTAAATGTTTCTGGCTAATTGAGAAAAAGCACCGGCCTATCACCCCACACCTTCTAGAATGGCTATAATCAAAAAGATGAACAGCAGCAAGTGTTGGCAAGCCTGTGGACTGACTGGAAGGCGCACACACCGTTGGTGGCAGGGGACGATGGTGCAGCCGCTTTGGAAAAAACAGTCCGGCCCTTTACCGGAAGGTTCCACACAGTTACCACATGACCCAGAATGCCACTTGCAGGCGTGTACCCAGAATTGAACGCCTACGTCTGAACAAACATGTGCACATGGATGTTCTTGGCAGCACTAGTCAAAACAGCTCAACGGCAAAAACAACCCAAGTGCCCATCAACCGATGGAGGCTAAAACGTGCGTCCCGCCGTGCGACGGAATACTATGTAGCAACAAAAAGGAGTAAAGCACTAATTCAGGCCACAGTGTGGCTGAGCCTTGAAAGCATTCTGTTAAGTGAAAGCAGGCAGACAAAAATGGCCGGATAACGTATGCCTCCATGTATATGAAATGTTCAGAAGAGGCAAATCTATAGAAACAGAAAGTGGATCAGTAGTCACCAGGGGTAGGAGTGAGGGGAAATGGGAAGTGACTGTAAATGGACCCGGGGTATTTTGGGGAGGGAAATGGATTGTGGTAATGGTTGCACCACTCTGTGAAGATATTTAAAAAACCATTGACTTGTACACTTTAAAGGGGTGAATTGTGTGGTATGTGAATTATATCTCCATAAAGCTGTTAAAATAAGAAAGTGTTGGGGCGCCTGGCGGGCTCGGTCAGTAGAGCATGTGACTCTTGATCTCGGGGTCATGAGTTTGAGCCCCACGTTGGGTGCAGAGATTACTTAAAAAAAAAAATTTTTTTTTTAAAAGCTTGAAAAACAGAAAAAGAAAGTGTTGGCCTCACAGAGCTCCTCAGCGGGTCAGAGCCAACCCCAGGCTGCAGTTCTGAGCTCCCTGGTTAAGGAGGTCATCCTCTGTTATCCAGACAGTCAGCTATCCAGAACACTGGTTCCTGAAGAGCACGAGGGACTGCCCCAGAAGGCAGAATTTCCCACCTGGGCTCAGCATCAATAAATGCACTAGAATGGGGGAGTTGCTCCTGCCACTTCCCTTTTTTGCTCCTTTTAAACATAAACCATTAAATGCAAACAGAGAAAGCTTCTGTCTGTTAAACGGCCAGGAAATGGAGTAGGGTAAGCCTGGGGTTCAGGTCAGCTCCAAAGACCAGGCCCAGCATCTTCCATCGTGTCCCTCCATGAGGGTTCTGGACTCTGGTGCATGGGCCTGGCAGGGCAGGGGGGCTGCTTTCCTGCCCCTTGCCTTCTCCCTGTCTCACCTGTGTGGGCAGAGTGGAGACCGTTGTGAGCATTAGGAAGGTGGCGGTGACCCCAAAAGGAGAGGTCAGGTGGGGAGGCCTGTTGAGCCGTCGCTCTCTGACCCCATGGACCTGAAGAAATAAAACGCTTCATAGTCAGGCCAGGACTGTAGGGTTAGGAGAGACCTGAGAGGCCCTGTGTGGGAATCTGAGCCTTTTCTGGGAGCCAGACAGGAGGCCTCCGGCTCAGGGAGGGGCTGAGGAGAGAGGACGGTGGTGGGGAGAGGCCTATGTGTGTGGTCAGCAAGGAGGTTTGACAAGGCAAAGGCTGACCTGAATCCTGGCTGGGTTTGTGGCCCATCGGCTACTGGCTGAGGACATCCTGTGCGCCAGGCACCAGGACTTCCTGCGCTAAGTGGTCGTGGGGCGGGACAAGGTCTCTGCACTGGTGGAGATGAGCTCCTAGTGGAGGGCCCAGCAATGGGCCGACAAGCAATACCCCCAGCACAGAATGCTGCATGGGGACGATCTTGAGCCCATCAAAGCATGATGAGAAGCTGGAGCAAATGGGTGATCAGGGAAGGCCTCTCTGGGGTGGTGACACTTAGCTGACCCTTGAGTGAAGTCATATCTGAGGCAGAGGAACTGCAAGTGCAAAGGTCCTGAGGCTAGGCTCAAAGAGGGAGATTGATACCGTCAGGGAGATCACAGGGGCCAGACCCGGCAGGGCTTTAGGCACCCCTGTGAGGACTTTGGCTTTACTCCGACTGACCTGGGAGCCGTGGGGGGTTCTGAGCACAGGAGGCCCTGATCTGATCTAGGTTCTAATAGGATCCCTCTGGCCCAAGACAGAGAATAGACTCTGGGGTTGGGGAAGGGGCAGAAGCAGGGAAGCCAGGGAGGAGGGGAGGGGACAGCGGCTGGCCCGGGGCAGTAACCGTAGAGGTGGGAAGACGCGGTCGCTATTTTCTCTGATCACCCAACTTCCTCCTGCTGTATGGGTGGAACCAAGGAGATGCTACACGCATGTGAGACACACACACACGTGCTCACACTCAACTCAACACACACATAGATGCTACACATACAGACATGGACATGCACTTAGTTTTACATATACACCGTACACACACATGGAGTCGACACATGCCTTACACACACCCACACGCATCGAGACTCCACACCTCTACAACACCTGCATGTGTGTGTCCTCCATTCGTGTAGATTCAACATTTGTGTTACACACCCAGCTCACCTGGAGCTCTAACAGTGGGGTAAGCAGACCTCATGTCCGGGAGGGGGCCCAGCTCTGGCGTTGGAGAATGCAGACTGCTGCTCGGGACCTGTGTGACTCAGGCCTGGCTTCTCGGATCCTCACCTTCCTCATCTTTAAAATGGGGATGATAGGGGCGCCTGGGTGGCTCAGTCATTAAGCGTCTGCCTTCGGCTCAGGTCATGGTCCCAGGGTCCTGGGATCGAGCCCCGCATCGGGCTCCCCGCTCAGTGGGGAAGCCTGCTTCTCCCTCTCCCACTCCCCCTGCTTGTGTTCCCTCTCTGGCTGTCTTTCTCTCTGTCAAATAAATAAAATCTTTAAAAAAAAAAATAAAATAAAATGGGGATGATAAGGCCTGCCTCGGAGGGTTGTCGGGAGGACTGGGTGAGATCACCATGTATGCAAAGCAGCTGGCCTGGCTCGGAAACCGGGACTCTTTATTAATAGTCATCACACTAATAATGAGGTCTGTTCTGGGGCCAAGCAAACCCCATAGAGCACCTTCCTGGAACGAGGGTGTGCATACACCTGCACACCCACCCTCCGGCTTGGGGTGCGTGGGAAAGGGGGCAGACCTGTAAGCCTCTGTATGGGCAGGATGGACCAAGTACTAGAGCGGAAACCTGTGAGTCAGCTATGGGCATAAAACAGTTAATGGGCGTGCCACCCTGGCTTCAGTAATGATGGAGAGACAGAAGCTTAGATAATGTCCAGAAGGCAGGTGGATTAGTCAGGGCTCTCTCGGTTCTAAGGGACAGAAACCTAACTCAAACCGGTTTAAGCAAAAGAGAATTTATTGGGTCATGTAAAAAAAAAAAAAAAAATCCAGGGGTGTACTTGCTTCAGGCATAGCTGGATCCAGGTGTTTGAATGATATCATCAGTTTTCTCTGTCTCTCTGGAAGGTTGAGTTAATTAATATATGTGAAGTTCTAAACAGCACCTAACACACCTAACGCTCTATAATATTAGCTATTATTTTATTACTACTATTATTATTACTGCTACTACCCAGAAAAAGTGAGTGCTCTTTCTCAATTATTCCTATGAAAGTCCCAGGACTGGAGCTTGTTGGCTTGGGTTGGGTTAGGTAGCCATTTCTGAACCAAACCCTGTGACCCACGGACAGGTTCTGTGACCATCGGGTTCGGTGACAAAGTTCACGTGACTATCCTTGAGGCTGGAAGTGGGGTCAGCCCCACTCAAACCCCATGGACTGGGAATGGTGGAGAGGGGCTCCTTACAGGAAATGGGGGCTGGCTGGCAGCACTGGTCTTCCATCACCCGGGAGGCCTGAGGCCAACTTCTGGCTGTAGAGTTACCTTCTTTGCACGAGGGCGGCCTTTAGAGTTGGACAAACATGGACTTGATACCCAGTTCCATTGCCTAATTAGCTTCACCTCCCCGTGTCTCAGTTTCCCTGCCTGTGAAATGGGACAATTATCACACCTCCTTAATTCAACAAATATTTTATGGGACACTGTATCTGACATTTATTGGATACCACTAGCCTCAACGCTTTTTATGTATTAACTCATTTGACCCTTGCAACAATAACCCTGGGAGTTAAGTATAACCATCCCATTTTTTACAGATGAGGAAACTGAGGTCCAGAGAGGAACAGTCACTGGTCTAAAGTCACCCAGCCGGGGAGTGGCAGAGCTGAGATCTGACCCAGTCGGCCTGGCTTTAGAGTCCCCGAACCGTGGATTATGAGATGAGGCTCAATGGCTGTCAGGTAGTACTTTCTATGTGGAGGCTGTCCCTGGCGAGGTGTGTCCCTTTTCACCCGCCTCAGTTTTTCTCATCTATAAAATGGCCCCACAGTTGTGGACTAGAGAGTGAAACAGAAGGAGACAAAGTGACATGGGGGCCTTTGTTTATTTAACAAATACTTAGCACCTATCATGTGCTGGGCACTGAACTAGGTATTGTGGACACAGCAGTGAATGCAACAAGCTCCCTGTCCTCTTGGAGCTGACATTCCAGCACTGGGACAGGCGACAGATGAGTCGACACAGAGGTGAACAAGATGATCTTGGATGGTGAGTGCTCTGGAGAAAACAGAACTGGGTGACAGGACAGTGACAGGGCAGGTGAGAGACCTCTAGGAAGAGAGGCACCTGAACTGTGTCCGGAAGGAGGAGCAGGGGTCTCCCTGGGAAGATCCAGGTGTGGAAAGCACCTTTCCAGCAGGGAGAATGGCAAGTGCAAAGGCCCTGAGGTGGGGACTGGGGAGACAGAACTGGGATAGACCCTGCTTTTGCTGCTGGCTGGGAAGGCAACGCTCAGAGAGAGGAAGGGTCAGACCCAAGGCCACGCAGCTCAGAGGTGGTGCTGGGGATGTGTGGGGAAGGCACGGGGAGGGTGGGCTGGGGGGGGCGGTGATGCTGGGACCTCTGTAGACGCAGCCCAGGCAGAATCTTCCAGGCTGCTAGAGGGGCAGCCTCCCCTTCCTGAGCCATCCCAGCTGTTGTGGGGGCTGACGATGTCCTGGTTCCCTTGTTTAATGACAAACGTTTTTCACCCTCACTTAATTATGCAACAGACGCCCGTGAATCTGCCACCATCTGGCCCCACTTCCTGGGTGGGATGACAGGTCCCGGTGACTGTCTTTGAGGCCTGAGAGGGGTACCTTGACGGGGAGGGTGCCACGCTTGGTATGGCCTCGGTGCTGGGGCTCCACGTCCTCGTCTGCAGCGAGAAGGAGGATGGAGGGACAGTGTGACACTAGTGGCAAGCGCCGGACACGGAGTAGCCCTCGGTTCTCAAAGGGGCCGGGATGCTGTCCCCGCAGGCTTGTCACTGCCCACGTCTGGAGAGCAGAGCGGAGAGGGTACAGTTCCGCCTCCCGGCGACCTCGGCAGGGGCTTAGAGTTCCCACTTGGCCGATGGGGAGACTGAGGCTCTGAGAGGCTCGGGAACGTGCCCAAGGTCCCACGGCATCTGCGAGAGGGCGGGGTCCGGCGCTGGGCTCCCGCAGGTCCAAAGCCCTCCCCTTTCCACACCAGCACCTCGAAAACCACAGTTTTTCGCCAGCTGTCGATCGTGACGGTAACATCCCCACGGTTTGTCCTCCTGGGAGCTGTGCACTGGCCTCTCTTTGTGGGCCCGCGTCAGTTCTAATGTCTCTGGTGATTTAAAGCTCAAACCAGCCCTTCCAGCTGGGGAGGAGAGCTTTGAAAGTGAATGCTTTTCTGTGCCTGGATAATAATGTTGTGCTAATAGTGTTCACTGACAGTTCTTGAACACTCCAGCTATGTGCCAGGGGCCTTCCCCAAGTTATCTTATTTTGGAATTCACACCAACCTTCGGAGGGAGGACCTGTTGTGGCCTCTGGACAGATGAGGAGCCTGAGGCTCTGAGCCATGAAGGACCTGCCCAAGGCCACGCAGCTGGGTGATGGTAGAGGCAGGATTCGAACCCGGGCCTGTCAGACAGCAGAAAGCTGTGCTTCTGAGAGCTGGCTTTGGAACATGGGACTTTTCCTCTTCGGACTTTTATTTAAGAAGCCAGTGTGAGGGACCGGATCGGGCTGGAGCGTTGAGAAAATCCCGCAGGCACGTGCCCTGGGCCGGCTCTGGCAGGTGCTTGAGTTATGGGCACCCATGGAAAGGGTGGAACAGCTCAGGAAGGGGTGGAAGGTGCGGACCTCAGGGCATCCAGAAACACCCATGGGGATCCATATCCAGGCCCTTTAACAAGCTAGAAGCTTCTGAGCCACTCCCGATACTCTGCTTCTCATCTGACATCGAACCTGACACCACACCTCCTAAATAACTCGTTCTGTCTCCCTGCCTCCACTGGGCACAGCCCCCATCACTGCTCGTGGTCCCCCCTTGGTCTCCCTGCTTCTACCATCACCCCTATGATCCATTCTCCATGCAGTCAGAGGGATCCTGTCAGAACCCAAGGTAGAGTATGTCCCGCCTCTGGTGAAAAAGCCCCCAAGTGTTCCCGTTGGCTCTTAGAATAACCCCCAAGTCCTTGTCACAGCCCCCAAGGTCCCACATAGCATTTCCCATTAATCTCTCCACTTCAGCCACCCTGTTTCCAGAACCCACCCAGCTGGTCCCCACCTCAGGGCCTTTGCACTTGCTATGCACGTTTGCCTAGGTTTCTCAGCCCCTAGACTGCACAACTACCTCATTCTTGGCTCAAACATCACCCTCTCAGGGAGGCCCTCCCTGACTCCGCAGCACTAAAGAAAACCTATTTTTCCCACATTCCACTATGGCGCCCCTAAAGTCCAGTCCACGCTGTGGCCAGAGCGAGCTTTCTGAACCCTGAATCTCAGCAAGGTCCTCCCCTGCTTAAATCCCCTCTGCCTGGAATCTCAACACCCCAGCACCCCCCTACAAACACTCACACCCCTGCAAGCCTCCAGTCTCGGATGGAGGCAAAGCCCCTGGATGAGGCAGCTGCTGCCTGACCCTCCTTCCCCCCTCTTTGAGCTCTCCTTGTACCTTCACTCCTGCCAGACTCAGCTAGTTCCCCGAGGGCCAGCAGGTAGGCCAGGGTTGCTCGACCTGGGATGGGAATATTCTCTGTGGTGGGGTCTGCCCTGTGCTCTGGGGGGTGTTGAGCAGCACCCCTGACCTCCACCCCCATCTCCAGATAACCAGTAATATCTCCAGACTTTGCCGAACTCCCCAGGAGGAGCAAAATCAACCTGGTTGGGAACTACTGGGCTCAGCTTCTGTCCGTGTTGTTGTCTCTTTCGGGAATATTCCCTCCCGGCCCTCCCCCCTCATCCTTTTCACTCCTCTCTGTACCTCAGGTCCCTTTAGACGCCACCCACAGGGAGGCTTCCCAGCCCCAGGCCGGGTCAGGAGTCCCGTAGGTGCTCCCTGATTTGCCATCAGAGAGCTGGTGATGCTATCTTGAAGTTATCAGGTCTCAACTTGTGTTCCCCTGGCGGGATGGGCGGGGGGGGGGGTTGGGGGGGGGGGGGGGGAATGTCCGCTCCACAGGGATGGGCACAGTGTCTGTTCTGTCTGTCACCGAGTCCCTGGCCCCACCCCTTCTCTGTCCCCTTTCATCGTGGCAGCTGGTTAGTCCAAGGCCACACAATGTGTAGGTGCCAGAGACACTGAAAAGAATCAGACGTGGTTCTGGCGTCCAGCCAGCTCGCATTCTGGAGGGAGACACAGATACATGGAGGCAAATACAACCCTTTCAGGTCAAAGCTGCAGTGGGGAAACACAAGGAGGCATCGAAGCCAAAATATGGGAAGGTGGAGTCCCGATGGGCTTCCTGGGGGAGGGAATGTTCTGGAAGGTAACATCTAGGCAACTAAAAAGATGAAGTGTCAGAGTGATGATTAGACAGTTTTGTGAAGGTGCTGTCACTGGCCCTTGAAAATGCTTCATTTCATGTTATGTGAATTTCACTTCGATTTAAAAAAAGAATAAAAACAGTGCAAACAGGGTTCCAGTTTGAGGAAACAGAATGTGCCAAAGTCTGGAGGCTGGACAGAGCGAAGGGCGTTGAGAATTGCCCATTGTTTCATGTGGCTGCAGCCACGGGCCAGAGGGGGCTGGTGGTGGTCATGGTGGGCCGTGGCTCTGAGACGGGAGGCTGGGCAGGGGCCTGTGGCCGCCGTGAAGAGCTCTTATTTTTCCCTGAGTGAGTTGAGAGCCATGGAAGGTTGTAGGGGGAGGAAGCACTGGATATGACTTGGGTGAGATCAGGATCTTTCTGGCTGCATGAGGAGAAGGGACTGTCATTGGGTGAGGGTCAGAGCAGGGAAGAGATGATTGCCGTAGTTACGTGGGAGAGGACAGTGGCCTGGCCGGGGCGGGGGGGGGGGCTAGAGGTGAGGAGATGGGGTCCAGTCTGAGAGATATTTAAAGCATAAAACTGACAGTTACGATGGCTTGGATTTGGGTGGCGAGAGGGGGAGCATCAAGGACAATGGCCAAGTAGCCTAGGTCAGAAACCCACCTGCATCCTCCTGGGGACCCATCTCTGCCCCCCAGGGTCTCTGCTTCCCCTCAAGGCTCCCTCAGGCACGGCCTTGGCTCTCCCCACAACATTCTGTGTGACCCCTGGCCAATTCTTGACCTTGCAGGGCCCACTTCTGGGGCATCTTTGTGTCTTTCACTCCAGGAAGAACATGAGGGTGCAGGAAACCACCAGCTCAGGCAGAGAACCTTGAAGAACCTGTCCTGCTGGCCTCACCCGCCCCTCCCGGGTGCTCAGGAGGCAGAGGGGGCACCCCGGGGCAAGGTCTGGGCAAGAGGGCCTTGCCTCGCCCCTGCATGCCCGACGCTGACAACCAGCCTTCTGCCCCACCTGAGGGCCCCGTGGGGTCCAAACCTGCAATCCCAGGGGTCACGACCCCAGGCCGGCCTTAGGCTCTGAACCCCACACTCTGGCAGAGGCTGCCCAGGCCTGGGGGATAACAACCTCCCTCAGCAGCAGAGCTTGGTGGTCAAGGGCATGGGGGCGAGAGACAGGCCTGAGCGCAAATTCCAGCTCGGCCCTTTCCTGCTGTGCAGCGTGAGCAAGTGACACAACCTCTCTGATGCCCAAAGAGAAAAAGGGCTGGCCCAGCTGTCACACTTCACACAAATGGGGTTTTTCCAGTTCACAGACTGAAGCTGTATGGATTTTGTAGTTTTTTTGCAAGTTGAACTTAATTTCCACTTTGTGCCATCCTTCTGTCAGGCTGGTGGAAACGTCATCAGGGGGTCGATTCTTTCCTTTTCCTTCCCATCACCCCTTTCCTACTTCTCCTGGGTTCCTGTCCTTCCGTGAGGCGGAGGTGTTGGGGACAGGAGTAGGGTAGGGACATGGGTCTGGGATGGGCTAGTTCTCACCTATGAGGCCCCATGCAGTACTGTGGCTGTCCCTTCCCCACAGCCTGTGGTCCTTTGGCTGTTTCCTGGCCACTGCTAGGGGCTGGCTGGAGCCTGCCTTTCCAGAATCCCAGAGAAGTCGTTCCTACTGAGGTGCTGGCCTCCTTGAGCTCAGTCCCAGGCCTTGGCCACACCTGCCCCTCTCCTCTCTGCCCCAGCCCCGGAATCTGCTTCTGGTTCTGGATGGAGGAGGCTTGCTCTCTGCAAGATGCTGTTTTTCACAAGTACGTGTTCTTCCTGCTCCCCTTGGCCTTTGAAACTCCAAAGCCAGGAAGCCTCCTGGGATTCCTGCTCTTAGTGTCCCATCCCTTCCCAGGAGGCACTGAGCCCAAACTGGCTGGGCTGCCTTATGTGGGGGAGGGGCCCGCGCTGGGCCGGGTGCGGGGGGTGGGGGGTGGGCATGGAGCGCAGAGGAGAGGGAGGAAATATCAGTTAATGCAGCATTCCCTAACATTTTGGTCTCAGGATCCCTTTTGAGTGAAGATCCAAGGAATTTTGTTTGAGTGGATTATATCAATCGATATCCGCATTGGAAATTAAAACTAAGAAATTTATAAAATATTTTATTCACTTCAAAAAGTAATAAATCCAGTTCATGTTAATATAATTAACATATTTTTATAGTAAATAGCTATATATTTCAAAATAAAAAAACGTAGCAAGAAAAGTGGCATTTTAGTGGCCCCGTTCACATTTTGCAACTTTCTCGAATGGTTGGCCTAAGAGGAGACACCTGGATCGTCATAGCTGCGTCTGCTGGAAACGGGGAACGCTGTAATATCGTGATATTCTTCTCTGATGCTACACCAATACTTACCAGTGGCAGTTTCTGAAAGTTCACTTAAATATGGAATCTAAATACAATGATCAGTCCTTCATCCTCATATACTCCGTCCTGCCACAGGGACTTTGCACTAGCCGTTCCTTCCGCCTAAAACCCCGTCTTCCCTGCCTTTGCCAAGAGAACCCCCTCATCCTTCAGCTCTCAACTCAAGTGTTACATCTTCCAGAAAGCCTTCCCTGACCTTCCTGGAATGTCAAACACCCCTATCAGACACCCCAGAGCACGGTTGAAGTTTACATTTTTTGGAGTCATTAGGTGATTATCTGTCTCCTACCAGGCCATGAGTCCAGGTTAATTTTTGCCTTCCACCTTAGTAGTGCTTGTGTGCACTGAATGCTGTTGAAAGAATATTAGGCATGAAGTGTCATCTTTAGTGATTTGTTGGTCTTTCCATCCTTGGAATATGGAAAAGCTGGGTTTTGTGAAGTGCTGCCTCCCCAAGCCCCCACCTTCTCCAGTAAGAGCTGGTTTGCACCAGGGATAGGGGAGGCAGGGGTCCACGCTCCAAAGCTGCAGAGTTCTTCTACCTGGGCCCTCTTCATACCGGGTCCCCTACAGTCTTTGGGGGTCATGTCCCCTCCCCCAGCAGCTCTTTTCTTCCTTCAAGTAGTTCCCTGCCCTGAGCCCCAACAGTCTCTCAAATGTCCAGGCTGGCAAACCCACTGCTTCTTCTGTCCAAACATCCTGCTCCCTCTCCCCACTCTCCCTTTAAGACGGGCTCAGCCAGGGTTTCCTCTCCCCACCCCATGTCTGGACCGTGTCCCTGCATCCCTGTCATCAGAGCACAAGCTGCCTTGCCTATTTGTTCTCTTCTCTCCATCCCTGCCCCCCAGCCAGGCAGCATGTTCGGCAGGGATGGGACTGTGTCGTCTTTGCTTCTCCAGGATCAGGGCATTGGGCCTGGCCTCCTGTAAGTGTCCAAAGCATTTGCTGAAATGACATGAAAGAAGTTGGGGGGGCATCAAAGGGGGCTGTAACAGATTGTTTGGGGCTGCAAGTAATAGAAACTCAGCTCAGACCAACTGAGCTATAAAGGAAATGTATTGGCTCCCATAAACAAAAGCCTAGCAAAAAATGAGCTTCAGGCGTGGTTCGATCAGGGCTCTAGCTCTTTTCCTCTGTGTTTCACCCAGCTGTGTGATCCTGTGTGTTGATTTTTTTCCTCTAGCTGGTTTTCTTCATGGTGTTAAAATGGGTACAGCAATTCCAGGCCTCATTCTGTTAAGATGAAGAAGATCTCTTCGAGTGGCTTTTAAGAGTACTTGGAATGCATCTTTTCCAGAAGCCCGTAACATTGAGTGTCCTCTAGACTCAATGGACCAAACTGGTTCCATGTCCAACCCTGAGACAGTAGCCACAGTTGGAGGGTGAGATTTAGAAAATTAGATTACGTTTGGAGCCAGAGAGAGTCAGCTCCCCTCAAAAGGAGGGCTGCATGCGAGGTGTGGCTACTCTCTCAAATTAGAGTAGTCACCAAGAGAAGGGGGCAAGAGAGTTAAAACACCCACTCCCGGAGCTTAATTATATTAAAATCTGGAGAATTTGTTCTTTGAGCGAAGACCAGTCCAGGGAAAACATTGCCAAATGTCTAGATATTTCACCAGAACCTTGTATCAAAAGCAAGAAGATAACAGATTTTTCTGCTCTCTGATTGAATTCCATCGACCGAACCCACAGCCAATTCACAAAGCCACAAATGACTTTACTGAATACTTTTTAAATTGTTTGTTTTTCTGATTATGATAACAATACGTGCTTGCTGCTAAAATATTTAAATAATGTAGAAAAGTATTTAAAACAGTGGTTTTCAACGGAGAGTGGTTTTGCTCCTTAGGAGACCCATGGTAATGTCTGGATGCAGTTTGGGTTGTTATTTGGGGGTGGGGGTGCTGCTGGCATCTGGTGGGGAGAGGCCAGAGATGGTGCTAAGCCTCCCAGGACAGTCCCTTGAAACAAAAAATTATCTGGCTCCAAATGTCAATAGTGCCAAGGCTGAGAAAGTCTGACTTAAAGGACAAATTACTGAAAATCCTACCACCCAGAAATAAACACTGCTGACATTTCAGTAAACCTCCCGGAGAACACTCTGTTTGATAACATGTGCCGAAGCATGCACAACTTAGTACAAATTAGAACGTGCGTGTGAACATTTTTTTCTCTACAAGACATGTGGCATTTTTCTAGATTGCCATTTTTATTAGTACTTTATGACAATGTAATGCAATTTTCATATTTATTTAATTCAATTTAATTTTTAATATAGTATTTAATTAAGTTTTCTTAGTGAGTCCTCCGTAGTGTAGCCTTTTGGGTTTCTTCCCCCAGTTCTTCACTATTATAAACATTGCTATAAGGAACACCCTTGTCCATGGAAGATGTTTGGCCCATCATATCCTTAGGGTAAATGCCCCAAAGCTAAATTTCTGAGTTGCTTTAAAATTTCTGCCCATTGAATGTCATGGTGCACACTGCCATTCTATGCCAATTTGATAGGTGGAAAATGACATATCATTGCAGCTTTTATTTCCCTTTCCTTGATTACTGACAGGGTGGATCTTGCCTTCATAGGATCGCCTGCCTTTTGTATTTCTTTATTTGTGAATAGTCCATTTTATAATAAGGTGCGGACCTTTTCTTATTGTTTTGCAAGAACTCTTTGTATATTAAAGATATTAACCCTTTCTAAGAGTTTCATAATTGTTGACATTAGAAGGCTCCTTTTCTTCCTTCCTTCCTTTCTTTTTTCTTTCTTTCTTTCTTTCTTTTTTTTTTTTTTTTGTTCCCTTGTGCTTTCGAAGGATGTGCCTAATGTTCTGGCAAGTGTTTCATGAATTACATTAGGAAATAACTTTTGTAACAAACCCATTTAACAACCATTCTTTGTTCCCGCCTCCTGATAATGCTCAGAGCCACAGAGCAGCCTTTGCCCAACTCCGTGTCATTAACCCTTGATCTTTTCCTGCTGAATAGCAGATTGCTTTCCGGAGCTGGGAGCACAGTTTCATTTTCACCTTCCCGCCGATGGAACTGCCGCTGACTCTGTGCCAGACGGCTGTTTACATAAGAAATGATTTGATTATATTGTACAACCAATGGTTGCCTTTCTCAGAATGAAGAAGCCAGAGACATATAATCAAAGCCATTAACTATGTACAGAGAAACGCAGCCCACTCTAAATTTCCCACCAACCATAATCACAGTTTTCCAGGGAAAAATGAGAACAGAGCTATGGCTTCCTACTAAAACGTGTTAAGGGAAAGACTTTTAAAAGGAGGTTGTAGCATTAGCCCAGTTGCACTCTCCAATCAGACCAGTCTGGACTCAAATCCCAGCTCTGTGATCTTGGGAACCTCACTCACCTGCCCTGAGCCTCTGTTTCTTCTTTTTGTAAAATGGGCTACAATAATAGTGTCCATCTCAGTGGGTCATCGAGAGGGTTACACGAGAGAATGCAGAATGAAGCACTTTATCAATCAGAATGAGTTCAGCCACCAGGAATAGAACGCTTGCCTAAAGGTGGTGAAAAAGAAATGTTAAGAAAAGATATTTCTAAGGTGCTAAACAAACCTTTGGAGGTAAATTAGCAGCATAACTAAGTCAGTCACTGCTGTCAGTCACCTTCGGACAAGCAAAAAGAAAAAGAAGAAAAAGAGGAAGGGAGATTCATAATTTTATCTAATAAGGTTGTTTAATTGGAAGGTGTCAACGAAAACTCACATTCTTTCCATTTCCTACCTAGCACTTTATGGATGTGTGTCCTTATGGTTTCAAGGGGGCTGCTACAGCTCCAGGCATCACATACAGACCCAACAGCATCAAGTAAAGAAGAGGAGGGGCATCTCCTCCTCCTGCCATGGGTCTCCTTTTATGAGGAAGGAGATCATTCCCAGAAGCCCCCTTGCAGACTTCTCATTGGCCAAGATAACATCACGTGCCCAATTCCAAACCAATCACTGGGGGATTGTGTGAGGGAGGTGAGATTGTGTGAGGGAAGTGAGAATTCCCACAACTGGCTCAGACCCATTCTAACTCCCTCTGAGGCTGGGGAGGGGGATGGCCACTGCCCCCGAGCCCCTGGATAGATGCACATCCAGCAAAACTGGATCCTGCCAGCAAAGAGGATGTGAGTGGGCAATCACTGTGTCTACCAGAAGAATAGTTCCTGGCATATATTAGGTGCCTCAAAGGCCAGCATTTGGCAAGCTCTGGCCTGGGAGTCCACGCCTGGGAGGGCAGCACAACTGACCAGGGAGCCCCTCTGTGCCCCAGACCCCTGAATCCAACCACTGGCTCACCATCTCCACTTTGGATGGCCCATAAGGGTGTCGAGTCCAGCACGCCATATTTGAACTCAGGGTCTTCTCTTCAAATCACTTCCCCGTCCTCAGCCTCTGTTGTCGGCCACCTTGCTCAAGCTGGAAGCTGGCTGGCCCTCGACACTCCCTGCTTTCTCTCACCGTCTGCGCTTGACTGTCTCCACCTCTGCCATCATCTCCCGCCTGCCCCTCCTGTTCCCCGTGCTGCCCTCCGCGCTCTTCCCTCTGCCTGGAATTCTTCCCGCCGCTGGTCCCCATCACCTTTCTCAGGGAAGCTCCTCTGACTCCCCCAGGTCCCCCCCCACATCGCGTTCCCTCACAGCCTCGCACACCTCCCTGCCTTGACCATACCACACTTCGTATTTATGTGCGCGATTATGTGACTCATGCCTCACCCCACCAGGCTGCAAACTCCACGCAGTACGAACCAAATCTGTTTTGTTCACTGATAATCCTCAGTGCCTGGCACATCGCAGAGCTTCAGCTTTTTCAAATAAACGAAAAAAAAAATCCATTCCTCACCCCGTCGCCAGAGAGAGCTTTCAAATCACCTCCCCCTCCTGCCTCGAGCCTCCCATGGCTCCCCTGTACCTTCAGGGCTAAATCCAAATGCTTTAATGTGGCTTTTCCAAGCCCTTGGGAGTGGATCCTGCACCGCCCCCGCCCCATCTTCTTTTGCCCCCGTGCCTCCTCTCTATACTCCAGCCACCCTCAGCTTCTTTAGGTGCCTTGAAAGCCCCGTGTTCTCCCTCACCCCTCTAGATTTGCCCAGATGCTAGTCTCTGCCTGGAAATTTTGTCTAGAAAAATCCTCCTCCTCATTGTCAAGACTCCATTTAAAAGTTGCCTCTTCTAGGAAGCCCTCCACACCTATCCGCGCAAGGCCAGGTTAAACACCTCTGAGGCCCTCCCAACAACATGTGTTTGCTCCTCCGTATCAGGCAGGCTACCATCTGAGCCGCTATAATGGAGACCTGCAGTGGCTCAATGGGACAGAACGTCATTTCCAGCATGGCGGTGGAAGGTTTAAGGTTGATGAGTTGCTTTAGCTCTGCAAGTTCATTCTAGAAACCCTGGTTCCTTCTATCTAGTTCTCTGCCCTCCACAGCCTCCAAGTGAGGTCCAGAATGGCTCCCAAGCCCCTCCATCACACATCCACATTCCGCTCAGCTGGAAGAGAGAAAGGGTCATTACTTTTAAGGGCAGGACACAGAAGTGGGTTCACATCACTTCTACTTACATTCCCTTGGCCAGAACTTAGTCATAGGACTCCACCTAACTGCAAAGGAGGCTGAGAAGTATAATCACTCCCTGGGCAGCACGTGCCCTGCTAACCCTCCAGAATTCTCTCCGTATGAGGAAAAAGATGATGGAGGACAGTGGATGCTGGTGGGCCCTGCCCCACTCACCCTCAGCACTGAGCACAATGTTCCCTGCTTGGTGCAAGATGGTCAGGTCCCTGAGGGAAAGGACCGTGCATGGCGATCCTTGTTTCATCCCCAGCCACGAGCAGCATCCCTGGCACGCAGCAAATGAGAAGAAATGGCAGAGTCTTGAAGTGCAAACTGGAGAAACTGAGGCACGCCCCAGTTCAGTTCCACACACACATATTCTGGGCTCCTGTTGCACCTAAGATCCTGGGACTCCCAGCCTGGTCCAGGTGACAGGGGGGCCAATGAGGCTAGCTTGGCCCGGCAGAATCCCAACAGATGCTGGGTCTGGGGCTGCAAGACCCCACCTGGTGGGGTAGCCAAGGAATCCCACGCACTGGCACAGAGTCCATAGCCAGAAGGAGGAAGCCCCATGGGTGTCCCACAGGTGGACCAGGTCCCAAATCCTAATCCCACCTGGCTCTGGGCCCACTGCACTTCCTGCCCTGCCCCAGCTTTATCTGGCTTTGGGCCCAGCCCCGAGTACTTGCCCTTCCCTGCTTTCCTGAGGGGGTGGGTAGGGCTCTTCTCCCCTGTGGGCAGCCCAGGAGCCTTGCCTGATATGGGCACTGCGGACTCAAGCCCCAGCTCCATGGGGCATCTAAAGAAGGGGGAGAACATCCTCCTCTCCCCCTCCACCCTAAGGGCTTCGAGGGATTAAGGAGAAGGGACTAAGGAGAAGGAGAAGCAGGTTTAGCAGCAAGAGCCTTGGGTTCAAGGCCCATCTTGGTGCTTCCCCTCTGTGTAGCTTCACCTCAGCTTTCCTATCTGTCCAATGGGCACCCACAGCCCCGAGTGGCTTCTCAGGGTTGGTGTAAGACATGGATGGGAAATGGGGCTTTGAGGCCTTGGGTCCCTCTAGAGAAAAGCTGGTTATTTGTGTCCTTAATAGGGTACTATTGAGGAGATCCAGGCAGAGGCCTGGAGAACTGGCACACCATGATCCCATGTGTCTCCTCCAGGGTAAGGAGGCAGAGCGAGAGCTCAACGTTTGGTGAATGAGGGACTCGCGTCTCTCCCCAGCTAACAGCTGTGCAGTGGCTTCTCAACACGTGTTAGAATAAACTAGAACTCCTATCCACAGTAGCCAAGGCCCTGCATGTTCTGCCCCCACCTCTTTACCTCTCTGACCTCGAGTCTCACCTCTGTTCCTCCCCCTGATGGCTCTGTCCCGGCCACCCCTGCTCTTCTCAGATGTGTCCGGCTGGTTCCAGCTTCACTACCTTCATGCTGCTGTTCCCTCTGCCCGGATCGCCCTTCCTTGCTGCTCCAGCTCCTCCTTCTCGCTCTCCCCAAAAGCCACGGCTCGCCCAGGCGGCTGCATCACTGCATCATCTGACTGATGGCTCAGCACCGATCAGCAGCATCATAAGACCATTTTACAAACATCGCTCTCACGCATCCTTTGTTTGCTCATTTTCTGTCTCTCTCCCCCAGCTGAGCACAGAGACCCTGGCTGTCTTGGTCTCCACTGTGTCCAGAGTCTAGCAAAGGGCCTGGCTCATAGCAGGTGCTCAGTGAGTATGCACTGACTAAATGAATACATACTTAGTGCTGAAGGACCGGGAATTAGCATTTTTGAGCAGCTCCTACATGTCAGCCACAGCATTGTGTCTTTCAACTATCACAAATCACTGCCTGGTCAGAATTATAATCCCCATTTCACAGCTGGGGAAACTGAGGTCTCAGAGTCATGTAGCAACTCTACGGGGTCACTCCAATAGGAAGGGGCAGGTCTTGGATTTGAAGCCAAGCCTCGGGCTGGGGGACATATTTGCTACCTAAATATGAAGTTCCTGAAGGTAGTAGTAGGTTCTTGGGGGCACACGTCTCTCAGAGCTCAATAGCTGGGCACTTGAAATGAGAGCTTCCTGGGGGATGACTTTGCCCCCCAGGAGGGATTCGCCAGGGTCCTGAAATGTTTGTGGTTGTCATGACAGGCAGGGCACGTGCTAATGGCATCTAGGGGTAGAAGCCAAGGATGCTGACAGTATCCCATGATGCACAGTAGGCCCCCCAAATAGTATCAAACCCAAAATGTCCATTGTACCAAGACTGAGAAACCCTGCCTTAAACGGATGCGGTTTGGGGCGCCTGGGTGGCTCAGTCGTTAAGCGTCTGCCTTCGGCTCAGGTCATGATCTCTGGGTCCTGGGATCGAGCCCCGCATCGGGCTCCCTGCTCAGCCAGGAGCCTGCTTCTCCCTCTCCCGCTCCCCCTGCTTGTGTTCCCTCTCTAGCTGTCTCTCTCTGTGTCAAATAAATAAATAAATAAATAAATAAATAAATCTTTAAACGGATGCAGTTTATTGTACATAAACTATACCTGAATAAAGTTGATTTTTTTTAAAAAAGGATTTATATAGCTAGAATAAAAAAGGTCTCATGCCCATCGGGAAGGAAAACAACAGCTCAATAGAAAACAATGACCAGATGATTTAAAAAGGCAAATTAACAGAAAGAGCAACTGGGTGGCTCAGTTGGTTGGGCATCTGACTCTTGATTTTAGCTCAGGTCATGATCTCAGGGTCGTGGGATTGAGCCCCATGTAGGACTCCGCGCTCAGTGTGGAGTCTGCTTCAGATTCTCTCTCCCTCCCCCTCTGGTCCTCCCCCTGCTCCCTCTCCCTCTCTCTCTAAAAAAAAGGCAAATTTTTTTTATCAGAAAAATACGGATTTATCAGAAAATACAGATAGCCAATACATAAATGATAATATGATAAGTACATAATATGATAATCGGATAGTACCTCCATACTTATCATGGAAATGCAAATTGTGACAAGAATGATTTTTCCCCCCATCTCAATGGGAAAAAAAGAATTTTAGTGACAATATCCTGGCTGGTGAGTGTGCACGAAGCAGGTCCTCTCAGTACACAGTCAAAGGGAGTGTAAACTGGCAAAACCCTGGTGTTGATTTGGGAACACTTCCAGGATTTTAAATGGACACGCTTCTCTACCTGAGTGTTCTAGTTTTGTAGCAACGCATCTGGGCATCAAGAGTGCTGCATGAGGCATTGCTTAGAATGGTGAACATTTTGGGGGGAAAAGCTAAATTTCCATGAACATGGGATTAGGTAAATCAACTGTGGTACATCCATCCCATGGAATACTACACAGCAGATCAAAGTTAGGATAAGGTAAATCTCTAAATGCCTACTGTTAGGTGAAAAAAAAAAAGCAAGGTACAAAACCACATTTTAGCCTGTCCCCATGCGGTTAACACAGAACAAATCTGAGGCAGATCCAATGGCGCTTGCCCGTCATCCGTCACCCCGTTTTCTCACTAATAGGACCCTGGTTCTGAAGGGGATGGCAATGGGTCCAAGCAAACGAATCACCTCCCCAACCCCTCTCGCAGGCACGCGAGTACAATGGCGTAGCCACGTGACCCGATTCTGGTCAATGAGAAGTGACTGGAAATTTACCACGTGAAACTTTGGAAAAGCTACCATGTCTTGATCAAAGCGGGGACTCGGTTGGCACACCCCTTGCCCCTTCCCTGCCCTCTTGCCTGGGCTGAGTGGACAATGCCAGACAGGGAAGCAGCCCACTTGAGCTATGGGCCTGAAAGTCATGTATCAAAGTGGGAGACTGGGAACCTGCCCATTGATGATGTCCCTGAATGAATCCACCTCTGGAATTCCTTTCAGACAAGAAACATGGAATCTCCTGCTGGCAAAACCACTGTTACTTGGTACTTGAGGCCAAAGGCAATCCTAGGGAGGCAGGAAACCTACAGTAGGAAGTGTGTTGCTTGCATTTTTTTGCAACGGAACTGTATTCAAGTATTATTTGTATGGTTAGGATTTTTAAAAACTAAGATATATATCAAATATAGCCTATCTGGCTAGAGTCTGGGGCCCCTTGAAATTCCTTTTCAAAATGTGTGTGCCAACTGGCTCAAGTCCTTCTGACCCATGCAAAAATGCCGGGGGTAAATGGAAGGCCACCAAGACACTTTCCCCCTGGGTGCCTGATGTAGAGGTTGGGGTGCTGACTTCACAGGGGAAATTTCGCTCCATTTTCCTGGTAAGAGGACTCCACATCTCTGACCTTGGAAGGGAGGCTCAGGGATCCATCTGGCCAATCTAACCTGGGCTGTCCCCACTTCATAACTGGACCCTGTGGCCCCCCGGCTGAGACAACCCCCCAAGCAGTGGCCCGGCCACCTCTCCCACCTGTTTGTCCTCCTCTTCCCAGAAGCAGGGCTCCCTTTATCTCGGGCCAAAGTCCCCGGGGGAAGAGGATGGAATGTCACCTGTCATCATGGGGTTGATGAGTCACCTCCTACTGGCTGGAGGCCACAGTCAGCCTGACCTCTCCCTTTTGCACCCTAGTCTTCCCTTGTGGGTGGGGAAGGATGGGCACATCGCCCTAAAAATCATGGCACTGACAGCCACCCAGCATCTCTGGGGTGCTGACTTGGAACCAGGCCTTGGGAGATTAAGGACACAGCTTGGGACATGGACCCCTGGGTTCAATCTTGGCTCTAACATGTCCTAACCTGATGGCCTGGGAGGTCAGTTAACCCCTCCTGATCCCCCTTCATGCATTTGACAAATATTTATTGAGCAGGCGCTCCGAACCGGACATGGGGGTGCCGAGGGTGCTGCGGGGACATTCCAGAGCAATCCCACCTTGTGCAGCACAGCGGGCGGAGACATTCAAAACTGGTCACGATGATGATATTAACAAAACTTAAAATTCCACATGTCAGTTGGTGATGGAGAGAAAGGGGGGCAAGGAGTGCTGGTGAAGGGGGCTTATTCATTGCAATGGGGTTGTCAGGGAAGCTCCTGGATACATTCACATCTAAGCGAAGACCCAAAGGAGGTGAGAGAGGAGCCATGTAGTTATCTCTGGGAGGAGAGTCTCAGGCAAAAGGAACAGCAAGTACAAAGGCCCTGGGGCTGCAGCCTGCCTCGTAAGTTCCAGGGGCAGGGAGCTGGCCAGTGTGGCTGGAGGGGAGTGGTCAGGGAGTCAAGGTGGGGGCCGACCATGCAGGACCTATGGACCACTGTCAGGACCTTGTCTTTTACTCTGGGTAACACTCTGGGAGCCCCAGGAGGGTGTTGAACAAAGAGACATGATCTGACTTCCTCTGGTTAGGGAGAAATGGCAGAATGGGGGAGATAGTTTGGAAGGCACTACCATAATCCACGTAAGCACTGGGTGACTCAGCCCGGGTGGGGCTGCCTTCTGAAGACTGATGGATGGGATGAAGGGGGGTTGGGGGTTAGAGACACAGCGAAGTCGGTGAGGACACTCAAGTGTTTGGCCCGAGCCCCCAGAAAGATAGAGGTGGCATTTTCCAGAGCCAAGAGGGCTGCAGGAAGGGCGGGGTCATGTGGGAAGGTAAGAAGTTCTATTTCTTACCTGGATGTCTGAGTTGTTGATTAGGCATGTTGAGTGGCAGCTGGATATTCAAGCCTGAGTTCAGGTGAGACATCCTGGCAGAAGATGTATGTGTGGAGATTTTTGGCATGGGGACGATATTTAGAGACTCAGTGTCTTCATCTGTAAAATGGGGATTAAACAGCATGTGCTCTGCAAGGCTACTGTGAGGCTTGTTAAACATTGACAAGCCCCATGCAGGGAGGAAAATGCAGGTAAATGTCAGCTCTAATAATTCCATACTCTACTCACTGCATCCTCCTGAGGTCATTATCATCGCTATCATCTTTGATTTTACAGATAAGGAAATGGAAGCTCAGAGAGGTTAAGTGACTGATCAAAGGTCACACAGCCAGCGAATGGCACAGCCCGATTCAGAGGCTGTATTTAGAGTCTTGCTCTTGGGGCATCTGGCTGGCTCAGCGGGAACATGTGACTCTTGATCTCAGGGTCGTAGGTTCAAGCCCCACATTAGGTGTAGAGATTACTAGAAAAAAATAAATAAATAAACTTTAGAGTCCTGCTCTTGACCTTCAACCCTTCTGCTTGCATTCCCAGCACCAGGCCCTTGGATCCTGGACTGCCTAGTCCGGGGGAGCTCCCTGACAGGAGGGGCGGTAATTGTGAGTGGAAATGCCTCCGGGGCAGCCCAGGATCTGAGCCAGCCCCACCAGGGGCACTCACCAAATAGGAGGATTACTGTGGCCGCGTAGCCTTCTGGTTAAAGGACTTGATCGCCTGAGTGATTGAGCTCCGCTCCTCAGTAGCTATGTGACTCTAGAGCTAAGACTCATCCCCCTTGTGCCTCAGTTTCTCCAGTGGAGATACAGGATGACAGAGGCTGTTGGGAGGACTGAATGGGTGGGTCCATGCCCAGGAACATAGTGGGTGCCTAATAAAGGCAGTCTGCTGATAACCCTGGGGTGGCTCCAGCTCACCCAATGTCTTTTGCAGCCCCTGGGAACACACGTTTAGTGGAAAGTGAGCTGGAGCAGGTTCTTTATTTCCCACTATTTTAAAAAGTAACAAAAGTGGGGTCGTCGTAATGTATTATTATTATTTCTCTGACGTTCTATGGCCACCGAGGCCCCCGTCAGCCCCCATTTCCCTCCCCCGTCCTGGTAGAGGGACGATCTGGCATCACAGAGAGAGCCCTCAGACCCAGGGACAAACCCGGCTCTACCCCTTCCTTGCTGTCCACCCCAGGAGGGTCACTCAAGCCTCAGTTTCCTCTTCTCTTAAATGGGGCTAATACTGGTGCCCAGCTCGTGAGATCGTTGCTGAGTTTCAGACAGATGCGCCATGCAAGGCCATGGGTATTGGAGGATCACAAAAACAAGCAAGCAAACCAAAGAAATAACACACGCAAGCCAGGGTGGGGGATGCAGGGGATGCGGGGGATGGAGGGTCGGGGATCAGATCCTGCTCGGTGGCCAGTCCCCACTCCTCTCTGTGCCTCATTTCTATGTAAGCTGGGATGCTGCGAGCACCAGTAGGGCTGTGGTGGGCATTTAATGAGATAGGCCACGGCGAGTCGGAGCAGCGGTTGACACACGGGAAGAGCTCCATGAGTATCAGTCACTGTTGTCGCTGTTCTCACGGACGCCAGGGGAGGTGCTCGCAACCTCCAGGGGCTAATTCAGAGAGCCCCGTCCTCCGAACCGACGGGCAGGCAGCCCCAGGCTCCTCCAGTTGGCCCCCCGGCTGGGGAAGATTGCTTCCTTCCTCTGGTTTGGGTGCCAGGCAGGCCCAGAAACCGCCTGATGTCAGCAGGGCCAGCCTGCCCTCTGATGGGGAGGAAGTGGGCGGGTGCCCTGGGCACAGATGAGCCAGGCAGACGTGGCCCGAGGCGGCACAGTCAGGGCTGATGTGGGCATCACACACCCGCTGCTTACGGAGCTGGCCCCGACCCGGTTTGCCCACGCTGGGCGGCTTCCTGGCAGTGCGGGGTCAGCGTGGGGCGATCCAAGGTGGACTGGGGTCAGGGCGGGCGGTCTGTCCCACTTCTCACAATACAGCTGAGGATTGGTTCCCCAGGGCTCCACCTTCAGGAAGGGCCGGGGACACGGTGGGGATGCTGGCGGGGGTGGGGGTGGGGGCACCAGAGCGTGTGCATGCGGATGGGGGTGGCTGCGTGTCTAAGCACGTGTGAGAGTGTGAACGTACAGCTTTAAGAGGGCGAGCGAGCATGTGTATGTGTGTTCACGTGGGTGTGGGTGTGAGTAGGTATCTGTGTGCTGTGTGTACAAACACGTTTGAGCATGTGAGCGTGTGTTTGCGTGTGTGAATAACAAAATGAGTGTGCATAATTGCATGTATATGTGAGCGTGTGTCGCAGGGTCTGGACCTCCAGGTCAGGTGTGTCCGAGTGTGTGTGGGGGAGCATTGAGTGTGCGTGTGTGTGCACTATTGCGACACGCTCTGCATGGAACCCCTTCTGCGAACAGAGCCTTGCACCATCGCTTGAGACTGTTCATAGATGGGCGGGTTCAGCGGATCGATGCATTTAGAATCTTATCTGAAGTGGCCGAAGAGCTCCCGGGGAGGAGGGAGGAGATAAAATCTTCACATGGCCCTCGACCGAATGTCAGCTGCAAATACCTGGGCCAGCAGACCCAGCCCTGATTGCTTCAGCTTCTCATCCCACCAGCAGCGTCCAGGAAGGGCTTGACCTGGGGGCCATTTTAAGGCAGCTTCCCAACCAAACCAGAACATTGTCAGCCTTTTTAATCAGCCAGTAATCTTAGCAAACATTCCTTCCTTCATTCATTCACCAGTATTTCCTGAGCACCCACGGTGTTCCAGGCATGGTTCCTGGCACTGGGGATGCAACGGAGAACAAGACAGATAAAAATCCCTTTGCTCGTGGTGCTAATATACTAGGGACCAAATCGACCATAAAATAAGTGAACAGCAGATGGAGAGGGTTGATTGGTAGTATGTGCTATAGATAAAAATAAAACAGGAGAGGTAGAGAACACCAGATGGGTTTGCTGTTTTTAAAAGGTTGGTCAGCTAAGACGTCAATGGGAATATGACATTTGAGCAAAGATTTGACGGAGCTGAGAGGTGAGCCCTGTGGATGTTTTGGGGGAAAAGCATTCTGAGCAGAGGGCATAGCAAGTGCAAAGGCCCTGGGGTGGGCACATACCTGATTTGTTCAAGGAAGAAAACCGTGCCCGGGTGGATATCCTGGGGTGTGTGTGTGTGTCTGTGTAACTGGTTATAAAAGCAAAGAGTGCTCATGGAAAGATCAAAAAATAGAGAATGTATAAAGGAGAAATGAAAATCCATAGTAACTGGAGTGGGGAGGAGGGAGATGGAATAAGGATCAGGGGTGTCTGTTGTACAGTTTATTCAATAATCAAAGCGATTCTCCATTTTGACAAGGTAACATCAAAATGGCGCAGCTGTGTCCGAACCTCTCGGCCACAGCAAGATTCCAGCTTGGTGGCTCTCACGCCAGCCCTGAGCCCATCTGCTCACATAGTATGTGCTTGTTGTGTCCTCCCAGTTCCCTGAGGCCTGAAGGGGAAAGGGTAGATGGGCGCAAACCCCCCGATGCAGAGGCTGAGCCCCCAGTGGCCCCAGAATATGACCGCGTTGCCTCTTCCTCCTCCTGCTTTTATGAGCTGTGAAGGAGGCTTGTCCCGCGTTGCACAATTGCTCCTTAATTGTCATTTCCTCTCAGTTATGAATTATGTCATGGATACGGCCACTCACGTTATTAAACTTCCACCGAGGCCTTATCGTCTGGACCCCGGCCAGCAACCCGGCCTGACCTACTTTCCCACCGGATTTCAAAACCGCCTCCCTCATCCTCTTGTTGGACTTTTCCTAAGGAGAGTTCTCCGTGCCCAAAAACTTGCCGCTAAAAATAAAAACTAGAACGGGACAGGGCAGGGCAGGGCGGGGGGGGGGGGGGGGGGGGCACAGCTGGCCCCGTGAAGGAAGGCCTGAGGCTGAGAGCAGCCCCCTCCACTTGGCCAAGCTCCTCCCTGCCCGAAGTTTCCTTAGGCAGCCTGTCCTTGGGACACACAGGACAGGCTGTGACACAGGCCATAGTCAAGGGTCCCCTGGCCGATTGGATCTAAACTCCTTGTTTCTCAGTCACGGACGGGAGGACTGACTTTAGAGTCAGGCCAACCTGGGTTCGAATCGTGCCTCAGCTGCTGGCCAGCTCATTCATTCATTCATCCCACGCATATATTGAGTATCTCCTGAATGCTGGCACGGTGCCGGGCACTGGGGAGATATCCGAGAAGGAGGCAAACACAGTTCCTACCCTCAATAGAGCTTCTAACCCAGTAGACAGAGATGGGCATGAAACAGTCACTTTTGTGATAAGAGCCATGAAGGAAACAAGACAATGCAGTAGGCTGGATGGTGATGGGGACAGCATTCACTAAGATGGTCAAGGAGGTCTCTCTGAGCAGGGGAGGTCACTTAAGCCAAGACCCCATGAATGAGAAGAACCATGTCTGGGAAGCAGTGCTGGATGAGGGTGAGGCCAGGGAGCGACCCAGTGAGCAGAATGTAAGGGGACACTTGCTCTCGGTCTCGTTCAAGGGCAGGTTGGCACTTAAGAGTGAGTGCTTCCTTAAACTTTTCACCCTGGGCATCTCACTCGTCTCAACCTGGGCCTAGACCTGCAGCTAAGGAGAAGAATCCAAAGAGGGGAGCACAAGTGCAAAGGCCCTGTGGTTGAGAATGCGGCTGGTGTGATGGGGCAGAGGAGCCAGGGATGAGAATGGCATTGTAAAGCTGGTGGGGGCAGATCAAGGAGGTTCTTGAAGGCCACGGTGAGGATTTGGTGAGAGACAGGGCTATATTTTGAGGATAGAGCTGCTGGTGCTTGAGGACGAATTGATATTTTCAGGGGAGGTGGGGAGGAATCAGGATGCGCCCCGGGCTGGATGGATGGTGATTCCGACTGACCTAGAGGAAACTGTCAAGTGCTTCATCCTCCCTGAGTCTTTTTTTCTTCATCTGAGAAGTAGGGATAACACCAATGTCCCCAGACACCATATCAACCTTAGCTCGGAGCCTGGCATGCAGTAAATGCCCTTCTGACGGCCCGGCCAGGCTTAGTGATTTGCCTGGAGTCACCTGGCAAGTTGATGACACAGTTGGGTCTCGAACCCAGACCCTGTTCTGCAGGGCGCGCCGCAGCAGGCAGGGCTGGGCCTTGGCACACGACTCTCTAGAAGTGCAACCTCCCAGCCAAACAAGCCTCGGTGGCAGAGGCCCATTTTTGTTCTTTCTGAATTGTGCTTATGCGTGGGGCTGTTTATCTAACTTGGCTGAAGTTGGAGGCCTGGGCCTGTAAACATATCTTTTTAATTATACAAATGGAACATATTCATGGAATAAAAATTTGAAAATGCTAATAAGCAAAAAAAAAAAAAAAAAAAAAAGAGAGAGAGCGAGAGAGAGAGAAACCAAGTGTCTAAAATAACACAGATGCACCAAGACGCACGTATACGGACCTAGGGAGCTTCATTGTGGGGTCTTTGACATGGTAAAAGCCTGGAAACAACCTGAATACCCGAGAATAGGGGACTTTTAGCCAAGTAAATGAAATAGTATGCTAATATCATGCAACCAATGAAGTGAATGAAGCAGATCTCTGAGCACGGAGTTGGAAAAACCACCAAGATGTAATGTAAACGGAGAAACACAAGATGCAAATAGTGATTATAGAACACCACAGTGTTGTGTGCGCACGTGTGTTTTAAGGAGCGAGGGGGCAATACACGTCCATATTTGCTGCAAGAGCACAGACCATCTCTGGGGGAGGCAGGAGGCCCTGGTAGCTGAGACTGTGCAGGGAGGACCAGTGAGTCAGAGATGGGAGGGAGGTGACTCCGCTCCTTGTCCTTTTGCACCATTGGAAACTTTTTGGTTTTCTATTGCCTAGTGTGTGCCTGTCTTCTGCAAGACGTTTGAGGGATGTTTGCAAGATCAGAGACTCCCCTCTTTGATTCAGGGTTTTCCAAAAGCCTTGGGATAACCTCAGCCAGTGCTTCCTAAAAGCCTCAGGGCGAGCCCGGGATTGCAGCGAGGTGCCTGTGGGCCCTGGGGCCTGGGGAGGAGGCTGCAGCCTTCCTGACCTGCCTCACTCTGAGCAATTTCTCTTTTATCTTTTTTTATGGGTTAGACAACAAGTCAAGGTTCGGCTATAAAAGGGTTTTACCTACTTTGAAATGAAATATTTGCAAAGCTTTGATCTTGAGTAATCCCATTCCACTGATGAGAAGACAGGAGCCCAGAAAGGAGAAAGAGAAGACAGTCCCACAGTCAGGCAGACCCATTTCTGGCTGAGAGCCTCAGGGGGTAAATCTGCCTCCTGGAACCTTAGCCTCCCTCTTCAAACCCAAAATCCAACCACCTTCGTTAGTCAGAACTCTCCACAGATACCTAACGTGGAAGAAGACCCTGAGTCCTTAGTCCTTTTGGTCCTAGCAGAAAGATCCCAGGAAATCATACTGCTTCTCTCTCACCATCTGATTTCCCAGGGGAACAAGAGTGACCCTCCTGCCCCCCATTTCACCCAAGTCCAAGATCAGGCATATCTCAGTTTATCAGAAGTCAACTCACTGCAAAACTCAGGTATTCATTAACATGCATTCAAATGCAATACAGGAAAACCCGAAGCAAATTGGCTTAACCATTAAGAAAATGCATCTCATATGGTCAGAAACCAGAAACAGCGTGGTGGGTCCATCAGGCATGCATTCAGCTGCAAGTAAGACAAAACCTGACCATTAGTCGGTCTCCTATACTAGAAACCCAGGGGTAGGCACCCAGGGCTGAGGCGGTGACTCAGTGATACCACGGGAGGCCCAGGTTCTTTCCCACTTTCTGCCCGGCCCTCTTGTCCTCATGGTTGGTCAAGGCTGCAAGATGGCCACTCCACCTCCAGCTGATATCTGCATTACAGGCAGGAAGAAGGGGCAAGAGGCGAGCAGCATGCCCACCATGTTGGTCTCTCTTTTAAAAGCTTTCCCAGGAACCCCTCTTGGCAAATTTGGGTCATACCAGGATCACATGGCCACTCCCAGCTGCGAGGGAGTCTAGAAGAGTGGGTGCGTTCAGCTACCCCTGTCACCCCAAATACAACCAGAGTTCCGTAAACAAAGACACAAGGGAAAGTGGGTATTGAGCAGGCACAAGTCCTGCAAGGCTTGTTAGCTCAAAGATTCAAAGATGTTATCAGGGACGTGTGTTTTTTCTCTTTTTCTACACTACCATCAGCAGTGTGTGGGCTTCTGTCCTGAGACTTGATTTATCTCATCGGGCTGGGGAGGGGGACCTTGAAGATGAATATTCTCCAGGAAGAGAAGGGAGAACAAAGAGAAACCCATTCTTGGCCCGTCCCTGTATCCACGCCTCTTGACAGGAGATCTGTGGCCCCTCCCACAGAGGGGCGGAGCATACCCCCCTTGAGTTCAGCCACGTGACTTGCTTTCGCCAATCCAGTGAGACGAAAGTGACCGTGCATCCGTTGGTGACCAGGCTTTAATAGAACTTGCGTGCTCACACCTGATTCCTGCTCTTCTGCCACCGTCACCTGACACACCCGGGATGGCCCACGGGTCCCAGAAAAAGATGAGAGACGTGAAGCAGAGCAGAGCCACACCAGCCAGGCCAGCCCGGGTCTGCTGACCTCCCGCTGAACAGCGCTCTGTGAACGGGTCCGGCCGAGACGAGCAGAGCCGCCTGGTCAAGCCCACCCCGGGTCGGCTGACCGGAACCCTTTCCATATTCAAGAGAATAAATGGTTCAGAGTGGTTTGTTACGCAGCATGATTGCAGCTGTGGGTGACGGATACTTGTAGTGGGACTGGAGATGAGATCGCCGGGCGTTGAGGAGAGGACGGGACAGAAGAGTTCTGGTTAACAGAGGTGTGGCTGATGTTGCGGAGTCCTCAAGCCCTGTCAGCTCTTCTCCTGGCGGAGAGGACCCTCTTTAATTTGAGGGACCGTCAGCCGGTGTGCTCGAGGAGGGGGCTCCCTCTCCAGCCTGAGGAGATCAGTGCAGTCTCAGGATGGAAGCTCTGAGCAGAGGAGGGACGTTGGGAGTCCCTCAGGATTCCCTCGCTACCTCAGCTCCTTCTCTGCACCCCGTCTCTGACTCAGGGCCATTCTGGAGCCTTCAGTCCCCACCTTGGCACCAAGAATCTCCAAATCGGTACCTCCACACCAGGCCTCTCTGCCGAGTCCCCCTGCCAACTGGACGCCTTCCCTTAGACCCCTCACAGAACCCCAACCCCTTCTCCTGCTCTGACCCTGGTACCCCCAGACTTCCTCCTTTGTTTCCAATCTCATGCATTCTCCTCCTGGCCATTGCTCAGTCCAGGAACCTGGATGTCAGCTAATCCTCTTGTCTCCACGCTCCCCGGCTCGCTACGGCTGGTACTTCTAGTGACCATTTGCTTGTGCTTAACCACATGCCAAGCGTGAGGCTAAGCCTCACACACAAAGCATCTGGTTTAATCCCTGAGACGTCCCCACCAGGGAGGCACAGACATGAAGTCTGTCTTCCACACAATCTCTCTGGTGGCCCACGCACGGGGCACAACTCACACTCAGGGCATGTGGCCTTTCTCAGAAGCTGTAGTGATCGTTCCTACACCAAGTGATCATGTAAGTCCCCGGTTTAAAAGTCCTTTATGATTCTCATTGTCCTGTGATCTGAGCTAACCCCTTTGGTGTGAAGTGGTTGGCCCCAAGATTCTTGCATTTATTCACACAAAAAAAGAAATTATGGAGCTTACTCAATGTGCCAGGCAGGTTCCAGGCACCAGAGAAACACAAAAGTCCTCAGGAACTTAGGTCCCATGATAATAATCAAAAGAATAAATATCTAAGATGTTGGGCAGTAACAAAGAGCTATGAAGAAAAATTAGGTGGGATAAGAAAACAGTTATTTTGAGAAAGACACTTGTGGTGGGGGTTAGGGATGGCCTCCCTGATAAGAGGTACTGCAGTGAAGGAAGCAAGAAGACAGCAAGTGCAAAGGCCCTGAGGCAAAGGGGCTTGGTGGAGGCCAGTGCAATCTGCAGGAGAGATGAAGGAGGAGAAGGCAGAGGAAGGGAGGGAAGACCAGGCAGACAGAGGCCTGGTAGGCCACAGGAAGAACTTGGCTTTGACCCTGAGTGAGAAGGGAACCATGGGAGGGTTTTGAGCCAAGGAGGGACGTGACCTGACTTAGGTTTTCACAGGATCCCTCTGGCTGCGTGTGGATAACAGTCTGCCCGGGGGCCCGGGCAGAAGCAGGAAGCAGGGTTTTGCAGGCCCGGTGACGCTTAGGTCAGAGAGGGGATTCAGGTGTGTGAGTGTGGTTCTCAAAAAGCACAGGAAAAAAAAAAAAGCACAGGAAAACCAAACAGGATTTTCAGGTTAACTCAGAATCTCCCAAAAGATGGACACCAGCAGCATGCCTGAGCCCCAGGTACGCCGGGCCACCAGCCTTTTCTGCAGCATCCTCAGGAGATGCTGATGCTGGGTGTTGGTGCTGCCACTGGGCTTCCCCTGTGCCCACCACCTGGCTGTTCTGGCCAGTGCTGGGCAAGGCATGCATTCTCAGCACACGCAGTGTGGCCCGGGCGACCGGTGACCGAGCTCCCCGCAAAGATGCTGACGACTGAACCAGAGAGCAAACCCCGCCGCTCCCAATTCTGCAGAAACAAACCCTGCGTGGTATCCCCCAGCACCAAGCTCCCTTATCTTGCTGCACAATCCTTCAAAGAATAACACGGCGTATTTGTGTCTGCGGTTTGGGTTCCCAAAACCTGCGACATCAGATAAGTGTGATGCTCATAAAAATGAACAACATCACGGAGAGGAAAAAAAAAAAAAAACACCACCAAAAAGAAGCCCCTGGTTTCAGTCTCGACTTCCTTTCTGGGGAGGAAGGGGCAATGTCTGGTTGAGGTTTTGCTCTGAGGGCTGGGGCGGGGGGGGGCGTGGGGGGGGGCCGGGGAATGACGTGCTGCCCGCTCCTGAGCGGGGTCACATCTCAGCCTTCCACGTTTGGGGCCTCCGAGCCTTAAACTCTCCCCTGCAAAACAGAAGTGATAATCTCTACCTCTCAGAGCTGCCACTGAAAAGTGATTTTTAAAACACCGACAATGGCTAATCTTGGGATCAGTCACGTGCGCTGTAGAGGCCACTTACTCGGGGTGATCTTCACCCTCACGAGGGGTATAGTTAGGAAGATCTTCTCTGGTTTCCAGGCAGGGAAATTGAGGCTCCAAGTGGGAAAAGAAGGTGGTTATAGAACACGATGTGTGGCCACTTTCGTTTTTCTGGAAAATGTAAACACGTAAAATAGAAATTAAGTACGTTTTTATGTACATATTATATAAAAATATAGTTAGGTGAAAAAGTTGGCAGTTACAGACGCCCAAATGTCACAGTGGTTTTCCTGGGTGTCACAGCTGCCTCTTTTCCATCATTCAGGTCTTAGCAGAATGTCACCTCTGCTGAGAGGCATTTGCAAGCCCCTGTCTACAGTGGTCCTCTGGTCTCTCTTGATCCCGTAGACTTTCTTCGTCTCCTCATGCATCAGTCGTCACTGCGATGTGCCTTGGCTTTTCATGGTTCTGGGTTTCTCATCTGTGTTCCCCGCTAGACCGTAAGACCCACAAAGCAGGAGCCGGTCCCATGTGCCCCATCCACAGCTCCTTGGGCCGTGCCTGGCCCCAGTTGGCCTTGAGAGACATTCCCCAATCAATTGACTGTATTTTCTAATATTTTTAAAAATTCGCTTTTTAGGGGCGCCTGGGTGGCTCAGTTGTTTAAGTGTCTGCCTGTGGCTCAGGTCATGATCCCAGAGTCCTGGGATGGGGCCCCACGTAGGGCTCCCTGCTCGGCGGGGTGTCTGCTTCTCCCTCTCCACCCCCCATCCCCCGCTCATGCTCACGCGCGCTCTCTCTCTCTCTCAAATAAAGAAAATCTTTTAAAAAATAAATAAATCTGATTTTTAAAAAGCAAACCATCTGGGTTAGGTTCCATTTATTATTTCAAGTGTTGGTCAAAAATGAGCCGGCGGGAGACTCCGCAGGCTTATCTGGCCATGAGTGAAGGAAGTGGGTGCCCTGCCTTCCCACAGGGTGGGTCAAGCGGCGAACATCCCAGACTTTCTCAGCCCAGACTGCCCAGAGTTGCCTGGCCCTGGAGATCTCTCCGCCTGGGACAGGGTTATCTCTGAATGACAGCATGCTGAGTCTCCGCATGGGGTGAGGCCGCCCTGAATCTCAGGGGGGCAACAGGGAGCCCCCCAGGCCAAACGCAGCCCACAGGAGGCGTTCCTTGGCCCGTGCAGTTCCAACAGCTTGGAATTTTGCCATCATTTGAAAATCAACTTTGGAAGAAAACTAAAGCATCTTCCTAAGGGGCACAAAATAAGATGAGACTAAGTAAGACGGGAAGACTCCACATCCTTAATGACGACAATGTGCCAACACATATAAACTTAATGCAATTTCAAGTAGTGGCCCACGGGGACTTTTCATTGGATAAACTAATGTCGGGGCTTACAAAGAAAAGTATGAAATAGAAGAAGGGTGGGAAGGACTATGGCAAAGGTGGTATTTCAACTCGCTGGGAAAAATAGAATATTTAATCCAGGGTGCCAGCTTAGTACAGTATCAGTTTATTTATTACTAAAATAAAATAGAATCCTGGGGCACCTGGGTGGCTCAGTCGTTAAGTGTCTGCCTTTGGCTCAAGTCATGATCCCAGGATCCTGGGATCGAGCCCCGCATCGGACTCCCTGCTCGGCGGGAAGCCTGCTTCTCCCTCTCCCACTCCCCCTGCTTGTGTTCCCTCTCTCGCTGTGCCTCTCTCTGTCAAATAAATAAAATCTTAAAAAATAAAAAATAAAATAAAATAGAACCCTGTCTTACACCATATTTAAAAAATCCAGAGATTTCACATGAAACCTCTGGAGTTCTGACTTGCCTGAAAACCCTGGCAACAATGGGCCCTCCTTTTCCCAAGACAGCCATGGGCTGGTGCTCAGTCGAAACTCGGGGGCATTCTGATTCACCGGAGTCCCCACCACTCCCTACTGTCTCCCACCTGGTGTCTTGCCCGGGCCCTGAGGTCACTGGAGTTTGTAGCCCCTGAACTCGGGTCTGGGCACAGCAGAGAGGTCCAGGGAACATTCCTGGGAAGCTGGATTTCTGCTGTTAGGTACCTTTGCGCTCACTTTTCGAGGCGGAAATACAAATCTGGAGGAGGAATGTGGCTCGAGGAGCTGTTAAGAGTGTGGAGCTGGGAAAAAAAAAAAAAAGAGTGTGGAGCTGGGAGTCAGAGAGGCTTGAGCCACCTGTGAAGAGTGGCTCCAGGGCCTCTGTTTCGTCCTCTCCCAGTGGGGATAGTAAGAGCTGTCACTCATCGTCTGCAGAACCTGTGCCGTTGTTCCCGTGAAATGCTCGGCCCAGGGCTCAGGGCAAAGCTGCGCTGGGGAAACCTTCTCAGCTTTGGGGTTCTTGGTTCTCAGGCTTGTGAGAGAGAGAAGGAAAAGAGGAGGAAAAAGGAGGGAGGAGGTGGGCAGAGCAGAGGATTTGCTTTGATCTCCTTGTTCCAAAAAGGAGGGGGAAAAAATAAACAGCCCTGGGCTCCTTTGATTCTACCGCCTGCTAGAACTCTGGAGCTGGTAAGAACTGGCCAAATTTGAATTGGGCAACTCCCCACCCACCCCCCTGCCAGCTTTTCCCTGGGCGTTTAGATTCAGGGACCCCAAAACCTGCCCGAGGCGTCCCCATCAATTCTCTTGTCTCCTTCTCCCACAAAGGAGACTCCATGGTGGGGGGGAATGGACAGGATCTCCCCACCACGGAACCCCACATACGAGACGAGAGAAGGGGTTTGGAAAGGGACCCCCTGAACACGTTAGCAACCCAGCCCCCCAGTCCAGGAAGCAGCCCTCAAACAGAGGATTAGTGAAAACTGTAGCTCTCAGGCATTTGCCCTGCCGGTGAAGTGGGTACGAGGAGGGTGAGGTTCTTGGTGAAGAGCGGAAACCTCTCCCCACCCAGTGGCTGGTGGAGCCACATGGCACAAGGGTTCCCAGTGTGGCTTTGAACCTGTCCTACTTATGCTTTGTGGCTTTGGGCAAGTGACTTCATCCCACCCAGCCTCTCAGTTCCCTCAGCCGTCCTAGCCCCCCTGCCCCACAGGATTGTTAAGGGTTAAGTGAGCCCGTGTCTGTCAAGTGCCTGGCGCACAATGGGTCCTGTCCTTGGGCACTATTATTTTAAAACGGTTTAGGGAGGAGCGCCTGGGTGGCTCAGTCGGTTAAGCATCTGCCTTTGGCTCAGGTCATGATCTCCAGGTCCCCAGATCGAGCCCTGCGGAGGGAATCCCTGCTCAGCAGGGAGTCTGCTTCTCCCTCTCCCTCAACCATTCCCTCTGCTTGTCCTCTCTCTCTCTCAAATGAATAAATAAAATCTTTTTTAAAAAAATGGCTTTTATGGAGTCCCAGCCCAGCCTCGGGTGCGGAGGCTGAAAACTGCCCATGTCTCAAGTCCAGAAGGCTGAAAGATGACCAGTTGTTTGAAATCTCTAAAGGCACCAAGGGCCTTTGGTCAACAAGGTCGGGACTTGGCGCCTGTTTGAAGTTGGAAAGAGGCAAATTCAGAACAAAGTTTAGCGGACAGAGGACACTTCCTTCATGTTACCCGCAAGGTTGCCCCGGCCGGTGACCCTAAGAGCTTCCCCAGGACTGATAAATAGCTGAGGCCTAAGGCACAGGGGCCAAGAGAATAGTTTCTGGGGCAGAGGCTCCTTCCCAAGTCTGGCGAATGTGGCCTGCGTGTCCTGGCCACAGCGTCTCCACCTGTGACATGGGGCCAGTAACACCAGCCTCAGAGGTTTTGAGGATAGAATATAGGACATTGAGTTGGTGCTCTATGAATGAGTGAAAGTCTTCCGTTAGCCTCACACTTAGGGTAAGGCAGGGAAAGCAGGGGTCAGTGGAGGAACTGGATGGTTTTCAGTTCCTCCTTAGTAAGCCCCAGCCTCATTCCACATCAGTGGCCCATCCACGGCCACAGGAGGCAGGTGCTTGCTCTGCTTTGTGCGGTGCTGAGTCCCCGGGGCCAGAATGGCACCTGGCATAGGCCAGAATGTGTGAATCTGAGGAGTGCACCGAGAGGCCAGGTAACCTGTCCCAGGCCACACAGCGCACCTGACTGCCTGGAGTCACAGCCAGAAGTGGAGCTCAAGTCCTCTGGCTTCAGTCTGCCCCTGCTCTTTGCTGAAGCCCGCTGTCCCTTTCTTGACTACCCTCTGTCCAGGCTTCCCCCACCTGGCAGAGCTGGCCGGGGAGCTCTGTCTGGCCCCTGCACAGATACCCCAGCCTCTACTCCCCTCAGCGAGGACATGCCTTCCTTCCCCTGGCAGGGCCTGAGGTCAGGAATCCACAGCCTATGGGCCCTGTCTGGCCTCAGATGTGTTCTGTGTGACCTCACGCACAGCGTGTGTATATATACATGTGAGTAGGGGCTTTCCGCCTCATAATTTTATATCATTTGCTGATTCTTAAAAATTGGAGATGTCGCCTAAACCCAGGATTTCCAGATTCTTTTGGAAAGTCAACAGCTCTGGCCACCTGGGCCTACTTCTCCTTCGGCACCGGTTGGCGGGAGTAGTGTTATGGGTCCTCCCCACCCCGGGTCCCCATGTCCAAGGCTGGCCCACTTCATCATCTCTGGGCCTGCCCTCTCTTGCCCAGTAACCTTCCCCCATAAGGGCCCCAGGCTTACTTCAGAGAGACCCAGGCTACCCACTCTTCCGACCACCATGCTACATCTCCTCAGCCCACTCTTGGCCCTGCAGCCTGGAGTGCTCTCAGGCAAAGCCCAAAAGGGTGGGCTCGGGGTTCATGGTAGGTGGAATGAGGGCTCCGCAAAGATGTCCACGTCCTGATCCCCAGGACCTGAGAACATGTGATCTTACACGGCAAAGGGGACTTTGCAGATGGGATAAAGTTAAGGGTCTTAGGATGGGAGATTAACCTGGGTGATCCCGTAGGGCCAACGTCATCACAGGGTCCTTTTAAGAGGGAGGCAGGAAGGTCCCAGTCAGAGAAGTTGATGTGTCAACAGAACAGAGGTCAGAGCCAAGGACTGTGGCCTCTGGAAGCTGGAGAAGGCAAGGAGCAGAGCCTCCAGAAGGAACACAGCCCTGCTGACACCTGGATTTTAGCCATGTGAGACCCATTTGGGACTTCCAACCATTTGTGTTGTTTTGGGCCACTGAGTTTCCCATAGTGTGTTGTAGTTGCAAGGGGACACATAACCGGGTTTAAATCCTGGGGCGGCCGCGTAACTGGCTGTGAGCACCTGGGTGGGTGAGCCAGGGTTTCCCCGTCTGAAAAGGAGGGACATGGGAGCCCCCTCCGGGGCGGGTGTGAGCGCTAAGTCGGTGATGCGGGTGAAGCCCAGAGCGCACCCTGACAGCTCGTGACCGCACTCTGAACATCCCGGGAAGCTGCCTACTAAGAGGAGAGGCCCAGTCCAGCCACCCTCCCCTCAGCCCCCAAAGCCATCTCCCTCACCAGCGGTGCCTTCCGGAAGCCCCGCGGTGCCCAGGTCGGGAGGTTTGGTGCCCAGCTTATTCCCATGAGTCCTCAGGCAGGATGAGCTCTGCCCTCCCTTCCAATAGCCTCCAATGGGGAAGGCCAAGTACACGGTCACTCTCCGGCCAGAGCCAGTGGGAACAGGACGTCCTGGTCCTCTTGTCCTGGCCAGGCCCAGCAAGCTATTTTTGGGCATGTTTATTGATGGGACGCCGGTGCCCGGCTGGACTCCTGATTCAAGAGGAAGGCCTCAGGCTGGCCTAGGGCTCTGCTTCTCCAGGCCCTTCCCTGCCCTGGGGCAGCCATCATTCGTGTCCTGTCTACACCCTAGGACATGTGTGTGGTCTGAGCTGGCTGGCTCTGGGAAAGGCAGGGGGGCCCACTGGTGTGGATGGATGCCGAGGGTCACACGGACTACTCTTTCCCCAAATTCTGGAGCCTGGTTTGATTCACAGGAGACAGAACCCAGAATGAACACATGAACACATTTTGAGGGCAGATGTAAGTTCAAATCCCAGCTGTGTCCCCCACTAGCAGTTTTAACTTGGGCAAGCCTGGTCCACTCTCCGAGGCTCTGTTTCCCTGTGTGTAAAATGCAATTGATAATAATCCTCACTCCCAGGGAGGGAATGAGGCTTAAATGAGGTAGTGTGTGCAGCTCAAAGCCTGGCATAAGTAAGCGCTCGTAATTAATAATAGCATTACTAATAATGATTGACAGCTGACATTTATTGGGAGAGTATCATGAGCTAGGCCCTGGGCTCAATTATTGACCTATGTTATCTCAGCTTCATCCCTAGTAATTGCTGGGCGCAGGTGAGTGACATGGTTATAGATGCCATTATTAGCCCTTTGTATGGATAAGAAAATTGAGGCTCAGAAAGACCAATGACTTGCCCAAGATCACACAGCAAGTACGTGGCAGAAAAGCCTGCCTTGAACTCAGACCCGAACTGGGGACAGGGTGGGCCCCAAGTCCCAGGGACAGACCCCTTGTCCCCCGTGCCTCTTCCCAGAGGATGGTCACAAAGGTCCTGTAAACACCCGAGCTCCCTGCCATGCCTTGGTCACCTCGGTCATCCCTCAGTCCCGGGAAGTGAACGTCTGGTCCTTCTGCATGATGGGAATCCAGAAACCAAAGGTTCCAGAATATTTTTTTAACCCTCCTCCCTCCCCTCAGGGTTGTTTTGTTTTCCTGGCTCATTGGCATAAATTCTCCAAGACACTGGCTGGGTTGGCCAAGGCTCGGGCTGACTTGGAGGGGGTTTTGCTGTGTATGCTGGGAGCGGGGTGCACGAGGCTCTGAACCCCATGCAACATACGTAAGGGCAGAAGGGGATGAAGCGTTTCCTTCCTAAGGTGTTCTCTGTGGCCTACACCTGCTCACAATTCACCCCAGCACCCTCAGGGCACCCTCCAGCCTCCTTTGGTAAAACAAACAGCCCTTTCCCAGATCTGCTCTTCTGCCTCTCTAGCCTCTCCCACCCTGGCCTTCCCTCCCACACCATTCTACAAAAAGGTTATACTTGGCCTTTGCCCTTGCTGTTCCCTCCTGCAGAATGCTGTTCCTCCATTCTCCACCTGCCAGATGCCTCTCCTTAAACTTTACAACTTCTTCAGTGTAAGGCCTTCCCAGAACCCTCCTCAACCCACAGCAGCACTTCCCCTGGCTTGGGGGTGCTGTAGCAAAAGAAAGACACTGCTTCTAGAACTACCTTGTGCTCCGGACTCCAGTGCCCAACTGGCCGGTTGACACCTCCACCTGGGTACCACCCCCTCCAAACATCACAAAACAGAGCCCTCCGATCCCCCTCCTAGGTCCTGGTCCCGCCTTCTAGTCTCATCTCAGGAGATGGTGCCCCCCCACCCCCCACAGGCGCTCAGGCCAAAACCTGGGGAGCATATTTGACTCCCTGTTCCCTCACCCCACACATCCCATTCATCAGAAGTCCTCTTGACTTGACTGCCAAACACATTCTGAATCCGTATTCTTGTCACCTTTATAACCACCATCCTCACCTGCCTGGAATGTGATCCTGGCCTCCTCCCTACTCTCCCAGCTTCCAGCTTTATTCCACTCCACCCACCACAGTCAGAGGAAACTGTTTAAAAGATAAATTAAGTCTGCCATTCCCCTGCTCAAAACCCTCTAGGACTCCTATCTCCCTTAAAGTAAAAATCCTCCTCCTCACCGTGGCCTATAAGACCTTGTATGATCTGACCTTTGCCTTCCTCCCCAGCTTCATCCCTACCCTCCCTCCCTCACTCTGTTCCTGCCACACTTGCCTCCTCCCTGTCCCAAACTAGCAAGCTTGTACCTGCCCCCAGGCAGAAACTTGCTGTTCTTTTTGCCTGAACCTCCTTCTGCCAGATATCTGTCTGACTCATTCTCTCACTTTATTCAGGTCTCTGCTCGAGTATCATCTCCTCCTGGCCTGCCCATCTAAAATACTCCCATCCATCACCACCAAACCCTCTACCTACTTTATTTTTCTTCATTGTAGGCATTATTATCTGACATATTACATATTATCAGTATATTTGTCTTAATCTGGTCTGCGGCTAAATGTGTAACAACTGGCTCTCAGCAAGGGGGAGCTCTGATTTTACCTTTGCCAATTTTTGTGGTGTAAATACTCCCACCATGACCAATTTCAACATGAATTCATTGAACTTGGAGTTGAGGAGAGATGTGTAGCGCCCTGCCATTATATACTATTTCCATCATATTAACAGCGTGATATTGTATGATATAATAGATGCAATAGATGTGAATAAGCTTGAGAATATAGACAATAATGAAACAATTAGAGAGTGGTAAGTTTGAGTCGTTGTTACCTCTGTTTTTGATGATAATTTATTTAATTGTAAGTTCATATAATTTAATTCCTAATGACGTCTGGGTCTAACAAGCAGCTGGCAGGAGTCACAAGTCAGGACAAGCCGGCCCGGGCACAGCCCTGGAAATACAGCAGCGAGGACAGGGATGTTGTCCATCCTGTTCCCCGCTGTTTCCCTGGGGCCTGGAATAGTAGAAGGAGCTCAGAGCAGGTGCTCAGCCTGAGTTTGTTGAGCTTTTACTAATGCATCTGTTTGTATCAGAAAGCACACACTGTTTGCTTCTATCTACTTGACTCTGTAGGCTGAGTCCAGCCCACAAACGGGTTTCATTTGGCTCTCAGAATGTTTTTAACATTAAAAAAAAATTTGTTGCCAACATTTAAAAGTCAAGAAATGTTTGCAGGAAATTCCACATAAACCTAGGTTTGCAGCTTCTTTGGGAAAGTCAGAGGTCTGGGCATACTGGTGTTGATGCTCTGGTGCTGACAGAGGCCGGAACTGAGGGGGAGCCTCCCCCTTCCGATGGGTCCACGGCAGCTCCCACCCCTCCCTGTCACCTCCCGCAGGGCCCCCTTCACTCATTTTCGTAACCTGCTGGGCCCTGTAGACATCTGACTTGTCATTGCGGTCTTAGCCTCCACTTAGCCTCAGTCACAGTGTCCTCGACAGACTAGGACCACCTTGAGAAGGGGCTCTGTGAGTGAGGTCACCTGGGGCCTCTCCATTCCTGCTACACAGTAGGACTACAGGTCCTGGAATTTTGTTAAATGTTTGTTGTCAACGAGTCCTGCCCCCCCACCACCACCCCCGGACTACCCTAAACTGGGACATGCACTAAATCCAAGCCCCGACTGGAATGTGACAAAGAGGTTGGCCGAGGCCAACGTTTAAAAATACCCCAGGGCTGGTCAGCTGCAAAATGCTCAGAGGTGTTGAAACAAGTAGGCAAAGTCTGGCCAGAGGCCAGCCGCCCCAAGTTTGCTCTGTGAATGAGGGCTGATGGGAGGGGCCCCCAGCAGCTCGGGCTGGGGGTGAGGGGCGGGGAGACTGGGCTGCAGCCCCCTCCCCCAGTCCCCTGCTTGGGAAAGGTCAGTGCTGTTTATAAACAGCACCGGGTGACGTGACATAATTCCGTATAAAGGGTTACCAAAGCCTGGACCCAGGGTGGCCTCCCCTGATGTTTCCACGCCACGGCCTCCTGGCATCGAGGGAGCTGGGATGTTGCTCACCCTGTGGTCTTCCCGCGGCCTTCAGGGCCACTGCCCAGCTTGCTGGAGCCACAGTTAAAAATAATGCTTACAGCACAGTCCCCTGGGGGGCAGCCGGCCTGGGGGCTGGACAGGGGACAAATGAGCTCTGGTCAAGCGCCCACCGGGTGCCAGGCGCTTCAGAGGCATTAGATCACTGGGTCTCACCAGAGCCTTGGGAGGAGGGATTGTCATCCCATTGACAGATGGGAAAAGCGAGGCCGGGGACAGATGGCACGCGCTGGTTCAAGGCTTCCTGGTGAGTCTGTGGCGGCTCGGGCATTCAAGTTCTTGAGAAAGTGCCAAGCAGTCGGGGGCTCGGTGTCTCACTCTGCTGGCTCCCGAGCCCCGGGGACAGTGGCCAGGCCTCAGCAAAGCCCTGAGAGCCAGCTCTCAGCTGATATGTCCCCGATCAAAACCTGTCCGTCCCCCGGCTCCCCCTCCCACTCAGTGGCAGCTCCATCCTTCCAGACCCTCAGGCCAGGTAGCAGGGCTCCGTCCTCCTCCCCACGCTCGTCCCCATCCCCTCATCTCTGCTCCATCTGGGAGGGACCATTCCTCCTCCCCCCCCAACCCCTGGTGGGCCCCCAGCCTCTCCAGCCCAGCCGGCTGCCAGAGCCTGTTGTGGTCCCGGCCTCTCCTGGCCTCTGGCTGTCATTCTCCAGCAGTGGCGAAGGTGACACATTCACCCCTGTTTATTGGTTGCCTGTGTGTGTTGACACGCGACAATGAACAAGGCACGGAGACCAGCCCCTGTCCTTGTGGAGCTGATATTTGGGAGGTGGAGAGCAGGATCCACGTTAATGGGTAATGCGGGATGGAGCAGGGGGGCTATCTGGGGGAAGAGCGTCCCCTGCAGAGGAAGGAGCAGGTGCAAAGGCCCTGAGATTGTGCCTGGCTTGTGTGAGGATGAGGAGAGGGCCAGTGTGGCTGGGGCGGCCCGAGTGAGGGGTTTCGTGGGAAGCAGTGAAGGCAGAGGGTCGAGGGGCCGAGGCTTGCACGTCACTGGAGGGCCTCGGGCTTTTCTCTAGGGCAGATGGGAATTGTGCAGGGTCCTGTGCAGAGGAGAGCGTGGCCTAGGTTCTAGCTTCTGAAAGACCCGCCCTGGCTGCGTGTGGAGCATTGGACTGCAGGGGCGAGGAGGGAAGGGCTACAGTCACGGAGGAGGTATCTGCGACGGTCCAGGCCGTAGGAGATAATGACCGGGCCCAGGGTGTGGCCGTGGCCGTGGCCGTGGCTGTGGGGAGAGGACAAGTCCAGAGCCTCACGTTCTGGATTTGTTCAGAAAGTAGAGCTGACAGGCCACGCTGCTCCACCAGATGTGACAGAAATCTAGAAATCGGGGTTGAGTTCAGGGTTCCAGGCTGAGCAACTAGAAGGATGATCCTTCCACCTTATGGAGAAGGCCAAACGCTGCGCTGGGCTCCCACGGAAGCACGGATGTGGGGCAGCCCTTCCCTGGGGCCCCGAGGGACCTGCACAGAGCCCTTTGCCAATATGATGGATCTTGCTTTGCAGAATCCCTCCTGGGTCAGATGGCATTCTTCCCCTGGCCCCCCCACTCCTTCCCCGGCCCTGAGGCCTTTGTAAATTGTGTGGAAGACCAGGTCCCTTCTGCCTTCGGGGTCTGAAGAGCAGCAAACTCTTCCCTAGCTCTCACTGTGTGCCTGGCAGGATCCCAGCCTTTACATCTGTGAACCCGTTTGATCGTCACAACAACTCAGAGAGACGGGGACTGTTATTTCATCTCTTCAGGAATGGGGAAACTAAGGCCCATAGAAGTTAAGTCACTTAGCAGGGGTCACACAGCTCTCAGGTGGCAGAGGCAGGATTTGACTCCAGGCAGTCAAGACCGGGGCTCGTGCTCTTACCCACTCTGCTTCCTCACGAGGAGCTCACCACTGACCATAAGAAGCCAAACTGGGCTTGAGGGATTGGGGTTGGGGGAGAGGCTTTCAGCCACCCCTCCCACATAGTAAGGACAATTGTCATTTTCTGAGCACCTGCCCCCTGCCCGTGCTTTCTCTATTCGGCACATCAACTGAAAGGGGTGGAGATTATGATGATTGTGCCCATTCTACAGACAAGGAAAGTGAGGCTCAGAGAGAGGAAGTGCCATGGCCAGAGTCACACAGCCAGGCATGAGAACCTGGGACTCTGGGGTTCCAGACCCCAAGACCCCATTCTGTCCCTTCCTGCACCTGGCACCTGCTTCACCTGGTAGTGAGGGCGGTGCTCTGGGGCTTCATGGCCCTCTTGTTTTCCTCCAGCTGGCTGGCATAGGATAAGGAAGCAGGCCAGGGATGGGAGGGTTAATTCAGGAACAGCATAGCCCTTTGGGCTTGCAGATTCTGTCTGGTACAACAACATTTCTGAGGCCCACTCTGGGCCATCCGGGGATGCCGAGGCAGGAGGACAAAGCCGAGAGTATGAGAGAGGTAGAGGTCCCAGCTGCCTCTGAGGACAGAGGAAGTGGTGGGTGGGGTTGTCACAGAAGTTCAGGTCAAGAGCAGCTCCGAGGAGCCGGTGCTCACGAACCTTTCGCCTTGGCGGCCTACTTACCTCTCCAGACCTCAGTTTCCACCTCTGTGAAATGGGTTGATAATGCCTGCACGGGAAGGCTGTTGTCAGGTCTCATTTGGGCCCCCAGGGGGCTCGCTCCCTCTCCAGCTGCCCGCTGCTGTCTTCCCAAACAGGAAGAGTCGAGGACCCAGTACATCGTGGGTGCTCTGAGGCCCCGGAGCCTGCTGGACATATGGAGGAAAAGAATGAACTTCTTCGAGACTAATCTTCACCTGGAAAGTAAGTGCTTTCTATCTACTTGACACACACATAGAACCTCTCAACCACCACTGAGGCGAGGCCTACAACCATCCTCACTTACCAGGTAAGAAGAGAGACAGCCAGAGAGGTTATGAGCCCTAACCAAGGTCACAGAGCTAGGAAGCGGTGGAGCAGGGATTTGAACGTGACTCCCTCTGCCTCCTTAGCATTAGCTCTTCAATCACAAGGCTGACATAAAAATACTTGAATTTTGTTGAGCACTTACTTTGTTCCATGTATTAGCTAATATTAAACTTGACCTCCCATGTATGAGACAGGTGCTATTTTCTTTCCCGTTTCACACGTGAAGAAAGAGGCTCAGGACCTTATGCCGGGTCACAGAACTAGGATTTGCAAAACCAGCATTCAGACTCAGGTGGTCTGGCTCCAGAGTCCATGGTCTCAAACCCAAATGCTCTGCTTGGGAGGGTTAGCGAGGACGTGGTGTCTGGCGCGCACGTAAGGACTTCCGAAGTTGTTAAACCTTTGAAAAGCATGTAGAGACAAGCAGGCCACGCCGAGGTCTCACCGGGGCATTCGCTCTTCCCTTATTTCCATCCCTTCCTGTTGGTCCCACTTGCAGAGGAAAAGCTGCCCGTGGGCCATTTTCCCCCTTCGTCCCCTCCCTCTGGGAAAATTCTGTGCAGCATCCACAGGTCACGGGCTGCTGGCCAGAGGGCTGGCTGGAGCAGGGTTAGGCCAGGTTATCGGATTTCCACCTTCGCCCCCGACCAGAGCTGTCTTTCCAAAACAGAACATTCAGTCACCGCCTGTCCCTGTGCTCAGCTGTCCTTGTGCCCCTGACCTCGCTTCCTGCCCACCCGCCCGGGGTTTTTCCCAGTGTCCTTGTCTCTTACTGACATCTCACGAAGATGACCAGAGTGTGGAAAAAAAGAGAAAGAGAAACAGGGGCCAAGAGACACCGAGAGGATCCGAGGACCTGTTAGCATCTGACAGTGAAAGCCAGAGACGGAGATAATGAGAGAAACAGAGGAGACAGAGATGGAGAGACAGAGGGCGCCCCAGAGATACGCTCTGCCTCCCTGGGTCCACAGCCTTGGCCCTCGTTCCACAGAATCTTGACCTTCCCCCAAAGCTATGGCATCTTCTCCCGCCTCCCCCTGCCCCCGGAGTCCAGTGGGTCACAGGAGGGACACCCCACCTGCCCCTCCCTCACCTCCATACACAGTCCCTCACCTCGCTAACTCCTGTTCATCCCCCTTCCTCTAGGAAGCCCTCCCTGCTTCCACAGCCCCTCTCCAGGACCCCAACTGCATTTACCTCACTGTGCTGTTGTTTGTTTTGGGGTGTGTCTCCCCCACTAGAACATCATCTCCTGAGGGCAGGGACTAGGTCTGCCTTGCTCGCCTGCGTCCCTGCCTTGCTCACCCAGCACAATGCCTGACACATTGGCTGAATGATTAAACCAGCTGCTTATGTGTCCCCTGGGAGAAGCCTTCCCTGACAGCACTTGTCATTGTATTTCACTGTGTGATTATTTGATTTAGGGTCTGTGTCCCCCGCTGGTGCCAAGAACGCAAGGTCTGTGGCTGTTACGTTCACCCTTGATTCCCCAGTGCCGGGACCAGTGCTTGGAACCGAGTAGGTACTCAAATATTGGTTGAATGAATGAATGAGCAGACGAACTAATCACGAGCCATCTGGAGGTTTTGAATTTTATGTTTAACCCAGGGGAGTCCAGCTCAAATCCTCTCCATTACCATTCACAGCAAACCCTGAGCCCTTCCTAAGGCCTGTGAGGCCCTGCGTGACCTGGCCCCTGTCGCCACCTGCAGCCTGACCTCTGCCCCTCGCCTCTCCGTGGCACCAATGGCTCTGCTCCCCAGGGCGCCCTGCATGGTAGACACTCTCGGCCGCCCCCTTCACAACCCACCAGAAGTCATGTTAGCAGAGTTGGGTTTTTTTTCTGTAAACAAGACTGCGTAGGAAAATGGAGCATATTTGCACAAACAATCTCAATGTCACTGATGGACCTTGGTCACTGTGGGACAGTCTCCAAGTTTTGGCCAGCTAGCTCTCCAGGGCCTTGCCCTGAGACAGGGTTTGAGTCCTAGCCTCAAAAGAGCTGCTTGAGTGGGAAGGAGGGGGTGTCCGGGGGCCCCTGAGTCTGACCTTCACCTTCTGCAGAAGGGAGGAAAGAAGGCTGCGGGGAGCCCAGGGAGCGGGGCTAACCAGCAGAACCCAGCGGGTCCTTGAGGCTCAGACCAGGCCTGACCTCCCCCAGGAAGCTCCCCAGACCGCCTTCCCTGCTTCGGAGCACCCCTGCTCACACCCTGATGGCAGCTTATACCACATTCTGCGCAAACTCTCTGCTGGACTGTGCTCCTAGTGGATAAGAGTGAATCTTTCATATCTTGGTGTCCCCAGAGCCCAGGTCCGGCATGGGGGGCGGGCATCAACAAACATGTGCGGATGAACAAAATTATTATTGAACACGCACTTCCTGCCTGGGTTCATATTTACTGTCGCTTTCACTAGGATGGGAGCCCAAGGACCTTGTCTCCTTTATCTTTGTTCCCCAGAGTCTAACACTGCTTGACCCACGGGAGGCAGCATGGAACATAGGGAGAAGAAATGAATGAATCAGCCCTTCCTACCATCTCCCACTGTACTGGGAGCTCTGTGAGGTCGAGGACCAAATCTTATTTGTTTCTAGGGCCTCTGAGTCCAGCATAGGGCTTGGTGCAAAGGAGATGCTTGGTAGGTGTTTGTGGATGGAGGGAGGGAGAGATGGATGGATAGATGGGGGATGAAAGGATGGATGGATGGATGGATGGATGGATGGATGGATGGATGGATTGGTGGATGGATTGGTGGATGAAGGGATGGACAGATAGATGATGATTGAATTTATCAATCAATGGAAGAATGAATGGAAGGTTCCAGAGAGTGAGTGAATAGAATGGGTGCTTGGAAGTGTGTAGGTAGATTGATGGCAAGTAGATAAATGGAGAAATAGAAGGCTGGGTAGATACATATTATAGTCCGGGCTGAGAATGTGGGAAATATTGCTTTTTACACCCTGCCCCCCCCAACACACACACACACAAGGCCACCATTTTAGAAGAACTAAAATGAATCCAAAGAATGACTCAGAGAGTTTTCAAGTGAAAGATATTTAGGAGACAAAAATGTAAGAAGGAAGAGCTTCTGAGCTTCTAAAATTTTTCAAGCAAAACCTGTAAATTGGTCATGCTTTCTTTCAGTGTTTATGTTTTTATTGCGGGTCTAGCATATGGAGTGCCCCGGGTTTGGTCTGGAAATGGAAAAAAGTTTCAGATGTGGACCCTGACCCCAGATTGCTCAGGGTGTGCTCAGAGAGTCGGATATATGCCCACACATCTTCAGTTGGTCTTCTTTTTTTTTTTTTTTTTTAAGGATTTTATTTATTTATTTGACAGAGAGACAGCGAGAGAGGGAACACAAGCAGGGGGAGTGGGAGAGGGAGAAGCAGGCCTCCCGACGAGCGGGGAGCCCGATGCGGGGCTCGATCCCAGGACCCTGGGACCATGACCTGAGCCGAAGGCAGACGCTTAACGACGGAGCCACCCAGGCGCCCCTTCAGTTGGTCTTCTTGTTGGAGGTGGGGTATACTGACTCCTTTTCTATGTGACTTCAAGCAATTTGCTTGACTTTTCTGAATCCTGATTTGCCCATCCTGTCTTGTAGGGTTGTGGTGAGCCTATGCTTATGAAGGGCAGAGCCACGTCTGGATTACAGCAGGTGGCTGGTAAACGCTAAGCTGGGCCTCAGGGTGTGACGCCGGCTGACCTTCTCAACTTTTCCTTCTCTTCCTGTCAACTCGTGGCAACTGCCCACAGTGAGGGCCGTGAACCGGTGAGGGGCTCAAACTGAGAGATCCAGTACACCTGGGCTCAAAGCCGGCCTCCTCCCCTCCCCAGCTACCTGGTTTCATAGGAACCCCTTGCCCTGTCGGAACCTCAGTTCCCATGTCTACCTCTCGGGCTCCTTGCTGTTTCTCCAAAACAGCTGTCATGGCTGTACCCAGGCTGCAAGAGAGGCTGAGAAAGTGAGTTTTCTGGCATCTACCTTGGGGAGGCATGGGGTCCTAAGGTTGGTGCTATCTACCCAGATTTGCTCTGAGACACAGAGTGGGGTGAAGGGGGCTCTGGAAGGGCAAACAGAGGATATCTGCTTCTCACCCCATCTGGAAGAGAAGCTCATCCCATGCTATTCCACTATCCTACCTGTTTATGTGTCCAGCAGTTTATACCACATGACTTTACTAACTTATTTATTCACTTATTTTCTGGTCTATTCTCCCAACACTGATATTGTCAACATCATGAGGGGCGGGCCTTTATCTTGATCACTTTATGTCATCAGGGCCTAAAGCCCAGCCAGGCACATAGTTTGTGTTAAATAAATGGCTGAATAAATAAATGGAGAGATGATTGGATGGATGGATGGATGGATAGATGGATGGATAGATGGGTGGATGATGAATGGATGGATAGATGATGGGATGGATGGATGGTGGATGGATAGGTGGATGATTCAGTGCATGGATGGGTGGATGGGTGGATGATGGATGGATGGATAGATGGATGATTCAGTGGATGGATGGATGATGGATGGATGGATGGATGATGGATGGATGAGTGGATGGATGGGTGGATGGGTGGTTGATGGATGGTTGGATGGATGGATAGATAACTAGTTGGGCACATCAGAATCAATTAAAGAGCTTAGATAGCACACACACACACACACACACACACAGGGGCCCAAGCCCTGCTCCAAAAATAAAAATAAAAGCTAACACTTAATGAGTACTTACTGTATAACAGGCCCCATGTGCAGCCTATGAGGTAGGGCATTTCACTGAATCTCACAGCTACCCTCTGAGCTAGTAACTAATACTAATCTTTTTTTTTAAAGATTTTATTTATTTATTTGAGAGAGAGAGAGAGAGCACGAGCAGGGGCCGGGGTTGGAGAGCGGCAGAGAGAGAGGGAGAAACAGACTCCCCACTGAGCAGGGAGTCCCTGGACCCCGAGATCATGACCTGAGCTGAAGGCAGACGCTTACCTGACTGAGCCACCCAGGTGCCCACTAATCTTTTTTTTTTTTTAGAGGACAAACCTGAGGCTCAGAGAGCTAGTCACCGACCCCACGTCACACAGCTCCAGGAGGTGGAGGAGCCAAGATTCAAGTCAAGATCTGTTTGATTCCAGAACCAAGCTTGGCCTCACTGGGCGGGCGGGGATGCCCGGGAGTCTGGGGTCCTCAGCGCCCCACAGGTGATTCTGATATGCAGCCAGGTGGGGAACCCTTGAGCAGGACAGTGAGTTCTGGGAAGAGTGCTGGCTCTGGGGCCGGCTGACTCCTGTGCCGTACTGCAGGCTGCCTCCTCTTCTCTGACACGGAGTGGGGTTTCTGGAGGCCGGAAGGAGCGGAGCAGCGTGCCCGCTGGATGGTAAGCACGGGGGACGCGCCCTGCAGGTCCTCTTGGTGAGGCAGCGGCCGCATTGTTAGTCCCTGGACTGGGGGCCACTGGCCCCCCTGCTCCTTCTCCCGGCTCCCCGGTACACATTCCCAGCTTCCCGGTGGGGAGCTTGAGACACGCGGCAGAAGACCCCACGGGGGCACTCAGGAGGCTTCAGCATGTGCGTGCAGAGCAGGGATGCTGTCGAGACTCCTGCCCAGAAACACATCCCGCACCGATCCTCCCACACGCAGGTGTGCGACCCAGCCGGCCACTACCGTGTGTGCAGGTCTGACAGCAAAAGCCAGGAAACTGGCCTGACAGTGGTCGCAGCTGATGTGTGTGTGCAGGGCAGGCTTTCTCCACTCAGGATCATGGACATTTGGGGCTGGATCAGTCTTTGTAGTGGGAGTCTGACCTGTGCCGCGTAGAATGTTAGCAGCGTCCCTGGTATCAGTAGCATTCCCTCCATCCCGGTTGTGACAACCAGGAATGTCTTCAGACATGGCCAATGTCTCCTGGCAGAGAACCCGTGGTCTAGAGCTTGCTCCGTGCAGCGCACAGGTGCGCGCACTCTGCAGAAGTCACCTCCTCCTCGAGCCCCTTACACCTGGAGACGGATGCTTTTCGTCCTTCTACTGTACAGAGGCAGAGACGGCCAGGTTAGTGGTTTGCCCAAGGTCACGGAGCTGACATTTCAGCAATGCTGTGATTTGAACCTGTGTTAAGTCCCAGGTCCCTCTTTTTCAAGTCGATTTTTGTGGGTCCCTTGGACTTCTCCCCACTCACAACCATGTTGTCCGTGACTAGATGTAATCTCATTTCTGCTTTTCCCATGTGGCTACCTTGGCGCGTTCCAGAACAGACTTGCAGGGCATGAATTATAGCCCAAGCAGATTCTGTAATCTGCACAGGATTCTTTCTTTCCGGAAGTTAAATTTGCTCAATTATCGACAATTTGGAAAATACAGAATAAAAAGAAAAAATAAAATTTCGTATTGGACTTCCCACAAAAGGCTCACTTTGTAGCAGCCTTGTCCTCTGAGAAGCTCTCTCTGCTTTGAAATTTTATCATCCAGTTGCAATCACACTATATAATACAAATTCCCCAAACTACAAAACCAGGTTTTTTTTTCATGTTATTACAAAATCCTCTTGGACACTATTTGTAATTGTTGCCTGTTGTGGCCGAGACCCCAGTTTCTCCTCCATTCTCTGACCTCTCCCTCTTCTTTCATAATAGAAATCTCAAGTTTTAGCTGGGCATGTGGCCACCCAGAAAAAAACTACATTTCCCAGATGTGTCCATGTGACTAAATTCTGGCCAATGATACATAAGTAACTTCCAAGTAGTGTCCTCAGAGAGAGGGTGCCTGCTCTTCTTCGTATCCTCCTTGCTGGCTGGAATGCAGGTGTGATGGCCAGAATCAGAGTGGCAATTTTGGGCCATGGTGGAGCAATAAGAGAAAAGGTACCTGAGTCCTGGATGAATTTATAAAAACACCCTACCAGCCCTGGATAGCCACCTCCACACTTCTTTTCGATAAGAGAGAAACAAACTTCTGTTTCATTTATGCCCCTGGCATTTGGGGTTTTTAGCCACTCAAAGATGAACCTAATCCTGAGTATTGCACTAACATTGTGCTGGAGGAATTGTCTCTAACATTCTTTTAGGAATTACCACCTAAGTAGCTCAACTGTTCCCTGGCGATCGGGCAATTAGGTAGTTTCGGACTCCCCGCTACTCTAAAATAATGCTGTGGTGAACATCTCTGTGCATTTTCACTATTTGTGGTTATTTCCTCAGTACACAATTCCAGAATAGGGACTTGGTTGGGGGGGGTCAAAGAACATGAACCTTCTTAATGCCTGTTAATAACCATCCGCCCAAGTGGGCCACAGAGTCAGGATGGGAGGCTACATCGCCAGGAGAGAGGCTCGGGTTTCATGGAATAGCTGCCCCAGGGAAGCTGCTTTGTCGCTGAGGACCCCTCCCCCTGCATCCGCTAGAGCTGGTGCCTTCTCCTCCGCACCCCCTCCTGTCCTTCTCTTCTAATCACACGTCTCTGGGAGGCATGTCTCCCTGATGAAGCCCAGACCTCATGCTTGCATCAAGCTGCAAGGGAGGCTGGGAAAGTGAGTTTTTGGCATCTTCCTCCGGGAGAATGGCCACTGGGGAAGGAGTTTCCTTGAAGCAGATATACAAGGTGTGGGGCAGACAGAAAGTAGGGCGAAGCTTAGCTCCCCAAGCAAAGACCCACTGGGCTGGGGAGGAATGCAGAAAGGCTTCCTGCCTCACTTTTTAATTCGTCCTCCACTTATCCTGAAGACCAGCAGGCAGAAGTAAAGAGGACAAGGATGTCATTCCCACTCGTGTCACCCTGGCAGTTTACCCAGCTCTGCAAGGGCTGCCTTAGAGCTGGGGACCCACACCTGGCAGAGCGCGAGCCCCGTTCTCACCCCGTCGCCTGCAACCAGCAAGTCAACCTGGGTGTCCTTATGTCATGTAGGTGTGTCTCCCAGACCACATCCTTCAAGAGGAGGACCTGTCCTCCTTACCCACTCTAGTACTCCCAGCACCCAGATGGGCCGTGGCGCATGCTAGGTGCTCAATGCATAAATCTTGAATGAATGAATGAATGAGTGAATGATGGCCATCTGTTCTTAGTCCTGGAAGGAAGCTTGGAATCCTGAAATGAACATTTATCGATGCAGCCAATATTTCCTGAGTACTGACCATGCTCCTGGCCCTGTTTTAGGTACTGGGGATACTGTAGGGAAGAAGACAAAGTAACTTCCTGCCCTCACAGTGGGGGAGATGAACAGTAAATGAGAAAACTCCAAAATATTGATATAGCATAATATAATATGATATAACATGGTACCAGGTCCTGGCATATGTTTTATGAAGAAGTGCAAAACTGCGTAAGTGCCTGAGAGATGCTAATTTAGAAAAAAATGGTTGCAGAATTGCTCCCTGAGATGGTGACGTTTGATGAGAGACCTGAAGTAGGCTAGCTGAGTAAATATCCGTGGGAAGCATGGGGGAACAGGCAGTGCAAAGGCCCTGAGGCAGGACCGAGCTTGGTGTATGTTATTTGCAACAAGGCAGCCAGGGAGGCAAGGGTTACACTGGGTTTCCCAACTTCAGCAAATCCACAGAACCCTTAACTGTCGGAAACAGTGGGGTGGGGGTGGGATGAGTTCTTTACTCTTAAGCTTCTCTGGAAAAACATGATGTCAGGGACAGACAGTAAATCTTGACTTGTCCCAGAAAACAATGGACCTACAAAAACCAGTAAAGTGTCAGGCTGAAAGCAAACACCAAAGGGCTGGGGCACGGGTAGATCATATGGAATCTGTTAACAAATCTGCGTTTGAAAAAGAATTTCCCAGTTAGGGGCAGAAGCTTCTGGGTAGCATCAAAAAGATGTTTATTGTGGTGCCTCTGTGTAGACATGAAAAATGAGGATTTGTTGTCTAGCTGGAGATGTGGAAAGATGTACCCGGTATGTTAAGCAAAAAAATTAAAAAATAATAATAATAAATAAAATAAATATATATATATATATATATATAGGTCACAGGGTAGTGTAATATACCGTACAGTCCCTTTCATAAATTCACTCCCTCCTTCGCTCATTTGGAAAATACCCATTACAGGCCTACGCTGTGCCAGCATTCTGCTGTCGGGGGGACACAGGCATGGCCGTCCCTGTCCCCAGTGGGGAAGGCAGATAACAATCAGATCAGTACACAAATACATCATCACAAACTCGGGTCAGCACTAAGAAGAAAACACACGGTAGCTACCAGAATGTGCCCTGACATCAAGGAATGGAAAAAGGCCATGCTCCAGAACGTTGAAGGGGTCGGAAGATTTCAGGTGACTCGCTTTCCTTACGTTCCCCTTCCTTTTGAGTGTCGGTATGTTCTCATTTTTTTTGGTAATGTCATGTGTTATACTGGAGTGAATTAAAAAACACAACCAAAGCCCAAATGAATAGAGGGGTTAGAAATCATGTGTCTGAAGATGATTTAACACCAGGAGAGGAAGGAAGGACACACAAGAAATCGCCAGCTGTGTGTGCTTCCGGGAAGGGGGGCCAGGGGCTGGCCTGGGGAAGAGCCTCGCTCCTCGCTAGACCCCCTTTGAACCTTTCGCATGTGCGTCTACTCACAAAATGATGATAAAATATGCCAAGATCATTTGAAATGAAACTTCAAGTCCGGTTTCAGTTTCATGAAAAATGACAAAGCCAGCAACGGTAGGATCGCAATATAAAAACGGGAACTGAGCTGAATTGCCATGAAAATCTTCGAGCAGTTCTCTCTGGGCGACCTTGTTTTGTTTTGTTTTTGTTTTTTCTCTTGGTACGTTTCTGCATTCCTCGATTTAACACGAGAAGAAATAAAAGGGACAAGAGAAAAGATGAGTGTGCTCTAGAAACATGGTTTTGCTTCATCCCCCCCACAACCGTCCGAGGCATGCATGTACGTTTCTTATCCCCATTTGATAGATGAGGACACTGAGGCTCAACGGTAAAGCCACTGGCCCGAGCTCCCCCAGCTGGGGGTCTGAGCTAGATCTGTCCAACCCCAAGGTCGTTTTTAAACCAGGATGCTCAGGTGCCCTTCAAAATGTCCTTCAAGGAAATTGCATTGCTTTGAAAATCCAAGGGGGAAAACCAAACAAACCAAACAAGAAATATTACATTTTTTTAACCACTTACTCAAGCTCTGCTGGGGCCTAAGACCAACTCGGCAAGGGGCACTGTTTGTACTTGAGGTGGGGCGTTCCTTCATCATGCCTGGCCTTACCACCCCCTCCCATGGCAAGTCCCTGCCCCTAAAACCCCAGCTGGGCCACCCCTTCATCTGTCACCCAGAACCACCCCCCTTGCACCTCTCTGAGCCTCCCCCCGCCGCCCCGGTTGAAGAATGCTGGTTGGGACTGAGCAGGGCCAGGAGCCATCCCGTGCGGCCATGGGGTCTGGGTGAAGAGGGGGAGACACAAGAGGCCGGCAGCCCCAGGCTCACAGGCCAGGCGGCCGCCAAGGGCCATCCGCTCTCGGGCCAGCCGAGGCCAGGCTGGGAGAGCCGGAGCCCGGTGCTGGGAGCTGGGCAGGCAGCCACTACAGTGGGGACCGGGAAGGCGTGCACTCCTTCTGCCTGCCCGGCAGCAGCCCATGGCCGCCCGCCAGGCCCTGCCTGACGTCAGGGTCTGACCAGGGACATAATGTGCTGGCGTCGGGACAAGGGCTGGCTGCAGGGAGACAGGGCCGCGAGGCGGGGCGGTCAGAGAGAGACAGGCTAGGCGGGGAGAGAAGAGAGAGAGCAACACAGTGAGAGAGAGAGACTGAGACAGAGAAGTGAAGATGAGAAATACAGAAACAGAAGGAAACACACACACGCAGAGACAGAGAGACCCAGAGAGACCCAGCGAGACCCAGAGAGAGGGAGAGGCAAGAGGGAAGAGCTGGGGCTGTGGGGTTAGCTTGGGAGACTCCGGCCCCGGGCCGGGATGTGGTGACTCCCGCGCTGGGAGCCCTGCTTGCTTACCTGGGCCGTGGGAGCCTCACTGGCTTGTGGTGGGACCGGAGGACCCCTTCATCATGGGGGGGGGGGAGTCAATCTATATAAAGTGCTTTGGCAGAGCCCTGCATATAGTAAGTGCACAATAAACTGGAGGGGACAATAGAGGGGGTTGGGCAGGGAAGGAGAGAGAAACGGTAGAGGGAGGGGGGAGTGACCCTGTGAGCCCTGGTTCCACAGCGACCCCCTCCCTGCGGCCGCCACCGGACGCCTCCCTTCCCACCCCCTCCATGACTCGGGCAGGAGGCCACCAGCACAGACCTTGGCCTGGCCTTGCCTGTCTTGGGGCCCAACCCCCTGTTTATGGGCTCAAGAAGGCCGTGATCCCAGGGCCATCACGTCACCGAAGCCAAACAAGGCCAGGCCCTGGTCACCGCGGGCCTCCCAGCCCCATCACCCCTTTTCCAGTTTAATTATTAAATGGCCTAGCAGGGCTGAGGGGCTGCACTGCTGGCCTCCTGGTGTGGGCAGCTCTGCCCCTGTGTCCCCCATTAATGCAGGGGCACACGCTCCAGAGACCCCAGGCAGAGCTTGCAAAGTGCCCTTTCTCTTACTCCCGCTTTTCCGGGATCTTTCATTTTCCTCGTCGCTCACCCTCTTCATTAGGGTTCCCATTTATTGAGCACTTACTGTGTGCTGGGCATGGTCTCTAATGCTCCTGACGGCCCCAAGACAGTGAGCGCTCTTGTTACCCCATTTTTCAGATGAAGAAACTGGGCTCGGAGGGTCCCTTGACCCAAGGCCACCTGCTAACGAGTGGTGGAGCCAGGATTCCAGCCTGGCCACCCGCTTAACCAGACAGCAGTTCCCCCCACCCGCCCCGTTCCCTGAGCAGCTGCTGAGCGCCAAGTTCAGTGCCAGATGCTGTGCCCACATCACCTCTCAACCCCCCTGGTGGCCCTAGGAGGTGGCCAAGGGCAGTCTTGCCCCCCCACCCCCACCCCGAGAGACATGGGGCTATATCTGGGGACATTTGGGGTTGTCACAATGGGGGGGACTGCTACTGACATCTGGTGGGTAGAGACCAGGGATGCTGCTCAATTTCAACAACACAGAATTATCTGGCCCCAAAGGTCGATAGCACTGAGGTCCCCACTGCAAGGTAAGCCCTGTTATGCTCCCCATTTTACAGATGCAGAAACTGAGGCACAGAGAGAAATCACCTCTTGCCCAGGTGGCCATGCGCCGCCCTCCTGCTCTTCTCACCAGAAGAACGCCCGCCTCTGCGGGTGGCTCCTGTCCTCAGGAGACCCCTGTCTCTATGCCAGGCCTTTCTGAGTCCTTGCTTGCCTAGTATAAATGATGCCTCACCAACTCTTTACATCGGAAGGCAGTGTTTTAATCACCGGCTAAGAAAATAAATCAAGCCAAAAAGGCCCTGGGCAGGTCAGAATGCCTTTAAATGAATTTGTATTTTATTTGCAGCAACATTGGGGGACATTTGAGATTGGCCACACATGGATTCATGGAGCAAGCATTTTCTGAGCACCTACCATGTGCCCGGCCCTGTCCTTGGTGCGGCAGAGATAGAGCCGAGAACCAGACAGACCCAGCCCCTCCTGGGTCGTTAGGAGCTAACACTCTAGTGGGGGAAGGGGACAATAAATAAGAAAGGAGACAATCAGGGTAATTTCAGACTGTGTTAAACGTGACTGTGAGGAGAGGGTGGTGTCCGAGAGGGCCTTTCTGAGGCAGTGAGGCCTGAAGGATGACAAGGAACCAGCCTTGGGAAGAGGCAGGGCGAAAGGTTCTAGGCAGAGGGAACGGTGTATGCAAAGGCCCTGAGGCAGGAGCCTACACGCACTGTTGAGGCACAGGAGGGAGGCCTGTGGCTGGAGCCAGGAGAGGGAGGAGGAGAGGAGAAGAAGAGGAGGTGGGAGATGTGTCAGGGCTTTGCATGAATTCTGAGGGGGGCGGGAGCCAAGGGAGGATTTTGACCAGAAGGGGCACAGGATCTGATTTAGGTTCTAATAGGATCCCTTTAGATGCTGTTGTCAGCTGAATAATGCTCCCCAAAGATGTCCACCTCTGAATCCCCCAAACTTATAAATGTTACTTTCTATGGCAAAAGGAACTTTGCAGCTGTGACTTAGTTAAGGAGCTGGAGGTGGAAGATGATTCTGGATTGTCTGAGTATGCTCAGTGGTATCTCAGGAGTCTCATAAGACGGAGGCCGAGGGAGGGTGGTTTGGTTACAGAAGAGGAGACAGACAGAAACAGAGGCTGGAGGGGCACGCTTAGCAGATGAAAGAAGGGGCCGCAAGCCAAGGAATGCAGGTGACCCCCGGAAGCGGAACAAGACAAGGGAGCAGCGCCCCCTGGATGCAGCCCTGCCAGCCCCTTCACTTTATCCCGAGACTGATTTCAGACTTCTGAGCTCCGGAACTGCAAGCGAATACATCTGTGTCGTTTTCAGCCACGACGTTTGTCGTGATTTGTTACGGGAGCCAGAGGACACTAATGCAGATGCTGTGGGTGGGACAGACTGTGGGAGGGCGAGGCGGAAGCAGGGGGACTGGGGAGGGGGCTCCTGCCACAGTCCAGGCGGGAAATGAGCAGGGACCCAAGGAAGTGACGGAGTTGCGAGAACCTCAGGAGCCAGAACGCATAGCCTTGCTGATGGACTGGATGCTTAGGGGGCGGGAAGGAGAGGGCCAGCATGTCTGGCTTCACTCAATCACCCCTGGGCTGCTGCCCGGGACACAGAGGGGCCTCCGCATGGTTCCTGCTCTGAGGAAGGACAAGGCCAGGGAATAGTTGCAGGGTGATGGGCGGGAGCAGGCTCAGCTGCCCCAGGACCCCACATCTCACACCATTCAGGCCTCTGCCCCGATGTCCCATCCTCCGGGGTGCCTCCCTGACCACCCTGCCTCAGAAAGCCCCTCCCCCGGCTTTAGTTTGCTTTGTGTGTCTTCTTGGCATCCTGTGTGCTCCACGTTCGTCCGTTTCTTTGCTGTCGGGCTCCCGCGCTCAGTCGCCAGCCCCTGACAAGGAAGACTGCATCTAATTCCTTCACCGAGTCTCCAGCACCTAGACGTGGTCTGATATAAGCGGTGCTCAGCACAAAAGTGTGGGATAAATGAGCAAATCCCCATTTTCCAAAGAGGACACTGAAGAAAGCGGCCGCCAGGGAAGTGACTCTCAGGCTCATGCAGCTGCTAGGTGCGGGGTCAGGATTTGAACCCAGAACTGATTGCACCAAGTAGCCTACCTCCTAATACCAGTGATACTGCCTGCAATCCGGCAGTTTCCACTTTGTGGGGTCTGGTGCTCTATCCTCCTGGAGGTAAACATTTTCAGTACAGAGCCTCAGGGAACCTACAGGGCACCTGACCTGGCCTGGGGGGATTACTAGATAGGGAAACTGAGGCTCAGAGAGGCTGAGGTCTTCCCTGAGGTATACAGCTTGCCGGTGGCAGAGCTGGGGTGCAGCCCCTACCAATCCCTCAATCGGAGTCTTCTCTCATATTCCCGGTATGCTCTGGGCCCCTGAGAAATCAGCCCACACTGCCCATTGTCCCGGCCGAGCCTGGAGGAAGCCTGGCAACATCTCAAGCTGGGAGCTTCTGAGAAATGACGGTTAGGGGTTAGGATCTGGGGCCCTGCAAACTCCAGCTCTGCCCCTCCTCTGCTGTGTGACCTCAGGAAAGTGGCTTCCCCTCTCTGGCCTAGGCTTCCTCCTATAACTCCAGCTAAAATTCTAGACAAAGCAGACAAAAACATATAAAACACATTTTAAAATAAAAAGACACAGTGTGTGTTCTAGCTGACATTTTGCATTAGAGTGTACCACTAGGACATACAAATGTAGTCATAATAAAATATAATAAACTTAACTTGAAAAAAATCAACAATAAACAAAAGAGTTTATTTTTCTCTCGTGTGAATGAAGTCCAGATGTAGGCAGTTCAGGGCTGGTCTGGAGACCACAAAGCTCTCAATGTCCCAGGCTCCTTCCTGTTCATGACTCTGCCATCCCTAGGGTGTGGCCCTCCTTCTCATGATCCAAGGTGGAGGCCACAGCGCCAGCCTTCTCATCTGCCTTCCAGGTGGCAGGATGGAGAAGGAAAGAGGATGGGTAAAGGGTAGGCCACAGCTAAACCTCTAGGAAAGATTCCAAAAACTGCCAAGCACACTCCCTCTTATAAGCCATTGGTTGGAACTCAGTTACATGGCCACATCTAGCTTCTAGGGAAACTGGGGAAAGCCGTTTTTATTCTGCATGTCCGTGAACTTGACTAAAGGTTGATCAAACATTTGTAAATAAATGAGATAAGTTCAGATAGTGATAGATGCTGTGAAGGAACACAGCAGGGCAAGGGAAGGGAGAACAGAAGCAGGGACAAGGCCTCCCTGAGGTGAGGCGGCTGAGACCTGAGGGACTGGAGGGCCTGGGGCGAACAGAAAGTGCTTGCCCTGAGGCAGGAACAAGCCTCTTGTGGTGAGGAAACAAAAGGAGGCCAGTGTGGCAGGAGCTGGGATGGGGATACGTCTATAGCAGATGAGGTCCGAGAGCTCGGTGGGGCTGGGTCCTGGGGGGCAGCCCTGAGGCCCAGGCTGGAGGCTGGGATTTTTTTCTAAGTACAATGGAGAGATACTGCACGGTTGAGGCTAAGGAAAGAGACCTGATGTGATATCCGTTTGAAAGGACGCTGAGCTCCTCAGGCCTATGAAATTTACCTGGCACCCTCCTGAGAGCTTCATTCATTCATTTGTTCGTTCGTTCATTCATTCATTCACTGGGTGAATGGGCTGGAGTAGCAGAAATGGCCCTCCCAGGCCCCACCCTCAGGAGAAGGGCAGACAGATCAAACGGACAAGCACTTCAACACAGCTCACAGATGGTGGTGAGCGCTTTGAGGAGATGAACAAGACCATCGAGGGCCTGGGTTTGCCCGAAGAACAGAGAAGGAGGTGATCTTTGAGCTGAAACTGGAACCATAAGGAAGTATTATCTTGGTGAAGCCTGGAGAAAGGGAGAGAACATTCCAGGTAGAGGGAACAGGGGTGCAAAGTCCTGAAGGGGCAGGAAGAGAATTGTGTGTTCGAGAAACACCAGTCTCAGGCCTGGCAAGAGGGAGGTGGGCGGGAGAGGTCGTCAGAGGTCAGATCTCAGAGAGCCAGGAGGACGGCTCCAGGCTTCCATGTTCTGGGCAGGATGATTTATTAAGAGCTCTGATCCCAAATCCCTGGGAAGGGCCTGTGGTCGGATCCAAGACAAGCAGGGACCTTGGTCTCCTTGGAGGGTGTTTACGGGCTCCCTGATGACACAGGCTGCCGCCTTCCTGCGGCTTGCTAGTCACCGGGCACTATATGCTGGTCCGTTCCCTTGCTCCCAGCACCGACAGCACCTCTGACTCAGCCTCTTCCACGGCCACCCCTCCCATGACCACCGAGGCCACTGTCCCACGCCCCACCCCCACCCCCCGCCAGTGCTCCACAGACCAGCACGACCCTGGCACCCGGAAGAGCCTCTGTATCTCTAATCAAACCTGCCCATTTCGCAGAGGGAGAAACTGAGGCCCCACCAGGAAGAGACCCTTCCCTTACCGTCTCATTTTGAGATTGGAATAGAGCCAGGGCCTGGTCCCAGGTCTCCTGACACGTGGGCCTAAACCTTCACACTGTTTAACTTAAAAAGAAGAAAAAGGAGGGGCGCCTGGGTGGCTCGGTCAGTAAGCGGCTGCCTTCGGCTCAGGTCACGATCCCAGGGTCCTGGAATCGAGCCCCGCGTCGGGATCCCTGCTCGGCAGGGATCCTGCTTCTCCCTCTCCCACTCCCCCTGCTTGTGTTCCCTCTCTCATTGTGTCTCTCTCTGTCAAATAAATAAAATCTTTAAAAGAAGAAGAAGAAAAAGAAAAAGGAGAAGGAGGAGAAGGGGTGGAAGTAGGAGGGAAGGAGGAAGGGAGAAAGAACTTGAACAAGTAATCTTTAAATTGAACTTCGTGTGAGGGCTTCCCAGGGAAGGTAAAGGAATTAGCATACACTCCCTAGGAGCCAGGCACTTTGTCTCTGTCAGCTTGTTCCGTGGAAGCCTCAGAGCTACACGGTGAGATGCATGCATATGATCACATCCCTAAACAGTTTAGAAAACAGAGAGGCTGTGCAACCCACCCACCGTCACACAGCGGTTATCTGGAAGGGAAGAGATTCGAACCTAGGTCTGGCTACATTTCCTAGCCCCAAGCACTCTCTAGCTGCCAAAGCTGCCTCTTCTCTGCCCCCCTCCTCACAGGGTTGCAGTCTCCTCTTTCAAAGCTAAACAGCAGAGATTTTTTCCTGGCTGTCCACAAGCCTGCAGATATGTTTCCTTTGGCCTACGTGGCATTTTAATAAAATTTGAGCCAGTGTTCACAAATCAAGGGATTTTTACAGAAAACCCCAGATTTCTACCTCCCTAAAACACTGGAAGATTTGACTGTGCTCGGCCCACATTCAACAAGGGGTGGGAGTGTTTGAAAGGGATGCTCCCGCTCTCCGCACTCCCCACCTCTCCCTACCACCTCCCTGGTCCTCAGGCCAAATTCTAGTTGCCATTTATCACAATGCATACACAGTTGTTTTCCTGAGAGCAGGGAACTTTTCTCTGTACCTATATTTCTCTCAAAAAAAGGAAAACAATAATCCAAGAGGGGTCGGGTGTCTTGAAAAATGGGAGAACACATATTTCTTTGGGGAACTGAGGAATATTCCTTGGGGTTCATTATACGAGCAAAACGTGGCTGAGCTCCCCCCACCACCACGATGCGCTTAGATGTCCTTCCTGGTTACTCTAGTAGGATTGTCGAATTTAGCAAATAATAAAAATATTGGATGCTCAGTTAAGTTTGAACTTCAGAACAACAACAAAAAAAATTTTTAGGGTAAGTATACCCCATGTAACACTTAGAACATACTTATACTAAAATAGTTTCTCTATCTGAAATTCTAATTTAACTGAGCATCCTGTATTTTATCTGGTAACCCTACCTACTGGGGTTGACAGTGGGTGTCTAAGGGGCTTGCATTTGAATCCGGGTTCCTCCTGTCCTGTTTAGGTGATTTGGGGTAACTCATTTAAGTTCTTTGGGCTTCTAATTGTTCATCATAAATAATACCATGAAAATTTGAGATAATATATGCGAAGAGCTTAAGACAGAGCCTGGCTCTGTGTACGTGCTCAGTAAATGTCAGTCTCTCTTGGACATCATTGGTGTCTACCCAACAGCCATCCCCCGTCTTCTTGGCTCGCTGAACCCTGATTTGTGCCAACCACACTGTGCCCTGCCCCAGGCAATGAATGTGATTGGTCTAGCCAATCATGACACACCCATTCTGGTCTGCCAGTGATTGGTCCAAGATGAGCATGTGACCTGGTTCTGACCTGTAGGACACACCAGGGGAGTCCGCTGCATGGGCGCTCCAGGGAGATGTTCTCCCCTAAGCACAGTTGCGGGTGCTGCCCCTGCCCCTCCCTTCCTGCCTTGGACACAGCTGTGGGAGAAGGGGATGCTTGGCCGCAGCTGTCATCTTGTGCCAGTGACATGGCACAAGGCTGGTGTCAGCTGAGGATGGCAAAGGGCAAGGTCGGAGGACTCCAGAGCTGACCACACCAAACTTCGTCTAAAATAAATGATAGGGGCGCCTGGGTGACTCAGTCGTGAAGCATCTGCCTTCGGCTCAGGTCATGATCCCGGGGTCTTGGGATCCAGCCCTACATCGGGCTCCCTGCTCGGCGGGAAGCCTGCTTCTGCCTCTCCCACTCCCCCTGCTTGCGTTCCCTCTCTCAATGGGTCTCTCTGTGTCAGATAAATAAAATCTTTAAAAATAAATAAATAAATAAAATAAATGATAGATCTCCATATGGCTGAAGCCACTGCTAATTGACCCTCTAGAGTGACAGCTAAGAGCATGAACTTCGGATTCAGGAACCTGGGACACATCCCCATTATGTCACTTATTAGCTCTGTGCCTCAATTTCCCTATCTGAAGAATGGAGGAAAGATAAGTATCTCCTTAATAGGGTTGTTATAAAGAGTAAATGAGTTAGTGTAAGTGAAGTGCTTATTGAAGCACCCGGCAAGCTATACTGAACATGTAACTGTTAGTCATCGTGATTCTCTTATCTGCACCCAAGCATTCCAGTTCCTGCAGACACGTTTATGAAGTCAGAAATTCTCCAAATGCTGTGCGAACTCTGAGTTGACAATTTCTCAGAGAAGCCAAGCTTCAAAACATGAGCAAATGTTGTACCCTTTTGAGTAAACGTCGAAAGTTCTCCCAAGGAGTACTATGTAGGTTTCTTTACTCGTCCTGCAAGGATCCAAGCAGATTCATCAGGCTGCTCTCCATTGGCTTCCAAGGGAGCAAGAGGGTAGGATGGTGGCTGCTCAGGGAAATCAGGGACAGTCCTGCCATCTGGGATGTGGGGAGAAACTCCAGGGCTGAAATATGGTGGACTGAGCATAAGTGTACCAGGTAGGAATGCCTTCAGCTGAAACTTTCAGAATATTCCTCTAACAGTGGCTTAAATAGTAAAGGCATTTAATTCTTTCAGAGAACAAAAAGTCTGGAAGGAGACGGTTTCAGGGTCAAGGCAACATTGGTATCAGTCATCTCTCGATGTCATCCGGTATCCGGCCACTAGCAACCCTTCTGCTTGGCCATCCTGTATTTTGGCTTTGTCTTTAGTCTCGTTGCCTCACGGTCACAAAAGTATCACATTCTTAATAAAGTTCGAGGCAGGAAGAAAAGTGTTGGGGAAGGGTGGAATGTCCTTTCTCCTTGAGCTCTTTCAATCTGGAAAGGAAATCTTTCCCACAATCTTCTTGGAGGGATTCCCCTCACATCTAATTGACCAGAACTGGTCACGTGTCTGCTCCCCGCTGCAAAGGAGGCTGCGAAGTGTGTTTTAGCAAAGGGGAGATATTATAGCAAAGGTAATAGGACTGTTTTAGCTCAATCTTTTTTTTTTTTTAAGATTTTATGTATTCAGTTGAGAGAGAGAGAGAGAGAGCACGCACATGCATGAGCAGGAGGGAGGGGGAGAAGGAGAGGGAGAAGCAGACTCCCTGCCGAGCAGGGAGCCCAACTGGGGCTCCATCCCAGGACACTTAGATCACAACCTGAGCTGAAGGCAGATGTTTAACCGACTGAGCCACCCAGGTGCCCCCGTTTTAGCCCAATCTTAATCTCTCCCCTGCGGCGAAACTATCACCTTCCATCCCTAAACAAAATCAGGGTTCTCCTCCCTAAACAAAATCAGAGCTTCTTCCAGAAATCTCACTAACAAAGCCATAAAGAGATTAAAACAGAAAAGGACGTAAATAGGGGACCTGGGTGGCTCGGGAGGTTGAGCAGCTGACTCTTGGTTCCTTGTGGGGCTCTGCACTCAGCTGGGAGTTTGCTTGACATTCTCTCTCTCCTTCCCCCCCCCCCCCCCCGCTTGTACACCCTCTCCCTCAAATAAATAAATAAATAAATAAAAACTTTAAAAAAAATAAATAAATAAATAAATAAATAAATAAATAAAAGTACTTAAACACACCAGGATAGAGAATAGGCAATGAGAAGGTGAAGGAGGAATGATGTGGCCCAGGTTTTAGAAGCTGGAGGACGGTATTTCTCCAGGGCTCCTCATCTGGGGTCTTAATCCTGTCTCTGCTGGGAACAAGCTGCACAGCTTTGGGAAAGACCTTTCCCCTTTCTGAGCTTCAGTTTCCATGAAGTTCAGGGGAACCTTTCCAGCTGGGAACTTGCCTCAACACATCTCCTACTAGGGTGTGGAGGAAAGCAAGGGCCATGGGTCCTTTGCTCTGCTTGAGAAATGATCCTGAAAACCTTTGGGTTATTTCGAGGTCACACCTGGATGACCTAAAGAGTGTGTGTTTCAGGGGCTTTAGAAAACTTATCAGTCTGGGAGGTGTGGGAAACTTCTAGCATCCTCCTCTGAAGGAGACCCTTGAAACTGATATATTGCAATGGATGGTACTAAAAGGATGTAGGGGAAGAGGGTTAAGGAGTAAGGCTGGCTTTGGGCACCTACGATTTATATACATTTTCTTACTTTCTTTCCTTATTCCCTGTGTGACCTTGTAGAAGCCACTTAACCACCCTCTGCCTTGGTTTCCCCATCTGTGAATTGGGATATGGTCGAGACAGCTAGTTATCCCTTAGTATCCATCCTCCCCTAGTTGCCTAGCAGGGAACTCGTAGCTGATCCTGGTGCTTCCCCCAGAAAGACTACATTTCCCAGCTTCCCTTGCAGTTAGACATGACCTATGGGATGTGATCCTAAACTCTGGGGATAACTTCCAGATTGTATTTTAAAGGGGAGGGAAGAGCCTTTCTCCCTTTCCTTTTCCCACTGGCTGGAATGTGGAATGTGAGGTCCAGGCATCTTGCACCACGAGACCAGGGCAACACCCCAAGGGACCATGACCTCATCACGTTTCCACAGCTCATCCCTGCCGTCCCCCACCCCTCCCAAGGCGGTGAGGGGCATGTTCAAACCCCTGCCTTCCTCCCCACCTGCCTATTGCTAGCCAGGCCAGTTTCCGGAGGGTGGGCAGGGGGCCATGGTGCCATCCAAGTGTGGTCCAGCATTCCCAGGCAGGGGAAGGAGAGCAGGGCTTTGCTCCTAGAATGCAGGGCCCACAAGCAAGCCTGCCCACCCGAATAAGAGAGGGCCGGACGCTGAAAAAGTCTTGTGGACTGTTGAGGAAACTGCTTCCTAGAGAAAAATCCAGATTTCCTCTCCCCAGTTTCCCAGGATGTGGTGAGCCCAGGCTCCTGGGATGGCAGGGCAGGCTTCCAGAAACTTCCATCCCAACCACACATAAACCAAGAAACTGGAGCAAGAACCCCCCCCCCCCCAAGGAACTCTGAGGATTCGCTGAAAACTCAAGAGGAAGTGGTGCCCATGCCAATGTGCTCAGAGGCACTTTTCTCTCGGCTCTTCTACCGGTAAGTAGTCATTTATTTACTTAAATATAGACTGCACCCTTCTGCTCCCGACCCAGTGGCTCCCAGTCACCAGCGCCTGCGTCTCTTTGCCAAGGGCTCTCTCTGGCCACCAGCACCCGTCGAGCCCATGCGGGACGAGCCGGAAGTGCCCAAGGGTTCATGCCCCCAACAGCAACCAATGACTGATGGGAGGTGGTGGATAGAAACCCCCCTGTTTCCTCCCCTCTTGGTGGGAATACCATGGAGGCGTGTTCACGCTGGTCCCAGGGTTCCCCAGTGGGATAGAGGTTCCCAGCAGTAACCTGTTCAAAAAGTACCCTGTACTTGCTGCCCTCCCTTCCCTGTCCCCACTCCCTCACTTCCTGGGATCACTTCCCAAACAACTTGAATCCTTGTCTCGCTGTCTCCTTTGGGGGGGCGGCGGGGCGGGGGGGAGCACCCAGCCTGAGACCTATATGTGCTGTGAGTCAGACACACAGATAAATTTGGGGATCAGAAGGGACGTGGCTGTCCCTTCTGGGAACTCAGAAGAAGAGCCAGACGACACCCCTGTAGTCACGCAGAAGTAGAATTACAGGTGCTGGTGAAGGTTGGAATTGTGAAGAAGCCGAAGACCTTGTGAAAACCCTCCACTGGCTGCCCTCTGCTCCAGGTTGAAGTCCAGAGTTCTCCTCGAAGCCTCAAGGCCCTGCACAGTCCACTACCACCTTACCTCTCCGGGCTAACCTCTCCCCACTGTGGTCCAGCCATGCGACCTCCTAGCTGTTTCTCAGCGTGCTGGGCACATTCCTGCCTCAGGGCCTTTGCACTCACTCTTCTCTCACTGGTATGCTTTCTCCAGATCTTCCCATGGCCAGCTCCTGCTTCTGGATTAATCTTGATCCAAACATCACCTCTTTAGGGAGGTCTCCACCCCCTCCCACCAGTCATTCTCAGCATCACCCTAATTTGATCGCTTCATAGCACATGTCTGTTTGCTTGTTTATTGAATAATCCCTAAGTGTGAGCTCCATGAGGGCAAAGGTTTTGTCCCCAGTGCCTGGAACAATTCCTAGAGCAGAGTAGGTGCTGTGTATTGGATAAGTGGTTGAATGGTTAAGTGATGGAAAGAAACAATGAATGAATGAATGATATAAGAACATTTGACAAAGGGACTGAATCTTGTCTGGACAACCAGGGAAGGTTCTCCTGAGGAGGTGACATTGGAGCTGAATATGAACCGGGATGGGGTATTAACTGGGCCAAAGAGGCTGGAAAGGCTATCCAGACAGAGGAAGCAGTGTGTGCAAATGCCCAGAGCCAGATCCCAGAGGTGACATCAGAACCGCACAGGGCAGCAAATCAACTGTAATCCAAGACTTTTTTTCTTTTTTTACGAAGGTATAATTGACATATAACATATTAGTTTCAGTTGTACAACATAATGATTCGATATTAATACATACTGCAAAATGATCACCGCATAAGTCTAGTTTCATGTCCATCACCATGCGTAGTCAGGGAATTTTTTTCTTGCCACGAGAACTTTTAAGATCTACTCTCAGCAACTTTACAATATGCCACCCAAGATTATTATCTATAGTCACCATGTTGTACCTTACAGCCCCATGACTTACTTATTTTATAACTGGAAGTTTGTACCTTTTGACTCCCTTCATCCCTTCACCCCCAGCCCCTGCTGCTGCCAACCACCAGTCTGTTCTCTGTATCTATGAGTTTTTTGGGTTTTTTTTTTTTGGATTCCACATGTAAGTGAGAGCATATGGCATTTGCCTTTCTCTGTCTGACTTATTTCACTTAGCGTTATGTCCTCAAGGTCCATCTATGTTGTCATAGCAAGATTTCCTTCTTTTTATGGCTGAGTAATATTCTGATATATATATATAATATATATATTCTGATATATATATCTCTAATATGGCTGAGTAATATTCTGATATATATATCTAATATATATATTCTGATATATATATATATCTAATCTATATATTCTGATGTTATATATATATCACATCATTACAACATACATATATATGTGTGTATATATATATATCACGTCTTCTTTACCCATTTATCCGTTGGTAGACCCTCAGGTTGCTTCCATGTCTGGGCTACTGTAAAGAATGCTGCAATGCACATGGGAGTGCAGATATCTTTTTTGAATTAGTGTTTTTATTTTCTTTGGATAAATATATAGATGTGGGATTGCTGGATCATATGTTAATTCTACTTTTAATTTCTTGAGGAACCTCCATACTGTTTATCACAGTGGCTGCACCAATTTACACCCCCACCCCCACCCAACAGTGCATGAGCGTTCCTTTTTCTTCACATCCTCGCCAACACTTGTTGTTTCTAATCTTTGGGATTATTGCCATTCTGACAGCTGTGAGGCGATATCTCGTTGTGGTTTTTTTTTTTTTTTTTTTTTTTTTTTTAAAGATTTTATTTATTTATTTGACGGAGAGAGACACAGCGAGAGAGGGAACACAAGCAGGGGGAGTGGGAGAGGGAGAAGCAGGCTTCCCGCCGAGCAGGGAGCCCGACGCGGGGCTCGATCCCAGGACCTGGAATCATGACCTGAGCCGAAGGCAGACGCTTAACGACTGAGCCACCCAGGCGCCCCTCTCGTTGTGGTTTTGATTTGCTGATGGTTAGTGATGTTGAGCATCTTTTCATGTACCTGTCGGCCATCTGTACATATTCTTTGGAAAAATGTCTATTTAGATCTTCTGCCCATTTTTAATTCAATTGTTTGGTTTTTTGTTATTGAGTTACGTAAGTTCTTTATCTATTTTGGATATTAGCTCCTTTTCAAATACATGATTTGCAAATATTTTCTCCCATTCAGTAGGTTGCCTTTTCATTTACTGTTAGTTTCCTTTGCTGTGCTGAAGTCTTTCAGTTAGATGGAGTCTCACTTGTTTATTTTTACTTTTGTTGCCTTTGCTATCGGTGTCACATCTAAAATATCATTGCCTAGACTGCTGTCAAGAAGCTTCCTGCCTGCATTTCTTTCTAGTTTTATGGTGTTGGGTCTTACATTCAAGTCTTTGATCTGTTGGAGTCAATTTTTGTGTATGGTGTACCAAGACTTTTCTTAATACTTTCACACCTATGCGCATGAGGACGTGGGGAGCAAAGTAGGCCTGTTGCTCTTCCCCTGGGGGTACCAATGTGGTGGAGAGGACAGACAGCAACCAAAGAACTGGGAAGATGTTTATTCCCAAAGATCGAGTTGCCCTGCAGAGTTCCATCACATGTAGACTCTTGTTTTCTAAAAGACCCAGCTAGATGTGGTATAGAAGCACCTGGAACACACACCCACGTGCACACACGCGTGCATAAGCACGCACACACACAACAAATGAAGAACTCCCTGAACTCCCCCATCAAAAGGAAGCAAAAAGGACATTCGGTATAGTTCCTTTTTGTTTTTGATCATTTATTTAATCATCCTCCACCAATGTGATCACCAGGAGCACAGGGCTGCAATTTCCTGAGTTCAAGGAAAAAATGAAACAGGGCTACACCATTTATATCACAGCATATGTGCCCAGAGAGATTCTCCCCAGCTCTGCCCTCCAGCTTGGCGAGCCAGGCCCAGTCACCTAATGGGTTCTAGAAGGAGAGCTGGGAAGGTGGCAGGTTCTATCTCCGGGCTTCCCACCTCGGAGCCCGTGTCTTGCCTCTCCCAGCGGTCAGGTGCCTGCTCATGCCTCGCCTCCCTGTGTAGTCACCGCAGTACTGAGCTCGCTCTGTGGCCCCATATCCTCCAGGTGTCCAGGACCAGCATCTCCAGAAGGGTCTTGTCTTCCTGCCTCACTAGGGCCTCCTGTAGAGTCTTCCAGCTTGGGGGTGGGGGTGGAGATCAAACATGCTGTCTCTTCCCTGGGGAACTCAGCCACTGGCAGTGACCAGAGGCCTCCGAGACCATCAAGCCTGACATTCTTTTGTCTCCCAGAGAGGAGGGCTCACTTGCCTCCACACACTCAGGTCCTTCAGCAGAGGGAATTTAATATGGGGACTGGTTACGCGTGGTGGAGACACACCAGGAGGGTGAGGGAGTCCAGAGCCAGAAGCTGCTGCTAGCTCTGGGGCTATAGTGACGAAGATGAGACTGAATCCCACAGTCCAGCTGGCCAGTGAGGGCTAGGCCAGCGACAGTGTGCAGCCACCAAGGAGCACATCTAGTGCCTGAGGCATAGGGAGCGGGAGAAATACCCTGGTTTCTCTCTTCCCCTCCCATCCCCCCCTTCCAGTGTCACCTCCCCCAGGTCAGACTCCTGAGGAACCCAGAGGGCAGGGCATGCCATAGATGTGCCTTGAAGGTCTCTAACTGTGACCTTCTTACCAGCAGACCCTGGGGATCAAAAGCTCAAAAGCCTCTCGGAGCCTGGCAAGAGTGAAGGGGGCCAGGTGTAAGGAAAGCAACTGACTCTTGGCTCCAGGTTGAGCCGACAGCAGGGAGGGGTAGGGACTGGGGCAAACTGGTGAGTGTGTGTCCCATCTGAAGGGGCAGCAGCTCCTCAGCTGCATCTGATTCCTGCCGATGAGGAATATAGGTCCAAGGCTGCCAGATCATTCCCTTTCGCTCCAGAGAAGACAGAAATTCAGATTTTTATATGAAGTCTCCCAATTTCTAAAGGTTGGCCATCAGTCTAATTTCTCTGTGTGTTAGTCTTTAACACGGTGAAGAACAAACCAAAATACACACCCGTAGCTGGAGCTGTCCCTTTGGGACGTCTGTATCCCAGCCCGGGGAAGGATGGCACCCCACCGCGGCCTGCCAGATGACATTATGCCGTGGGCTCATTGAAAATCTCCAAAATGGGACCATCAATCCAACAATCCCTGTCTCTATTCCAATGCAACTTTACTTTTCCCAATCATCCCCTCAACCCTGTGCCTTTACATTTCCATAACTACTTATATGAACCAGTCATTGAACTCGTTAAATACCTACTATGTGCCAGGCCCTGGGAAACGATTCTGATGTAAAGTTGAATTAGCTGAGTCCCTGCCACCATGTTGCTCAGAGTGAGGGATGATTCCCATGAATAGATGATTAGACCCAGGGACTGTGTCTGGTATCTATACCACGTGTCCTCTGGGCCTAGAACAGGGCCCAGCACATAGTAGGTGCACAATGCATTCTGTATAACTGAATGAATACAGGGCGATAAGAGTTAGGTTAGCATGTATTCTCAACAGGGGCAAAAAAAATTTTGGATAGTACAATGGTTTGTGACCTTCCAAAGGGCCACAGTACATAAACAGATATACCATTTATCTGTATATTAAAATTTCATTGGTGGAGAGGAGTTGGCAATTAGGAAAAAAATATATTAAAGGGCTCCTAGGATGGGGGTAGGTTAAGAAACCTTATTTTAGAAAGAAGCATGGGGCTATGGGAGCACATAGTAGGGGCTCTTAATCCAGCCTGAGAAATTACAGAATGCTTCCTGGAAGAGGAAGCATTTCAACTCATTTTTTTTTTTTAAAGATTTATTTATTTATTTCAGAGAGAGAGAGAGCATGAGCATGAGGGGCAGAGTGAGAGGGAGAGAGAATCTCATGCAGACTCCACGTGGGACTTGATCTCACAACCCTGAGATCATGACCTGAGCCGAAATCAAGAGGTGGCGCTTAACCACTGAGCCACCCAAGTGCCCCTCAACTCATTCTCAAAGGATATAGGAAAATTAGCTAAATCAGGAGTTGACAAAACTTGTCTGTAAAGGGCCAGAGAGAAAATATTCAGGCTCCACAGTTCTCTGTTGCAACTACTCAATGCTGTTATAGATCAAAAGCAGCCACAGGTAATACTTAGATAAACAGATGTGGCTGTGTTCCAGTAAAACTTTATTCACAAAAACCGGTGATGGGCCACATTGGGCCCCCAGGCTGTAGCTTACCAACCCCTGATCTAAATGATGGGAAAAGGAAGGCCACCAGAGGGAACAGCTTGAGCAAAGGCGTGGAGACCTGAAGCAGGTGGCATGGAGTGGATGTGGTTTTCCTTCTCCCTCAGGCACAGAAAAAGATGTCTATATTTACACAGAGATGGTGTTCTCACACAGGCTGAGCACAGGATCCCGAATTCATTCAACCCGCAAATATTTATCCAGCACCTACTACATGCAGACATTGTTCTGGGCACTGGGGATGCCAGCAGTGAACAAGATCACTCTGTGTCCTCGGGGCCCAAAGGCCAGCCAGGTATACAGTTTTTGTTCAATTAATGTATTGAGTAAATGGATAGATAGAGGCTTGGATGGATGGGTGGGGGGGACAAACAGTAAACACTCAGACAAATGAAGGAACAAATAAGCAATTAAATAGAGCTTCCTCACTAGCTGTGTGACCTTGGCGAGGTTAGCTAACCTCTCTGTGCCCCCAGGAGGCTGATAGAAGCAAAGTGCAGGACAGCGCAGAGTGGCTCTCTATGAATGTCACTGCTGCTATCATTTTAAGTCAATATGCTATTAAATAAATACATGAGTTTTAAAAACCTGATAAGCGGTACATAGAAGCAGAGCAGGTGTGAGAGGGAGAGAGAGAGACAGAGAGAGAGGAGGAACTACCTTGAATCAGGTAGTCTGGGAGGGCCTCTGAGTAGGTGGCGGTCAAGGCTGTCCTGGCCACATCCTGTGAGTATATCCTAGAATTAGCAGTGTTTGTAGCCCCGTGCCCTGCAGCCTTGCAGAGGCAGTTAATTATAAATACCTGCCTCTCGGGAGTGCAGGAAGGTGTCTTCTCTAATTAGAGTGTGAGCGGAAAGTGCTTTGAAATCTGAGGATAAAAGGGAAGAAGGGGTGAAGCTCTGGTCACAAGGCCAAGGGCGCCCGCCGGGAACCCAGCCTCGACTAAACTCTGAGAACCAGACTCACGCTGTCTCAGGCCTGCCGGGAGCTGACCGTCTCTCAGGTCCTACGTGGAGTTTAGGGGCAGTAGGAAATACCCCCCTCTTAGGGCAGGGGCCCCGGGGCAGCAGTGCACGGGTGTTGGAGGCCGGCTGGAGATAACGAGGTGGGCCCAGCATGCGGCGACAGGGCGACAGCTCAGGCACTCAATCAGTGTTAGATATTCCCTGCCTTTCCGCCTTATTGCTTTCATTGTCCTCGTTACTACTTACTAGCTGGGTGACACTGGGCGAGTCCCCGCCCTCTCTGAGCCTCAGTTTTCTCTTCTTTAAAATGGGGTGATCATAGCACAGCCGCGCTAGATGCGGGGAAAGCAGGTGGCACGGAGCACAGATAGTAACACTTCTCTTGGCAGACCCTCAGGAAGTCACTGCCTTGCACCGGGCACCGCCTCGAGCGTGTTGTATGTGTTAATTTACTTAATCCTCGCAAATATTATCCTCATTTTCCAGACAAGGACCTCAGGGTTGCCAGGGACAGCCACGCACTGCCCAGCCCGGGGGGCATCAATCACACAAACCACAACAAGAACAGCACCCCTGATGCTCTGGTGCACGGAGAGGTTGAGTTACTTGCTCAAGGTCACACAGCTAATCCGTAGCACAAGCGGGATTCCAGAACCTGGCTCCTAACCCTGAATCAACAACGTGAGCCCTCGTCACGATGGTGGTTGTCATGTTGGGTTTCTGGGATGCCGAGAAACTGGTTTTCCCTTTGCCCAGCCAGGCAGGTGTCAAGTCTTAATTGGTCTTTCTTTTCTCTCTACCCCCAAAGTCTGCGTATTTCTGGGGATCTTTGATATTTTTATGGTTTTTGAATTTTACAAGAGCAATACATCTATGTTTTGTGTGTTGTGCATCCTGGAATCCGAGGGAACTTGTGGAAATGCCAGGACATCCAACCTCAGACGCTGGCACTGGGTGGGTCCCCCTCCATAATCACATGCTCCAGACCCTCCCCTGCAGATGGGTTTAGAGAGACAAGGGGACTACCCCAAGGTCACACAGCTAGGAGGTGACAGAGCTGGAATAGATCTATCAGATTCCAACCTCTCTCTTCTTAATCCCCACATCTGCCATCTCAAACTGCTGGCCCATGAGCCAAATGCAGACGATTTGCTTTGCCTGCATGGTGTTTTCATAAAATTAGGATTTGTCATCAGCATTTAAAGAAAGGGATATTTCCAGGAATAGTATTCAAAATATTTAACCAGACTGGCCTGGGCATCAGCCGTGCAGAGCGGATGTTGGCAGTCCCGTTGCAGCCATGGACGTTGCAAGGAAAAGCAATAAAAAAAAAAAAATCAAAAGGTCTAGAAAAGGCAAAACTATGGGGACAATAGAAAGATCAATGGTTGCTAGGGGGTCAAGGGGAGAGGAGGTTGAAGAGGCAGAGCACAGAGATTTTTCCGGCAGTGAAACTACTCTGTAAGGTACTACAGTGATAGATACATGTCATTGCACATTTGTCCAAACCCACAGAAGGTATAAGAGCAGGACTGAGCTCCTGACGTGAACGGGGGCCTCTGGGTGATAATGATGGGTCCATCAATTGTAACAAAGGTACCCTCTGATGGGGGATGTTGATAGTTGGGGGGGTGGCAGGGGGCACATGGGAACTCTGTACTTTCCGCTCAATTTCTCTGTGAATGTACAACTCTCTAAAAAATAAAGTCTATTTCAAACAATCAGAAGGTCTGGCCACCCCGCTCCCACATTTTCACGGGGCCACAGCGGGCCGCAGGCGAGCCCCAGGTGCTCCCCTTCGACTGAGCATGTGTGCTCCCATCTGCCAGGCCCCTGCGCCCGCCTCCCTCCAGGCGCGACCTGCCCGGTCCCTGCGCGTGACTCAGGCATGAAGAGGATGCTTCAGAAGTCCTTGGTGTGGAAGAGAACCTGGCAGAAGTGTGAGGAAGAAAACGAGGAGGAAAGAGACCTGGTGACGGCGGCCTCTCTCAGACCCTGCTCATCACCTCCCTGGGCTAGAGCCTCCTGGGCACTTTCTGTGCGGCAGAGTGAGCCACTCCTGATTCACCGTCATCTGTCCAGGCCTGCGGGGACCCACTGTGGGACCGGGCGGGAAGCCGCGGCGCTCTGCACCCAGGCAGGCCGAGTCAAGGCTTGGCGGTTTGGAAGGATGCAGGCCTGTGCATTTAGAATCAAAATGGGCAGGACACGGGAAATCAGTGGATGCCTTGCTCCTCCTAGGAACTTATCTCTAAGAGCATGCCATTCCTGATAAATCAGATGGACTTTTTTTTTTTTCTAGTAGTGTACTTACACAATCACTCATTCATTTAACAAACATTAAGCACCAAGCATGTCCAAAGGAGGCCTGGGAGTAGAGATAATAGGACAACTGAGGGGGGTATTCAATGGCCAAATGTTGTTTGTACCTGACCATTGTCCATCCCCCCGCCCTCCCCTTCTGGTAGCAGCACCTTGGTTTTCCTTTGGAGAACCACTCCTCCCCCACCATCACTCCACGTGGCTCAAGAGGGAGTAGGTTATCATCCCAACAAGAGCTGTAGATGGATCAGGCCTGGGCAACAAGCATATTCCATTCCCTGGCCTCATGGGCATGTGACCCAAGTCAGGCCAACCAGAGCCAACCCCCCAGACCCGGGCTGGGGCTACACAGAAAAGTCTGCTTCTATCCACTTGGCTGGCTGACCTGGCAGAATGGAAGCCTAGGAAATGCTGGGGACTGTCTTCGCCACTCTGTGGGGTGACCCTAACTGACACAAAAGAAAACAGAGCTGAGATCTGGAGAGAGCATGATTCCTAAACAATAGGTACACATCTGGATCCAGCCATTCCTGAAACTGAACCCATCTCAATACTTTTCATTTGTGTAAACCAATGCATTCATATACACACTTTTTTTTTTCTTAAGCCACCTTGAGTTGGGCTTGTTTCTGTCACTTTCAACCAAAAGACCCAGACTATATGAGTGGGTAAAGAGCTACTTCCAGACCAGAAAACAAATAGCTACAGCAAAAACAAACCATGAGAAATCCATGTAAATTGCTCTGGGAGTTAAGAGGAAAGAAAACTAGAACTGGCTTCAGGGAAGAGACAGCCTTTTGTTTTCTTCCCACACAAAGCTTATAATCCATTCAGAGTTTTGATATTCTAATAACAATGACCTTTTCCCCAGCCTGTTCATCTGCACACAGCACCATGAAGTAAGTACTGTTGTCCTTATTTTACATAAAACTGAGGCTCACAGAGGTGAAGTGACTTGCTCAAAGCCACACAGCAAGATGACGAAGCACTGACTCCAAAACCCAAGCCTTTCACCCCTCTGCTGCACTGCCTCATTTTCTTCTTGCCAACATTCTAAAGTTTTGCCCCAAAATATGTTACCAAGAGATGTTAACCAGTATCTGAAGGCAAAAATAAAGCAAGCATGGAGATGAGCCACCCACAAGCCCTTCCAGGAAGGACTTGCCGCTCAGCCGTGGAGACAGCGGTCCGCAGACAGCTCCCAGCTCCTTCACCGCCTGCCTCAGCTGCGGAGGGCCACCTCACCCCGGGTCCTGCCCTTCGGAGGGCAGTGAGCTTGGAGCATTTGGGAGGAGAAGGGTGTCTAATGGGAACGGAGTGAGGAGGAGGGAGGGGATGTCAGGAAATGAGGCCAGAGAAGAGCAAGCAGGCGGCTGGGGGGAAGGCTTGACAAACCATGCAGAACCGCAGTAGGATTAGCAGACCCCTTGCTCTGAAATCGTTAGGATTTTCAAGATGGCGATAGCAGAGCATTAACCCACGTGCTGGCCCCCTGGGAGCCTGGGGGGCAGGGCGGTGTGACTACACAGTTGGTCCTAGAGTCACAGTTAGGAGCTGGACTTTATTTTCTGTACAAGTGAGACCTGAAGTCTCAGAGACACGAAGTGACTCTCCCTCCATCCCACAGAGTGCCCATGTCGGAGTCAGGATTCAAACTCATGTCTTGCTCTCACATCTTATACTATACCTGGGAGGCCCACAGGTGGACAATGGTGGTTCCAGAAGCCCAGACCTTGAGGGGGCCAAAATTTAAGGTTTGCTGCCTTGAAACCCCATAGTCAGCAGCCCCAACAGCCACTACCTCGTCCCTCTCTCTTTTCCTGGTGGTGCCCACATCCTCCCTTTCCCAGCATCCCTGGCAGCTAAGGCAGGCCCGTGATTGGTCATGTGACCAGCTATGCCCAATGAGATGTGAGGGGAGCTCTTCTGAGGGTTCTGCAAAAGCTTTTACTTTGGGATTAATGCAGCAGATCCGGCAGGTGTTGCCCTTCTGTCTTCTTCCTTCCTGGAGAAGGACTGAAGCATCTGTCCTGAAGCCACGAGGAGAAGCCATGGGAATTGCAGAGATGCTAGCAAGAGCCTTCATTTTCTTGAGCCACGAAATCAAGAGCAACAACCACCTCCCTCTGAACTTTTTATTATGTGGGGTAAGTACACCCTTGATTGAGCCACAGTCCGTTGGATTTCCAGTTACTTGCAGCCAAGTGCATTTCCATCTGTCACAGTCATCTCAGGACTGTGGGTCAGCCTGGATCCCTGCAACAGACATGGAGATACTTTGGTCTGCAACGGAGACAAAATTTGCCTGGGTCACACGGTGGAGTCACAGGTCTCCTGACTCACCATCTAGTGCTCCTTCTGTTTGTGCCACACCTCCTGTTCTGTTTCCTTCTATTCGGGCTGCTATAGACATGACCAACAGTAAAGTAAAGTAAACATAAGGCAGAGATGACCTTGCTCTTAAATCCTTCCAGTCTCTTACATAAATAGCCCCCAGGCCACTGTCTCCATGCCTTTGGACCCAGGACAGCTTCCCACTTCCTTTAAAAAGATGAGATGACCAAATGTAGAGTCTATGCTCCTGGAAAGGTGTGAGTCATGAATCATGGATCAGAAGGTTCACAGCTAAGGAGTATGCCAATCACACTGGTAGTCCAGTCCCCCAGGCTTACACTGAGCTTGTTCTCTGAAGCACTGACTCATCTGCAGCTTGTGGTCAGCTCTGACGCTCAGATCATTTTCTGCTCTTCTTGTGCCCAGCTGGTGGCCTTTAATTAGGTGCTGTGAACTTTTCTGTCTTTGCTCATGTTGCTTTGCCCCTGTTTTTAGAGGATTATATGAATACTAAAGAAATGAATGTAATAATAATAACAGCAATTACTATACTGAAGCACTTTCAATAAGTTACATTTTTTCCCTCAAAAATCACTGTCCAAGATAAGTAATGTTACTTTTTTCTTTTTAATGGACACAAAAACAAAGGCTTCAAAAAGTTAAGTTACTTGCCCAGGGTAATAGAACTAGGAGTATCTGGTGGAACTGGAATATGACCATGAGTGTGTTTGACCCTGGAGTTTAGCTCTAAAGGACAAAGCCAATTGGATCCATTAGGACAGTTTCAGACACTTCTCTACAGCAGTTCAGACTATAACAACACTGTTGTTGTCTAAAACACATCTGGAGATTGGAGACTCTAGGGTGTCCTTGCCATCTTAAAGTTGTCATAAAGGACTAAGGATCTTTGCACCCTCCTTCTACCCCATTTAACAGCAAGTCAGCCACTTGTCCTTAGGCTGGTCACCTAATGTCACAAAATGACTGCCACGGCTCACTCATCACCTCTTCACACACCAATATTCAAAGCAGGAAGGAAAGGAAAAGGAAGTCTTTCTTCATGTGCCTCTTTCTTATCAGAGAGGAAATTCTTTCCCAGAAGTCCCCAGCAGAGTTTCCCTTTGTCCAGAACTGGGTCATATGACAACCCCCCCCCACCTCCCGCCAGACCAATCTCAGGTCTGGGAGAATAAGTTGGTCATGGTTGGCTTAAACCAAATGTGGCTTACTTCCCAGGGCTGGGCAGAACCTTCCTCAGAGCTCTGTCAGCAGGCAGGGAGGGGGAAATGGCAGTTGGCAAGGCAACCCCCTGCATCGGATACCCCAGCATTTAGAAATATTAGAAACCAACCACTGTTGGTTTGTAAGATTAATGTAGGTGGGACATGGGTAAAGTTGTGTGCGTGTTTAATTTTAGTATTTATTAAGTATTTATGAGCATCTGAAAAACTACATCTATGGCTAATTCATCAGAATCATGAATTCAGGGGCGCCTGGGTGGCTCAGTCGTTAAGCGTCTGCCTTCGCCTCAGGTCATGATCCCAGGGTCCTGGGATCGAGCCCCGCATCGGGCTCCCTGCTCAGCGGGAAGCCTGCTTCTCCCTCTCCCGCTCCCCCTGCTTGTGTTCCCTCTCTCGCTGTGTCTCTCTCTCTCAAATAAATAAATAAAATCTTTAAAAAAAAAAAACAACGAATCATGAATTCATGGATATTCTTTCTCCAGATGAAACAACTGTATTTAACTGTATTTTCAATACATATATGAGCTAAAGAAAAATGTTAAGTAAATAATAGCTCATTTACTTCAAGATTTGGCCATTGTAAGAGTAGGAAACACTATTCTATGTTATCCTGCTTGGCACTTTTTCCAACTTCTCAGAGGCCTCTGCCTTCAACCTCCCTCTTGAGGAAAATAAACACCCACAACGATTTTTGCATCATCTGCAAATATGATTCAAATAAGCCTCCAGCTCAAATATAATCCAGGCTTCCTCCGCCGGGAAGGGCAGGCTTCTTGACTCCAATCCCTTCCTGGCATTTCACCTCTGCCTTAGTGGGTTTACTGGGTCTGCCCCTGCCGTGGTAAGCTGCCGCAAATCCTATTTCTGAAAGAACAAGATATAAATAATAAACAGGTTGACCACCTGAGATTTCTGTCTTTGTCAGGGATTGTCACGCTTTCCTACAACACGAACTCTGGTCATGTAAGCGAGAATTCGGGGGCCTGGGGTAAGAACGGGATAAGTAAATTACAGCCCAGCAAGACAGTGAGATACGCAGGAGACTTTGTTAAAAGGCATGAGGTGTGTCAATAGGCCCCAATATCAAAAGAGCTCCAGGACCTTTGGTTATGTGAAAAGAAGCAGAACGGTATGTACGGCATAGACCAGGACTCAGAAACTTTTTCTGGAAAGGGCCACAGGGTACATACTTTGGGCTTTGCAGGCCACAGGGTCCCTGTTGCCACCGCTCAAGCATGCCGTCACAGCCCAGAAGCAGCTGCAGGGAGCACAGAAGCGCACGGACAGGACTGTGTGCCAATAAAACTTTATTTGTGGACACTGAGATTTTCATTTCATATAATTGTCCTGTGTCACAAAGTACTCTTCTTCTGTTGATTCGTTGCAAGCCTTTAAAAATGGAGGAAAATGGGGGCGCCTGGGTGGCTCAGTTGGTGAAGCGACTGCCTTCGGCTCAGGTCATGATCCTGGAGTCCCGGGATCGAGTCCCGCATCGGGCTCCCTGCTGGGCGGGGAGCCTGCTTCTCCCTCTGACCCTCCCCCGTCTCATGTTCTCTCTCTCTATCTCATTCTCTCTCTCAAATAAATAAATAAAATCTTTTAAAAAAATAAAATAAAATAAAATAAATGGAGGAAAATGTAAAAACCGTTCTTAGCTTGTAGGCTGTGCAGAAGCAGACAGCAGGACAGATCTGGCCCGAGGACTGTTGTCTGCCGGTCCCTCGTATAAATTTTTTGATGCAAAAAGAAATGATAGAAAAACGCAGGAAAGGTAGAGTGCTGTATTGCATGACATATATGTGTACGTGTGATTATACGGGTTTGGAGGAAGAGAGAGAAAGAGAGATTTGTTTGTATATCTGAGGCCACCCAAGAAACTGGGAACAGTTAAGTGCTTCTCGAGAGAGGATCTTGGAAAGGCCAGATGAAGGCAGAACGGACACGTTTTCACCTCAACCCTTTTCTACTGTTAGAATTTTTCTCCATGTGCTTGGTTACTTGTAAAAGCAGAAAGAATTGGCCAAAGCAAAAGAGATTCCTGGGCTGCAGTCAATGAGAATGGGATGATCTAGTTACGCACACATAGGCCACGGCGGACCAACTCCAGGGGCGCCATTTGGGGGAGTCCGTCCTAGAATGGAGCCACCAGACTTCTACACAGCCAACCCTGTGTGGCAGCCCTGTTGGCAACAAAATTAACACCAAGAATTTGTACCAAGTAAAATTAATCAGCAAATATTGTGGGAGTTGGGTTGGGGTGGAAGTTGTAAGAGGAGCAATAAAATCTCTCGATTTCCGTTTCGTGCTGTTCCTTATCTGAGCCACAGTAAAGCTAATGTTCTGCCAATATTTACTTCTGATCTTTGCTCCAGAGTGGAGGAAAGATACCCGGGCCCAGCATAAATACGAGGGTGGACTTGCGAGTTTTGAGAAGAGAAGGGAACTCACCCTGAAATAAGATCATCTCAAGAATCTGAAAATGCCATTTGTTTCACACGCACACACACAAAAACACTTCAAGGCCAAGTCTACTTGTTGAGCACCGTGTCTTGGAATTGCAGTCAGCTTACCCAGAAATTTGGGGTTCTCTGAAACCCATGTGCAAGCATTTTGACCTAGGTGAGACCACAAAGGGCAGCCTCCCACCTAGATAAGCAACAGATGTGGATTTTTGATCAGCAATGGTTTCAAAAGCAAGACATTTCACAGAAATATGGAAGCTTCTGGCGTCCCTTGAAACGGAGCTCAGCCAACTGGGCCCACATTCCCACCACATGGAAACTTTACACTGTAGCCAAGTGGTTGTTGTACCTTCCAGATGGGACAAGGACTCCCAGTTCGCCTCAGTCCCCACTGGTCCCTGTCGCCCTCCATCAGTCACTTCACTCACTCCTTTTTTATTGATACTTCATTCAGTGCACCTATATTTACTGAGTGCTTACTATGTGTCGGGCACTGGGGTTATAGATATGAGCAGAACAGACAAAAATTCACCCACTTCATGGAACCTCCATTCCAGTTGAAGAACAGACAGGGAAGACAGACAAGGAATAAAAAAAGAAGAAACAGGGGCATCTGGGTGGCTCAGTCGGTTGAGTTTCCGATTCTTGGACTCTTGATTTCGGCTCAGGTTGTGATTTCAGGGTTGTGGGATCAAGCCCCCCTTTGGGCTCTGTGCTCAGCACAGAGTCTGCTTGTCCCTCTCCCTCCCCACCCCCTGCTTGCACATGCTCTCTCTCTCAAATAAATAAATAAAATCTTGAAGAAGAAGGAGGAGGAGGAGAAGGAGAAGAAGGAGGAGGAGGAGAGGGAAAAGAAGAAGGAGGAGGAGGAGGAGAAAAGGAAGAAAGAATAGATATAATGCCAGATAGTGATAAATTCTATGGAGAAAAATAATGCAGCAAAGGTAGAGAGGAGGAGTTAGGCCAAGGAAGGCCTTACTGGGAAGGTGACATCTGAGCAGACATGCAGCAGATGAAGAAGCAAGCCTCGAGGATATCTGTGGGAAGAATGCCCTGCCACAGAAAATAGCAAGTGCAAAGGCCCTGAGGCAGGACTGTTCCTTGTGTGTCTGAGGAGGAATAAGGAGGCCTAGGCAGGAGGGGGAGAGGAGGCGAATGAAAGAGATGAAGTCAGGGAGATGACAGGGGTATGATTCTTGAAGGGCTTCATAGGATCTTCAACTTTTACTCTGAGTGAGGTGGGAGCCATGGAGGATTCTGAGCAGAGGGACATGGTTGAACTTAGGTTTTGACAGACTTCCTCTGGCTCCATGAGGTGAATGGACTGTGTGTGTGTGTGTGTGTGTGTGTGTGTAGAGGGCAGGGTGGGTGACAAGAGCAGAACCAGGGAGACCAGTGAGGACCTACTGCAATAGTCCAGGCACAAGACGGTGGAGATTGGGAGAAGAGGTTGGATTCTGGACATAGTGTGTTTCCACCTGGCTCCTTTTGGCTTTTGTCAGAAACTTCTTCACTGACTCTGCTCCAGCCACATTGTCCTTGCAGGATGCAGTCTTTAATCCCCTAAAGGCCCTATGAGTTCATTTGATTATTAAATGGTCCCATTTTACAGATGAGGAAACTGAGGCATAGGAAGATTGCTCCTGTACACACAATGTATTTTCTAAAGAGACTCATGCAAGTATCTCCCATCCCTCATGATATTTTCCTTCATGTTTTTAACAGCTTATAATTCATGATATAATTCACATACCACAAAATTCATCCTTGCAAACTATACGATCCAATGGGTTTGGCATATTCACAGAGTTGTGCAGCCATCACCACAATCTAATTTTAGAACACTGGCATTACCCTGAAAAGAAACCCTGTGCCCCTCAGCGGTCAAGACTTCCCATTTCCCCCTCTCCAGACTCCAGCAACCACTAATTGACTTTCTGTCTCTATGGATTTGCCTCTTGTAGACATTTCGTAGGATATGTGGTTTTTCTGTGACTGGCTTCTTCCACTTAGCATGTCTTGGAGGTTCATCCATGTTGTGGCATGTATCTGTACCACATTCCTTTTTATGGCCAAATAATACTCCGCTGTATGGATATGCCACATTTTGGTCTTCCATTCATTTGTCTCTGTGGGACAGTGCGTGTGTGTGCATGCATGCGTGTGTGTGTATGTGTGTGTATTCCTAGGAATGGAAATGCCAGGTCGTATGGTAACTCCATATTTAACCTTTGAGGAACTGCCAGACTGTTTTCCAAAGTGGCTGCGCCATTTATAAATCCCACTGTGAGTGTGTGAAGTTCCAAGTTCACCACCTCCTCCTCCAGCTGTTCTTATGAAGTGACCTTAACACTCCTCCCACCGAGTGGTGAGATGTCTTCCTCCCTACCTGTCCTCGCCCCTTGAATCTCAGGCAACCTTTACAGACAGAGTCTGTGGAAATTATCCTACATGACTTCCGACACCAGACCATAAATATACCCTGCACTTCCATCTTGCTCTTTTGGAACTTACCCTGGGAACCTAGCCGCCATGTTGTGAGGAAGCCCATACTGGCCCACGTGAAGGGGCCACGTGGAGAAGTCACACAGAGGGTGTCTGTCTTGGCGCGGGCAAGGAACCAGGTGCCAGTCATACAAGTAAAGACTTCAGATGATGCTGGCTCCCCACCACCACATCACCCACCGTCTTCAAGTCTTCCCACCAAGACTCCAGACCTCATGGAGGAGAGATAAGCCATCTTGATGCGCCTTGTCTGAATTCCCAACCCACAGAATCTGAGGGCTATAAATCCATGAGAACAGAATAACTCTTTTATGCCACTAAGTCTTGGGGAGTTTGTTATGCAGCAATAGTAACCAAAACAAACAGCGGGTAGGGGGCAAGGTCAGAACTCCATCCCCAGTCTATCTGGCCTCGGGGTCACCCCTTTAACCACCATCAGGGCTGGGGATCCCATGGGTGCTGCCCCACATTGCAGGCCACGAGGAGGGTATCAGTGCTCCCTTCCCTGTACCCAGTGTGTCTGGTGACAGACATCCCCTTTCTCGGGCTGACCAGAAACGTCTTCATTTCATGTGTCAGCTTGTTGCTGCTGCCGTGGTTATTATTCAGTACACAGAATTTTTATTCTTTGTAGAAAATGTAGAATAAACAAATAAGGAAAAATGAAGTCCACCTGTCATCCTCACCATACAGGGAGAATCTCCATGAAACACTTGACTCTGTGGTAGAATCATAACATACAGGCATTGAATTTACATGATGTCCCCATGCATTGGGCTAAAAAGGGAGCGGGGCGGGAGGTAGAAGAGGCGGAAGAGTATCGGTGAGTCCATCTGGCAAAGCCAGCTCAGCGTATTTCCAAACACAAGATACCCCCTCCATCCAGTGGCTTTTTGATTTTCTCAGAGTTCATAGTACACTGTAGTTGAGAGAAAATTTAACATATTTTCCAGGACCACTTTGACTCTACATAAAGAGACTCCCCTCACCCACCCACCCCCTGCCGAGAAATGGGATCACTTTACACATAATTATTTTGTACCTGCCTTTTTCCCTGTAATGACGTGCTTTGAACTCCCTGTATTAACTATTTTCTCGTGGCCTTTGTAAGGAGGGAAGCTTTCGTGGTTCACACGCTGACATGGTCTGTCCTGGAAGACAGTAAAATTCTACTTAGATACCATGAATCTCCCCCATCGTGCTGTAGAGTGAAAGAAACCAGACAGGAAAGAGCACATATTGTGTGATTCCCTCTATATAAAATTCAAAAGCAATAAAATTAATATATGGGGTTAGAATTCAGTACAGTGGTTAACCATGGGGGAGATTTACGGGGAGGGAACAGGAAGGGGGCTTCTGGAATGTTCTGTATTTTCATCTGGGTGCTGATTACATGAGTCTGTCCGCCTGGTGAGAATTCACTGTATGATGTGTGCACTTTTCTGTGCAATTAGAAAACACACACACACAGTGTTCTCAGAATATGGGCTGTGCTATATGGAAATACATGCTTCATGTTTTTGCCACGTGAAGACATATGTGAATGGTTAGAGGACTGGATATGGAGTTGGGGAAGCCCAGTCTGAATTCTGATTCAGCCACTGTTACATGTGTCTGCTTGGGCCAATTATGTACCACTCTGAGCCTCGGTTCCTTCATCCAGACGCCTTACCGTGCCCACAAGGCCCACAGGGTCAGCCTCTGCCCACCCCAGCTGGATCCCCCAACCCTCTCTGGCTCCCTCTCTCTCTAAGCTCCAGCCACACTGGCCATCATTCCATTCCTCCCACAAGCAAAGTTTAGGGTAACCTCAGGGCCTTTGCACTGGAACTACCCTCTCCCTGATTTTCTTGTGAATGGTTCCTTTTTCTCCTTCCTGACTCAGTTCAAGTGTCACCTCCTCAGAGAGCCCCTCACTGACCATTCCTCACACCAGCCATCCTCAACTACATTCCTTGGGCTCGTTTTCTTCTCAGTGCTTCTAACTCTCTGACATGGTCATATGTGTTTTTTGTGTGGCTGTTTTATCTATTTGGTATTTGTTCAGTACACCCTCTAAACCCACTGACTCCATGAGATCAGGCATCTTGATGATCTTAGTCTTCGCTATATCCTCATCACCTAAAACAATAAATATTTGTTGACTTAATTAATCAGTCTACACAGTGATCTGATTCCACTTTTATAGAATCTTCAAGAGGTTCAATGAGATGATGCTTTGAAAACAGCTAGGTTTATAAAACACAAGAGAGCTTTGAAAGCTTTGTTTGCATGTGGTTACCACCACTGAGAGAATCTAAACAGACAGGTTTCCCCTTGAGCTAGACCTTCAATAAACTGATCAGTGCTAAAAGTCTCTATACCTTCTGCAAACATTCCCCCCTCCATCTTTTGTGCTATTGGCCACTCACCTGGAACAAAATCACTAATACTCTTATTCGTTTTATTTATTTATTTATATAGTATCACATTGACATGGTAAAAAGTAATTCAAAAGGCACAAAGAGTGTATAGTGAGAAGTCTGTCACCCTCTGACTCCTGCCCCGGAGGCAGCTCACACTTCCAGATACCCAGTAAACGCTTCTAGAAATTTCCTCTACAGAAACAGGCACGCAGAGATCTATATGCCCACCTTTTCTGTTTATACAAAAAGGATCTGATTGTGCACACTGCTTTATAACTTTGTTTTTTCTTTTTCCCACTTTACAATCTATTTCCACATCACTGCGTATGACGTGGTTTGCTCTTTTTAAAGGCTGTATGCACTTCATTATTTATTGATCTGTTCTAGGGGCGGCCTAGACAGGCTCTAGTGAGTGTCCTGGCACACGCATCTCTGGGCGGGAAAGCCATGGCGCCCTTCTGAGCCTGTTAAAGGAGGAAGGAGCCCTTCCTCAACCTCATCTCCACCCCCCCTGCAAACTCCCTCCCCGGTGTTTGTGTTTGGCCTTTTAAAGACTTTTTCAGAATTGACTTTGGCTTCTTGGCCTGAACTCTGAAGTGTTTGAGCTGATAAGATAGCGCGCTTGGCTGAGGGGGACGGAGTAAATACTTACCTTGGAGGCCCTCAGCCCGAGCGCAGGAAGGGGCCGCGGCCCCCGAAGTCTCTCCCCACCTCCAGCAGTGGGTGGTGTGGACAGGAGGAGGGCAGATCCGTGCCGGGTGCCAAGCAGGCTGGGGAAGGGGAAGGAGAAGGGGTGGGAAGGTGGCCGCACGCAAGCCTGCTCCTCGCCCCTTCCTTGCGACCTTCAAGAACAGTGTTGCGAGGGCCCAGCAAGGGTTGGCTTATTCTCCCGGGCATCTAAACCAAACAAGACACGGTGGACAAGTTAGAGCAAAGTCTTGGCACACCTCAAGACCCAGGCACGTCCTAAAGAGGGCTTGCACCCTGAGGGGCCTGAGGGGGCCACAGAAGGGGCCCCGTCTCCACGGCCGTGGCAGACAACATTGGCAGAGTCTTGACACGGCATCACTACGTGCCATGCACCATTATCTCATGCTGAGTGTTTTCCCTGCCCGCCATTAATCTTGGTCCTGGGCCACAGAAGTGAATAAGTGAGGGGCGCCTGGGTGGCTCAGTCAGTTAAGCGGCTGCCTTCGGCTCAGGTCATGATCTCAGGGTCCTGGGATCGAGCCCCGCATCGGGCTCCCTGCTCAGCAGAGAGCCTGCTTCTCCCTCTCCCTCTGTCTGCTGCTCTGCCTACTTGTGCTCTCTCTCTCTCTCTGTTAAATAAATAAATAAAAATCTTTAAAAAAAAAAAAAAAGAAGTGAATAAGTGAGTCCTGGTTCCCACTTTCCAGAACTTTCTTTAGTCTAGAACAGCAAACAGGCAACAAACAGGCAAGAAGTGCCCAGGGTGCTGGGTGCTACCATGGGGGGACGGACTGGCTGTGGGGGCCAGAGCAGGTGGGGGAAGGCCTCCCCAATCATGCCATATCCCAGCTTCGCACCCCTCTGGGGCTCCCCGGGATTCCCAGGGCCCATAGTTCCTGCACAATCTGGCCCTGCCCACCTCTCCAACCAGAGTCAGTGCCATCAGCTTGTCAACACTCCGTGCCCGCTCCTACCTCAGATCCTCGTCAAACAGCTCCCTCTGCCTGCAGCACCCTCACCTCCTACCTCCTCAGCCCGAATGGCATCTCCTCCTCCAGGAAGACTTCCCTGATGCGCCTGCATGGATCTAGAGCCTCCTCGGGGCTGTCACATGTTCCTGTACCTTCCCTGTTCCAGCTCTGATCCCTCTGGATTGGGGTCACCTGTGCCCGGCCCACCTGGATTCAAAGGCTGGCTGCCCCTCTGAGCTGTGCCACGTTGGGCCACAGTTTTCTCATCTGGAAAAATGGGCATGATGGTGAGACATACCTCATAGGATTGTTGGGAGAAAGAAGGGATTTAATGCGAGTGATGAGAATGGCGTCTGGCACAGAGTTTGCACTCAGTGATGGTCGGCTCTATCATCGCACTGTCTCTCTCCACAGACCGTAGTAGGTGCTCACTTAACATCTGCGGCATAAATGAATGCAACCCTTCAAATACGTTTATGAAGATGAGCAATGGGGGAAAATACTTGTGATATAATGGAAAAGTTTTAAAAAACACAACACTAAATAGTTGAGCAGTATGATTTATAACTATGCAAACACACACACACACACACACACACACACCCATACTCTGGCTTAAGAGAAAGAAAAAAGCCAGAATGTTCAGTGTGGTTGAATTAGAAGGATAGGACAAAGAATAATTTTTCTTCTTTCTTGTTTGATGTGTTTTTTTTCTAATCTTCTTTAATAAGCATGTTTTCAATTTGAATGAGAAAAAAATAACAACAAATCTGGAGAAGAGGGAGCCCGCAAGCCCTTTCTGTTCCATACAGTTTTCCCACAAACTGGGGCGGGGCGGGGCAGGGTGGGGAGGTCGGATCCGAGAAAGAGCTGCCCTTTGGAAGTGAAGCAAGAGTGGGAAAACCAACGCCTTCAGGGTGGTAAGGGTGTCAGCCGACCAGGAGGAAGTTGTGCTGAATAATGACAAAGCAAGCCCTCTCCCGACACAGGGCATGGTGGGACATTCTGGACAGCACTGCCCCCAAAAGCCTCCCGAGAGGGGGCAACCACCCTGCGTACCACCACAGCACCCCCCACCCCGTCTCCCTGCAGCTTCACGTGTCCACACCACTGTGTCTGTAAAGGGTCTGCCGTGTACCCCGCTCCACATCCATCGCCTGACCTAACCTAGTCCTGACAGCCGGCCTATGGGCAAGTGGTAGGTGCTGCTGTTAGCCCCATTCCACAGAGGGAGAAACTGAGACTCAAAAGACTTAATACTTTGCCCAAGGTTGCCCTGCCGGTAAATGGCAGAGTCTGAACTTAACACCATTTGGTTCCATCCTTGTCTATGATTGGCTTCCTTCTCGTTTCTACTAAGAGATGATGAGTTTCTGGAGGAAAGGAATTGGGTCACAGTTTTCACTATGTCCCTAAGGCCTGGCCCAGGATCTAGCACACAGTGAGGGCCTAATAAAAATGGTTGAGTAAATGAACTAACAAATCGGTGGGTGACGGATGGATGGATGGATGGGTACATGGATAAATGGATGGGTGGCTGCATTGGGTAGGTGAAATGCATGAATGAAAGGATAGATGGATGATGGATGGATGGATGGATGGAAGGATAGATGATGGATGGATGGATGGATGGAAGGATAGATGATGGATGAATAGGTGGATAGATGGATGATGGATGGATGGATGATGGATGCATGGATGGATGGATGGATGGATTAATGGGTTAGTGGATGGGTGGAAATGCATGCATGGAATGAATGTATGGCTGAATATGAAAAAGAATTAATTACATAAATGATGATGAAAGGAAGAAGGCTCTAAGAGAATGAAAGTGTTTGTTCCTGTACTTTGAATATGCCCTTCAGAAAGGTTGCCATTGGCAGCTCAGAGGACAAATTGGGCTTCAGACATGGTTTGTCTGGTTGTTACAGGGTTTTAAATATTTTAAATTAATTGCCATTATATAAAAACTAGGAAAGTTCATGTTAGAAATCTAGATTTCTAGCTTCTCTTGAAAAATCAAGCCAGTGCATATACTAGGAAACCAAGTGCCAGGACTGATGGGGCTGTGCCCTCTGGGACCCCTCGGGCCCCTCCACTCTCCAGTGCATCCCTGATGTCGAGGTGGCTGTCAGCTGCCAGGTATCGTTACTCTTGATGCTGGGGGTTTTCTCATAGGACCGTCATAAGGAGAATGAAACACCCCTTGCACATGACTCTCCCTCAGAAGTGGGAAAATGAAAACAGGTAACGAGGAAACCGGGAGAAGAGGTCTTTCTTTGTGGACGTAGAGGAAATTCCTGCAAATCTGACCCATGAGCCATGTGTATTTTCCTAAGGCCAGCAGAGTACAGTGCTTACGGGCAAGAATGCCAAAGGCTGACAATCTGGGTTCAAGCCCTGGTTCCGGTACATCCTGGTTGCGTGGCCTAGGGCAAGTCACCGAATCTCTCTGGGCCTCAGTTTCCTTCTCTTTAAAGCAGAGATGCTATCAATCCCCACCTTCCAGGACGTTAATTAATAAGTTCCTATATGTCAGCTCTCTGCGTGTGAACTATTCTTACTGGCTTCGGTCATTAGTATGACCTGCCTGGGCCCCATGGGTCCACAGCAGGGGTTTACAACCAAGGGCCATTTGGCCATGTCTAGATTTGGCAATATCTAGAGATATTTTGGTCTGTCACCTTGAGGGGAGGTGCTACCATTAGGCGGCATCTAATAGGTAGAGGCCAGGGATACTGTTAAACATCCTACAACACACAGGACAGACCCCCACAGCAAAGGATTATGCAGGATTTCTGGTCAACAGGAATCCAAGCTCCCAGAGGGGCTAAGTTGAGGCCAGATGTGTGGGAGGCCCTGGGGCTGCCGGCAGTGGTGGTTCCCTCAAGGGAGATCAAGGCTGAGGACACTGCCTTGGGGGTGGCAGGAGACATTCCCTCTGGCCCTGAGCCACCCCAGCCTCTAGGACTGTCCCATTCCAGGATGCCTGGCCCCAGCCTGTTCCCAGCACCACTTGCAGGGCAAGTGATGTGTCCCTGGCGCCTCCCCGTGGCTTCATCCCTAAACTGCATGATACTTCCCAGCCTGGGATTGTGGGAGGGAGGATGGGACCTTGTCCCATGGCCACCTGCGTCCAGGCTAGTTGGGAATGTGGGGATTTAAGGTAATGGACGGTGGCAGCCAAGGCCTGGGAGACAAACTAACGTGGGTTTGAACCCCCCAGCTCTTCCACAGACCAGCAGGGAGACCTTAGACAAATCCCACGACCCCTCTGGACCTCAGGTCCTCATCTGTAAGTCGGGAATGATGTTACTTCACCGTGAAAGATTAGATTAAAGTAACAGCCATAAATAGATGGTACATATTGGATGCTTCGTAATACTCCCCTCTGACACTTGTGTTCACACAAATCCATAGTCTTTTACATTCGGTGAACTTCCAATGTACCCGGGGTGAAATTTAAATAAGTATCAAATAAATAATTTTGTTACCATGGTATATTTACTGATATGGAAAGGGATCCACAATCTATTGTCAGATAACCACAGGCCTCAAAAACATTGTGCACCATGGGATCCCATTTTTGTTTGATAAATCCATATTTTAAAATACGTACATTTGTAACACCTACGAGAAACAAGGACATCATTTTCTTCATGGATAAAGAGCTCTTGCAAATGAATTTAAAAAATGATTTATCCAACAGAAAGACAGGCAAAGGACATGAATGCTTTGCTACCAGAAAATAAATACGAATGGCTTTAGATATATTTTAAAATTCTGAATCTAACATAAAAGGGAAGACCGTGCAGATTAGAACTTAGTGAATACCTTTATCCCCATCTGCAAGGCAAAGATCGAGAAGTCTGATAATAGTTGGCCTTGGCTAGAGTGTGGAGAAACCACTGCTCACGTAGGTTGTTGGTCTGAATGTCAATTGGTAGGTATGACCTTAGTAAGCATTTAGACAATAAGTGTCAAAATTTTAAAATGCACTTGCCCTATGACTGGGTAGCTCAGTTACTAAGAATTTATCGTACAGAAATAGATCCACATCCATGGAAAGACTCCCGTGAAAGAGATCTAATTGCAGCATTGTTTGCCACAGCAAGAGACTAGAATCACCGACATGACTATCACCAGGGGCTGGTTAGATAAATGATTATGTTCAGACAATGGGATATGTGAAGAATGCTCTCCTACTGCTGATCTGGAAAGATCTCCAAGGTATATTGTTAAGTTAAAAAAAAAAAAAAAAGAAAGAAAACTAGTGCAGAACAGGGTGTGTCGTATGCTTCTATTTAAAGAAACAACTAGAGGAATCCATGTACATATTTGCTTATCTACATTTTGTATATCTCTGTAACGATCCCCAAGAAACAAAACCGGGGTGGCTTCTGGGGAGGGAGCTTGGAGTTCTGGAGCTGGGGGGGGGGCGGCGGGGGGGGGGGAGGATTAGACGGAGATTATCCACTGTAAATCTTCTGGTACCTTTTCAATTATTTCTCATGTGAATATGTTTTTTTTTAATTTATTTTAAAAAATGTTTAATGCATTGATAGATGAGAGAAAGAGAGAAATGCCTGGAAGGATGTGCTCCAAAGTATCAGCAGTGCTTACCTCTGGGTGGCTGATGTGAGCTAGGAGTGACCCTTATTTTCTTCTTTTTACTTAGATGGCTAATTTTTAAATAAATAATTATCAAAGAATATTTGGTAGATTAAAAATTCTGCAAAAGGAGATCCTCAGTGGGGTGTTTGGGGTTTTTTGTTTTTTTGGTTTTTTTTGGTAGTGAGAGGAAAACTAACTTCTACATCAAACAACAACAACAACAACAAAACCCCCCAAAACATGCAAACCCCTAAGTAGATTATTTTCATTGCCAAAAACATTAGGGAGTCCGAGGTCTGCTGGTTGGAAATACAGTCCATGAAAAAGTGCGAATTAATACAGCTCTCCTAACATGCACGTGCTAGGCGTCAAAACCCCAAGCTTCTAACCCAGATCTGGGTTCAAATCAAGTTCCAACGGGCCCCTTTTTAGCTGAGCACGTGTTCCAAATCTCTTGGCCTGCGTTTCCTCAGCTCTGAGATGGGAAGGCCACAAGGGTGCCAGGAGGCTTGGGGGACACGCAAGGGCGACAGGACGGAGGACAGGATGGGAGCCGTCTGCTTCCCTCGGGATCCGATTGCGACCGGCTGTATCCCCCCCAGTCCCCAGTCCCCAGTACGCGGCCCAACGCCGCTCTGCAGTCTCCCCACAGTTTGGAGGGAGTGACACCAAGTGGCCAAACCTGGAACTACAGCTTCGGGCCGCGAGTATTCCGGGAGCCTGGGAACAGCTCCTTGTCCGCTCCAGCTGTGGTCTTGGGGCTGCACCTCTCTGAATCTCACTTTTCTCAGCTGGAAAATGGAGATAATGCTGCCTACCTGGCAGGGCGGAGGTGAGGTTTAAATGAGGCAACCCACGGAAATCATCTCCAGGACCGTTAGGTTGTGCAACTTCAGGCGGGGCTGGGGTGGGGGGCATACGACACAGGAAGCACCTCCAAGTGCATGGCTTTTAGTATCATCACCCACCCCACCCCACCCCCGAACTCTTTGTTTCCTTCCACCTTCCCCCAGAGTGATTCTAAAGCGGAGTCTCCCAAAGTGTGGACCAAGTGTGGACCAAATACCAATCATCATGGGGAGATTGTAATGGGTACGTTTTCTTTCAATCTTTCTGATTAGATCGCGGCAACCATGTCAGATTGATACTGATGTGTGTTTAACGCCTTCCTCAGGCTCACTCATCTCCCTTTCCAACAAAAGGAGAGCAGGCCTCAGAGCCTTCGGATGGCAAGGTTATTTGGCCACAATTTAATAAAGTACATGTTTTCATAATATTTATTTTTTGTGGCCACCTTCTACTGAGGGCAAGTGTTGTTGGTTTTCCATTTATAGTAGATGTGGTAGATTGTATTATTGTCAATGTTTATTAGTCCTTCCTCCTGGCAGTTCCCTGGTGACTCTGACTTCAGGTTTGGCTGTGTGACATCCTTTGACCGACAGAATGTGAGTTAAGCTTCCAAGCAGACGCTCTGAGGGACAGTATGTGCTTCTGCCATTTGCTCTTTTCTCTTTATCAGAGAGATGCGCAGGGGATGGGCCAGGGATGGGCTGCTGCCATCCCCGGAATTCCAGAGTAAAGAGGACCCAGCTGCAGGGAACTTGCAACCAACATGAAATATGCATGAGAAATAAACCTTGGTTGTTAGCCCAGGAAGACTGTGGGGTGGTTTGTTATTGCAGCAGAACCTAACCTGAGTTGACTGATAGGGTAGAGATAAAATGTTTCCATTGAAAATAAATACACTTAAGTAAAATTAATGTGTTCCTTTAAAGAAAAACATTAAGTAGATAAGGTGCAGGCAGCAGGGGACATATATGATGAAGGTAGTGGTTGGATGACTGAAGTTCAGAAAACACTGGTGCCCAATTTTAAATGTGGAAATTGTTACTCCAGCTTGCAGGTGGCTCACTTCAGAGCCCCCACCCCAACACCTCCCAACTCACATTTCAAACTCTGATCTGCCTCCACCATGTAGCCAGAGTGAGTTTTCTAAAGTGCAGATCTCATCGGTTTCCTGTCCTGCTCTAAGTTCTTCGATGGCTCCCTTGTGCCCTCAGATAAGTCTTCAATCTTCATCATGGCCTACCAGGCTGGTCATAGTCTGTCCATTCATCTCCTTCTTCTCTCCCTCTTGCGCTCTCTGCTCTAGCTACACTGATTTCTTTGTTATTCTTTAAACACAGCATGTATGCTCCTGCCTGAGGGACTTCCCATTTGCCATTCTGTCCACCTGTGATGCCCTTCCTGGAGATAGGAACATGGCAGTTCCCACACTCCCGAAGGTGTCAGCTTAAATATTACTTACTCAAAGAGTTCTTCTCAGCCCATCCTATATAAAATAAATAAAATAGCAATTCCCCCTTATCCTGATTTTTTTTCTCCATATCACCTATTACCCTCCCACCATATTACATATTTATTGTCTGGATCCCCATTAGAACGTTAGCTCCTTGAAGGCAAGCCTTTGTCAGGTGTTTTTTTGTTTGTCTGGGTTTTTGTTTTGTTTTGTTTTGCTTTGTTTTTACTACTGTGGCCCCAATGCCTAGAACACCACCAGGCAGATAGTAGGTGCTCAGTAAGTACCTGCTGAATGAAGGAATGATTAAAAGATGGCAGAGGCGGACACCAGCAGCTCCAGGTCCACATTGCACTAGCTTCAAATCCAGTTGCTAAAGAACTCCTCTTGCCAATGGTTCAGAGTTGAGTCTCATTGGCTGCCACAGATCACGTGTCTCTCCTTGAACCAATCACTGTGGCCTGGGAGAATGGACTACACTGATTGGCCAGGTGTAGGTCCAATGCCCATATTTAAGTCCAGAAGTAGGCTGAGCCCCATCAAAGCCGTGTGGACTGACGGTGAAGCGGGGGCGTTCTGTCAGAAAACTGTGAGGCTGTTATCAGAGAAAGAGGAAAAGGTTGCTAGTTAAGCAAAAACAAAAAAGATAAATTATTCACCTAGCTAAGTCCCTGGGACTGTGAATGAGAAGACTTATTTGGGATAAAGTTGTATTCAGGTCGAGGGGAGGGCTGTGGATTGGGGTGGAGGAACTCTGTTAATACCAGAGATAGAGCTAGAATAAGGAGCAGGTGATCAGGGCAGTCCCTAGATGCCAAGATATCCGTGGCATTAAAACCTTTTTGAAAGAGATTAAAAGTTTGGAACCAAAAGTAATCTTAATTTTCTGCTTGCAACTTCTTACATAATCAGCAAATATTAATCTCTCTTCTGACATTGAGGATGACACCCTTGAGAAGAAATTTAAAAATAAACATTGTTGGCTCTAATCTGTTACTGTTGATTAGTTTGAGAACCCACATGTGCTTATTGCATGATAGGACCATAAGGCATACCACAAACCCCACAACCAGCCAAGTGGGGCCTCCTGAAATTGGCAGTCATGGTCAGCTGAAATTCTGAAACCATATGGCATAGTCCTGTTATTGGGAATGAGTAATCTATTTTGTTCCAGAATCGAAATTCTGAACTCTTTAATATTGTCTCCAGTGGTAGAGTCTGAGAGTTGTCCCCCAATATCAGCTTTCCCCTTTTACAATGATAGAAGCACATGGCTGCTCAGAATGAAGACTACATTTCCCAGCCTCCTTTGCGGCAAGAAGCGGCCATGGGACTGAGGTATGGCAATGGGATGTGAGCAGAACCTTTGGGAAAGCGAACATGGTGGTCAGCCCTTTGGCTTTTGAGGTGGGGACAACATGCTACTGCTGATGGAGCAACAAGTTAGGGACCCAAGCCTCTGACAACTTAATGATGTAGAGGCACCACCTTAACTCAGGCTTCTGTGGGAAAACGAACCTTGTATTTCTGTCTCGTGTCTCCGGACCCCACAGATAAAATTATATTCAAATTATATTCATACCTCTAAAGTAGTTGGTCTGTCTTGGAAAAACCCATAAAATACATACATGGAATAAATCCTTTTTAAAAAAAAAAAAGAACAGATAGAAGTACACAGCTTTGATTCACTTATATCAGTTTATTCCTTTTCCGTACATACATACTTAATATATACTTTCAATATATACTTAAAACCATCTAAAGGAAGATACCCTGCCCTGAGTGTCCCTATAACATAGCTACTTCCACAAAACCGTTCTTTGGCACCTCTTTTTTTTTTTTTTTTTTAAGTAGGCTCCACTCTCAGCATGGAGCCCAACACAAAGCTTGGACTCTCAACCCTGAGATCAAGACCTGAGCCAAGATCAAGAATTGGACACCCAGCCGACTGAGCCACCCAGGCACCCTTCTTTGGCACCTTTAACTCAAGTCCTCCAGGCTCCTGACTCCCAAAACTGGCTGCTTATCATTGCATATGGGTAGTCTTTTAGAAATGCAGATTCCTGGGCCTTGGCCAGCTCATTTGAAGAAGTAGAATATCAGGAATTTGTAGTTTTAAAAACACTCCCCATCTCACTAGCTGTGTGGCCTTGGGCAAGTTATTTAGCTTCCCAGTGCTGCCGCTCCCTTACCAGCTAGCTGGGGACAGTAATACCACCTGCCACCGTAGAGCTGCTGGGAGGGCGAGTTTATGTCACATGTACAGAACACCTAGCGTAGGACCTGGAACAGAGTGGGAGCTGCATGTGCTACTTATCTTTACACCCACTGGTGGGAGCGTAAATTGAGGCAAGCTTTCTGGAGGACCAGTTGCTCTATCTACCAAGATGTTAAGTGTGTACTTTAAGACCCGACAACGTGGTTGAAAACTTAGCCTACGATTACTCTCATCAGCCCAGCTCTGTGCACGAGCACACTCATTGCTGCGCACACTTACTCAACAAGTGTGTATTGAGCACCCACAATTTGGTCGGGTTGGAATAGGACAGACTGCAGCCCCAACCTCCCCAGTCGCAGTGACTCTGTACAACAAAGGTTTATTTCTTGCCTTCACATCATGATGCAGACTGAGTGCCCTTCACCTTGTGGCTATGCCATCTGGAACAGGTGGTCTTGGAGATGGACACAGCAGGCAGAGAGAGCTAGAAGGTCTAATGGCACCTTTTAAAGGCTAGGCTGGGAGTGGCTTACATCACTTCTGTACATCCCATTAGGCAGAAATGAGCCACACAGTTTGAACTTAATTGCAAGGGAGGCAGGGGAAGGCAGAGAGTGTAGGGAGGTTGAGTGAGCGCTGTTTCTGTGATATTTATTGTCAAGGGACGGTTGTTGGAGCTGGGGACCCAGAGGTAAGCAAGACCAAGCCCTCACAGGGCTTCCCTTATAAAAACCTCTATTCTAAACACGATCCCAGCATATGTCATTTTGTACTTGAGCAAGATTATCTGAAGGATACGTTTTCAGGAGATAATATGCATTTGTTACTTTGATAGATATGGTCCAATTGCCCTCCATCGGATTGTGCCAACTTCCACTTCCACCAACAGATACAGGACTGCTGCTTGTCTGCAGCCTTGCCAACGCGGGGTGTTATCTGACTTTTGGATTTTGGCCAATCTGATAGGTGAGAAACGATCTCTCTGTGTACTTTTAATTTGAATTTTTCTTATTATAAAGGAGGTTGAACATCCTTTCATATGTTTATGAGCAATTTGTATTTCCTTCTCTGTGAACTGTGTGTTCGTAGCCCTTGTCCATTTTTCTACCGACACTACTAAATGAAAAAACGAAGGGGCAGAACAGAATGCATGTTGGAATCACTTTTGTAAATTAAAAGCCAAGCAAGATTTTAGCATATACATAGAAATATTCTTATATATGCATACAAGTTTTCTACAAGCAGCCACAGGAAACTGTTAATAAGGGAATAGACTTGGTGCCATTTTTTTTTTTTTTACATCTGTGAGCTTAAAAAAGGTTAATTATTTTAATTCCCTGAATTTGAGGGTGATTGTTTAACCCTGAGTGCTATTTTTTGAGCCTTTCCGAATGACGTTACTTTTCTAACCATGTACAAGTATTGCTCGTATTATTTTTTTAAATGTCAATAAGGGTATTTGTACTTTTTTTTTTTTTTGCCTTTATACTTTTTTCTATTTTAAAAGTTCTAATATATGGTATTTTCAAAAAATTTTTAGAAGCACGCTGTATTGGGCAAAAAATCACCGTCAGGAATTGAGGCCAGTCCCAGAATTCAGCTCAAGTCTTGCGCATTATAAGTGCTCAAGAAAATGTGTTGGATTGAAAGAATGAAAGCTTCTCTTTAACTGAACCACCAAAGACCCCCAGGTGTGGAGTTACAATATTCTTTTGTTTTTAAGATCAACAAAAGAGAGACCAAAGTTGCCTTGCCTAGGAGTCCCCCCCCCCCCCCGCCCCCGGACGCCCCCCCCCCCCCCCCCCGGCCCCCAGGTGAGGAGGCTGGTGCCTTTGTCCCGTAAAGTCAAAGGCAGCACGAAACACTGGGAGGGATTTTCTGGTGATGATGCCTCCCTCTCAATAATGCCTGTCAGTCGCGAGGTTTTATCTCATTGGTTGAGTTGGGGTCACGTGGCCGTGTCAGCCAATCCATGTTGCCAGGGAGTGGACCTCGGCTCACACCCCACTCCCTGAAGCCAGAGGTGGGATCTCCACTGCCCAAACCAGGTGGACGAGAAACAGTGGAGGTGTGGCTTTGCCCGAAGGAAAATCGGGGTGGTCATGCCAGAAGAAGGAACAACAGATGCTGGAAGGCAAAAACAACATCACCACCGCCACAAACACCTACCCTGCAAGCTGCTGGGGATGTGGTGGTGAACAAGACATTGTCCCAGTCCTCAAGGAGCCGACATCTTAGTGGGAGAGACCAAAAAAGAAAAAAAGAAAAAGAAAAAAAGAAAGAAAGAAAGAAGGAAAAAGAAAGCAAGCAAACAAATATTTTTAAAATTACAAATTACAGTAAATTCTGCTAAAGCCACAGACAATGGGCTGAGATGGAAAATATTTTGACTAGGATGGTCAGAGACGAGGTGACATTTAAACCAAGAAGGAAGATTAAGAAGGAACAACCAGAGGGTCATAGGGGACAAAAAAAACTCAAGGTGGATCCCTACTTCACACCTAAACCAGGACAAACTCCCTGCAGATCATAGACTTGAACATATAAATTGAAACCACAAATGTAGTAAAATAAAACTGATGTAAGTCTTTTATAACTTCAGACTGTAAGAGACCTTTTTAATAATGAGGCAAAGCCTGAATGTCCTAAAATGAGAGATAAATTTAACAGCATAAAAATGTTAAAAGCAATTTTTATGGCTAAAAACAACCTTACTAGATTAAATGCCAAAAGACAAATTAGGCTAATTTGGGCTTATCACAAAGGGCTAATTTACTTAATATACAAAATGTTCCAATAAATTAATAAGAAAAAAAATGAACAACTCACTAAGAAAATGGGCAAAAAAGATTGTTCACAGAGAAGGAAAAACAAATGGCTGTAAGCATATGAAAAGATGTTCAGTTTCACACATAATAAGAGAAATGAGATATCATTCCCCCCTCCCCCATTAGATTAACAAAAATCCTGGTTTGACAATCCACTGTATTGGTATATCAGAAAATTATCAACTCCACATAAAAACAAAACAAAACAAAAAATCCCAAAAAATGCCTTTGGCAATATTCATTAAGTTTAAAATGCCCATACCTGTTACCCTGGCAATTCTGCTTTTAAGAATTTAAATTACAAGCTTATTCATACATATGCTAAATGACATACATATTCACTGTATGTTGTTTTTAATAGCAAAAAAAAGAGGGGGGAACAATGCCTATCTATAAAGAGTAGAAAAACTGACAATCCGTCTGCACATATAGTGTTCCCTGGTATGAAAGAAAGAGGTGGCTGTGTGTGAACTGGTAAGTAAAGCTCATCCCAGGGTTTCCTAAGAAAACAAAACAATGAGCAGAACCATGTGTAGACCATGTACTCATTTGTAACATTTTAAGAGGGTGGAGGGGGAAAGAATCTATATTCACATTTGCTCATACATGCAAAAAATATATTAGAAGGCTATGCAAGGCTCAGGTAACTGGGTGCTGGAGGAAACAGCATATACAAAAGGCCCCAAGGTAAAAAAAAAAGGGGGGGGGTAAATTCCAAGGACTAAAAGTGTGCTTGGGAAAAATGACATGTGACAGGTGGTGGCCAGATGCTACAGAGCCTTGTAGACCACCATTTAGGAGTCTAGTCTTGAGTCCAAATGCAGTGGGAAGACATTCAAAAGGAGAACATGATCCAATTCACATTTTAAGAACATCTTGCTACCATTTGGTGAAATTGTTGGAGGAAAGCAAGATGGAAACAGGGAGACCAGTTAGGAGGCTGGACAGTTAGCCACAGGAGAGATAAGGTGGGCTGTTCCTGGAGGTGGTAGTGGAGATGATGAGGAGTGGAGAGGTTTAAAAGACAGTTCCAAGTTGGAATCTGTGGGTTGCACGTGGCATCGGAAGGAGTCGTGAAGCCAAGGGGAGACTGGAACCTGATCTCTGGCTCACATATAGGTGGTGACATTGGTGACCGAGCTGGGAAGTCTAGGGAGGGGGTCTGGGGTTGGCTTGGGATGGAAGTGCGTTCCAGGGGAGGGCATGTGAAGGTCGAGAGGTCGGTAAAACATCTAACCGTCAATGTCAAGTAGGTCAAGCAGGCTCACTGCAATGGGGAGAGCCGGGAAGAACCGACATGACTTACACAGAATCACAAGGACAGATCCTGCATGGATTCCAAGTTGGGGCCCCAGGCCCATCCAAAGTCATATTCGAGAATGTTCAGAGCAGCCTTACTCAGAATAGCCTTAAACTGGAAATGGTCCAAGTGTTCTTCAACAGCAGATGGATAAATAAATTGTAATAGATAGACAACAGATAGATAGAGATGATAAGAGATACAGGCTCAAATAATGAAAAGGAAAACTGCTGATCCACACAACAGCATGAATGAAGCTCACAGACATAAGTGAGTAAAAGAAGCCAGGCACCAAGGAATACGTCTAGTATAATGCCATGTATACAGGGTTCGAGAATCAGCCAAACTAATCTCTGGTGATAAAAGTCACAATAGGGGTCATCTCAGGTGGGAGAGAGGGAATAGACTGGGAAAGAAAGGGGAATTTGCAGCGGGGGGTCAGTTTAGGAATCTTCTAGAAATGGGTGGTAATTACCCAGGTGTGAACATATGTAAGAAGCACTTTAGCTGCTTTAATGTATGCATGTTATCCCTCAGTTTAAAAATATTGTTGAAGAACAAGTGGATTAATGTCATCTTAGCAAAAACCAACACAGTCATTTAAAAACAGAAATAAATAATTAAAAAATTAAGGCCTCAAATATCTTACTATCTATATAATCATTCTCCCTTAACTTTAGAAAGAAAGTGAAATAAACTAATACTTTTAGGGATAAAAGATTTTTTATTTGAATTTTGAAAATTCCTTCATTGCCATTTCTTTTTCTCCTGTTAAATGAATGTCAAATTACATTTCAACATTTTATTCAACAAGTCGTGTCTTCCATTTAAAAAGATGTCTTGGTGGCACCAGATGCCTCTGAAGGTAGGTGACAGGGCCAGACTGAGCATAGGGGCCTCGCCGGAAGTTGAGGTAAGAAGGCCCTCGATCCCCTCTGCCAGCCTGAGCAGCCAAGGAACTGCCCCTCCCTCTTGGCAGAGGTCTGGGGACTACTTTCTGGAGACATTGGGATAGAGAGGAGGTGGGCATTAGGGACGTCAGACATTGCAGAAGCTAGGGATGAGGCTGGGAGCTAAAAACAAAATGGTCCGACCCAGCTCCCTTCCCTAGTTCAGCTTCCAGAACACAGGCAGCCTGGCTCCAGCAGGAACCCCAGAGAATCCTCTATGGAGAAATGGAAGTGGACCTCCTCAGCAAAAAGACTGATTGATAATGACATTTGGGTCCCAGAATGAAAAAGCTGGCGCACAGCCCAGCCACATTACAGCGAAACACATGGAGCTTCCAAATGGTTTTCAGTGCCTCCTTCTCAAATATGAATAGAGGTCCAAAGAGTCCCTGACATCTGAGAAACAGTTCCAGCATGAAAGACAGAGACCAGCATCAACACACAGTAAAAGGGGTCTGGGAGCAAACCGAAATATTGCAGGGAGCAGATGAAAAGGCATCCAGATAGGAGCCCAAAGACCAGGATTTTGTATCCCAGCTCTGTGACTAACAGGGCTGCCACATACAGTTGTGCAAGTCACAGACTGCCCAACTCTAGGGGAAATGATATGGTTTCATATTATAGTTTATGTAGATGGTGCCCTGCAGGTGGTACAGTGCATCACTATATATGGGACCCTGGCCCACTCTCTGTCCCTGGAAAGTAATAATAATAGAACCTCACACTGAGGGACTCCTGGAGGGCAGACAACCACCTCGGTTTGTTTCATAACACCCAAGCCTAACATAAGTCTATTGAGTTGGCTCCCTGTAAATGTTTGTTGACTAAATCAATGAATTAATATGTGAATGAGTAGGTGAAGGAGAGAGTGAATATGTGTCCTGTGATTTACAGCATCCATAGCACTCCCACAGCCATCACAAGATCTTAGTAAAGCAGGCAGCTTAATGTAGCAGCCAGGAGTCCAGGCTTTGCAGGCAGAAAGCCTACTTCAAATCCCTTTGAGCCTCTGTCCCCTCATCTATAAAATAAAAGTGATAAGAATGATCCCTGCCTAAAAATGCCATTGTCATGATTAACTGAATGCATGATAAGCATTCAACAGGGGCCTGACCAAGTCTTGTCAGTTAGAATTAGATCTCGCTATATAACACAGAAAACCCACATGAGTGACTTAAACAAGATAGAGCTCCCTCTCTCCCTCCCTGTCCCTGTGCACGTACTTAAGAAATTAAAAGGTGTGGTATCCAGGGTTGGAAAGATGAACAGCCATCGGAGTCCTAGACTTCTATCTTTTTGCTCTACCAGCGTCAAGATTGCCTCATGGACCAGAATAGCTGCCGGAGTGCCAGCCATCAGGTCCACATTCCAGGCAGAAGGAAGAAGGAAGCAAGGCATATACATGCCATCAGCTCCACCCAACAACTTCTGCTTGCTTCTGCCCTAGCTGCATGGGAGATGCATTACTGCCCAGAACAAAATCAGGGTCTGTTAATAAGGAATGGATTGGGAGAATAGCCAGCCATCTCTGCCACATGAAGTCTCAATAAATAAATATTCACTATTATTATTGTTGTTTTAGCCCAGTTTTAGAGAGGAGAAGTGAAGCTCAGAGAAATTAGGTAATTTGCCCAAGGTCTTATTCATCTCCTTCAACAAGTGTTAACTATATGCCTACTATGTGCTGGTCTCTCAGGATACAAACACTGAATAAGACATGGGCTCTGCACTCAAGGACATGAAATCAAGTCATTTCAAAGAGCATGGCAAGAGCATTCACCCCAATGGCCCAAAGGACAGAGCATTCAACCTGGAGTAAGGGCATGGGGCTGGAGTCAGGGAGAGCTTCCTGGAAGAGGTGGAGATCCTCATCATGGAGATAACAACCAAACATATTTCATAGGGCTGTGGAGAAGATTAAATGAGATTTGCCAGGGCAAGCTCAGCACGGTGCCAGGCACACAGTACCACTATCCTCATCATCCTCGTTATTATCTTGTTCTGTTTGCAGAAATAAAAATGGCCACTTCTTAACTTTAGAATATTTTACAGCTGAAATTATCTTCAAAAGATGTCGACCTCTACTATGTATTTAAAACAGCAGAACAGGGGCGCCTGGGTGGCTCAGTCGTTGGGCGTCTGCCTTCAGCTTGGGTCATGATCCCTGGGTCCTGGGATCGAGCCCCGCATCGGGCTCCCTGCTCCGTGGGAGGCCTGCTTCTCCCTCTCCTACTCCCCCTGCTTGTGTTCCCTCTCTCACTATGTCTCTCTCTGTCAAATAAATAAAATCTTTAAAAAAAAAAAAAAGTAAAATAAAATAGCAGAACAACAGGAAACAAAGATGCCTCATTTTCTGTTGACTCTAGGCCAGAAACCGACCTTTGGGAATGACCAATTCGTACCCTCTCAGAAGGAACTGGATTTTGAAAGCTAGCATCTGAAGTTTTTATCTCAAGCACTTAGCTACCATCCTCTCTATTTAATAATAGGAAAGAAACAGCAAAGGGTTAAAAAAAATTTTTTTTTAAACACCAAAATAGGGTTTGGTTCTCCAGAAAAGGCCAGAAGAACTGAAGCTAATTCACATTTTACTCAAGCAACCCCAAGAGAAACCAAGTTTCCTGGAAGGACAAAAGGCAAAGGCAGGAGCTGTTTAAAAGCAAGCTCAAAGTGAAACCAGATTATGTGGGGGCCACAAGGCAGCCTTTAAGCTGAACCTCAAAAATAGCATCTGTCCCCTGGATATTTTGGGAGTGTCCTGGGCAGAGCATGGCAGGAGCCAGAGGCCTCTTTGGATATCTCCAAGGACGTACCTAAAGAATGTATCACCAGGCCTCCCCTTGACCCCAGGCCCCACCCAAGCCCCAGAGCTGTGTCAGCCGCAGCATAAATGGTACAGAGATAAAGGGAGATATTTAAACACCCAGAAATCATCTTCTAATTTAGGAACTGAGCTGCAAAATATCTGTCTCCCTTAATGGCTTGAGTTGGGAATTTGGATTTTGAACTTCTTCTCCTGCCAGGCGGCCAAAACATCGTCATGTATTAATAGACAGCAAGCACGAGGCTGCCGGGACAGGAGGGCTGTGGGTCTTAGATTGTCTGGAATCGGAAGATTAAGACCAGCAGAACCCTCGCCAGGCCTCTTTGGTTATGCTGTGCTTCCGCCGGGGCTCAGGATCGCCTCATCATCGCTGCTATTGTCGCTGTGATTATTAAGTACTTAAGACTTGCACAAGGCGGGTGCAATCCTTTAATTACGTCCCTCCCTGCATCATTGTGGGAGGCCAGTTGGAATTGTTCTCCCTGTTTTGCACAAAAGAAAATGAAGGCCTGGGTGAGTGAACACGTTCAGGGTCAAACATTTGTCAGCACGAGGGAGATGGCAGGATGTGGGTGGGGATCAGGTAGGCACTGACTCCAGCCCAGTTTAAAATGCTTGCGGGTCTAAATTCAAAATGTGTGCTTTATTCCCCAAGAATTGGTAGAGGAGTGTGTGTGTGTGTGTGTGTGTGTGCACGCGCGCTCACTGGGATGTCTGTGTGTGGTGTTTTGTGAGTTGGTCCATGTGTATTTCTGTTTGTGTGTTTGTCTATGTGCTTCCGTGCGTGTTTCTATGTATGTCTGTGTGTCTGTCTGTGTAAAAGGAGGGGCAGAGGGAGAAGAGGGAGGATGATCAGGAGACAAGGAGGAGAATCCATTGATAAAACTTAGAATGGCAAAGCTAGAAGGCCCTTAAAAATCATCTGGTCTACACTGAGACCTCATAGTTAACTTTGGTAGGTGTGATAATAGCATGGTGATTTCATTAAAAAAATGTGATCATCAAATTTTTACTGGTTAAATGACAAGAATCCTGCCATTTGCTTTAAATTACTTGAGCGGGACGCCTGGGTGGCTCAATCGTTAAGCGTCTGCCTTCGGTTCAGGTCATGATCCCAGGGTCCTGGGATCGAGTCCCGCATCAGGCTCCCTGCTCAGCGGGGAGCCTGCTTCTCCCTCTGCCTCTGCCTGCCCCTTCCCCTGTTTGTGTGCATGGTCTCTCTCTCTCTGACAAATAAATAAATAAAATCTTTAAAAAAAAAAAAAGAAAGAAAGAAAATACTTGAGCAAAGAAAGAAAAAGTTGAGGAGAGAGAATAAAAATGAGGAGCACCTGGCTGGATCAGTCGGAAGGGAGTGTGACTCTTGATCATAACGATCTCTGGGTCATGAGTTCGAGCCCCGGGTTGGGTGTAGAGATTCCTTAAAAATAAAATTTTAAAAAAAATGAGATTGGCAAAATGTGGATAATTGTTGAAGATGGATACCAAGATGTTAGTTACATGATTCTATTTTTGTATATGTTTGATATTTTCCATATGTTTTTAAGTCATATATACCAGTCATTGCAAACTATTATCCTGGTAAATATCACTCGTAAAAATCTTTATAAAAATTGAACTGGCTGCCAATACCTACAAATGGGAGCTTGTCTAAAAATCTGGACGTCCAGCTTTTCTAGAAAAAATCAGAAGCTCTAGTGACTCCGGTCCCATACTCCCTTTCAGTAACAAAGCTGCGAAACAGCCTCTTTAGTTGGGGCCTTTGTTATCAGTCTGCCACAGTCCCCACCCTTCTCTATCACCCCTGATGCCAAAGCTGTCAATCATCACTCTTAGGTCACCATTTCTCTTTTAGTAGAAATAAGAGGAAAGTGAACAAGTTCTCTTGGAGCAAAGACAGTTAGTTGCCATCCAAGTATCTAATCTCCACTTCTTTCTTACTAATAGAAACTCCTACACTATTGGGGGTGGCGATATATTCAAAAATCACATTTCCCAGCTTCTCTGGAATCTGTGTGCCCTCATGCTTCTCATTTAGGGACTATTGTTGGTTGTCACAACTGGGGAGGGGGCTGCTGCTGACATCTAGTGGGTAGAGGCAGGGATGCTGCTAAACATCCTACAAGGCACGGGACCGTCTCCCACCAGGGCTAATTATTCAGTCCAGAGTGTCCGTCCATAGTGCCGCAGTTGAGTGGTCCCGTGTGTTGTAAATTGAAGATGATGGTGGCACTCCCAAGAAAGGCCTTTGGTGTCTTGCCATTCTCCTTCATTTTCCCTATAATTGCAAACATGGCTGGAGCTCAAGTAGCCATTTTGTGACCTCAAGGAGAGAAGCTCTGTGCTAAAGATGGAAAGGAATGGAACCCCTGACAACATCATGGAGCTACCCTCCCTGCCCCCTTAGAATGCTGACCTCCAGACTGGTTTTATGTAAGAGAAATGCATCTCTAATTTGTTTAAACCACTGGAGTCAAGTCTCTGTTACTGTCAGCCAAGTGCAGTACTTAAGTGATTTATCTCTGTGCCTGGTTTCCTATGCTAGCGGCGAAAGGGAAGATAGACAAGAGGGCCAAATGTTGAAAGTAAAAAAGGCGAAAGCATATTTCTTTGTGGCAATGACCCAGCCCACTTCCCTGCTGATGTCACTTTTTGACCCCTGCAGGCCTCTGGGTTTGCAGCTCCCGGACTGGTTGAAGCCCTTCACCAAAAATATGAGGAACAGAGATCCTTAGCAGGTTCATGATGACCTGAGGGCTAATTCACAACCCAGTCCTTCTCACATTTCCAAGAAGCCAAGTCTCAGGAAGTGGTGAAGAATGTGGTTTCTGGAGTCAGGCTGCCTTTGTTCAAACACTGTTGTCACCATTGACTGGCTCTGTGACTTAGACAGTTTGCTTAATCTCTGTCCCTCAGTGTCTCATTTGTAGCATTGGGATGATGGTAAAGGCGTTTATTGCTTGGGATTGTTAAGAGGACTCATATCAGCCAGGGTCCCAGCAGGAGTAGAAGTTTAGGAACAAACTTTATGAAGTGTGGCTGGGGTGTAGGGAACCCGCGGAGAAGCCGCAACACCCCAAGACTAGTAACGGAGGGCATGTTACCACCAGGTAGTAACTGGGGGCACTCCAGCCCCTAGATAGAAACAGTGGAGGTGTTCTCACCTAGGCTTGAAGGGGCAAAGAAGGAATTGGTTGCCAGATCTGGAGAGAAGAAGCCCTGTGGAGAGGCACTCTGAAGGACCTGGGACCTTCGGCTGAGGGACACAGTAGCCCCTGGTGCCTAACAGGACAGCTGGGGAATAAATAGCCAGACCTACTCTGCTTCCTTCTTCCCATCTCCTGCCAGCGTCTCTCATTGGTCAAACCCAACCAGAAGCCAGCAGGCAGGAGAGCCCTCTGATGCTGTCCACACAGGTCATGGAACAGAGTGGACAGGTTGGAGAAGGAGGCTGGAGACCAGGGCTTGCATCCCCTACTCAGTGACTGCAAGCTTCTGGGTTGTGCAATTGGAAGGCACAGAAGTGCCCTCTCCCTCTCCTTTTCTCACTCATAAGAAGGAATATGGATATGATGGCAGGAGCTCCCGCAGCATTTTTAGACCACAGAGTGGAAGTCACATGTTGAGGGTGCTAAGCAACAAGATGGCAAGAATCTGAATCCCAGACAAGGTAGAACCACCATGGCCTACCGGACATTTGGACTGTTCCATGAGAAAGGACTAAACTTTTATTTTGTTCAAGCCAGTTATTTTGGCTTTTATTACAGCAGCTGAACTGATATCCTGAGCAGTACAAGATTTAAATCAGGGATTTGCTCAGATTTTGGAACTATTTTAGGCTGAGCTTTTTTAAAACAAGCAGAAGTGATGGGAAAGTTACAGACTCTGTTCAAAAATACCATTAAGGAGTCTGGGTGGCTCAGTTGGTTGAGCATCAGGCTCTTGATCTCCGCTCAGGTCACCATCTCAGGGTCGTGGGTTCAGGCCCCATGCTGGGTGTGGAGCCTACTTAAAAATAAATAAAATAAAATACTGTTAAGGAATCAGCTCTCCTGGGAGATGCAACATAACACAGTAGGGGGCAGTGTTTCCTGAAGAAGAAAAAAATAGCTCTTCTGGAATTGAGATGTTCAGTAAGTCAAGCTCACTTGTTAGCTTGCCAACCACTCTAAGCTCACGAAGGGAGCAAGAGAGAGCTGCCTCGGGTAGCTACCAAACAGATCCTGGGATGAGCTGGGCTTGCACGGATGTACCGCAGGCCCCTCCCTGAACCAATCGTGATGGCCATTGTACTTCAGCTGCTCTGATTGGCTGGTGCTAAATCACATGGGCGTCGCAGCAACCCAGAAAATTTAGGGATCGGGTGGGTGGTTGCACCCTGGGAACGTGGGGAGCTTGGCACAGAACGGAATGCGGTAGATGCTGGAGAGCCCCGACTAGCAAACAGGCTTCATACTCACCAGTAGGAAAGAAGGAAAATTTAGAAAATAACAAAGTGTCATGCTGGGGGTAGTTGCTGAGCGATCTCCTATCAGCCACTCTGCTAGCTTGTTTTTTTTGTGTTTTTTTGCAGATAAAAGTATTGAGCCAGACAGGTTCTTCCCTGCCAACATTCAAATGTGTGTGACTATCCGCAGAAAGGAACTAAATAAATAGTTGCAAGAGATGGCTCGGGCTAAAGACCCAAGGGGCATTTCCAAAGCTACCAACAGAACATCCTCTGTGTTTCCATAACTTTGTGAAATGCAACAAAGGAGTTCGCGCGAAATACAGGGGGCAATTATGTACCCAAGGGTAGGGCGTGAGGCTTGTTAATGCCACAGGAAAGATGAGGTCCCTCCAGCCAGGGAATAAGAGTCACCAGCTTCGGCTCCAAATGCAGTTACTTACTACAGGAGTGCTGTTTCGTTGAAGAGCACCTTGCGCCACCCTGTTCTTTGAGGGAGATTGAAAGCAAGACTAGGGTGGGATCGAATCCGTATCTTAGTTTGGAAACGCCCACTAGCAGAGCTTGTATCTTAGTTGGGGTTTTCCCAGAGGCAGACCCTGAGACAAAGATTCCAGGACAAATAATTTATTTGGAAGGCCAAAGACACACCAATCGGGAAGAGGAAAGTGAGCCAGGGAGGGGAGGGCAACTGAAATCAAGCAAGTTACCAAGACAGTTACTACCATGGGAGTACAACAGTTACCTGCCTCAGAGTTATCCTACCTGAGCGACCAGGGAATTGGGAGATCCCTACAGCACCTCCTCCCTTGCATTGGGTGATGGCTGCTGGGGGGAGGGGGGAGCATGAATTCTCCAGCACTTCTAGCCTGCTTGACTCCGACAACCAGAGGGAAAACAAGCTCAAACTCATGCAGAACAATGCAGATGCTAGCAACTGGAAAGTGGGGAGATGGAAGTTGGGCAAATGGTAAAACCTAAGGACTGCGGACAGCAACTGCTACTCCCCAGATGCAAGTGTGTGCATTCGGGAGACAATGTCAGGAAGAACAAAGAGGAGGTGGGGAAGTGAGATGGGGATGGGAGGACCCCCATGAAAGGGCATGTCAATGAGCTGGTTCCCTTTATGGGCACCTGGGGCCCAGTCCCAGTGGGGACCTCTGGGAGCTGATGCGGAATACTCTTCAGAATTGTCTCGTGCAGGAGCGAGGGAGCCGGGACACTTAAGAACAACACTCATCTCTCAATGGTGGAGGGTTCTGGCTGGCGTCATCAACTCTCAGGCACTTCCCCTGTGACCTGCTGAGCGCACCCCAGCACACAGGCCCTAGGCAGCAATGCAGATGCTGGAGGTAGGAAGCCACAGGCATATAGAGAACGATCCACCGAACCACAGGCAGTCCTCCATGGTGGGCTGAAGGGGACAACGATGGGCCCTGATGCTGGCTGGGGAAACTCAAGACAAGGGAGGAAAAGAGGGAAAGGTACAAAACCAACATTTACAAAGCGCAGGGCACTTGTCATCCATTAGCACACTGAGTCGTGTTTGTATAATTCCCATTTCACAGACAAGAAACCGGGTTCAGACAGGGAACGGGACTCGCTCTTGGTAGCATGGCGGATAAGTGGCAGAGTGCTGGAATTCCAGCTCAGGTGGGCATCTGGCCCACCCGAACCCCATGCGAATTTCGTCTTTTTAAATGAGACGCTCTGGTGCCAATAACAACAAAGACTAATGAGTCAGTGACCCTTGTAATTTCAAAACTGCAGTTTTCATCTTACGGCTGGTGGGGACTTCCACAGCAGTCACAGTGTTAACCCTGGAACAAACAACTAAAAAAAGATGGCAACGTGGCAGAGGCATAGACCAATGTCTGTATGTTTACATAAGTCCACATAAATCCTATACTAGTGGTATTTGTAAGCGTAACCATAAATGGCAGGGCCAACATATGTCCCTGGCCCTGCCATTTAATAGCTGTGGGGCCTGAGGAAGTCCCTTCATCCCTCTGAAAACGAGCTTCCTCGATTCTAAAATAGAGACGGTATCAGACCTGCCTCGGAGGGTGGGCAGGAGAATTCCGTAGACACCACATGTAAGACGCTCAGTACGGCGATACCCTAGTTTCCTATGCCTGCTATTACAAATTCGTACAGATTTAGCGGCTTAAAGCAACACAGAATTATTATCTTATAGTTCTGGAGGTTGGAAGTCCTAAAAAATGGGTCTCATGGAGCTAAAATCCAGGTGTTGGCAGAACGGATTCCTCCTAGAGGCTCTCGGGGAGAATCTATTCCCTTGCCTTCTCCAGCTGCTATAGCCCAGTTGAGTCCCTTGGCTCATGGCACATCCTCCATCTTCAAAGCCAACAGCACGGCATCTTCTGATCTAATATTAGTGAATATTAAAATAGAAAAATCTTGATATATGTATTTATTTATTTATTTTTAATTCTTTATTGTTATGTTAATCCCCATACATTACATCATTAGTTTTAGATGTAGTGTTCCATGATTCATTGTTTGTGCATAACACCCAGTGCTCCATGCAGAACGTGCCCTCCTCAATACCCATCACCAGGCTAACCCATCCTCCCACCCCCCTCCCCTCTAGAACCCTCAGTTTGTTTTTCAGAGTCCATCATCTCTCATGGTTTGTCTGATATATGTATTTATTTTATATTTATATGTATTTATATATTGTTTTGGTTCTCAATCGATGCATGACAAAGCACCTCAATACTCAGTGGCTTAAAAACAACAATTTATTGTTATCACTTATACTTCTGCGGGTTAATGGGGCTCAGCTGAGTCGTTCTCACTTGGGGTCTCTCATGTCGTTGCAGGCTGATGGCAACTGGGTGCAAGATGGTTGATGCCATCTTGACTTGGGCTGGACATCCAAGATGGTGTCTCTCCTTGGAGTAGCCTGTACTTCTTCCACAGAAGAAGAAACCTCAGGGCTATATGAGACAGGAGGCCCAGAAATGGCCCAGCATCTATTCTAACATGCTTTATTGGTCAAAACAGTCCCAGGTCAAGGCCAGTCCAGATTCTCCTGTTCCTGTTGGCCAGATTCAAGGGAGTGGAAGAGTAGACCCCATATCTCAAGAAAACTGGATGATAGCCATCTTTGAAGTTAAGTTAATGTATATTTTACTCTTCCTCTACCCACCCCTACCCGATATCATCCCAGGATGTTACATGCTTTCCCCCTCCCATATTCTTCTTCTTTGAGGGGAGTACCACTGAGAAAATGCATCACAGTTTTGTGGGGTTCCAGATAAGACATGAAACTTGTCCCCTCCAGGAGCATCAAGAGCTAAAGATTCTTTGAGAAATTGAGGTGGGCTTTTTTGCTTTGTTTTGCTTGTTTAACATCCCTTCCCACTTCCTGTCTTAGGATCCCAATCTTCCTGTGGGGGAACTAATGGTCAACCACGGGTGCCTTGCACTCTATTAGCCTATGAATGGGCAAGTGACCCAGGCCACAACAAACAAAACCTCTCTGAAATTTTAATCTCAAGTGGAGTGACAAAAAAAATTCTGGAAAAAAGTTTGCAATGGACACTGTTGGTGCCTCCCCACCAGCGATTATGCCTCAGGCACAGGGCGGGCGTGATTAGTCTAACCCAGGGTTTCCCAACCTCTGCACACTGACATTTGGAACAAATCATTTTCTGTAGTGTGTGAAGAGGGGGTGGGGCTGTCCTGGGCATTGTAAGATATTTATCTGCATCCCTGACTTCCACCCATGAGATGCCACTAACACTTCCCTAGTTGTGATACCTGAAAATGTCTCCCAACATTACCAAATGTTCTCTGGGAGCCAAGAATCACCCCTGTGCCTCTTCCTGATGATTGGTTCAGGGGTGAACAGGCCCAAGCCAGTTGGGCCACTGAGACACCTGGGCAGATTTCTGGGAGGCTTCTGGTAGCAATGCATCCTTACTCTTAAGAGAGAGCCGGCTGGCGGGGGAGGGGGGGGATGGTGGTGCCGGGATGGCTCAGTTGGTTAAGCCTCCAACTCTTGATTTTGGCTCAGGTCATGATCTCAGGGTGGTGGGATCGAGCCCTGCATTGGGCTCCTCACTCTGCTTGAGTCTGCTTGAGATTCTCTCTCGCCTTCTCCCTCTGCACCTCTTCCCCTCTCCCCTGCTCACACACTCTCTCTCAAATAAATAAATCTTTAGAAAAAGAGAGAGAGAGAGAGAGAGCCAAGGGAAGCCTCTTTCTCTCTTTCTTCCCTTACTGGGTGTTAACAATGTTATAGCTCGATTACTACTGACAGCCATAGAGGGAACAAGCTTTCAAATGAAGCTAATACATGGATGGTAGAGGAAGAAAGAAAGAGAACCTGGGTTCTCAAGTACATTCTTGAACCTCTGAGTCAACCAACCCTGGAATTGCCCTACCAACCAACTCCCTTACTGCTTAAGCCAGTTTGAGCTGAGTTTTCTGTTACTTGCGGCCAAAACATCCTAAGTGACACATTATCAGAGCTGAAGAGAACACTAGCCAGTTTATGCAGCCAAGACCCTCCAGGGCATCCTGTTTCCAATCCTTTTCAAACTTGCTTCTGGAGCTTTCTCTCTAGAAAGTTCTCTCTATTTCTATAAAGTGCCTTGTGTCCTTCTAACAAGTTCCTCTTCTATTCTTGTTGGTTAGAACCAATTTCATGATTTGTAGTGGGAGAATTCTATTACCACCATTGACTAATTTCAGCCAACGCCCCCCCCCCCCCCCCCCCCCCCCCCCCCGCCCCGCCCCACCACATTCCTAGCCACCATACTGTCACGGTGGAGCTACCTTAGGACGTGTTTGCTGAGTATGACTGACTCACCTGGTAATTCACAATTTCTTAAAAACTGCAAGAACGACTGAGCCTCCTGTGGTCAGGTGGATGGGAAAATCAACACAGAAAACAGTCTGGTAAGTTCTAAAGAAAACACTGCACGGGGCGGGGTAGGGGTGGGCAGGGGTGTGGTCATGCCAAAGGCAGCCCAGCGAAGTCACCCCAGCAAGCATCCTGAAGATGGCTAGATCCAGCAGGGGACAGAGAAGAACAGGATTCCATGGTCAGAGAGACCCTGGCTCCACCACGCACCCAGTGTGTGACCCTGAGGGAGTTGCCTCTCATCTGTCAAATGAGCATTATCATATTAGCTTCTCAGGGTTGATGCGCACTTTAACTGAGATGACACATGTCTAACCGGTTTAGTGATATGTCTCAACTCGTCGAGATGTAACTATGAAATCGTTTTTATTTTTATAATAACTACGGCCGAATATCCTCTGTTGAAACCTCCCTTTCCCCTCTGGGTAATAATAAACATCATTGAGTAATGGTGGTAGTAGTAGTAGTAAGTCCTCAGAGAGTGCTCCCTACGCACCAGGCACGGCCCTAAACACCTCGGATATGTTAGCTCACTAAATCCTCGTGACCTTAGGAGGTAGGAACCCATATTATTCCCATTTTATAGGAACAGAGAAACAAGAAGTTAGGTCATTTCCCCCAAATCATGCAGCTCTTTAGGGGTGGGGTTCCTCAACCTACCTTTCTGCCATTCCTTGTCAGGCTATTTTGGTTACCAAAGCTGTCTCATTTCAGCTCTCAAAATTTAAAACTCAAGTTAAAATGTTAGTCTCAAAAAGTGAGCCACGAGTCCCCCCAACACGGATGAATCTCGCGGTCATGATGTTGAGCTAAAGAAGGCAGAAACGAAAGTGTGAACACTGCATGATTCCATTTATGTAAAGTTCGAAAACAGGCCAAACTAATCCAGGGTGTTAGATGTCAGGGTGATGGTAGGCCTTGAACTGGGGAAGTGATGAGAAGAGGTACAAGGTGGCTTTCTAGGGGCCTGGTAGAGTTCTGTATCTTCATCTGGATGCAGGATATATGAGTATGTTCAGTTTGTGGAAATTCTTTCAGCTCTGTACTTACAACACCTTTACTTTTCTGTATATGTGTTATATTTCAATGAAAATGTACTTGAAATAATTTCAATCTCAGATTCGGTTCAGAGTTCTTTTATACCCTCCCTCCCTTCCATCACTCGGTTCAGGCTAGACTCGTGGCTCTACAGACTTGGAGCTGGGGGGAGGGGGCGGTGCAAGGTAGGGATGGGATGGGGTGCCATTTTATTGAAAGGAAAGATGGCTGTCCCCAACTGCTGGATGACCTCTGAACTTGGCTGAGTGATTCAGAGGGCCAGAGGGCTCCTAACATCACTTTATTGTGTATGCGAAGTACCTGGTGCAAAGCAGCTATAATAGAGGCCCCTGGATGGAAACCCAGTATTTTTGACGTCTTGAGGACTAGAAGTCGGGATGTAGTGCTATTTTAAAGATGCTAGAAGTTTGTGGAGTCACAGTGGTCAGAGAAGTTACTTCTGTTTGAAGCCTTTGAGTTAGACAAAAGGAAAAGCCCGAAGTGTGCTGTCTTAGGCTGAGTTCCTCCAGAAGCCAACTCTGAGGCAAGGATTTGAATGCAAGTAAATTATTCAAGAGGCGATCTCAGGAGGCATCAGTTCAGGAGTGGGGAAATGAGATGGGGAAGTGAAGGACATTCGTGAGCAGGTGAGGTCACCACTGCAGGCAAGTGGGGGTCCCTCTCATTGAGGACCACTGGGAGAGTTTGCAGAACACGCCTCTTTGTTGCCATCCCCAAGGGACAAGGAACTGGGGTACTTACTCACCAACTTGCATTTGTTACTGATTGAGGGCCGCTTCTGAAGACACAAATTCCCTAACACTCTTGGCCAGGCCCTACAATGAGCTGAGTGCACTCCCATGGCCAGAGAAAACTTTCAGCCAGAGAGCTGCAGGTGTGAACACCGTGCACTAAGGAAATGCGGGCAGGTCATCAGCATGACGAGAGAACACCTCTCCTCAGACTTCTTCTGTGGAGAAAATAAACTATGACCTGCTCAAGCTGCCATTAGTCAGATCGAATGTTCCTTGCAGCCGAAAGCATTCTGCGCTGACCTGTGAAGAGCGAGAGGGAGCTGGAGAGGAGACTGAAGCAACAATTTACAGCAAGGAGAGGCGGTGACAACCAGAGTTCATAGAGGACACTGTATTTGGGTTTCTAGAAAGCACTGTGGAGGGAAGGCGACTTGATTTCCAGCTGTCTCATGAGATGGAAATTAGACCACGTGGATGGGTTCTTAACGGGAGGAATGATCCCCTCTGAAAGGCAAAGAACTTGGAAACAGTTAAGTTTGATAGAGAAAGAGAGAAAGAATCAGAGACCTGGAGAGAAAGAGACAGACAGAGTAGAAGAGAGGAGAGGGGTTGAGGTAGGGGGAGATGGAGGTAGAGGGGAAGAGGTGGAGAACTCAAGAAAGGTGAAAACACACGCACCAAGATGTTAACACAGTGAGCATCATAAGCAGTGAGACAAAGAAGTGAGTGTTCTCTCTTTCACATGCACGTTCCAAGATCTCTTCATTAAATGTGTATTCCTTTTGTGATAGAAAAAGAACTGAGAAAAATAAAAATGTCCCACCCCTGATGCTAGCACTTAGAACTCCGAATGGAGAGAAGGCCCGCTCTGGATTTCTTCTATCTTTACTTCTTCCATGTTTCTGGAAGTGTCTTAAATACAGTTTCCATCCTTCTCTCCCTCCTCCCCCTTTCCCTTCTTTGAGAAGACCTGGGTCAGAGTTGGCTTGGTGCTGAGCCAGAATTGAGGCTGACAGCGAGTGGGTTAAAGGGATTTTAAGGGGAGGATTAGAAGCTGCTTTGCAAGGAGAGTTGGGTTGACTTTTTCTTCCTGGCTCTATTTCTGCAAGAACTGGCTTGTCCTAGAGTAGCGGAGGAGGACAGTGGGGAGGGAAATTGGCTCTGTTTAGGGAGGTGATAACATTGGGTTTAGATGATTCATTGTTTCATGTATTCATTCAACAAGGATTCAGGGAGCACCTCCTCTTGCCCAGGTCCTGAGCTACCCTGGAGATGTGCCACGATGAATACTACACAATCCATGCCTGTGAGGGGCTCCTAGTCAGCTGAGAGAGACACAAAGGTGACCTGATGGGACCAATACTAGAGGATCGATCCATGCCAAAATGAGGTTTGCACAAAGGCTGAAGTTCTGCTCTCACCCCACCCAGATACAGATTTCACTCCTGAAATGAAGAAGTAAAGAGTGACAGGGAGGTTCTTATTTAGGACAGTGGTGACAAGTTGACGCAGGTGGTTTCCAAGAGATCTTGACTTCCAAAGCAACTGGTGCTCTGGAGAAGGCATGTGGTTCAACTTGAGACCCATAGGGCTGGAGGAAAGTAGAGAAAGAAGACAAAGGCAGTGGATCAGGTAGCATGTTTTGGGCTGCGAGTAACAAAAAAGCCAACCCAAAGTGGCTTTAACAACAAAACCATTTATGGTCTTTACAAAGACATCTAGAACTAGGTGGTTCCAGGGACAGTTTAACAACCCAACGATGTTGCCAAGGACCCAGGTGCTGTCTATCTCTCTGCTCCTCCAGCCTTAGCCTGGCAAAGAAAAGGCACACTTCCTCTCACATGTCTCTCTTATGAGAGGAAAAAGCCTTTCCCAGAAGCTCCTGGGCAGACTTTGCCTCACATCCCACTGGCTGGGATAGAGTCATATAGCCATGCTTGGACGGCGAAGGTGGCTTCTAAAAGGAACATTTCACTTTTTCAGCCTCTGTTATAACGGGTGGGCTCTGTCAACCAAGAAGAAAGGGAAAGGGAATGATGGGTAGATAGACAACCAAAAGTATCTGCCTCCGAAGGGAATTAACATCAGCTGGGCACTGTTTATAACTCCAGCTATCCCCCAAATTTCCGGGAGGACCCCATGACTATAAGAAGACCAAATTTTTATCAGGTTCTTTCTGCAGGATATTACTCAGAATCTCTGGCAGGATGTTTACGTGTCCCATGGACTGTCCTTGGGGCTGCTTGGCAACCATAGTGAGCCATCTCTGTCAGGACTTCCACTGCCCTCCACTGCCAGTTTTTAACTGCCTGCACCAGGATGCTGCGCCTGTCCCCAACACCGTCTTGACCTAGCAGCAGTAGCCTGCCCTCTTCCTTAACAGCCCCCGAGATCATGGCTGGGTTCATTGGAATATAGGCTCAATTATCATAACTAAGACCACCACTAACATCGGCTTCAACAAAGCAGTTCATTTCTAACAATCAGAATGATGCCTGTAAGCAACCAGGATGACCGGATCCATGCATATCAGCTGAATAGCAGCCCTTTTTTATGTCTCTCTCATGTAACAATCTGTGTGTGATCAGTTTGGGGAGGATGGGGCAGCTCCTCAGAGTCAGGGTCCCAGGCTCCCTCTATCTTGTTCTCTTGTTTCCCTTGCATTGTTGCCCTTGAATGCACAGTTCAAGTTGGAGCCCACTATGTCCACATTGCAGGCAGCAGGATGGAGGAAAATGTGAAAGAAAGAACTTCCCCTGTCCCCCACCCCCAGCACCCCCTCAGTCTTTGAGGGTGTGATTTAGAAGCGGAGCGCATCACTTCCATCCCCGTCTTATTGGCCAGCATGTAGTCACATGGCATATCTAGCTGCAAGGGAAGCTGGGAAATGTAGTCTTTGGCTGGCAGCTATTTGTCTGGCTGCAATCCTATTTCTATGAAAAAAAGAGGAGATTTTATGTTGGTGACAATTAATATCTGACCCCAAAGCTAAGATGAGTCCATAGCAGCGGATGAAATTTTATTAAAGCCTTGGCAATAACAGGTGGAGTTACAATGCAGAAAAGGAACATGCAAGATGAATCTGTAAACAAATAGCTCCTTGAGCCCAGGTACCTGGATCATTCTTTCTCTCATGCTGGTCTTTACCCTCCTTTCTCTCCAGCCTGCCACCGTGTTGTGGGAGCCAGCCTACCTCTCCTGGAGGGAGGCTTCCTGACCCTTTCTCTCTAGAATTTTGAACCCTCCTCTTCCTTACCTACCCCAGATATGGGCAGTGGGGGAGCTCCATCCACTGGGTGGTCCCCACAGCCCAGGTGAGGACAGCATCAGAGTTGTAAGCACGTTCCCCCTAGTCTGGGTCCCTCTGCTTTCGGTCACTCCAAGTGTGGGTCCTCTCCACATGTCTGCCTCCAGCAAAAGAAGAAGAAAAGTTTGGGTCAGGGGCTCCTTCTCTGCGCAGTTGGGTCTCAAATGATAGGCTATTTCCATTTTCAAATACAAAAACTACTAGAGCAATACTTGATCAAAAAGACATACATCTCTCCCAAGGATTCCCAGAACATTTCTATCTAAATGTAAGCTTAGAACGTAAAGACCCACTCGACTCATTATGCCAACGCGGCTGTGGGACAGTGGACAAGTTACATAACCACTCTGTTTCCTCATCTTGAAATTAGGTTAATGACAGCCCCACTCACAGGTTCGTTGGGAAGATCTAGAGAGATGATGGAGGTAAAATGCTAGCTTAGCACAGAACCTGGCCCACAGTTAACACCCAATACATGTAGCTATTCTAATTCCTGTTACTAAACAATAGTATACAATCCAATATGGGGAATCATTGTATCTGGACAATGTCAGTGTTTTAGGACTTCCCCCCAAGAGCAGTGGTTCTTCCCAGAATAAAGGGGAGAGACCATTTCCATTTTCAAAGACAGAAATGGCTTCTAGCCCTACTTCAAGAATTTGAAAATCGAGATCTCACCTCTAGGACTAGCTACACACAGGGTCCCTTGTTCAAAAATTACCAAGAAGTTCAAACTCTTCATAGGGATATGCACAGATTGCACACATGCCCGCAAAGCTGGCCCTGCTCACCTCCACCAGCAGGACAAAAATTAGAGATGGTAGACAGCAGCTTACAACATATACTATGGAAACATCTGGAAGCCCGTGGCAGCCTGCTTTTTCCACTCAGCAACCTACACAGTCAGAATGACAACAGCCATGGGTATTAATTCCTTGCCATGAACTAGAGACTGAGCTGGACACCCTTTCGTCTGACCATCTTATCCCCGTGATGGAAGAAGACTGAAAGCCGAGGACCGCAGAGGGTAGAGGACTTGTCCAAGGGCACACAAGCCCAAGTCAGCTGGATTCTAGAACCTCTACCCAGAATCACTGCGTGTGCAATGAAAGTGTCCCCCCACCTCCAACCCTCTAAACTAGAGGGTAGGAGAAGTTGCAGTGGCCTCTGGAAACCCTCCCGGACTCCTCCTTTGCTGAAAGCATGGGGCCTGGTCTAGTTTCCATCCTCGGGTTTTAACTTCCCTCCTGGAACCTTCCCCCGTGTCTCTGACCCTCTTTCTCAGAACACACGTGATTCCCCTAGTTTCCCCTGAGCGCCTTTTCCACCCCACCCCCCACCCCCCCCCCCCCCCCCCCCGCCCAGGCAGTCACCCTTCAAGACAGGCAGCTCCAGATTAGATTTATGGATTTATTTTTGTTTTTATTTTTGATGGCTTGGAATAGTCTAAAATATTTTCTGGGGGTGGAGAGGTGGGGGAGTCCAGTAAGGATGTGAGTGAGGAGCTTCTGGACTGCAAACTTTGCTCAGAATTCTGAAACAGTGCAGAACTGGTATCTATGGACAGAATGTCAGAACTGGGAGCAGCATCTAGAGCTAAACTGGGTTCAAATCCTGGCTCCATCCTTTCTTAGCAGTGTGACCATCAGCAAGTTCCTTAACCTTTCTGTGCCTCAGTTTAAATGGGGGAAAATAATACAGGCTCCACCATGTTAGTGTAAGTGACAATTATTATCACTATTCTGATCTTTTCATGGTGATTATTTGTTTAGTGCTCATGGGAGTTCTTGGAGAGACCGTAGAGCATCATGGCCAAGAGCACAGGTGCTGAAACCAGACTGCCCATATTTAAATCCCACTTTGCTACTTATAGCTGTGTGACCTTGGTTAAGAAGTTGACCTCTCTGGGCCTCAGTTTCTTCATTTGCAAATATATCTCTTGGACAGAGAGATTGGTGTAGAGATGTGAGACTCAATTGACCAATGAGATTCAAGGCCAGGACTTGCGCTGAGACCACCAGGGAAAAGAAGCACTCTTTCCATTGGGGTTGCTGGGCTGGCAGGATGTGAGCCTGGAGCCGCTGGGGCCATCCTGGCGACCTCAGGGGGAGAGCCTATCTGAGTCTGAAGGTAACACGGGGGCAGCAGATAAGAGAGCTGGAGAGAGTCATGATGGTATTGTTTGAGCTCCTGGATAGGGCAATGCCTGAAGCGAGCCACTTTTGGACTTCCCAGTTTCATGAGCCAGTAAATTCCCCATTTTCTGAAAGCCACTTTCAGTTGGGTTTTTCTCACTGGAAAGCATCCAGGCTGACACCAGGGGGTTAAGCAACTTGCCCAAGGCCTGAAAGCAAGTAAGCAGCAGATTGCAAGATGTAAAAGCTTCTGATCCGCTGTGTCCAAGCCGGCGTTCTGTATTGGGTATTCACTGATTTTACCTCTTTTTGCTCTCTGAACAGCCATTTCCTCATCTGCAAAATGGGATAATGCGAGGCTTGCAGGGCTGTTGGGAAGTATAAAGTGCAAGACCACAGTGCAGTCCGCGGCTGGAGACTGAAACGCTATGCACTCAGTCTCCAGTGCTGTGGGCCTTGGCTTTGTCCCCAGTTAGTTATTCTCAGGGAGGTCTTTGGCTGACCCCAAACCAGCCATCCATCCAGTCGAGGTGCTAAACTATGTTAGGAGGGCATGTGTGATTCTCAGACGACAGGGCCACTTCCTCTCCTGGCTGCGTATCCTCATTAGTGGACAAAGGGAGCTGGATGACCCCGAGCTCGGAGTCTGTGAAGTAGAAAGAAGCCCTGTCATCTTGGTTTCTGGAACCTTCTGAGGACTCGGGTGCTCATGTGGGAATGACCTGTCACTCAAGGAAGACAGCATTGAACCAAATCAACTTAGTCTCTTTTCTTTTATGATGTTTATATTTAGTGGTGGAGCTGGATGATAGACACATAAAACAAATATAGAACATAATACCACATGTTAACAGATGAGAGAAAATAAGTCCTTAAATGCCTGGTAAGTGCTAAGAGGGAAAAGGGATAGGGTGTTGGGATACCGTTTATTAGAAGACATCAGAGAGGGCCTCTCTGAGGAAGCGACATTTCATCAGAGACCAATTTGGTCTCACTCCGGATCCCAAGCTCTTAACCTGGGCTATCTCCCAGAAAAACGACCAGGACAGTTTTTACCAGGAAACTTGCTGACACGGCTAAGTTAGGAGCAGATGATCTGTTGGAGGCTTGGTAAACAGCCATCCTTCTCCACTGACAGCTCTTTAGGACTTTTTAAAAAGTTTAATGGGTCATTGATTTCCTTCATTAGCTAAATCCATGAAGGAAAAGCCCAATAAATTGCATGAGCCCATTCCTCAGGCATGCCTGCCGGGAAAAGGTTTTAGCTATCATGACACATGGTCATTTGTTTATTTTCTAAACAGTCATCACTAAAAGAGTCCCAATCATCACCATCAAATCTCTGAGGGATCGCAGGGCTTGGCTGGTTCCCGGCCAGACCTTGGCAGGAACTGGCGGAGCTTTACAGTTGAAAAGCAAGCTACAGAGAGCCACAGAAGACCTTGGGTCCCTCCTCCCGACCCAATATCAGATGCTTGGGACACAGACAGAAAATCAAGTTCCCTACCCCCATAGAACATTATGGGGGCGGGGCAGGAGAGGAAAGCAAGCCAACAAATAAATAAACGGGGGAATTTTAGACAGAGGTGAATGCCATGGTGCACAAGACAAGCTCTGTTCTGTGTCAGAAAAAAACCTGTCTACAGAAGTGACATTTGACCTGAGATCTGAAGGGTGAGAAGATCTGCAAGAAGTGTGGTCCAGGCAGAAGTTACAGCTGGTGCAAAGGTCCTGAGGTGGAAACTAGTTCGATGTATTAAGGACCTGTCTGGAATGGAGTATGAAAAGAGGGGAGAGGCTGGGGAGGTGGGCAGGAACCAGGTTGCCTGGGTCTTATGGGCCAGGGTTAGGATTTATTTGGGGTTCATTCTAAGAAGGATGGGAAACTATTGGAAGGTTTTACGTATTAGAGTTTCATGATCCAAATATTAAAAGCTCTACTGCTATGTGAAGAATGGATATAACGGGATTAGCAGATACCTGAAATTAGGGATTTCATTCAGGATCAATGTTTGTGACCAGTTTCACCCTCTGCCACGGTAATAGGTTGATTGGGGCCTCCCCCAAAAAATATGTCCAAGTCCTAACCCCCAGAATCTAGAATATGATCTTTTTCAGAAAAAGGGGCTTTGCAGATGTAATTAATTTAAGGATCTTAAAATGAGATCATCTTGGATCACTTGGGATTGCCAAATCATCCTGGATTAGGGTAGGTCCTAAATCCAGTGACAGGTATCCTTATAAGAGTGAGGCAGGGGGAGATTAGACAGACAGAAGAGGAGAAGATAGACAAGAAAACCAGGTAATGATGAACACAGAGACTGGAGTGATACGCCACAAGCCACGGAATGATTGCAGCCACCAGGAGCTGGAAGAGGCAAGAAAGATTCTCCCCTAGAGCCTTCGGAAGGAGCACGGCCCTGCTGCACCTTGATTTCAGACTTCTGGCCTCCACAACTGTTTGAACATAAATTTCTGTTGTTTTAAGCCACCAAATTGGTGATCATTTGTTACACGGCAGCTCTAGGAAATTAATGCAGCCATGAAACAGCCCAAACTCGGACCTTGCATTAGCCTCCTCCTGCAGCCCCCGAGAACCTGTGCGTAACTTTGGAACCACTCTGAGGCCGTTCCAGTCACTGAGTGGCACTCCCTGCAGGCATGCAGGCCACCTGGGCTCCAGATAGATATTTGATTTATTTACTTAGCTCAGTTCAGGGGGACAGGAATGGACCAGCCCTGTTCTCTGTTCCTCCAAGGAGCTCTCAGTTCTGTGCATTCCAGACAAACTAACACTCAAAGAAATAAGGGCAGGAAGAGTTCAGGAGACAGGAGAGTCACCTAAATGGCTAAGACTTAAATTAGGCAGCTTCCAAGTGTAGGGGTTTCCAAACTTTTCACCAGAATGGGCATCTTCTGTTAATTTTCCCCCACGGAATACTCAGTTTCTAAAGACATTGGCTAGGACACTTGGGTGGCTCAGTGGGTTGAGTGTCTGCCTTTGGCTGAGGTCATGATCCCAGGCTCCTGGGATGGAGTCCCATATTGAGCTCCCTGCTCAGCGGGGAGCCTGCTTCTCCCTCTGCCTGATACCCCCCGCCACCACCGCTTGTGCTCTCTCTCTCTCTGTCTCTGATAAATAAATAAAATCTTTAAAAAAAATGCATTGGCTATCAAACCAGTTGTATTTATTCAATAATCACTCATTTACCTCCTTATTTGCTATTATTTGAAAGTATATAATAATGCGGGCTAATATGTGTTGATCCACTCACTGCACTAAAAGCAAGATCTATAGCAACATATAATCATTCAGGCTTCACACCACCTCTATGAGGTGGGTACCTTTGTTGTCCTCATTTTACAAAGGAGGGAACAAAAGCAGAGAGAGGTTAGATAATTTGCTCAAAGTTGCAGCGCTAGCATTTAGTAGAGCTGGAATTTGGACCTAGGCAGTCTGGCTCCAAAGCAAGCACTCCCCTGGAGACTTGGTGAGAATCTTGGCTTCCGTGCCAATGTGCGATGCTACTAAGGACAAGTGATTTTGCCTCTGTGCACCTCAGTTTCCTCGTCTATAAAATGGGAATAATAATAGTGCCCATACTGTAGGGTTGTTGTAGAAATTAGATGAGAATGTGTACTTGGAGTGCTAGGCGCAGTGCCTACCACAGGCACTCAAGGAATGAGCTGGAATTCAACCAGTGACATCAGGCAGCTTCTCTGGGCAGGCCTGAGATGGGAACAATGAAAACGATGATTCAGTTTTCTAGGTCCTCTGACCCCACGGAGTTCACAATGCCATATAATGTGCCAGGCCCAGAAATGAATGGCTTAAAGCAGACCCCACAGGAAGGCAACCTGCCCAGACTTTCTCATATGTGCTCTAAGGACCACAGGTAGAGTAGCTGGAGCTGCTGGTGAAAAATACAGATTCCTGGTATCTGAATCCTTTAAGGTGCTTCTAGAAATCTGCATTATTCAATACATGAACGTACCACGTAATTTTTGCTCCACTGAGTCCAGTCTGACCAGGATTTCCTTGCTACTTTGAGAAATATTGAAAATCATTCCAAGACCCCAATCCATTCATTCCTGCAGTGCCCAGGATAGGAGACCTCAAACAGAAATCTTGCATTTCAGACAAGGACAGTACCCTCGAAAAAGGGGCGGACATTTGGCCTGAGGGGAAGACATGCAGCCCTCGGCCCATACTCCAGCTTGCAGCACTGAGGCCAGGATCCTGGCGCTGAAAGACAGATGCACGGTTACTTCAGGGTCACTCTGTGACTCAAGGGGCCGCGGCGAGACTTGAACCCAAGACCCACTGGGGCCTTGCAAACCCACGCTCCGTGGGCGGGGCTCCCAGGGTCGCCTAGGCAACCGGCGTGGGCCACGCCCAAGCCCCGAGCCCCGAGGCGGGAGGAGGGAGGGAGCGCACGCTGCCGGACGTCTCGCGGGGCTGAGGCCACTTCCCCCAGCACCTCCCCCCGGCTCCGCCCCGCGGAAGTGCTTGCCGACATTTTCGAATGCTGATTGGTTCTCTCACGCGGGGGCGGAGCCCGCGGTAGCGCGGTGCGTACTTCCGGCTGCCGGGTTGACATGAAGAAGCAGCGGCGGCTAGGGCGGCAGTAGCGGCGGGAGTGGAGGCTTGCAGCGGGACTCAGAGCTGAGAGCGCGGCGCGGCCTAGAGCAGCAGGCGGTGCAGTGGGCCCAGGAGGAGGCGCAGCAGCCGCCCTGGCCCGTCATGGAGATGGAAAAGGAGTTCGAGCAGATCGACAAGGCCGGGAGCTGGGCGGCCATTTACCAGGTGGGGTAGCGCCCCGGAGCGCGGCAGGCCCCTAGCTTAGGCCGCGAGAACCTTCCTCTCAGACCCCCGGGCCCGGTCCTCCCTCTGGGTCTCACTCTCCGCCTCGGCCGTGCTGCGTGAGGATTCGATCCGACGGCGGCAGAGGCCGGCCTCCTCTCTCTTTGTCCCCCGGGTGGGCCTCCGTCTCTCCGGGGCCTCTCAAACCCCTTTGATTCCCCACCCATCTTATATCCTCCAGCCCGGGTGACCCCTCAAGCCTGGAGGCCACCGGTCGGTGCTCTCAGCGCGAATCCCTCGCACCCTGACCCCGCCCCCCTGCTTATCCACTCTTTGTCCCCTGGGGTTGATGGAACACCCCCACTACTTCCTTTCCTAGACTGGACCACCTCAGACTCTCTTCCTTTGTCTCCCTGGGGGAAAGGGTTACTCCCCCCTCCCTCCTTCACATTTCCTTTCCCCTCGTCTCAGTGTGTGTCAAGTCCCAAGGATGACAGTCCTCTTCCCCCTTCCTGTTCATTCATTTAGCGAACATGAATTGGCGTGCCTTTTCTATGCTGGGCATGGCGCTGGAAGTAGTGTTTGCAGAACAAGACAGACAAGACCCTATTTCTCGCGGAGCTTAGAGTCGAATAGGGCCGTCAAACCCATGAGCAAATCATTTCAGATTGTTACAAATGCTGTGAAGAAAACAAAACACCATAACGGGGTAGAGTCACTGCCTGGAAGGTGGGCCACCTCAAGGGGGATCAGGGAGGATCTGTCAGAGGAAGAGACTTTTGGACTGTGCGCTGAATGAGGAGCAGCGGCAAGCCCTGAGATGATCAGGCCAAAGCGCTTTTCAGCCAGAAGACCTGCAATACTCACTCTTCTGGGGCCAAAATATTACCCTTTCAGGCAGGAAACAGGGAAGGTTAACGTTTTTTGCCCTCTCTAAAATAGCTTCTTTCCCCAGTGAGCATCTTATCTTTTTTTGCCCTGGCTGAGATAATCGAGTCCTCCCAGTCTTCATCTCCTTGTGGGTTACGTGGTTCATAAATAAAAAAGTTAGAAAGGTAGGGTTTCTCACCTATCGGCAGCATCAGAATAACAACACGAAAAGGTCTGCTTTCATAAGCAGCTAAATTCTCTAAAGAAAATACGAGCTTCTGATTAAATGTCATTGCGGGGGTTGTGAGAGGATTAACCAAAACCACACTCGGTATTTTAAATAGGCGACGGACAGAATAGGGAGATTTTTGTTACTTGTGTAAAGGGAGAATGCATTTTATTCTGTTTTCAGCTTATAGTCTCAAAAGGCAAATTGTGAGATCCATCAGCTGGTAGTATTAAAGTCTATTTTGAGCTCCACTTAAAAAGGAAAAAAGCTTTAAGCAGTTCTTTGGTATGCTTGACTAACAAAAGCCTTTTTTTGGCAGGCCTGGCTTCATGTGGATTTGCATCAAACTTATCTGACAGGATTCTTCTTCCTAGGACTGTAATGGATATTAACTTCTGATAGGCTAATATTTGTAACCACTGTAATCTGTATAAGTATGCTGAATCAATATATGAAATTTGTACTCTGTCTCATCTCTGAGTTAATTGAATGAATTCCACTAGTAACTTTGAGAATGTGTAGACAAATTTTCTTTCTTTTTTTTTTTTTTTAAAGATTTTATTTATTTATTTGACACAGAGAAAGAGATAGCGAGAGCAGGGACACAAGCAGGGGGAGTGGGAGAGGGAGAAGCAGGCTTCCTGCGGAGCCGGGAGCCCGATGTGGGACTCGATCCCAGGACCCTGGGATCATGACCTGAGCCGAAGGCAGACGCCTAACGACTGAGCCCCCCAGGCGCCCCTGTAGACAGATTTTCTGCATCAAATCTAATGCAGTAGAGTCTCAAGTGGCTTTAAATGAAAAAATTGTTGGTTCGAAGTATTGATTAGAATATACCCCATCACAAGTGTAGATGGCCTCTAGGAAGCATTGGGGAAAATCTTTTGTACTGAAACTAAGCTGGCAACAACAAATTCATATTCTAAAAAGTTCTTGGGGAAAAAAAACCACAGTTCTTGGTTGAATTTTATTTCTTACTGTTTTAGGGCAGAGTGGGAAATCCATCACCCAAGCATTGTTAAAACTGTTGCACACGCCACCAGCATGAAGCATGTTGGTTTCCCTCATCCTTCTTACGTGTGTCTACCACATTTGAATGCCAGGAGTTAGTCACATTGCAATGTGTTGAGATTTCCCCAGCTTCTTAGTGGACTGCACATTCCTGGAGGTGGTTTCTTTTTATTTTAGACAATTGTCCACTATAGGCTTTCTCACCTACTGTACAGATATTTTTCTTTTCTAAAATTGAAATCAGAATCTCCTCTCCTTTTTGAGTTTGAAAGTGGCTCTTTATTGGGCAACTGGGGCATTTTTTAAAAATGTAGAGTTCAAATGACCTTGAGTCTAAAGTGGCAAATTTCCCAAAGTGCGTGTCAGTTTACCAAAACCGTTATTTTTCAAGAATTCAAAGAAATGTGTGCATCGTTGGCAGAAAGTAGAAGTAAAAAAAGTAGTATTTTATAGCATGTCACAGTGAGGGCAGCCTTCTACCAAAGTCATTTTGAGCTTGTGTAGTTTATTGTGATTAGAAAAATAATGTGTAATTTTGGTTTAAAATTTTGTAAATGAGGCAGTGCAGTTATTTCTCACTATACTTCTTTCCTAACTAAAGCAAAAAGATGCAAAAACTTGGAAACAATTGGGAGAAGAACAAAGGGTGAAGTAGACTTTGAATGCCAAGGAATGTGGTGGCTTAGGAAACAAATGTTTCAGGCAAAGATTCTGTGCTATCTCAACTTGATAAAATGAGCATAACTGTGTTTTTAATTGTTAATCGCATAGATACTAATCAGCATTTAGATATATAAACAGCTTTGATAGCATATGTAGATAGATGGTTTTAAAAATGGTTTTCTGTCATTTAAGCGATTGTGTGCCTGTTTTGAAAAGTGGAAGTAATAGTAGCCTGGAGTTTGAGTTGGTCTGGCTGTCCAGAAGAGGAAAGAGATCGCAGACACGGGGAAAGGGATTGGTTTTCAGAGCCGGAATGAGAGAGGAGAGGGCTGGAATGAATGAAAATAGCTAATGAGCTGCCCTCCGTTCGTAGTTTAAGGTTTGGGTCAGGATTCTCTGACTCTCTGTTCCTATTTTTCAGTGTGAATGATGTGATTGTTTCAGATAAAGGAGATTGCAACAATAGCTCATGACTTGAAGTCAAGATTTATTCCGTGTCAGAGGCAGGCTTTGTAAAGTGGGCCACTCTTCCGATTGACATTTGTTTTTATAGCTGCTTTTATTATGAAATATGATCGAATGCCTGACTGGGTTAAAACCATGTTATAACCATAGTTCACTCAAATTCCTTCCTGCTGTATACAGCTTCTATTGTCACAGTCCAAGCAGATGAATATTAAAATTTCCTAATAATTTTTATATCAATACCATTCTCTTCAGAGAAAAACTGTATTTTGTGCAGGGGAGGAAGATCTATACACTATGACTCACTTCACTTAAAAAAAGACAAACTGAAATGACATGGAGAGATTGGGAAGTTCTAGTCATCTTGAGTGACCCATTAGATCTAAATGTTCTTGTGTAGCCCTGGTTTGAGTGAACTAAATTTAGGTGTCTGATCACCATTTTGGAAATGGTGGGAAGACCTCTGTAATTGTCTGGACTCAAATTAACTGGGAGCACAAGTAGAAATAGTGGAGGGGAGGACATTTTGCTATTATTATGTCTTTGGCATCCCTGGCATATTTATAGGTATACTTTGGTACTTTTGGAAGTATGTAAACTGTATCAGATGTCTCTCAAAAGTGAGCCAGGGAATCATGGTGATGCTGACGATTTTCAGTTGCCAGTTGATCAACCTTTGGGCTCCACAGCCTCCTCACTGTGTTTGCGTTTTAGCATGAATGGCTCCCGCAGACCTATAAAAATACCTGGTATTGAATAATGTAATTGAATGTATAGTGAATTTCATAATAGAAACACATTTTTAAACATGCCCTGTAAGGGTTTTTCAGACTATAAACTGCTGAAATAATTGTGCCTTTTCTTTTTCACCCCCATCCCCCTTCTTGAGTTGTCTATTTTCTGATCTTTAGTTTGCAGAATCCTTTTGGCAGTTTTTGTCCTATGCCATGGTTTTATTAAGCAGGTACTTTTTTGTAAACCTACCCTTCGAGCCTTGCATATTTTGTGCAAGCTGGTATTCCTCCCTAGTGTTTATGTTAATTTGTTCATTTTTGTTACTTTGTCAGTTTGTTAATTTGTTGGTTAATTTGTCACCAACTAATACTGACAAATAGGCTGGGCGTGTTTCTTCCTACTGCCCATGTTCTGGGGGGAAAATGGGAAGTCTAGCTGGGTCATTGTTTCCAGGACAGTATAGTTTGGTACCAGTCATTTGATGTGCATGTTTTGAATATCCATGAATGCTGGGGATAGTCCTTGATTCCCTCTATACCACATTTCATTGATTGGCCACCCTGGCATCCTTTCTACCACTACAGGGGTCTAGGTTCTCAAATCTTCCTTATGAGACACTTGTCATTTTTAGTTTCACACCACAGAAACGAGGGAAACTGGTAACAAATTAATATGGTCCCTTCACAGCTTCTTCACATCTTCCCCCACCCACCGTGTATATTTTTGACATTATCCCTAGAATAATTGTGTTAAAAAACAGACCTGAGACTATCACTCTGTTGAACTACTTCTAGGGCCTTTGTAGTCTCTGTAAGGTCCAAACTCCTTAGCACGGCAGCCAGGTTCCAGCCATCCCCTCCCATGTACATTCTGTTCTAGCCACACTAGAAGGTACAGTGTCCCCCAACATCATCCTTAGCTTTCACTCTTCTATGTCTTGGCTTAACACTTTGTCCAGGCTGCCTTTCCCACAATCTAGCTTGCGTCTCCCAGCTCAAATGTGTGCCTCCTCGCTTTGGCTTTTGCTCTCTCCCCTGTGTGTGTGTTTCCAGACAGCTTCATACCTCTCTCATCTAAAGCCCTGCTCTTAAAGGCACTGTTTCTTTCCATCAGGGCCCGTATCCTCTGGAGTCCAAGCTGTTGAGGTCAGCTTTTCCTTCTTTCATTCATCTTGGTGTCCTCTGCACCTGGCACAAAGTGCCTAAGAAATGTTGGGATAAAATTGGTTGGCAGGACTGTGCCAGGCTCTGGCAGTATGAAGACGAACAAGACCTGTTTCCCAACTCCCATTCTAGGTGGGGAGGGGGTGGTAGAAACAATTAGATTAGCCTGCATTAGTAGTACTGATAGCAGAGGTCACTCTTGGAGAAAATCACCACATTTTAAGGTATGGCCTTAAATTTAGGCAATTTAATACCACCTGCCCTGGTGGCTTGGAGGAAAGGCTTGACTTCTTACCTACTAGAAGCTGATGCCAGCAGTTTGTTTTATAGGAACTTTACATTTAATAACAAATTTGTACTTGGACTGAGAGGAACTTAATAGGAAAATTGGAGGTGCTCTAAGAATTACTGAATTACTCTGTCCTCATCCCTCTTGACTTGTTCTCATGTGCCTTCTGGAAGGGCTTTGCATGTGGTTGGTTTGTAAAATATTTTTGATTATGGTTCTCCATAAAGTAACAACCCTTACAAAGTCTGTGATTCCCCCCCCCCGCCAAAGTATAAATGGTAAAGGCAAATGTTTTTTGGTCTTTGATCAGACCACCCTTCGGGCCAGGAGAGTAGTTGAATCTTTTGCTTTTATTTTGGTCCCAGCTCTGTCACTAACTGTGCTAACTTTCTTCTTCAGTCCCTTCCTTTGTAAAAGTGATCCTGGCCTAACTGATCACTGGGTTCACGTCAAGTAATAAAAGTCTTTAATGTACTCACAAAGAGAATTTAATGTTCCCAAAGTCATCCCTGTAAACACTGCAGTGGTTACTCAGTTTTGTAAGGTGTGGGTGTCGGTGAGTACAGTTAGGCTCAAAAATTTATACGAGTTCTGTGAGTATAGTTAACGATTCAAAAGAATTGAGTCTTTTTTTCCACAAGAAGTATTAAACATTTTTAATCAGTAGGGTTCATTTGATTTAGTAATGTGGGAAAATGAGTAGCACTGACATACGCAGTATGCTTGCAGTTTTTCTCTAAGTAGCAATTGGGTGGTTTTTCCTGTAAAAGATAGAGGAACTGATTCTTGAGAATTTACGAAAGATTCAACCCCAGCTAGGTACCCGAAGGGTAGCTGCCCTTTATGATGTAATTTTAGAAAGAAACCTACATCTGGTCTAAACTTCATTTGAATAGTATGATAGTTTACACAGCTGCCATGTTTGAGAAGAAAGTACCTAAGTCTCCAGCATTTTAGAAATAATACTTTGTAGAAGTGGACTTCATAGTTCACTGGCTACTGCCCTTTTAGCTAGGCAGCGTGACATAATCACGGGTATCTTACTAACAGTTTATAAATTTTGAATGTCTGAAAACTGGAAACAAGACCACTTCACGTGGAAGATTTTTTTCTGCTGTAATAAATAGCCAAAGAAAAGTCTAGTCCCCCATATCCATTGATGGGATGTGGTACGAGTCACACTGCAGACAAAATAACAACTATTAATAAATGATTTTTGGTCTTTTAAAAAAAAAATGTGACATGATTCAGTTTGCAGTTCTGAATGCTTATGATTCTAGTGAGGCAGTTTGTTTTCCACGTTGCCCATTGCTTCCTACTCTGAATCTGGTACTGTGCTGGGAAATTCAGGTTCCTGATTGAGGGGTTACCACTTGTTGAAGTAAACCTTTGGACCCAAGTGAACTTGTGTCCTAGGGTCCTTCTCTCCTACTTGCAGAGGCTTCCCAAAGACTGAGTGGGGCATGTTTTCTTTTACAGATGAAGAAGGAAAAACCTCGGCTGTTTGTGGCTTTTGTGGGCAAGCGACACCACTTGCAAAGATAAGATGAGCATAGCAAAACTAGGTTTCCAAAATTGTGTTTTTTAAATGTATTAGTTAGTGATTGGAGAAGGAAAAAGTCTTCCTGATCTGTTATTCTCATGAAATGTTTTTCCCCTGACTCTTTTTCTTACTTAATGGGCTTCTTATTGGTGCATCTCTTCCTTTTGAGGAATCTCATTTTAAAATTGCCACACTAAGTTTCACTGAACAGCTTTGCTAGTTTTTATTCTGATGAGTACTGATTACTCAGAAAATTATACACTATGGTGAATTGCTTACAGGAAAGCGAACATCAAGTAATTATTCCAAATAGTTGGAGTTCTCTTAAGAACAAGAGGTTACTTAAAAATGCCTGTGGATGAAATCACTTCTGAATATAACTTCACTCAAGAGAACAAATAGGCAAGCTGCATTTAGCGTAATGTGGTAAATCAGCTTTAAATTCCCTTGATGGTTAAACATTTGTCACTGTTATATTTATCTCTTTTAGATTTTGTCCTGCTTCATTATTCAAATAGGGCTTAGTTTGCTTCTGCAAGGGCTAAGGAAAGAAATGCCTTCACTAGGTCATAAATACTCGTGAAGCTCACTTTTGCAGGGAGAGAAGGTGCCTCTAAGAAGATACTTCATGGTCTTCTTTGGGGGGGAGAGTATTTTGTTTTGTGTTTCTTTGTTGTTGTTTTGCTTTGTTTTTCCTCTGATTGGGACTGTATTTTACAGTGTCTTAGAGTCAGGAGCATCTAGGAGCATCGCTGTTATTGTTCTCCACGACCTGGATACCACCTCCCCGTTGCCAGGGTCTTTTGGGTCATCCTCCTCCGGGGTGGGGTCAGGGGGTGCAGTGAAATGGTGCAAGGTCAGGAGGTTGCATTAAGCCACATCAGGTTTACTGGCTCAAAGCCACATTTCTGGAGCAGTCCCCCGTGCACCCGGTGATTTAGCTACGCTAGGGTAGCTGGTCACGTCTTTTGAACAGTCCTTGAGAATCCACATCCCTGTGATTCTGGGTTTTAACGGATCCTTTATGTACCCATGATGGTACCATTTCTAGCAAAGTATATTAAATATTCCTTCACATTCCCACTAACAGTTTTTCTTAGCATACCCTGCAAATAACTAGTGTCGTAAGCGGTATTTGATTTCATCTGTTCTTGCCGCAGCACCCAGGTCTGCTGCTTTCCCTTATTTTTCTGCCTGCTAGGAAGAATGCTTCTGAGCGTTTGAGTGAGGACAGTATTGAGCGCACAGAGGTTGTTGGCAGGTTCTACCACACCTTTCCTTAACCACTTGTTTCTGTCTTTTGTGAGCTTGTGTTCTCTCCAGAAAACTTACCAAAATATATTCATCATGCAGAGAGAATCACTGTAAAAGTTTAACAAACCTAGTTGTTTTTTTGTTGTGGTTTTTTTTTTTTTCTAAATGAACGTGTATTTGTCAACTGAGCTTCCTTTTGCAACTTGCTCCACTATTTGATGACAAGAAACTTTTGTGTTTCCCAACAGACTTTGTTTGCTGAAAGATGTTCTTGTTGAAAGTAGGAAATAAATGGTTTTAGGAGATGGAGGCAAGCTTCGGTTTGAAGTAGGAGTCTAGCGTGTCCCTAGTTCTTGGTGTGAAGTGCAGCTGGAGATGGGTGTGGTCCGTCCTCTAAAATTTCCTATCTTCAGTGTGAGGAGGTGGTTACCATTCTAACCACTTAAGAACTGCACGGTACATGCTGTTTTATTTACAGGGCAAAACTTAGCTCTAAATGTTCCCCTTGTACTTGTCTTCAAATTAATAAATGTCATTTTGGGGGGATGTTTACATGTCAGGTCTGTTTTAGAAGGAAGAAAAGATACAGCTGAAGTTAAAGGCATAAATTGGCATCACACCCTTAGTTTTGTAAATGCCTTCCTTTAATGTTGATTTTTGTAGGTTGATCATAAGGAAGTGATAAGTGTGTTAGGTTATTTGTGGTTTGAGCTAATTTTAGTCTCCTGTTCACAGCTTGCTTTATATCCTTTGACATTAAAACATGCTTTCTAGAAAGACAGATTTCGAATGTAGGACACAATCTATATTCTCGAGTGGCCTGCATTTCACAAAACACTTCCTCAGTACTTTGGAAGTTGGACAGTTGAAGCATAGTAACGTTCTTTTAAAATCATTAATTCCTTTGCTTAGTGACACCTACTTTTCCAGTGAGTGAATTAGATTCTTTCATAGAGGTTTGCAACTCTTGCTCCAAGCTGGTGGCTAAAAGGGCACAGTTAATATGAGAGGATTTTTAAAAGTGCATGATTGACCCGGAGATGTACTATTGAAGCTAGGCTTTGGTTGGCTGTGTATCAGAAACCTTCCCCACCCTGTGCCCTTGGTCGATAGGGCCTTTTGCTCCCAAGGGCTGGGCCTTAAATCTGTCCCCAGTTAAGTTCACATAGGACAATTGTGTTTCCAAGCTTTAGTCCCAGGCTGCCCTGCTGCCACCCTTAACCAACCACCCTGAACAGACCTCTCCCCAGGGATCTGTGAGGTAATGGAAAAAGACGGCTAGGTTCAGGCTCTCGGTTGGCCTTCGACTGTTGTGGGACCTTGAAAGAGCTACATGCAGGATGTGTAAAATGTGGTGATTAGACGAGATCGCCTTACAGCATGACTCGAAGCTAACATTCTACAACTGCAGAGTCGCACGAGGAGCCAGGAGAATGGGGCAACTTTTCTGGAAAACTTGGGGCTTCGTGTCCTACTCTTTCTGGATTTGGTAGCTTTGTATGTTATGTGATTCCCCCTTATCTAAAAGTGAGATGGATCTTTACTCAACTTAAAACTTTAAAAATCCGTTATTATGTCCTTAAAAATAATTACAATGCCCAGTGAGAGCGTAAATCAGATTATTTTATAAAGTTACTGCGTACCACATTGATGAATGTCAATGTCGTTTCCTTAGAAACTTTCCTTAGAAATCCTTTTTATGTCTAAAAAGGATTATTGGGTTTTGTAATTGGACTAGTACCTCCCATTCAAGGGAGAAATGCACAGTCTGATCCATGTTCTACCCTCATTCGTAATAGAACCCATTAAACAGCTAACATTTATTGAGTTCTGTTTCTGTGCTCCAGGCGCTGTGCAAAGTGCTTTACATGCACTACTGTGTATTATGCATCATAAATTGGTCTTAAATAAGCAGGAAATGTTTTAGGAGGACAATTAGGTGTCAGAGCCTTGATGTTCTTCTCTGCTTGAGATCTCCTGTGTCCTGAATCCAACTTGACAGCAGCATTGTGGCCATGCTCACGCCGGCGCACAGCTGCGAAGAGAGACAAGAACTGTGCGAAGTCTCCTAATTTATTAGGACATAGAGAGTTTGTAGATTGAGACCTTTATCCAGTTTTCTGTCCTCTACCCTAGAGGTCAGACTGGCCACCCGCAGTCCTATTTTGCAGGGTCCACACTGTTTTTGTTTGTTTGTTTTTGTTTGTTTTTTAAGAAGAGTTTAAATTTTTGTCATTGTTTCTGAATCAGGAGAAGTGACATACAAATCTGGATTTCTGGTCTTCTCTTGAAAAGTCTGAGGACTATCCTGTCTGAGCCTACCTTGGCAATGGTCTGCTAGGCTGAGGGGCACCACTCCTGCTGGATGGACACGTGTGTGTTCTTCAGTTTAGCACAGCTCCACGGCGGGTCACGCTGCCCTCCCTTACACGAACCACCCAGCCCTTGGATGCTCTTGAGTTTGCAGCTTCTAGTCTAAGTTGGGTTTTTTTTTTCTTGGCATTTGATACTAGTATTAGAATTAAGATGATTTAAAAAAGATGTTTAGCCTTGCTAAGTAGCTGGTATACTGTCATTAGGGAAGATCAAAGCGAGGGAAGACTAGCCAGAGATAAAGTTTGGTGGCTAGTGTGAAAATGCCTAGGAGAGTGCCCTTGACATTAAAATCCAGGATGAAATCTTGAACCAGGTGCTTCTTCCCGCCCTTCCCCCTTTCCCTCTTCATCTTTAGCCCCCTTCTGCTATTTTGAGGAAGTTGGAAGCTGCCACCAATTTTTTCCACCTTGGGCGCCTGAATGTAAGTGTATTTTTGTCCCATGTTCAGCTATTTCCACGAACTATTTTTGATGACCAACATGGAAATTAAATTGGGACTTGATAAAAAGAATGAGTTGCCCAAATATGCTTGCATTGAGAAACCAAAGAAGTAGTGTTTTTAATGACTCGTTTTGTGACTTGGTTAGGGATGATACCATTTGTCATGTGTGTCTGAACTCATGATTAGATGACTTCTCTACCTTACTCTGTCAAGGAATGAAATAAATGGTAGCCATGAAACAAGTAAAATAAATATACAGGTTATAAAGAATGTGTGTTGTTAAGGTCTCTATCCCTGTTCAGGAGTAGAAGGACATGTTATATTGTAGGTCATTCTTTTCCTTTGATCCTTCTTGCATCTGTTATTCCACAGAGGTATGTTGTATATGACAAATGAGAACAAACAATAGACAGGGAAGATTCTTTACCATTATTAGACAGTCAAGGTCTTTGTTCTAAGTTTTGTACCTTTCCCCCCAAAGCTGAATCCCAAAAGGGGATCCCAAAACCAGCTCAGTGTTTTAGTACCCCTAAATCATGTGACGGGATGGCATTAGCCATTTTATACTTTTTTTGTATATGTGAAATGAAAATCAACCTAAAAGACCAGTTTCTCCATGAAGCTTTTCATCCACCCTCATTTCCTCTCTGTTCTAGATTGTAAGCTTCTTGCAGGCAGAGTCCATTCATTCAGTCACTCAACAAATACATGAACAGCTCCTGGGTGCTAGGGCCTCACTAGACAGTGAGGGTAAGTGGTGAACAAGACACACTTGGTCCTCACTCTTAGAAGCTTCGTAGTCCAGCCAGCAAAGGGGCTGAATGGAGACAGTCCCAGTTCAGAGTGGTAAGAACTGTCACAGGCCTGGGCCCAGGGCATACTCAGAAGTAGTTAATTGGCATTGAGAGCAGGAAAAACAGATGGGGGCGCTGTCAGGTAAGGATAGCCTATAAAAGTAATGTCTAAGTGGAGATCCCAAGAGCAAGCAGCCGTGAGCCCCGTCCGTTCTCCAGACCCCTAATCTGGGCATGCTCCTCCTCGCCCTTCATATTAAGTGTTACATTACCTGTGTTTGAAAGCATGGGAACATACTTAACTTTCTTTCTCTTCAGTTTTAACCCTTCTTCCATCCCCATACAATGCACACAATTCATGTGCATTGTATACCCTCCCATACATAGTTTCTTTCTCCCTTCTTTTCTGTTTCCTGTGCCATTACGTCTTACCTTGACTGCGCTAATGGCCTCTGAACCCTTCTAGTAGGATAGCATAGTGGAGGTTACATCATGGCATTGACCGCATGCCCCCCTGCAGCGGGGTCGTCTGTGGAGATGTCTTCAGGAGGAGGTTTGTGTACCATCAGCTTACAGCCCGAGAGCGTCCCCAGTGTGCTGCACTTAGTAGGCAAGTAAATGCAGTACTCACTGCAGTGATTGGTAACTTTGGTGTAAAGAGTTTATGCAGATCCTCTTCGGTCTGTACAACTAGCAGAATTATTATATATTTTAATAGGCCAAATACTTGAAGTATAAGCCTGACTCACTAAGAGTAAATTGAAAGTATGTGGTCAGACCCCTGATTTGCAGCTGACACTATGAGAATGAAGGTCTCAATTATTCATTGTGAATTTTAAAGGATATTTTTAATGATGTTGGCTGACTTACCCCATTATGTGGTCTGTTTATTAGCAGTTTTTGGTACACAGATGGCTTTGAGTGATTCTTTCAAGTCAAGTACCTTATAAAATAACTTAAATTTGCTGATAATTATCCTACTTTTAAATGGCTTTGTAATAGGCTTTAATTTTTAGGCATTTAAACACTTTGGATATGATTACAAATTCTGAGACTACGATTGCTTAAGTTTAGACACAAAAATGTTCATCTGAGAAATTCTGAGGGATTTACTGGTTACTGCCTGTTTCTCATTCACGTGCTTACTATGCCTTCCTTGCCATATAGAAGGGGTCAAAATTGGTATCTGCAAACCCTCTTCCCTTTTCCCTTCTTCTAATTCTAGCTGTGAAGTTTACGTGCAGAAGTTGTCCTGCATGTGATAAAAAATAGTCATTGATTACTAATTAAATACTTGAAAAGGAGAGTTTTCTTTACCAATAGATGACTAAGTAGAAAAAAAGACATTTTGACTATTTCTCCTTTAATGGTGAGCGGGATGATTAAGCATGTGCGTGCATGCCCGTGTGTGTGCATGCGCGCTCGTGTGTGTGTGTGTGTGTGTGTGTGTGTGCGCGCGTGCGTGTTCTGGTTTTGTTTTGAAATCATATCCATGTCTGTAGAACATAGCAGAAGTAGATGTATGGAGTAGAAAAAAGAATAGTTCACAAGCCTCTCAACAGAATCCCTAAAACATAGCCATCAAATGGACAAAATATTGCAGGGAGTGGCAGGGGAGGTACCATTTTTAAGGTGAAAGTGAATAAGAAATAATTATAAAAAGGCACTCTTTATAGAAGTCCAGACTCTGGATAAGACCCCTGGTTCATTGATTTGCTAAGGAAAGTGAAAACACTTGGGGTTGGAGGGGAGATGTAGGGGGTGTGTGTATCTTAATCGTAGGAGTTGGTCAAGCTTTCCTCCTAGTCAATACATTGCCATATTGGAGAGGTGTTTAATTACTTGCCCCCCCCCCCGCCCCCCCCCCCCCCCCCCCGTCTCTGCCTCCTCCTCTTCATTTACCGGACTCACAACAGGGTCTTCTGTTCCAAGGCTGCTGTCGCCCCTGGGCCATGTCAGTGTTCATTTGGGCAGGCTGCCCAGCATCCCCACCTCATCCCTGGAAATTGCATGTCCCTCTCTTTTTGCTACCTCCCTCCCGTAGGCAGGCCTTGGTCCTTGCGATCTCCTCTCCCTTAGACATCTCAGACTCAGACCCCGTGCTCTGCAATCTCAGCCTCCTGTGCTTCCACACTCCCCTCGCTCAGTTACTTCCCCATTTCTGGGTTTTCTCCTCATCCAGATTTCCCAGCCCCAAGTCCTCTCTCCCCTTCTTACACAGTGGTCATGACTCCTGAAATGCTGTCTCGCCAACATTCCTAGCCCTTTTGCCCATCTGCCCGCTCTCGGCTTACATGACCAGCTCTAGCCCTGGACCAGCCTTTCTCTCCCCGTGCCCAGGCCCCTAAGTGTTAAGGGAAGAAAATCTTCTAAGTGGAGAGAATCTCCCAGTCTTGCAAGGTGAGCCACTAGAAATCCAGTCTTCAGCCTAGATCTGTCTCACCCCAATCCCTGGCTGTCAGATGTGAAACTCAGCTGCCATCCTTCCTACCTCATTTCTCTCACAAGAAGGGACCCTTCGTTCCCGTCTGAGGCAACCCTTAGGTCTGTGCTCTTGACCCCTGCCCGTCTCACCTGTTCAAGGCATCTTGCCCTAACAGGTTAGTGACCCTGTAGGCATGTGTCCTTCACCCTCCCTCTCTATTGTCATCTTACTTGAACCATTTAACCATTCTCAGGCTTCCTCCAGCTGTGACTCTCCATCCAGCCACTGTTCTTTAGTTTCCTTCTCCAGTTGAAGTGTTTGAAATAAATAGGTCACGGTGTCCATTGTTCACCTTCCAGTCACTTTGGCTCAGGGAAGTTAGACTCCACCCCACCAAGCCACTAAAATAATTCTTGAGAAGGTCACTATTAGTTTCCTTGTTGCTAATCCAGCGGATTCTTTGCATCCTTATCATAGTACCGTTTAACACGGCTGACCTCTGTTTGCTGCTTCAATTTTCTCTAACCCCTGTTTCTTTAACTTGCTCTTTTTTCCTTTTTCTTTCTTTTTATAGCTTCTGTTTCTCTAGCTAGTCCTTGATCTCCCTCTACTTCTGCAAGGTCATGGTTCCCCATAGCTGGGGTGCAGCGTGATCCTCTACTGGGGAGGTTCCTCAGGGGTCTCCCCACACTGCCCCTTTTCATCTGACTCTTTTGTTTCTTCCGGGGCTGTCTCAGCTATTCACTCAGGAAGTAGTAATGGCCCTTGAATTCAGAGCATGCACGTACACATTCTTGCACTCTGGTGTGGCTTTCAAAACACTTTTAGTTCCTGAAATGGTATGCTCTCTGTCTCTCACAGAGCCTTTACATGTACTGTTTCCTCTGCCTAGAACATTCTACCTTGCTAATTCTAGTTCTTCCTTTCAGTCACATCTTAGGCATCCTCTTTTAGGAGCTTTCTCTGATTTCCCCTTTCCCAGATCCAAGTTAGGGACCTCTTACAGGTCTTCCCATGACCCCCATATTTCCCTTTTCATAGCATGTTGTGTGGTTGTACTGTAATCATATCTCCTCTTCTTTAATTGCCTGTTTACCAACCAATTTCCAAGTCATCTGTCAAGTCTTAAAAGAGTCAGGACTGCTTTTGTCTTAGTCATTTGTATCTCTTAGTACCCATTATAGTACCTGGCATATAGAAAGTGCCCAATAAGTCATTCCTGAATGAATAGATGAGCTGTGCTATTTAGAACGTTCATGAATTGGGGTGCCTGGGTGGCTTAGTTGGTTAAGGGTCTGGCTCTTGACTTGGGCTCAGGGCATGATCTCAGGGTTGTGAGATCGAGTCCTGTGTCGAGCTTCACGCTCACGGGGGAGTCTGCTTGAGATTCTCTCTCTCCCTCCCCCTTAGCCTCCCCCCCCCCAAAAAAAAGAAGGTTCATGAACTGCTTGATAGGGAAGCATCGAGTTTATAGTATTGTGGGAACCATGTGTTACTGACCCACCATCGATTTAGCACACACTTTGTTTTCTCTATATGTTTTATATTAATTTTCTGTGTCTGACATACCCTCCCTCCCCGGTAAGATTAGAAACCCCTTCTGAGGGACAACCATGTATAATTCTGGGTGTCTCCCTCAGAGTGCTTTGTATGTCCTCGGATTTAATTTCATTGGGGGGCCTAAACCCAGATATGTTTATGTATACACATACACACATACTACACTTAGTGGAACAAAGTCTCATCTGTTATCTGTCCTTGTCTTCCTCAGCTGGCCCGGTCTCTGTGCCATGCACAGACCATGCCAATCTGGAGGGGCAATTTCCCTGTGGCTTATTAGCTGTTGTGTTCCAGCATGCTGGCCAAGTATGAGAGACAGCCGTGGTATGAAAGTCTCCCTCGCTCAAACTTCATAGGCTTGGTAGCTGGGACTGACCAATGCTGACAGGAAATAGAGGCATTTATTAAAAGCCAGAGAGTTGTCAACTTGCAGGAAGCAAAGCTCTTGTTAGCATATGATTTTGTGGTTGGTTTGGTGCAACTCTGTAGAAGTAAAGAACTAGGCAAGAATGGGGGCTGTGTGCTTGGGTCTCTAAAGTTAGATCCTTTTTCCTAAGTAAATTGCCTTTAGAGTTTCATTTGTTTGGAATTTCCTGAGATTTGGATCTTGCCAGAAAGTTCAGAGCAAAAAAAATTCTGGGCAGGTGAAGCATTTGCATCTGAAACGAAGTCACTGTTTTTGTTTTTCACTTTTTTCTTAACATATTATCTTTGGTTCAGCCCTGAAGATTATTCTATTATTTGTGGATCTTAACCTTTCCCTCTTCTTCTGGATCTTACGAAATAAGCGGTATTATTTGAATGGAGAAGAGGAGGAGAGGAATAAAAATAAATGTGAAAGCCTTGTTTCTTGCCTGGGCAAGCTCGGCATTATAGCTTGGAGCGGAATGACACATCTAGTCTGGTGAAGAAGGGATACTTAGGGTTGGTTTGGCTTCTTACTGTATTTGATTTTTTTTTTTTTTTAGGGTTTTCTTTTAAACTGGAATTTTTATGTGAATGTAATCGAATTTAGAATAGAAGCACTTTTATAATTTGCAGAGCACTTTTTGCAGAGCACCTATTTTAAAAGTGTCATTATGGTAAACGACTTGGGGCGAGGATTGTTCTTCAAGTGAACTGAGAGCTCCCCCCCCCCCCCCCCCCCCGCGCTTAAATGGTCGTAGAGCAGACCTCTGACGCGAAGGGAATCCTGCTCTTCCTGGTCCAGCGGCCTTTCCTCCAGATGTGTTACTTTCCTGGAGCCCCAGGATTGCCTTTCATCAGAGTAACTGAGTCTAAACGGAATAGAGATTTCCTATTAGATTATAGCACTTGCCTGCCTTCATTCTGCTTATGTCAATTAGAGCAGCAGATCTGAATCCTCCATGTTAGCTACTGAGTTAGTTTGTTTTTAAGTAATCTCTACACCCAGCATGGGGCTTGACCCTGAGATCAAGAGTCCCCATGCTCTACCGACTGAGCCAGCCAGTTGCCCCTATTTACCGAGATTTTTAAACCTAAAAATGCCTGTAAACAAGGTTGAAGGGTCAGAGGTAGAACAGTTAAGAACAGAGTAGAAACAGCTTTAAAGACAGGGTTGTTGGTAGGAGTCTTATAAAACGTGTAGAAGATTGTGTGGGAAGCAATAAGCATTTGTGTTCCAGTGTGTTGGGTTTAAGCATACTTATTCAGTCCCCATGTTGCAGTCTGTGTGTCACTGGGTCCCCACCCACAATCGTACTCTTTGTTTTATTTTCCCCCTTCTTTGCTTCCCCCCCTCACCCCCCCCCCCCCCCCCCACGGCTACCGCAACCACCACTAGCAATTACCGACATGTTGGATCTTGAGGCTGCTTCCCTATAAGGATACAGGCCATGTGGTGTTGGCTATGGACATGGTAACCAAACTCTGTGGGTTTGCTCCTGTGTACCTCGTGACGTTTGACTGCCTGCGAACTAGCAATAAACTGCCTCTTGTGTCTGATCCATCTGATGTTGCTCGCTGCCTCTGCATTTAGGGTGCATTGAGGAGGATGGATGATAGAAGCAAGCACAGGCTCAAGCACGTTGGGAGGGGTGTTAATAAACAGCCGGCACACTAACTACAATATGCCTGTGGACTAGAACAGGGTCAGTTTGTGGCAAAATTTTGTGTTCATGAGTTTTGCTTTTTGTTTTTTTAATATCCCCGTATAGTCCTTTTTAAATCGACAGGCCTGGATAAAAGCCATAGCCAGTCTTCTGTGTCATGGAGGACCTCAACATTTATTACCATCCAAAGCATCCCCTTAAATCCTATTTGGGTCAGTTCACAGGAACTATGTTCAGATGGATGTTTCTGTCTGGCATAGAGTCAAAATGGTAACCAAGCATGAAAGTACAGACAGTCCCTAATACACAAATGTGTCTGCTTCAAAAGTTTGAAAGTTGGTTGTCTGGCACTTTGAACATAGTTTTCTATAGAAGCAGTGTTATAAATAGTGATTAAGTTCCAAGCTCACCCATGGAACCTTTTTAATCAGTACACCTGAAATATTCCTGTTAATATGATAGGTACTGTCCCCCTAGAATTAGTGTATGTGATAATGATTAGTGTTACACAATAATAGTGATTTTACAAATAAGAACCATTCCGGATTCCATCTAGGGGGTAATATGTATGTATGTGTATGTGGGGAGGGCGGGTATGGGTATGGATTAATACCTCCCTTCCCGTGCGACCCTGGCACTCAACGTGATTTTGCTCCTCGCTGCCATGTAAGTATGGACTCGTGTGGATTTTGGAGGCAGGCTGGATTCAGGGATGCAGGGGGTAGATAAGAGCTGAGAGGAACACGGTTAGGCCAGAGTTTCTGGGGCTGGAGAGCGATGACAGCTTCTAGGGACTCTTCTTGAGCCTGGCTCTCTCTTCCTTACCCCCTTTTTGCTTTCCTCTGGGGTCCCCAGGCATTGGCCTGTTTTTTCCTTGGCTGCCATTTTGTTGCTTCTGAGCAGGGGCTTTGCCTCTGGTCTATAACCAAATACCCTATCCGTCTCCTGCTTTTGGAAGAAATGTATAGTCTTTTTGAGGTTTTCTAAATTAAATGTTGTGGCAGAGTTATCACATGTTATTTTTGCTGTGAGAAATTATAGAATCCCAGATGACTAAACTTTATAAACCAAATGAATTTCAGTCTCCTTCTCCTCTATTGTATATCCCATTGCAGAAAATAACAGCTTTTATAATTAACATCGCCTCCCTTGGTTGCAGTTCTGATTTCTGATTCGTTTTCAGAGAAGACCTTTCCATGACAGTCCATGACCTGATACGGTGCACTTCCTAGTTACCCCTCTAAAACTGTCCGCTACAGTATTTCAGAGACCAAGATGTCTTCTGCCAGGAGAGAGGCTAAACCTTAGGGTAGGTCTTGACTGTGGTCTCTTACGGCAGGTCTTGACTGTGGTCCCTGACGGCCTGACTCCTGTTTCACATGGTACAAAGACAGTCTGTCTTTTTGGGCAAGGACCGGCAGCACTAGGCAGTCTAGCAGACGGGACCTGGGAGGGCTGAATGGCGCAGCAGGGCCTGGCCCCGGAAGTGTTGGGGGAAAGCGTCTGCTCCAGGCCTCTCCTCTCCTGCAGATACTACATCCCTCTCCCTGAACACACAGTTCAACCTGTACCTCATTTTTGTCCTCCACCAAACACTACCAGAATGCTCGGACATTGGGCTGTTAGCTGATGGAGAGAGCAGGCCTGAGCGTTCGTTCCTCTTTTAGCAGCTCACACTTTTAAACTGGCTGGTGGAGACTGCAGAGCTGGGGCTTCTCTGCTTATTCATACCCAGCTTTTTGTCCCTGACTTGATGGCTGCTATTTCCCTTCCGAGCAGAAAGGGACACCATGCAGTGCACACCCGGAAAGGACAGTTTGATGTACTGCTTCTGAAAGGTTCCGTCTGGCATCACTGTAATCAAGAAGATGGGTCAGGTGGAGCTGAAGGAGGACCGTGGCGGCTCCCCAGATCTACAGATTGGTCCACGAGTACATTCTGGCATAGTGCGATGGAAGTTTCTGGCGTTTTTTTCCCCTTAATCATGGGCACACTAGAGAGTCAGGGCGGCGGGGGAGTGGTTTGCCTGGTTTATAGAAGCTGTCACAATGGGTCTTGCTTTTTAGCAAATCTTATCCAAATGGGACTTTAGATTTTTCTCTCTGTAATTTACTAGCATTTCATCTGAAAAATGTGTAATTTGCCAGAAAATTACTCAAGCACTTGTCTTTTTTTTTTTTTTTTACCTGTGCAAATATGCTGCATTCTTTTAAAATGGGATCAGCAGTGGGATACCCAAAAGATTTTATATATTTTCTAATACATTCTTTTTGTAGTAAATAGGTTTCTGTAGACTTTCGCATGCTTTTTGAGGATGTGTTTTGTGATGTAGACCACTGCTTTATCTTGTCTTGTAAGCTTGATTTTTTAACCACTAAGAATTATTTTTTTTCTGCTGTGAGAAATCCATTGAGTGATTATAAAATCAGTGGATACTTATATTTACATATCTATCCTTAGTGGCACTAACTCAAAAACCTAATCTTCAATTCTCTGATGACCTTTACATCCAACTGATGGCCAAGTCCTCCACCTTCATTCTTGGATGTATGTCTGAACTGCTTCCCTTTCCTCCTGATCTCTTCCCGTGATGGCACCCAGGCCCTCCTGGTCTCTGGCCTTTTACAGTTGCCTTCAGCTGCTTTGCTCTCTTGGCCCTGGTCCACCCGAGGAATCCTCTGCCTAGGGGGAAATCAGGATTTGGTTACAGAAAGAAAGCCACTGGAAAGAACAGCCATCAGCTTCTGATATGCCAAATAGTGTTTTTTTCCAGCATGCTATTCCTTTTTAATACTTAGCATTTTATATGAAGTAATATTTTTATTCCTTATGTATATTTATTTTCTTCTTAGCTGGCATGTGAACTCTCTGAGAATATGGGATCGTGTATTTCACATCTTTTGTGTCCTCAGTACCTGAAGTACGTAGTGTCTGGCCCAGCATTGCCTTATGGACTTGCATTGCGCACACATTGAACCTTCCTTAGTTAAACTGGACATGGTGTCATCCTCCCTGCCCCCACCCCAAACAGAAAGACATTCCTTTAAATACTGCATTGTCCTGGCAGACCACACCTTTATATCCTCTGTAGGGAAAGGGAGGCTATAGTTGAAAGAGAAACAAAAGAGGTTAAGATCTGGGCTTTAAAATATCTGAGGCTTCTATGCTGGCAATTGAAGGTATTTTTTCCGAAGTTAATCTTAATTGCATGTTGGTTTGCTTCTTGCTAACTATAGAATTTAGTTGCTGTATAGGATTGGATACTTCTGTAAATCCTTCAGAAATGTTTGTGGAATGAAATGAACCATATGAAGGACTCAGCACTTAAGAGTAATCTACCTAACAATTATTCTTGAACAGAAGAATCCTCTAATTTTCCCTATAAACCATTATGACCGCCATCTATAAATTCATATAAATCATGCTGGCATGTAATTCATCACGAGTTTATTGGGCACCTGCAGGTGCCAGGCGGTGTGCTAGGCAGTGACAAGGACAGGAGTGATCAGGAACATAAACCTGTGGTCTTTTTCATGGTCCTAGGAAGGAGACAGCATGAAACCACACAAAGGATTAATCTTGTGGTGGAAGTGCTGTGAGAGAAACATAAGAGGTGCCAGGAAAGGGCGCCTGGGTGGCCCAGTCGTTAAGCATTTGCCTTCGGTTCAGGTCATGATCCCGAGGTCTTGGGATTGAGCCCCACATTGGGCTCCCTGCTCGGCGGGAAGCCTGCTTCTCCCTCTCCCACTCCCCCTGCTTGTGCTCCTGTTTTCGCTGTGTGTGTCTGTCTCTCTTTCTGTCAAATAAATAAGTAAAATCTTAAAAAAAAAAAAAAAAAAGGTGTCAGGAAAGTGTTGAAGATTGGGTTTTAAGCTGGTTTGAACAGGTCACTGAATGGGTATAAATGAGGCCCAAAGGAAAGGGTGGGCGAGCCTTTTGGTTAGAAGTGGCTTAGCAGTTTTCAGGAACACAGGGAAGGCATGCGTGGCCAGAGTATTGGTCTCTAGAGTATATCACCTCTTGAGATAATGACTCCTGGAAGTTTATTTATTGCTAGAAAGTAGGACTTCCCCTTTGATTATGCAGATTTTAAAAATTAGGGATTTGCTTTATAGTAGAATCCTGTGATTTGTTGAATAGTCCTGTATTTACTTTCCTCCTATTCCTTGGGATTTTATAAAATATTTTTTAAATGTCCAAAGTCTTGATTATATCCTTTCAACCTTGTTAAGAATGCTTATATTTCTAATTTATACTGTATTTCATTGTAAAGTGAAAACAAAGAATAAAAATTTGCTTTATCCCTGTCACTATACAATATAAGTACTATAAACATTTTGTCTGTATTCTGCCAATCATTTTTTTAGGATTTTATTTATTTTTTTTAAAGATTTATTTATTTTAGAGAGAGCATGCAAGCACAAGCAAGAGAAAGTGTGAGCATGGGGGGAGAGGCAAAGGGAGAATGAGAGAGAGAATCCCAAGCAGGTTCCCCTCTGAGCACGGAGCCTGACTCGGGGCTTAATCTCACGACCCTGAGATCATGACCTGAGCTGAAATCAAGAGTTGGATGCTCAACCAGCTTAGCTACCCAGGTGCCCCTAAGATTTTATTTTTTTAAAGTTTTTTTTATTTAGAGAGAGTGAGCAAGCACACACAAGTGGGAGGGAAGACAGAGGAAGCGGGAGAAGCAGATTCTCTGCTGAGCAGGGAAACCGATGCGAGGCTGGATCCCAGGACCCTGAGATCATGACCTGAGCCGAAGGCAGATGCTTAATCGACTGGAGCCATCCAAGTGCCCCTCTAATATTTTATTTTTAAGGGATCTCTACACCCAACATGGCACTCGAACTTCTAACCCTGAGATCAAGAGTTACATGTTCTACGGACTGAGCCAGCCATGCGCTCCTGTCAATTTTATTTTTAATTGAAATTTTTATGGAGATAATTGTAAATTCATAAGCAGTTGCAAGAGGTAATACAGAAATCCATTGTACACTTAGTCCAGTGCCCCCCATGGTAACATTATGCAAAACTAGTACAGTATCACAACGAGGATTGTGACATTGATATAGTTTGCCCATCTTATTCAGATTTCCTCAGTTTTACTTGTATTTATTTGTATTGTTTGTTCTCTATAGACTCTTGTATTAGTAATACTATTTTTGATGCTTTAATTATAGGGTTTTTTTTATTCTGCCCTCAAGAAGCATCCCCTCCCCTAATCATACATCCCTGTCATGCCCCTATGTGTTTTCTCTAAACCTGTTTAAGAAAGCAGCTACCTACCTGTAAAAGAAATAGATTGAAAACAGAATTGTCAGTCTGAATGTACTTTACCAGTCTACTGGTTGTTTATAGACTGTTTAGCTAGTTTATAGTTTCTGACCTGGCTGCTGAAAGATACTCTGGATTGTTTCTAACCAAGAGAGAACCACCTAGTGCCATTCAGAATGGACTGAAGTATTAACAATGTCTGAAAAACGCCTGACAGTGATAAAAATGTCAAGTTGCCTGTAATTTAAAAAAAAGCAGAGTAAGTAGAAGAGTAAACATATAGGGAAAGTACTAGTAACAAAGGAGGCTTTGAGATCTTTGCTCTTACTCTTGAGTGAATATTCTCAGGTGATAACAGATCATCTGACTATCCATGACTACTACTCTGTGGGACAAATAACCAAGAAGATATGCACCACCCTGGTTGTTACACATGTGGGCAGTTGATTTTCAGTGGTCATAGGATTTTCATAGGTGATCTGGTTTTCAGTCTTGCTTGGATTTTCTAAATGAGAATTTTTCAATTTGGGCACATAAAAAGGAAAGAAACAGTAGATGTGTGAAAAGGAAGTTGTTTTAGAGTGACTGAGTTCAGAAATCATGAAGAGAGCAGGAGAGAAGCCAGGATGGTTGATGTTGCTGTCCAGTTGTATGAGATAGCTCCAAAGCACATCGAGCAGATAGTCGGCTGGAGAAAAATTAAAAGCAGGAGATAACTGCCAAGGGACTTTATCCAAGCAAATGGAAAAGGCCCAAAGAGAAAAACTAGTTAGTTATGATTGTGAGGTTAGAGTTTGGACAGTGAGAGAAGGCAGGGAGCTCTTTCTGTCCAGAATAGCATCTGTGGAGGTTAGACTCTCCCTGATAAAAAATAACTGTTGAATTCTAAGTGGCCTTACTTAGCAGCTCTTAACAATTAAAATGTAACTGTAAAGTAAAATGTAAAACATAAGAATAGAAGGAAGCTACTTAAATAGGAGAATTTATATCTCAAACCTAACTTGTAAAATGCTGAAGTTATTTTTAACTTAATCCAGCTTTCATTGAACATTATTTTGGAAGTTCTAGGTAAAGTAATAAGATAAGAAAATTAAATTATTGCAAAAGTATAGGGAGAGGCAGATTTAGTGTATTTGCTAATGTGATTGAATACTTAGAAAATCCAGTTTAAAAACTAAATGAAGGCAGGTTAGATGGCTGGATTATGAGATTATATTATAGGATAACATGTAGAGTGTGAGCCTGTCTGTGTAAAAGCAAGCAGGAAGCATTCATGATTTATGTTTGCATGTGTTTGGAGAAAAGTTTGGAGGAGTGGACACTGACTAGACTGTTAACCTTGATTAAGTTTTTTTGTTACATCTTTGTATTCTCTGCTCTGGCCACGTTATTTTTATAATTTTTGAGAAGGAACTTTATAGATGGTTAAGTCTTTTGGTGTTTAAGAATGTTTGTATTTTCTAATGATTCCTTCTGTACCAAATCTTTATTGTGTACCCTTACTGCCCTCCGTGTTTGGCTGTTACTGTGATGGCCTTCTGTGAGCGGTACTGATGTACCTGTGGCCATTTATTCCTGTTCCCTTCCTTCTTCCCCAGGATCTTATTTGAGCTACTCTCAGTTGATACTTGAAGATTCTCAGTCGATATCCATAGAACCCATCAGCAAGATTAAAAACTCTTTCCTCCGTTCTGCCTCCCATACTCCCTTTTGATAGTTGTACTCTACGTTATTACACAGTGCACGGTCTCCTTACCACCATCCTTGTGTCTTAAATCTACTAGTAAATACGAAAGCTGACTTCCCATTCTTCCCAGAGTCTCCCTTATCATTTTGGTTGCCTGATGCTCATTCTCTACCAGATTTCTCAGGAAAGATTATGGAACAATATTCTGTGAATTGATGGTGCATGTTCTTAACAGCCTTTAAATTTGAAGGCCACTTTGCCTGAATATAAAAATCTTTGGATCACATTTTTTTTCCCTTAAGTAATTTAAATACGTTACTCCATTATCTTCTGGTACAAAGCATTGCTGTGGATGTTTGACAACCTAATTATGTTTCCCTTAAAAGTCACTGGGTCTTTTTGCTAGATTCTCAAAGGATTTTTTTTAACCTTTTATTTCAAAGTCTGATCATTTATTAAACCATGCCGTGGTTGCCATTTTCAGTCATTCTCCTCCAAAAATCAGTGTATCTTTCAGTGAAGAGTTTCAAACCTTTTCTTTTTTTTTTTTTTTAACCTTAGTAAAGTCTTGATTTAGAGTTTTCAGTATTTCTTTTCTTACATTGCTTTGGTTTCCTTTTTCAGGGACTCAGCCTGTTATGTCTGTGTTTGATCTTCTTTGCCTGTCATCTGTTTCTTTCACTTTCTCTCAAAAATTTTTAAATATTTATTTAAAAAGAAATTACTAGGCACCTGGCTGGCTCAATCAGTAGAGCATGCAACTCTTGATCTCAGGGTCATGATTTCGAACCCCATAATGGGGGTAGAGATTACTTTAAAAAAAATATATTAAATGCAGCTTAAAAATTTTTTTAATTATGGGGCACCTGGGCAGTGTAGTCGGTTAAGAGTTTGACTCTTGGTTTTGGCTCAGGTCATAATCTCAGGGTCGTGAGATCGAGCCCTGCTTCGAGCCACACAGAGTCTGCTTGAGATGCTCTCTCCCTCTCCCACTCGTACCCTCTAAAGAAGTCTTTTTAATTAAAAAAAAATTAAATAGGATTAATAGGATTTCAAAAAATTACAGTGATAGTACAAGGAACCTATTTCTGTTTATTTCTTTAAAAAAAATTTTAACTCCCCCTTACTTTTCTTTTAAAAGGCATTAAACATGTTTATTTGCACTCATGATCCTCGTTTTGTCTTCATTTCTTTTTTTTTTTTTAAAGATTTTATTTATTTATTTGACAGAGAGAGAGACAGCGAGAGAGGGAACACAAGCAGGGGGAGTGGGAAAGGGAGAAGCAGGCTTCCTGCTGAGCCAGGAGCCCGATGTGGGACTCGATCCCGGGACTCCAGGATCATGACCTGAGCCGAAGGCAGTCGCTTAACCAACTGAGCCACCCAGGCGCCCCTGTCTTCATTTCTGAAAATATATTTTCCTTTTATTTTTAGTTCTTTCCTTATTTCTTTTACTTCTCTTTTCAGATCATTCTTTTTTTCCAGTGACCTTGATTTTTTTTTTTTTTTTTTTTAAGATTTTATTTATTTATTTGGCAGAGAGAGACACAGCGAGAGAGGGAACACAAGCAGGGGAAGTGGGAGAGGGAGAAGCAGGCTTCCCGCGGGGCGGGGAGCCCGATGCGGGGCTCGATCCCAGGACCCTGGGATCATGACCTGAGCCGAAGGCAGACGCTTAACGACTGAGCCACCCAGGCGCCCCCGACCTTGATTCTTGATGTCTCATTCTTGTCTGTATTGTTCTTCCATAGTTTCTACCACTTTCTTAATTTCTGTTTGCTAGTTGGATGAGTTTTCATCTGTCGTGGTCATCTTTCTAGCTGGCTTTTATTTTCTGTAGAGATACTGCTGTGTCCCTTACTGTCTTTTGTAGAATAATGCTGTGTGGAACTCACCTGCTCCTTGTCTTCGCATCATTTTTAAGTGAACAGTTTCCTTGTAGTTTTAGGAAGGAAGGGGTGCGTCAGATAGATAGTCTAGCTTAGTGCTCTCCGGCTCCCTCTTCAGATGTCTTTGTGAAGTTATTTTAAAATGACCTTGTACTTTCTAAGATGGGCTTCCCCTATTCCTCCCATCAGACTAACTTTATCACAGCCTCCCCTTTCCTTAGCCCCCTTTTGCCCGTATTTGCTCAATTTGTTCTGCTCCTAGAAGTTTCTCCTCAGTGCAGGGCTTTGTCCTAGGAGGGCCTTTCTGTGCTCAGTGTTGAGAGTTTATAGGGCCCGGAAGGTCCTAGCACCTTGGGTGGCGGGAGAGCCTGGCCTTGCCCATGATCTGGAGCCTGCAGAATCCATTTGCAGTTCGGCTTCGAACACAGACTGGCCGTCACACTTGGCAGCGAGCACCTGCTGCTGATGGGGGGGGGCGGTTCTTCCGATCTCAGAGTTGTCAGAATCACCTGTGGTCTTGATTCACCTTCCTCCCACACAAATGATGATGTCACGTGGGTCTCACTGAGTGGCTTGTCCTCAAGTCCTTTTACTTTCAGGATCATACGGGTGCCTTGTCCCTGGTTTTGTTTTAGTTGTTGCCTGAGTCAGTCTCCTGTCCTTGTTGCTCTCTTTCCTTATGTGGAGGAACTTGGGAGGAAGGGAAAACTGCCATTGCTGCCGCCACCTTCCCAATCCTAAAACCGGAGTAATCACTCAGAAACCGACATCTCATTATATCATCCCCTTACTTTGAAAAACTGAGCTTTTAGAATCTCCTTCCAGAAAACTTTCAAACATATAGAATTAGATTAGTATAATGAGCCCTTATATATCCATCACCTAGTTTCAAAAATTATAAACTCAGGGCCCATCTTCTTTCATCTGAACTCCCCACACCCTACCCCATGAACCCCTCCTAGCTCTGATTTGTTTTGAAGTAAATCCTAGCCCCATAAAAAATACTTTTTTCAAAGAAGAAAAAACTTGAATACTCTGGGATCAGAGAAGCCAGAAGCACCTCTACTTTGGACTTGGAGAGGAAGGTGAAAGATCAAGGAAAGGAGGTGATAGCATCCAGGGTCCAGGCTGAGGTGCCCATCAGCCTGGAAGTACAGTCAGAGTCCACCTTCTCAGGAGCTGATCATCATGGCAAGCCCTGCTGGGCACAAGGAGCTAACGAGACCATGCTTGCCATTCCTGCCTGAATATTGTTTGCAGAGAGTCCCAGTATGTCATAATTTGGGAGTGCTTTGTACTAAACTGAGTCCCTCCTCAGCCTGGCTTGGCAGCTCCATGTAAGATCCTTCCTGCTATCCCGGCCATTGGCCTGCTCCATCCCAGATTTGTAGGGAGGGTGTACATTCGGATGGAATGTTACCTTCTCCAGGAATGTATCACAGCAGAAAATGGCTCTGCCTGCAGGGGAAGGGGTGGGGGTGGGGGGGGAGAGGCACATCCTTCCAAGAAATGTTTCTCTCACACCCAGCCATTCCCTGGGTATCCTAGGCAGGAAATTACTCATTACTGGAAAATCACCCATGAGCCTTGTATTGAGGAGGTCAGAGAGAACAGAATTCTCAAAGTTGGTTGGGTCATCAGTACTTTGTTATTGCAGTCATTTTGTATCCACTGTCATCCTCATGCTGTAGCTCCCCTCTGAATTCCAGATTCATAGCTGTCCCTTGCTGCTTTCTGACCTGTTCAGCACACTCCTCCAGTAAACCCTCACTGAGGGCCCTACAGCAGGGATTGGGTCGCGCGGCCTAACAAGCTAGACCTAGTGAGCGTCTGCTCTTGAGCAGGGGAGACTAATCTATCATCTCTTCCAGAAAACCTGTCCAGCCCTGTTGAATGGAGGTAGGAAGTTTAGGAAGTGTTCTTTGTGCCCTGGGCATCCCTAGGAGTCTGGGCACACCGACACAGGCCACTGTAGTGGGGTGCGGGCCCACTCTCCTTTCTGACCTTCCTGACCTTTCTGACCTTGGTGTGATGACAGGGGCTTAGTCAGTGGCCCAAGCAGCAGGCTTCCCAGGTTGCCTAGAGGAAGAATGGCCATCCCTTCTGTACCCCATACCTCCGTGCCAAGGTTTCCTTTCAAGCAGCAGTGCCGGGACGGGCTGGGCAAACAGCTTGGACCTAGCTGTCTGATTTACTTCCTCCGATTGACGCCAGTCAAAGTCTGCAAGGAGAAGCAACTGGTCAGCGGGGCCAGGAAGATCTCTTTCCTCTGTACCAGATGTGGCTGCTTTGCAGTTAGGTACTCCCGAATTTACTGTTCCCACTTGTACTAGCTAACCTTGGTGCCTTTCCCGTTTTCCAGCGGAACAGATTTCCCCTCTGATCAGTACTTCCTGCAGTATTTGTTTGTGGCCACAGGTGGTCTTCCCCCACTAAGTGGGAACTCATTGAGGACGGGGACCACAACCTAACTACCTCCCTCATCGACACTTGGCACAACTTGAAATGGAAGGGCAAAAATTGGCTCCAAGTACAATGATAATTTGTGGTTTTGATTCTGAAGGTCATTGTCAAAACTCGACTTTTGGCATCTTGTGGAAGAGTTTGCTTTAAGGAAGATATTTGGGTGGCAAAACCTTTAAAGAATTTTACAATTCTGGTTTTTTAACTATCCTGTCCCCTAATGAATATATCTTAGGGAAATTTTATACTGTTCGCCCTGAGTATTCTTGTGAAGATTGCTTTTCAGCACAGTAGGGAAACAAACATTCTGCTAGTCATTTCTTTTTTTAGTTTGTGTATTGCTGTTACATAAAAATGTCCCTGGATTTAGTGCTTCTAAAGTTCTTTATCCTGATTTTTGCAAATGTTTGATCCATTTGGCCCTTGGGATTTATTTTCCTGCTAGTCATTTAGTGAACCTTGGGAGGAAGAATATCTAGCTAATTGTAATATCTTTAAAGGATATTACATCTCCAGTAGCTTCAGTTATTTATGTAACAATAGTGACCCCAGTTTGTGTATAGCACTATGTATATGGATTTTGGTTCCTCTTTAGTTTTAGTGTGGCATTGAGATATCGAGCAGAGTCTCTTGAGGAAGGATTTGGCATTTATCAGCCTTAAAAAGCTTCAAAAATTGATCATATGTTATTAGCAAAGGTTTACTGCCTCTTCCTATTGTGTAGAGAATGTGCTTTTCATGTATTCAGCTCAAAGAAGGCAGAAGACCAAAAGCCCAAGGCTTATGAGTGGAGAGGAGGAAGGGAGAGAACCTTTAAAAAATCTCATCTCACTAAATATGTTGACAAGGTGGGAAGATGTACTGATTTAATTTGTTGAGAAACTGCTACCTGGATATTATCTAAAAGTTGCTTTTTAATTAAATAGACTTAATAATAAAGTAAAATTTGCTTTGCCCGAAGTTAGAAGTCAGGCAGTTGACACGGTGAACAATGCTTTACCTTTTTTTTTTTTTTTAAACAGAACTGTTTATGAACATGGTGACTAGAAATAATTTAATGTTTTTAATGATTTTATTTTGCTACAAGTTTATATGCATAGTAATACATACTAGAAAAATATGGAGATTTTTGTATCGGAGCCATCCCATCCTGCCCGTTCTTTCCTTACAGAAGAATAAAGTAACAGTATTCATTTTAACTACAGAACTACTATTGTAGGTTTTTAAAATTCCCCATATTTTAATCTCTTGTGTTCCTGTTGATTTTTAAAATTTGCTAAATAGTTGCAAAAAAATGATTTTTAAAATTTAAAATTTGCTAAATAGTTGCAAAAAAATGTTTTTTAAAGAAGATGATGCATCATCTTCTTTAAAAAACAACTCTACCTAATTGTAATGGTTCATCTATCTCTGAAAAATAGTGATTTGTTCATTCTGAAATCAGAATTATCAGATGCAGCTGCATTTTGTTACTATTTCAACTTAGGGAGAGGGAGGAGGAGCTCCCTGTAATACACAATTTGAGCTACTGTAATACACAAGCACAAAGATTGCACTGAGTGTGGTGGGACTGGTAAGCTGATTGAACCAGAAGCACAGTGTGAGGCTTAATGGCTAATAATGGGCATAGTTGAAAATTGTAGCAGGAAAATAAACTCCAGATAGATTAAATGTTTTTTTAAAAAAAGTGGTATTACCATATTGAGGAAGAAAGACTCTACTGCTAGGAGCAGTAGAGGAAATTGCACAGGAAAAGGTCAATAGTTTGGAATGCATACAAATTTAAAACTACTTTTAAACTTTTCATTACACAGGCAATGCATGTTCCCTGTAGGAAATATTGGAAAGCAATAGAAAATAAAAAACCACTCATCATCTTGCCAGCTAGCAGTAGCCACTCCACTGTTAATACATTGACAGTTTTATGATCATCCTCCCACACTTAAAATTTAGTTTCCCATACATAAAAGTTTTTAAATGTACAACAAATAAACTGGAAAGGTGGTTTCCAGCAGAGACAGAATTGGTGGCTTTAAAATATATAAAGAGGTTATATGAATAAGAAAAATACTAATATTCTCTAAGATCAGTAGGCAAAGAACAGAAGAGATCACTGTGTGTAAGCGTCCATCAGACACTGAGCACCAAGTTAGGCCAAGTTGTTAGGCTTCCTTATGAAAGCTGAACTTCCTGTGCACACGAACAGCTGTTGGAAGGGATAGACCTGTGACACTGTCATCTGTATGTTCTCTTCCAACATTCTGAGACATAATCAAGATTAAAATGTGTGGAAAACATTTTTCTTCTTTAGTTGATTTCTCAAAAAACAATGTAGGAGAATGTATTTATGAACTTGAGATGGGCAAATATTTCTTAAGACAGCCCCAGAAAGCAAACCATAAAAAAGAAAAGATTGATAAATTGAGCTACACTGACATTAAGAACTTCTGTTTGGGGCGCCTGGGTGGCTCAGTCATTAAGCGTCTGCCTTCGGCTCAGGTCATGATCCCAGGGTCCTGGGATTGAGCCCCATATCGGGCTCCCTGCTACGCGGGAAGCCTGCTTCTCCCTCTCCCACTCCCCCTGCTTGTGTTCCCTCTCTCGCTGTGTCTCTGTCAAATAAATAAATAAAATCTTTTTTAAAAAAAAGAACTTCTGTTCATCAAAAGATACCATTAGGTTGTTCGCAGAAGTAGCCCCAAATTCCTCCCACCCCTGTCTGCTTGCCCCTCTGAGTGCGATTCCCAAAAAGAGGTAGAGAACCAGTTTTGAATTTGTGTTTGGCTTTGTGACATGCTTTGGCCAATGGAATATTGGTGATCATAACACAAGCAGAAGCCTGAAAAAGTACTTGCATATTGAGTCTTGCCTTCTTTTGCTGCTTTTGAGAATTCTACAGTCGCTACCCTGTTAACAAGCCCAGACCAGCCTGTTGGTTGATGAAGGACATGTGGCTAAATAACTGCCATCACTCTTGTCAGCAGCCAGCCAAACATCGGGTATGTGTGTGAGTGAGGCCATTGGGCCACCAGCTGAGCATAAGTGCATATTTGAACCTGGTCAACAACACATGGAACAAGCCATCTTGCTCATCTAGAATCATGAGCAAATAAGCAGTTGTTGTAAGCCCTGTGTTTTGGGGTGTTGTTACACAGCAAAAACCAACTGATACAGAGGAAGTTATTTGCAGTATATATGACCACCAAGGGACATTGTACCCAGAGTACATAAGGAGCACTGCATATTATTAAGAAAAAGACAACCTAATAGAAAAAAGTGGACAGATGCTACATATGATATCATTCCAACTATATGACATTTCTGGAAAAGGCAGAACTATGGAGACAGTAACAAGATCGGTAGTTGCCAGGGATTTGTGAGGAGAGATGGAGGGATGAATGGGTAGAGCACATGGGATTTTAGGGCAGTGAAAATACTCTGTTTAATATTGTAATTGTGGATACGTGACACTATGCATTTGTCAAAACTCATAGAATTTACAAAACAAAGAGTGAACCTTTCTGCAAAACACTTCGAGGGCCCCCTGTGGCCTGTAGCAGTGGTATCTTGTGCCGGTGTGGCTCCTTACCCAGATGTCTTAGGAGCGAGCATGCCAAGCGTGCCGTGCCGCCAGTTAACTATCTTTCAGTGCCGATGGGATGAAGTAGTTACTTTAAAATAACTCTATTAGAGTGGCTGTAAAGTCATTCCCATGATGTTACTTTCACTTGGTGCATTCAGATATGCTTTCTTGAGTAGGGATTTCAAGTCCCCCTGAGTATTACATGACTTCTTAATGGAGAAACAGAAAACCACAGGCTCTGGGCTCACAGGGTTTTGTCTCTTGTAACCTCATGATAAGACTCGCCTGTCTTGGCATGGTAAATAGGTAAGTGTACACTAAACCGGTGATTGTAGGTTTCGTCAGGAAGCCCTCTCTCACCAAAGTAGCCTGAGGAGATTTTCTTCTGAAGCCCTGAAGTTTTTAGGACCTTTGCTCTTGGTGTAGCAGCATCCTAAACTAGCTTTATGTCTGTAGAGTTGTGGCTCACTCATGGATCAGGGTCTAAAAAAAAAGATGAGAAATTTGTGTTTAGACCGGGTTTTCCTTAAATTGCCCATAAAGTCTGATGCATGTTATGCATATAGCCTGTTGTTCTTGGGCACGTTTCGGTGCTGAAACCCTAAATTTAATCCATAGGAAGAAGCCAAAAGAAAGATGCAGAAAAAGACAACCTAATAGAAAAAAGTGGACAGAGGCTACATATGGTATCATTCCAACTATATGACATTTCTGGAAAAAGCAGAACTATGGAGACAGTAACAAGAAGCCCCGTAGAAGTTGGGGCTTTTGAACCACTCACTCTGCCTTTCCAAGAGTGAGCAGACCCTGATGGTGGGGTGGGGGCATGGGTAGAATGTCCCCTTGCTGTGGGCCTTAATCTGTCTGTTTTATTGTTAATGCTGTGTAACCCAGAGGGATGGTTGTGGATGTGTTCATAGGAGTTACACGTGACAGCACCTAGCTCGGAAGGTAGCATCCGGTTTATCTGGCCGTCGTCCCCCGTGGAATGCCAAGTTCGGTAATGGCAGGGCTTCTGCCTCTCGTGCTCCTATCCTTAGTGCCTGTCACGTGATCAGTGCTCAGTTGAAGGGACTCGTATATTGATCTAAGCCCTGCTTCCTTAATCCCTATACAGAGTTCTTTGGAAGGCTGTGTTGAAGAGCTTGGTCACCTGCTTCCTCTCTTCCCTAAATTATCACTTTATTTTTGTGGCCTCACTGAAGAACTAATCACTTCATAATGCTTTGGGGGCATTGGTAATGTCTTCCTTCTTCATCCCTGATCCCCTAAGTGGTGTATAGAAAACCATATTACACCTAGAAAGTATTTAGAAAATTTATTTGTTCGATGATAATAATGCAAAAAAAGCCTTGGTTAAGGCACCAGGATCTTGAACTGTTCTCTCCGTATTTAAGAAATTCTTAACCAAAGCTACTTTCATTTGGACATTGTGTCTTCCTCCCAATTACCCTCCTAAATTATCCACAAAAGTACCATATCTGTTTTATAAGCATGGCTCTCAGGAATTTCAGAGGGACCAACAGTGTGGGAATATCCTGTGGGTTCCTAAGGTCCCTCCCTGTGAGCCCCCTCAGGGCTGAGGGGAATTAACCGTGGAGGGAGGAAGCTGGTGGTTGGCAGTCCGTTTCCCTCTAAAGGAAGGTATAAGCCTTGCATTCTCATGTCCCCTGACTACTTGTGTCCTTAGTCAGCTGTACCACTGTCCTCGGGCCAAGTGCCAGCACCCTGGGGCCTGAAGTACTTAAACTGTCCTTATGGAAAGCAGAAGGTAAACAAAACAGAAGCGAAAGTAGATTCCGTTTTTGAGACTGTTCTCTTACAGGAATGGCTTTGTGATTCTCAGCATTTAAAAAGATACTGGTTCCAGTGTGTTTTATTGACATCAATTACTGTAAGTCTGATTCATTTTCTGCCTATTGATTTCTGCCCAAGGTGAAAGTCGTGACATTTAACAGAAAACATAAGTGATTTTTTAGAAAAAACATATACTACTAAGGACTGTAAAAATAAGGTTTAGAATCAGCGACACTTGAAAAAGCAGTTTTCATACCTCTTTGTTAATTGTTCTCTTAGCCTACAAATAATTTAAGGTTGTAGTAGCTTACTATAGTGAACTCAGAATGCTGTGTTCAAATTAATTTTATCTGCATCAGTTTTTCAGTAGTTAGAAGACCATATTGATATGCTTTCACCAATCACAAGGTTTTCTTAAAGGTCAGATCCTCCATTTCTAAATAAGTCCTATTATTGCAGCTGGAACATAAGTTTCAGTTCTGAAACTGCATAAGACCTTAGGGAATCAAAAATAGCTATTAACTACAAATACATAAAGTGGCTTTGTTCTTGTAAATGATTTAGGGTTATCAGTGACAGTGGTCCCTTTCTCTCTATATATTTTTTAATGTTTTATTTATTTATTCATGCGAGTCAGAGAGAGAGAGAGAGAGAGGCAGAGGCAGAGGGAGAAGCAGGCTCCCCGCCTAGCAGGGAGCCCGATGCGGGACTTGATCCCAGGACCTGAGCCGAAGGCAGACGCTTAACCATCTGAGCCACCCAGGCACCCCTCCCTTTCTATATTTTTAAGAGTTCTTTACTTTAAATGGCTGTGTAACCTTAGAGTTGTTAAAAATTGAGTGATAATGTTAAAGCTCTGTTAAGCTTCCGAAAGATACTATAATTTGTTTTGAAGATTTTTATCCTTAATATTTTGCAGCTTAACCCTTATCCTGATGTGTCTGGGTACTGACTATTGTTTGGGTATGTGTTCTCCTCTGTGTCCTATTTCTCATGCTCTGTTCCTCTCTCCTAGCTTTCAATTTACTCCTCCTTTGACTGTGTTCCATCTAGCATTTATCCTCTCTGTTGAGGTTTTGTGTCTTGTTTTTGTTTTTAAATTTCCAAGATTTCTCATTTGTTCTTTCCTGTCTACTTATTCTGGTTTCATTTCTCCCTGTTTTTATTCGTAACATCTTTTTTAAAAAGGTTTCCTTCGTTTATCCGTGATCTTGAATATATTTATCTTGAAAGTGCCTGACAGGGTGTATAATACATTTCACGTGGAATAGACTTATTTCCTAGACGATTCGTTGGTTATCTTTTTCAGAACTAGTCATCTGCTGTGTTTTGGGTACTGTGTTTACAGGCCATTTTGAGTGGGAGGGCTTTTGTTTCCTTTGCATTCATTCTCATTCTGGTTTTGAGCCGAGCTATGCCTTTGTGCTTTTCTCTATATTTAATGGACCATTGTTTTCTGTGTTCCGAGAAGAGGGCGTACATCAGAGCGTGGAATCGGCTCCACCGTCTCCACCAGATGTTGCCCTTGCCAACGTCGTGAAGGGCATTCCATACCCTCCAGCCCGCCTCCCCTCACTTGCGAGGAATATGTAAAGCAATTTGATTAGGCTTTTTTCCATGTCATTTCCCACGTGGACATACTTGTTCTGTTAGTGATTTGTAACTCCCTTATCTTAACCTTGCCCGGGACCAGTGTACAAGAAGACTCAGCACTTTTTCAGACTCTGGCAGGGAAGATGATTGTACACCCGACAGCCTTTTAAATGCTGAGCAGTTTTCCCTCCTTTCCCTGTCTCTCTTTCAGCCGCCACAGAAGATTTTTAGGTGCTTGGTTTACTTCTTAGCATCTTTTTTTTTAATTCAGTACACAGTCATTTTAAAACTTAAACCCAAACAGGCTTGGTGTTGGTTAGCTAAATTTTGAGCTTGCTCTTTATTATCTCAACATTGTAGTTTATCTTAAAATTTAACAATATTGAGTATGTGATTTCTTGCAAGTCGATCATATAAAGGTATGAGTAAAATAAAAATATTTTCTTAAGGTTTTTATAGTAAATGATATTGTTCCACTAATTTCCATATATAAAGGACACAGCATTGCTTTCAGCTTGGAAGGCATTTAACCTCTGACTTGGATAATTTTCTATTTTTTAGAGTGTATACAGAAATGCTATATTTTGTTGTACAGAAACCTAGTGTTCACCTTTAAAATGAGATTTATAACTAACAAAATTTGGTCCACACCTTACTTTGAAGATTTGGTTTTTAAAATTTTAGGCTAGCTCTCCCTCCCCCCCCCACTTCTATATATATCTCCCTGTTCAGCTGGCAACTGCCCCGAGAGTTCCAGGAAATGTACACCCCTGTATGCTCATTCATTGCACTTTAAATTACTGCCTTTACTGTACTTGAGCACCTCCCTTCAGTCTAGCTTGCTCTGTCCATTTCTGAGAGCGAGGCCCTCCGTAAAGTACCAGGTAACAGCTCGAACAATCAAATTAGGCCACCCTTTGTAGAATGGGGGTTGGGGGAAGTGTAGATGTCAGAGGTGGGAAGGGACTTTGTAGTTCACCTTGGTCCTGGCGAATGCAGAGTACCACTGGAGTTTTTTCTTCCTTTAGACTTGTAGAACAGATCGCTGTCAGAACCATTAAAAGATAACCCTTTCTGCTTTGAATCCATATATTAGTAGCTATTTTGGTACTGTCTTGTCATGAGACTCTGTCCCGATTGCAAAGCAGAATCATAATGATATTTATTATTGTTCCAGTAACTTCCATTCTATAACAGATAATTGAGAAAATAGGATCGGATCAGACATTTGCTTAAACATACTCCCTCCCTTTCAGGAGCATTTCTGTCCCACGAAATAAAGCATTTGGTATAGAGGTAAAGACTCTTGAGTTTTTGGGGAGCCTTTGGGACCATTCGTGAAGTCGTCAACAGAATCTGGTTGTGTCCTCCTCTGGGCCTGGGCCTATGCTAGGAGGGATGGAGAGGCAAGGACCCAGGCACTTCTGTCGGACTCGCAGCTGTGACAGGTGCCATGCTAGCTACCTCGTCATGTGTGGAACAGTTTAAATGACTAATTTACCACGGAGCCAATAAGGGACATTGACCCCATTGTGGGACTGAAGAGAAAAGGCTGTTAAAACCAAAATTGCTATGGTTAACTTAATGATGTGCTTGCTATAAACATGAAAATATTTCTGCAAGGCTGGACTGGCTTTTATGCCTGTGCGTGTTCTAAAGAAAAAAAGACATTTCAAATAAAAAATGGTCAGCTTTTCACCCAAGTTTTACTTGGCCTAATTGGATTTGGGAGGTATTTGAATAATGGATAATGAGCTTTCCTGAATGTGTACAGAAATGAATTCACCCTGGGCCCTAATTCATTCTGTTATCAGAGCTTTCTAAGTATGTTAGCCCTTTGTATTCAGTATTCACTGGGAGATTATCTGTTACCTCATTAAATGAGTGGGGGCAGGATAGGGGTGCCCGGCTGGCTCAGCTGCTTAGGCATCCAACTCTTGGTTTCTTCTGGGGTCAAGATCTCAGGATCATGAGATCAAGCCCCACGTCAAGCCCAGTCAAGCCCAGTGTAACGTAGATAAACACTTAAATGGGTATATTTAAATATTTGTAGGTTAAAGTTGGTTAGGAAAGCTTATTGCATGTAAGATCAGTGCATTTTATTTACTCTGTGAGTTTACCTTAATTTTAAAATCAGTTTTTAAAAAGTATTATGTGAATACCTCTTATTTTCTAAATATCTTTAGTAAATGACATCTCCAAGTTTTACTTTCTTTACCTTTCTGTCTTTTGTGGGGGGGTGTGACAAAAAGTACATATTAATATAATCCTTTGGCTGAATAAAATCAATTGCCCACAGTTACTGATACTTTGGCCCTTCTTTCCTCAGAGCGAATATTTGTTGGTTCAGTGGTTTAACCATAGCGAAGATCTCTTCCGTCTCTTCAGTCGCACCAGCTGGACTGACCAGATTGTTTCCCCTCCCAAGGCAGAATTCGTACTTGTTGCTAAGTGCTTCCAGTCAAATAGAACAACAGATTTAAGGCTTAGATTTTTATTCCTTCAAGTGATTTTTCTGTGTTACACAGCATTTCCCCGAAAGCTTACTCTCATCCACAGTTGACGTGATGAGTGTGTTATGCTGGATTATTTTGCTTATCTCAGATAGGTTTATCATCTATAAACATGCTTTTAAGTTATTAGCCCACCTCTAGTGTGAGTCAAAAAGGCCTCCCTGCCATTTTGCAGTTTTTTAAAGTAAGTAGAATTAGCAGAATGTGGCGATTTTTAAAAATTCCTGTCGAATCTGCACATGGTTTGAGCAGTGAAAGAGGACCACGATGGGTTGAAGATACGAGCCAGTGCTGTGCTGTCCATACCTCAGCCCATTGTCACCGCCTCTTGGCTCACGGCCATTTTCAATTCTTTGAGCGGCTGATTCTCACTTGCACAGATCTCCATATTTCTAAGGAGAATGTTTATTTTCTAATTCATTAACTTAGACCTTTACGCAGGTGGAGGATTTCATTTTCTTAAACAGCCATCCTTGTTGCTTTTCCTCCCCTTAGCTTCCCCTTCCGTTCTCCCAATCTGTTACACCTGTCGGTTAAAACAATATCCATCATTTACATTGTTTGCCTATGCACATAGTCACAGATGATGTCGTACCGTAGTTTCCTTTCTAAAGTTTTCCCATAGTTAATAATTGCCTTGTATACTTCCATCTGCAAAGGCTTCTTTCTGCCTGTTGCTAATTCTTCCCATACCTCTTGGAGCCTCTCGGGCAGTTTTCCACAAGGTCGGTCAGCACTGGCCGGTAGGAATACAGTGCACCCTGCCTGTATAATTTCACCTTTCCTAGTGGCCACAGGAAAAAAGGTAAAAAGAAGCAGATGAGATTAATAGTTTATTTAGCCCAGTATGTTCAAAATGTTATTTCAACAAATACTACTGAAAATATTTGAGGTTTTTTACTTTTGTTTTTTAGTATGTCGTCACAACCTGATCTGCATTTCTACACTTACACAGCACCTCTTTTCAGACTGGCCACCTCTCTGTGCCCTCAGGAGCCACATGTGGGTCGTGGCTGGAGTATTAGAGCGATTTCAGGTGATTTCTTCGTTTCAGTTTTCGTTCTGGAGACCTCCATCCTCCTTCTGTTTGGGTTGCTTGGTCTATAGGCCTGACAAACATAGCTATCATCCTGAAACTTCCTCTGTTTTTCTTGACTGCATTCCCTATTTCTTGGATTTCAGGACTTCTCCTTATCTCCCTCTGGTGGTTTTGTCCAGTCATGGTGGGTATGGTGCACAAAGGCATGTCACTGACACATCTATCTCTTGAGGCCTACTGCTCCAGTCTGGCCCTCTTGCTTCCAGGTCTGGTACATACTTGTCATCCTGGGAGCTCTTCCCTCCACAGTTGCAGTGGAAGTTGCCTTTGCCTTTGCTCTTGTGTCAGGTGGGTTTTTTTTGTTTGTTTTTACCTTACTGTATCTTATATTTTTTTCTTTCTTGGTTTATTTCTTCCCTCAGGTGGAAGATATGCTCCAGTGGATTGCTGAGGATGGGAGCATGGGTGTGGTCAAGTGTTTGAGGCTTTGCCTCTCTGTAGTGTTAATTTAGTTAACTTATTGCGCCTTCTCACTTGGTGATAATTGGGCTGGGTATAGAATTCTAGGCTAGAGATCCTTTTTTTTCAGATTCTAAAAACATTGCTCCAGGGGCTCCTGGGTGGCTCAGTCGTTAGGTGTCTGCCTTCGGCGCAGGTCATGATTCCGGGGTCCTGGGATCGAGCCCCAAATCAGGCTCCCTGCTCCGCGGGAAGCCTGCTTTTCTCTCTCCCACTCCCCCTGCTTGTGTTCCCTCTCTTGCTGTGTCTCTCTCTGTCAAATAAATAAATAAAATCTTCAAAATAAAATAAATAAAATAAATTAAAAAATAAAAACATTGCTCCATTGCTGTCTAGCTTTCAGTGTTCTCGACAAGTCTGAAGCCATTCTGATGATTTTATCCTTTGAACGTGAACTATTTTTTCTTTCTAGGAACTTACAGAATATTTTCTTTTCTTTTTTTTTTTTAGAAAGATTTATTTATTCATTTTAGAAAGAGCGCATATGCGTGTGTGATGGGGAGGGGGTAGAGAGAGAATCTCCAGCATACTCCCTGCTGAGCATGGAGCCCAACACAGGGCTTGATCTCACTACCCTGAGATCATGACCTGAGTCAAAACCAAGAGTCCTATGCTCAACTGACTGAGCCATCCAGGTGCCCCCAGAATATTTTCTTTGAAGGATTCTGGAATCACATATTAATGAGCTTTAATGTAGGTCTGTTTTTATCATTTGAGCATTTGAGGGTCTGGAAGATTTCCTTAAACTATTTTTGTTTTTTTAATGTTTTCTTTCCTTGTATTCTGTTTTGCCTGATTTTCTGTTGTGGGTTTTTGGGGATAGGGGGTACTTTACTTTCTGGGAGGATTTCTTCTACCTTAACATTTTGTTCTTAATTCATAGATACAATATCTTTTTTTTTTTAATCTCACTGAGTATATTAACAATATATTTTTTAAAGCTTTCTCTTCTGTGTAGTTTATTTCTTCCAAGGGACTTTTTTCCTGTTTCATTTTTCTTGTAAATCTCTTTTATACTAGAGGCATTCTTCTCACATCTTAGAATCAGTGGTTGTCTGTGCGTGATGAAGAGTTGGGGCTCACAAGGCAGATTGAGAGCTCTGAGAAGGTGGAAGGGTCTCATCAGCACTGATCTGGCCATGAGCCCTCTAGCTGGGCTATTGGTTGTGTGCCCTGGTGATAGTATCTTCTGGTCTTTGCTCTTGTCTGCTCAGATCACATAGAAAGCACTGCCTCCTGATTTATATTCTCCAGAAAACGATTCTCCAGAGTTCTGTGGTGCAGGGTGACAGTCACCCAGCAGCATGGAAGGGGGGCAGTGGGGAGATCCGCTGCTTCTCAGACAGCTCCAGCCCCGTCCCCTGCAGTGAATCCCACCCCTCCATCCAGAAGCAGCATTTCCTGAATTTCTGCAGGATTCTGTGGTGGAAATGGACTGGTGCTTTGCTTTCTTCACTGCTGGCTTGTAATTGAGCTTTCTCAGACCTGCCAACTACTAATAAGATTTCCAGCTTCCAAAATTCTGTTGCTGCTACCTTCTCCTGTTCTGCCCTCTCCTGTAAGTTTGTCTTTTTTTTTTTTTTTAAGATTTTATTTATTTATTTATTTGAGAGAGAGTGAGAGAGAGCATGAGAGGGGAGAAGGTCAGAGGGAGAAGCAGACTCCCCACTGAGCAGGGAGCCCGATGTGGGACTCGATCCTAGGACTCCAGGATCATGACCTGAGCTGAAGGCAGTTGCTTAACCAACTGAGCCACCCAGACACCCTTTTTTTTTTTTAATTGTAATGAAATACACATAATAAAATTTACCACTGTAACCATTTTAGGTGTACATCTTAGTGGCACTCAGTACATTCACATTATCATATGGGTTTATCTTTTAATAAGAATAAAATACAAATTAAAAAGAAAAGATTTTTAAACGGGGTTATCATGGTGTTTTAGAAGAGCGAAATTCGATGCCTGTGATCAGTCTAGCAGGAGGCATGATTTGGGTCTTCTGTTAACCCAGGCACTTCCTCTTTCTGACAGTTTGGTGTAATGGGATTTGTCGACCCATCTCCTTGGAAAGGAGTTGAACAGTTGTTGGGATAAAAGTGCATTTTATCTGCTCTCAATAACTGTGGCTTTATACAAGGTTACAGATGGAGCTCCCAGGCTTGTGGCGTTCAAGGCTCTCCAAGATCTGGCCAGCCCACCTGTGTGCTCCAGCCATCTGTCACTGCCCCCGCCAGCCCACTCACTGCCACTTGCAGAAGATGTGCACGCTCGCCATTGCTGTGCTGGGTGTCCCTGAGCCAAGGGCCCCGCCACCCCTTTCTGTCTCCCTGCCCTCTTCCCCGTATTTCCAGCTCCCGGCCCCACGCCATCCTCCCATTGCAGGCATGTGGCTGTCCTCTTTCTGTTTTCCCTTCAGGACCTTGTATGTGCCTCTGTACGTGCCTCTGAATGATCGATCACCTTGTGCTCCCCACACTGCCTAGTTCTCTTGGACGTGTGTTTCTGTCCCGGGTCCTCTCAGTGCCTGGCACATAGCCCACGCTTGGTTAAACGTCTGCATGGCTTCCTGGTGCCAGGGATTTCAAAAGAGAACTCTTTATCCTTTTTTTTGTAGGATATCCGACACGAAGCCAGTGACTTCCCATGTAGAGTGGCCAAGCTTCCTAAGAACAAAAACCGAAACAGGTACAGAGATGTCAGTCCCTGTAAGTATTCACATCGCCATTACCAGTCTCACTGCTCCCACTGGGTGCGCGCGCGGCGGCGCCTCCTCAGCGGCAGGGCCTCTCCGGCGGGACCCCTGTGCCCCGGGCTTTCGTAATCCAGCCATGGCAGTACCGCTTTATGACTTGGCTGTTTGCTGTAATCCAGGCATCAGAGACTTAGAGTAACGGTTTGTTTTTTCCACGATTGTAGAAGGAACAGGATTTCAGTTTCTGGAAAATTCAGCTAAGTTCAAAGCACTTTTTTGAGCTTTGACTATTTTTATGATGAATCATTTTGCTCCCAGCCGAAGCAGAGTATAGTAGGCATGATAAAACCTTTTCTGGGTGACTCAGCAGCAGTAGTAGTAGACCCCGAGCACCGTACTGACCTGTGCTGGTGCCCGGCACAGGCACTGAGGAAGGGGGGTGGCGCTCCCGCCTGCTAAAGACCGCTCTGCCTGTGAGTCCCACCCCCACGCACCCTACCCCCCCACTGCCATCCTCATTCTTCTAGCTCTTTCTTGCCATTATCTCTCAGCTTGCCTGCTGGCCTCTGACAGCCGCCTCTGCCTTCTGAGTAACTGGCTCTGAATCTGCTGATAGTTAAGAACTAAAGGTGTTGGAATTTGTGTAAAGCAAGAAAAGCTGGAGCTGAGTAGAGAGCATGGACTTTGCCATCTCCTCTAGGCCACAGAGAACCTTCTGACTCACCTCCAGGGCTTTTAGACCCTGCCCATCGGAGAGGGTTGTGGCTGCCCGTCTCCCGTGGCAGTCTTCTTCCATCTGCCAGGGACGCAGTAGTCCTCCGTGCCACAGGCGCCTCCCACAGGCCTGCGGGGTCCCACGGCCCCCACGCTCTCGGCGGAAGAGCCGGCAGCGCCTCCTGCCCTGAGCTGTGCAGCACCAGGTTCCTGGGAGGGGCGCCGAGTGGACCTAGGTTGGTCCCGGGCATTCTGCCTCTGAGTGCTGCCATGGTTCCCCGCCCGGCTGTGTTCCAGCCTGCTGCTTACAGCTGATGGATCTGTTCTCTCATCTTCAGAAGAGCAGGAGCCACGCAGATCTCAGGATGGCGTGAAGATGCAATAAAATAACACAGGCCACTTAGCCCAGTGGTGGGGACGGTTGTTAATAGAAGGTGCACACCAGGCACATCTGAAGTGTAGTGCTAGGTCATCAAGCGGCACATGATTGTGCCCCGACACCCGACACTCTTGATTCAGCACGTCTAGGCTGCGGCACCTAGCAGGTTTTATTAAAAAAAAAAACAACAAAGCTCCCCTCCGGTCATTCTGTTGTGGAGTCCCGACCAGCAGCTCTGAACATCAAAGAAAAATCACTGTTGGCATCGTTCATGTGGAGCCAGGAGACCCCCTTGCCATCCTTACTCTGCACTAGGCAGTGATGTCCTCTTAATATTCCTTTTCTACATTTCTCATCTGTGCTCATCTAAATGGTTTTATGAGCCAGTTTTACAGAGGGGGGGAGGATCATTAAAATATTCTTCGCAGGAAACAACTCCCAGACCTTTTCACCCCAATCTCACTCCTGTTTCTCTTGTTTTCCCCCAACTCCACTGTCCAGCAGGACAGATAATTTGCTCTTAAGGTCATGGGGGACATAGGGAGAATGATTCAAGGTAGAAAGTGATCTTTTGTCTGTTTTCCATTTGGCCAATGAAAAAGCCCAGTGCTCAGAGGAGGAGTTGTTTGGCCAAGGTCACCCAGTACTGTTTGAACCCATTCATATAACCCACCAAAGGGTTATGTGGTCTCTTCATCTTTTTTGAGATTTTTCTCCATGACTTAAATATTACCCAAGTATTTCAATTTGTATTAATCCTCTGTGATGAGAAACATTATTCCAAATGGTGACTAATTTTTAAGAACATTTCCTTGAAATCTTTTAGAACAAAAAGCCCCAAACCATGTGTCCCCATTAACTTCTCCTTTCCCATTGGGCTAGGGGAAAGAAGATAGTATTCACGAGTGGTCACCCAAGTTCATCATCCCTTGTGTTGTACCAGAAATAAAAATACCTACCTCCTCTTGTTAGCTGCACTAGCAGGATAAGGAAAGTGGCCCTCAGGGAACTACTGCTTTTGTGACAAAGTCATGGTAAAAGGGAAAAAAAGTGGCTATGCATTTTCAGTAACCTGGGGCAGACCTTCCAAATGAGAGTTTATTTTTAAAAACTATTCTGAAAGTTACATTTAATGTACTTTCAGTGTTTTGGATTCAGAGTTTATTTTTTCCAGTTAATTATCTTTTAAATGTCTTTGATCATGACAATTCCTGAATTTGAAATATTAGAATTCAATTCTAATTGAATTCTGTTCATAGATTAGAATCATTTAAGTGTATTACACTCGAAACTTAAAAAAAAGAAAAAGAAAAAAACTTTATATAAAGGAATTCAAGGTAACCCTTCCCACACCACTATATATTTAGGTCATTTCATCTTCAAACCATTAGACATAGGGTAGGTGGAGATATGATCATAAATCCCACCTACTGTGGCTCATTGTACCAACTAGAGCTCTAGGGACTAGGTGAAATATTTGGTGGATTTTTTTTTCCCTTTTAAAGATTGAATCCACTGTGTTTACCTTTTGAAAGTATACATTAGGCATCCAAGAACCAGATCCCTTGGCACCCCCTCCTCACAGCCTCCTGAGTTGTGGGGCAGTGATAAGTGTAGGAAGATAGGACCTCAGAATAGATTGTCCAATTAGAACAGAACCCATGTTTTAGTGTAGTTTGTCTGTTGCTATTTAGCGTTAAGTTTCAAATACTTCCAGAAACCTTTCTGAAAACACTAAGTCCTCCTCATATTGATGACTAATCTCAGTTAAAACAACATGGCCTCAGCCACCACCGACTCACCTTTTTTGCTTTCCCCCTGGGGTGCCCTGCCTGTGTAGACACTTTGGTCGTCCAGGACTAACGTCGGAGTTCTGGCTTGCCTTTCAGTTGACCATAGTCGGATTAAACTGCACCAAGAAGAGAATGACTACATCAATGCTAGTTTGATAAAGATGGAAGAAGCCCAGAGGAGTTACATTCTTACCCAGGTAATTGGATTGTCCAAGATTTTCTTTAATGGGTTTTTGCCTTACTTGATGTCAACTTAAGAATTTCAGAGTACTGTCATCTGTGCTTCAAATAAAATCTGTCACACCCTTTAGAAGGCCAGGTTGTGCACAATCCAGAAAAAGCAATGAGGAAGGAAAAAAAATCTTCTTTCAGAAACTCCGTTTGCTTGTAACACATATCTTTTCTGGGAAGTACGCCGCTGCTGGGCTTCTAGAAAACAGCATGAAATGCCAGAACTGCCTGTGGGCCCACTGCCAGAGGCAGTAGGGCCGTGGCAAGAGAAGCGCGCGCACCTGTGTTGATTCCGTAAGTGTTCACTTCAGAGCATCGAGGCTGCTCACGGGAATCGAAGAGGGTTAGCAGTAGACCAGTAATCTTCGTCCGGGTGTCCGCTCGGAATTCCTCAGCATGGTCTTCATTCTTGAGCCCAGAAAAAAAGCATCCTTAGATTGCGTGGACAAGCATGCAAAATCATTTAAAATTCCCATTGGCTTTTGGCATCTTTGTGGGAAAAAATCGCAAAAATGATTTAATACTTGACCTTCTTGTGAAACACTTACCCGCATATGACCCCAAGACCATGGATATCAGGGAAAGAGGATAGAGAAGTTTCTTTTTAATTCATTTTCTCAAGTCTTAGTCTGTTACTTGTAAGTTGCTCTAAACACTTGAAGTTTCTCTCTCTTTTTAGTCACAGTTTTTGCTTTCTCATTCCATATCCATTCATCAGTGTTCTGTATGGCTTCGGGGTATAGGGTGATTTTGAACGTTGTACTTCTGTTTAATACTGGGAGATTAAGATGACAGCGAAGCCAGAGAGCGTATGAACAAAGGCTGCCTTGGGGCAGGGAGCTGGATCCGGGCATAGCTACCATGGCCCTTTTTTACTGCCCTGTCTTGTCATGTCCCAGTTCCTCTCTGTCCATGAGGAACATCAGCCCAGGTGCCTCCCAGTGTATGGAACATCAGCCACACCGTGTTCAGTCCTGGGGCCATTGAGGAAGTTCTTGGTATATGTGTAGGGGGCAGGCCTTTTACCAGACCTCAGCCTGTGGTCTTCCCAGCACCTCTGGGGTGGTTGGGGTAGGGTGACAAGGAAGGAGATCCTGGTAGTGGCAGGCTGGCGGGAAGAGGTTGAGGGAAAAGCAGCTTCTTGGTAACTTCTCTTTTTAGAAGAAGTCAAGTTTCTTACTTCCTGATTTTAGCCATTCAGCTTTGGTGTGGGGTTAAGAAGTCCAAAGCAAAGACGGGTAGGGGTATGAAGTCAAATGGAGTGCTAGGATATCACCATGGAAACTGTTACACCACCATCCTCCCCACCCCCACGCCCTAGCAGTTACTTGGCACCTCTGAAGGTCTCTGTTTTTGTCAAGTTGTACCGTCTGGCTGCCTGCACGGTCACCCTGTTCCCTGGGATTTGTAAAAGGGATCGAAGTAACCTGACCCCAGAGTTGTACCTCTAGACAGTAGGAGTGACACATTTTCCAAGCCACAAAACCAAGAAAACCCTGCCCATTTTTTAAATTTTCAATGTTCATTATGCAAATAATACAAATCTATAGTCTTTTTTTTTTTTTTTTTTTTAAGGCAGTGGTATGGAAGTGTAGAGAATAATGTCAAAGGTGCCCTCTGTCACTTCCACAATGAATCGTTGGCTGAGTTCTCCTTTCAGATCTTATATGATTTTTCATCCCTGAAACCCATCCTAAACTAGGGTGATGGGGAGTGGGGACGGTGACAGCCTGGTAACGGGTAAGAGCCACAGCTGTGAGACCTGGTCCTCGTGCCCAAGCTGCACGGATGAAAGACCCAGGTGGCCAGCGAGGAGGCCCCGGGACCCCTGTCTTCTAGGAGCCATTTTTCTGTTTATTGGCTTGGAGAGGGTTATGCATCTGAGTGCTGTTGTCTGAGGCTCTGTGTGGAGCGTGGATGTGTCCGGTTTAGGCAGCGGGAAGGAGCGGAGTTCAGGAAAGTGTGTGGGCGCTGAGGGCTCACATGGTCCGGGAAGGTGTGGTGGGACCTGAAGGGAACGGCTGCAAAGAATCGGGAGAATTTGGGTGAGACGAGGTGAGACTAGAAACCATTGTAGACGTGGTGCTGGCTGGCGGAGGTGACACACTCTGTCATGGAGGGGAGAGGTGATGTCCCTTCCAGGCAGCACTGACACTTGGCACATACCAGAGGCATTCATTTTCTTGTGTCCAGAAAACATCTGTGCCCATTGCTAGGTTGGCAGGCAGCCCACCATGTCCTGGTGCCCACACTGGACCCCTTGGGCCACCCGACTGATCATTTGTGTCTACATCTCTTACGTTCCTTGGTCCCAGGATGAAGGCAGTCCATGGTCAGGTCCATCATTATTAATAGTAATAACAGCTAACGTTTTACTAGCTGTTTACTGTGTTCCAGGTGCTGCGGTAAGTAAGGCCTTTACATTTATGAACGTAATTAACTTTCACAACCCTGTGAATAAGGACTGTGATTAGTCGAGAGCAATGGGTGGAGAAACTGAGGCATGGAGACGTGAAGTGACTTGTCCAAGGTCACGTGGATGATAAGTGATTGGAGCTGAGACTCGAGCCGCCGGAAGTGTCGCTGCCGATCGCTTCCCCATACTGCCTCTTGCCTGCCCCCGCTAGCTTCGTCCCACATTCCGCCCACGCTCCAGAGGGACCTCGGTGGAGCCCCTCCGCCCGTCCTCTCACACCAGAGAGCAGAATCAGCCTTTTCTGTCCTCTGTGGGTCAGCCCCGAACCAGCCCTGCGAGGCAGAAATAACCTTTCACCGCATGGCAGAAAATAGAATTGAGGTTACTGACCACTAGGCAGGGCAGGCGGTCCCTGTCCCAGCCCCAGCCACCACTCTCCCGAAGGGCACTGTCGTCTGCCATCCGCCACTGGTGTGCTCGCATTGAGCGTATCGGGGTGTAAAACGGTGTACACTTTGTGGATTGTGTATTTGCAGGGCCCTTTGCCTAACACATGCGGTCACTTTTGGGAGATGGTGTGGGAGCAGAAAAGCAGGGGCGTTGTCATGCTCAACAGAGTGATGGAGAAAGGATCGGTAAGTCTGGATTTATCTCCTGTTTACCTCACCGTCCATGTGTGTCCCAGTCCGTGAAGTTGACATTTTTCTGAGTTTCTTTACATTGCTTTTATATTTCTTTTATGTGATATCTTCTTTATTAGAAAAATTTAAAGAAGCATTATATAAATAACATGGTTATTAGTCAGAAAAGCAAATGAATTAAAAAGAGGGGAAAAGTCCAGTGCCCTGGACCTCCCCGCCCCCCGCCACCGAGTCGGTCCCTCTCCAGAGTGCCTGTGTGTGTTCTGCTGTTCCATTAGGGAGCTGTGTGAGCGTAGCTTTATTTTTGAAAAGCAAGTTTCTGCTGTATCCTCCTCATCCGTGTTTTTCTGGCCGGTACAAGTTTGCCTGCCGTTGACTGAGCTGTGGCAGTGGCCGCATTCGGGATTCGCCTCTCAGATACGCAGACGCCTGGCTCCCGGCCGCCTCTTGAACGTGGATGCTGTCGGCCTGTGTGTTTCCAGCAGAATTTGCGTTAGCGTTTCTCCCAAGTTCTCTGCAACTCTCTAAACATCCCCCGGGATAGCTTGTGGGCTGGAGGTGCGTGATGGTTCAGGCAGCACCCGCCGCGCATCTGGCCCTGCAGTCGCCACCGTGGCCTCTCCACTTGCTCTCCTCCGGGTACCCTACCCCCGGTGTCCAGAACGGTCTTTTGAAACCCAAGCGTCACCACAGCTCTTCCGAGCCGAAAGCCCTCGTGCGGCCCCCACAGCCTCCTGGGACGTGCATAATGTGGCTACAGGACCTAGCTAACCTGGACCCCGACTTCCCACCTCCATCTCCAGACTCCAGCCAGAACACACTTCTGCTGTTCGTTTTTTGCCAGGTTCTGGCCTAACAGTCTGAGTCCCCGCCCAGCCCCAGCCCTCTGGCAGGTATCTCCAGGTGCTTCCCTCGCATCAGCCACCGCCCGTGCTCCCTCCACCCCCTCACTCTGCAGATTGCCTGTTGGAGACCCGTCTCCCAGGGAAGGCGACGTGGTGTACAGGGCGCAGTGTGGCAGCAACGGAGCGAATGGACGCCACAGCCCTGCTACCCTGGCTCCTTCCCTCCTCTCCCGCCACGGCCAGCACACTGGGGGCTCTCCAGCCTCAGAGCGGGGGAGGCCCTGGGATGGGCTGAGGAATGTGGACACCAGGAGGAGCGGGCAGCCCAGGCGCAGAGAACTGCGTGTGCCCGGGCCTTGCCAGGTGCTGGCACGACGCTTGGGCTCAGCCGGGCCACCGCTGTCGCAGCTGGCCTGGCCGCCTCGGACTGGGCTCGCCAGGACAGCACGCAGGCTCCAGAGAAGCCGCCCCTCCAAAGAAAGCACAGTCATGGCCCTGGAGGGAACAAATGCAAGTGCAGAGAAGTAACACATCAAAGGAAACGTCCGTGGTGAAACGGGAAGCACTCACCGCAGAGCCCCCCCTGCCCCCAGCGGCAGTCGTAGTCACGGCGGATGGTCCTCTTACGACAGCACAAGTTTAAAATCATGGGTTTTGCCTCAGCCCCCTTTTCTTAAAGCTTTTCTTTGCTTGATAATAACAGATGAAGAGCTTACCTGAGTGTTCAAAGAATGAAATAATGCTTCTGAGAAAATTTTTTTCAGTGAAAGTGGTTTTGATGATTTCTGCTTCAGTGGCTTGATTAGTAAACTGTGAAGTTACAGATGCGAGGCCAGCTCCCACCCGTCACCACTCTTGTCAGCGATTTTGAATAAAGAAACAAACTTTGGGTTCCCACAGCACACACTCTCTGCAAGGGAAAGAGAGACCGACGTGGTGGCCTGTGCACGTGTTTGGCACTGGTGAGCAATCGGGGTCCCGGAGCCTCGGCGCTGCCCACAGGGGGCCGCTAGCACACCCACCCCCACATGTGGCCGTCAAAAATGTCTCCAGACATTGTCCAGGGTCCCCTGGGACACAAAATTGCCCCCGTTGAGAAGCACTGTTTTAGATGGTGTGGAGGGTTTGGGAATTTTAAATCGAGTCATTTATTCAGAAATCATTGGATATGGTAGCATTTCCTTTTTACTTGATTGTTACTAAATTTGCGTGAAACCCCTTTGCCGTTGGCCCGGTCTAGCAGGGGTGCTGTCCTGACCCTGTAGCTGCATGCTGGCCCCCAGGCCTGCTCTTGGTTGTCTCCCATCCAAGGCTGACTGTAAATGGACAGCTTTTCCCCTTGGCCATTTTAAAAAAAAAAAAGGAAACCTGGCTAGTTGGTTTTCATGTAGTTTACTGTGATCATGTGACAGGAGTCTCTGTTTTCCTGTGTAACTACTCTTCCTGCTCAGGGGTCATTCAGGCATGCACACTGGCGTGGAAAGCAGCGAGTGGTTTGAGATTCTTAAAGTTTCTTGGGATCAACAATTTCAATTTGGCATCACCATTGTCATCCCCATTAGAGCTGACTGGGGAAGATTCTAAGAAGTCGCAGTGTCTTATTTGCTCAGCTGATCTAATTCAAACTATGCATACAGCCCGCGGTAAGAACCAGCTTGCAGAGCGTTTCCATGCGATGCATATTTGTTTTCTGGTTTCCTTCCTTCTCTGAATAGTATAGGATGTGCCCCTCTTATTTTTGGCAGACCTGCCTGTTACCCTTTTGGGACCGTGTGCTTCCTGGAAAACAGTGGTGCAGAAAATGATTATGTGTGTTAGACGGGGCTCATCCAAGTAGCCCAAGTTCTTGTGGGTTCGAGTTAAAGATTGAGTTGAGACATGTCCGTGAAGAGCGTGTTTGTGTGTAAGGACGGGGGTTGTTGTTTAGGCAGGGGAAATTTTTTTTTTTTTTTTTAAAGATTTTATTTATTTATTTGACAGAGAGAGACACAGTGAGAGAGGGAACACAAGCAGGGGGAATGGGAGAGGGAGAAGCAGGCTTCCCGCAGAGCGGGGAGCCCGATGTGGGGCTCGATCCCAGGACCCTGGGATCATGACCTGAGCCGAAGGCAGACGCTTAACGACTGAGCCACCCAGGCGCCCCTAGGCAGGGGAAATAAACAAACAAGGCGATGTTTAACCAGAAACATCGGCTGTATCTCTCTCCCAAACCCCTGACTGACGGTGCTGTTTGACGTCAGTACTTTTGTGCACGGTGAGCCTCTGGATTTGTGTCGCGGGAACGTCAGGGTTCACCCATTTGCTTAGTCAGCTCTCTGGTTCATCATTCCTTGGGAAAGCCAAATCCTGCATCGCAGGGTCACCCCAGGTGACATTCGTGGATTTTTCTGAAGATTGCCTCGCTGTTTTGGAAGGCCCCAAGGCCTCTCTCTCGCACCCAGCTTCGAGGTGGGAAGGGCGGCTGTGGCAGACACCCAGCACGTCGGCACCGCTGTTTGCTGCTGACCCAGGATGTGGCACAATTTGAATTCTGGTGAAGAACTGCTTTCTAATTAAATAAATCTCCTTCTCAGGGTGGGATGGATCAGTTTAATAGAACAGCAGCAAGTAGTGCTCTTGAGCTTAGTTTTGTTGTATTTTGTGTGTTAAAACAGAAATGTCTACAGGAAATGACAGCAAGCAGAGCACGGCATGTTCCTGTGGATGCCTGAGAGCTCTTGAAAATAAATACTGCTGGAGTGACACTTAGTGGGCGCCAGAGTTGCGCGCTAGTGGAGTTCCAGAGTCTTGGTCTTTACCCAGATCACGGAGACTTACTGGGCTTTGTATTCGGTTTTGAAAGTGAGTGTTTGCTGTGTGGAGGTGAGATGTCAAAGACTCGACTTCCCTGCCCGTGAGACCCGAAAGCACGGGCCTCTTTGGTAGCGCCCGGCCGTCCTGCGTTTCTGCTGCTCTGCTCGTGGCGTTGGGGGCACGTTCCAACGCACGTGCCGTGGAACCCACCAGCGCAGTCTCTCTGCCTCTGGGGTCTTCAGGAATTGCACGGGTCTGATTACTGGAAGTGTGGGAAGAAGTGCATCCTTGAAGCCTCTACTCAAGTCCCCCTTCCAGCTGCCCCAGCCCCTTTGGCTCAGGAGGGGACCTCGCCACGTCACTGATGCTTTTGGGTCCCGAGTGGCAGAATTGCTTTGTTGCTGACAGGTTGGTCCTGTTGCAGGGGTTCATCTTTGGCAGCTCCTCATCGGTGTGAGGAGGAGATGTGGGTGAAACTGGCCCAGTCTTTCAGACAGGCCCGGTCCAGGCCCTGCTGGCCTTCTGTTTCAGGACCATGACGTCTCCTGCTATGTTGGCATCCCAGTCTGGTGTTTCTTGGTTTGTTTCTTCTTTTTCTCTTGTTTTTTGGGCAGCGTGCAGCTTCATTAGGGCAGGACTAGCGGGCCGTCCTGATTCTGTCTTCACTCTGCTCAGGAGCCTCCTGGTTCTTCACTGCCCAGGTGACACCAGGTTCTGGGCCTGCCGCCAGAGTCGCCGTGGTCTGGTCTTCCCTTGGCCCTGCTCCCTGCTGCTCCTCTGAGACTGGCTTCTGGGCAGTCACTGGGAAATCCTCGTCATCCCTCCGAGCACGCCTCTGTCAGAGGCCACATCTTTTTTTTTTTTCTTAAGGTTTTATTTATTTGAGAGAGAGAGAGCACGCGGTGAGGGAGAGCAGAGGGAGAGGGAGAAGCAGACTCCCCGCTGAGCAGGGAGCCTGATGCGTGGGGCTCGATCCCAGGACCCTGGGATCATGACAGAGGCCACTCCTTCCATAGGGTTTTCTCTGATCGCTTGCCTGTAACCTCAGCCGGCCTGGAACCTTTGCCTCTTCTGGATTCCCACAGCACATCCATAGCATTTACTGCCGTTACGCCCCCTTGTCACTGATCTGCGCCAACAGTCTCTTCTAACAGACAGAGGCTGGCTGGGCCTGGAGGGGCTCCCTCCACCTACTGTGGCATTTCAGGCGGCTTGTCCTGTGCCTCAGAGGGGGTGCTGGTGGGCCAGTGCGTGTTCAGTTGCAGTGGGCTTGAATTTATACCAGTTCCCAAAGAGCTAGTTTGATAATTTCATGTGATGGAAATCATAATGTCTTTGGGGTTCCCTCTGTCTAGGCACATTGACCCTCTGGCTCGTAGACCTTACAGCTTAGCCCCCATCTACCTGCTGTTTTGGTCCAAAATGTTCATCATCAAACAGAAAGGTCTGGTATAGAAACTTGACTCAAAGTATGCCACTAAATTTGAGTCAAATTTTCTTTCTTAAACTCTAAGTGAAACCAAATCTTTGGGAGTTTGCTTGCTTTGAAGAAAAAGTTAATGAGCTGTATTTAAATGAAGACCATCAAATAGTTCCTGAAGTCATTAAACTAGAAAATCAAAAGGATTTTTTGGGACTGAGCCAAACCAGAATGAAAGGGTGGGATGGGGCAGCAGGTGACCCCAAGCCTTGGAGGAGCCCCTCTCCACGCCTTCTCTAAACATTCAGTTACAGCCCTTCAGCCTGTTCATAGTGTCCCACAGTCTCTTCTAGACTGGGTTCTGTTCCCCTGGGGTTAGGGGTCTGTATTGTGCCAACAGCACTGATCCGGTTCTTGGTAATCTTTGAAATGGCTACACAAAGTAGTCTGTGAGAGACTAAAGCTTTGGTACAGTCTGGCTTCACCTCGTAGATGGTCCAGAAGGGCCAGACCCCTGAAGCACCTCCTTGTGTGGGGAGCACCAGGGAACAGCTATGTTTGGAGGTCTGAGCCCTCTCTGCCCAACTAGCCCTGGGTCTTAACCCCCTCCCCCCATCTCCCCAAGAGGCAGGTAGGTTATGCTGATGGTGACTTCCAAGGTCAGAAAGCGCCTGGTTTTCCTTTGGATTGTCCTGAAGCTCATGGAAGGTACTCCATTCCTCTCTTCGTGGGGAAAACAGTCCTTTGCTTATGATAATTCATCATTTTCTCTCCTAGTTAAAATGTGCGCAGTACTGGCCACAAAAAGAAGAAAAAGAAATGATCTTTGAAGACACAAATTTGAAATTAACCTTGATCTCTGAAGATATTAAGTCGTATTACACAGTACGGCAGCTAGAATTGGAAAACCTTACAGTGAGTATGACATGTACTTCGTCCTTCCCACGGCCGCTGCTTGAGAGGTCTTTCTACTTGGGTGATATTACCTAAAGCCAGTTTTTCTGAGTTTTGTACACTCTGAGCAAGATGTGGTCTTAGCCCTGTGGAAGGCAGAGCTTACCCACTTATATACCAGGGGAGCTCGGGGCCGGGGCGGGGCGCGGTGTCCGGGGGTGTCCTCAGTTCCCTCCTCCACAGAACTCCCTTCCTGAACTGTAACACTGGTTCATCACGGTTTCTAGGGAAAAGGGACTTTCTCACCTAAAACTTCGCTCTGTTCCTGTCTTCGCAACTACAGAGGGACTGAAGTGGTGGCCGCAGGTTACATAGCAGCCGCTGCCTCTTTTCTTGTCCACGGTCTCTCTAGCTTGAAGTGAGGGCAGAAGGGCCCTTCTGGGACTGACTCCCAAGGTCATGGTCTGTATACGTTTTCTGAGTGAGGTCTTGGGCTTACTTGTCATGGGAAGAACTTCTAACACCAGCTGCTAGCTCTCATTGGAAGATGGTCTTGGAACAGGTCAAGGCACAGTGCTCTAAGAAGCAGTACCACGGAAGACCCTGCCCTTGGGGATTCGAAATAATTGACCAGGAGCCATCGCCCAGAGGACCCTGTGCCAGGGCCGGCAGCAGCAGGAGGGAGCTCCCGGCAGCTCCTGGGGACGGCGTTGGCCGTGGTGGTCGCCACTCCCTTCCGGCCCACTCCCTGGGCTGGATTCCTGGCCCCACCGTGTCAGACTGTCAGACTTTGGGGAGGGGCATCACATCTCACCGCGTCTCAGTTTCCTCTGCTTTCAGATGGGGCTTTTGTAAGGGTTCAGAAGGAATACAGCGAAATGTTAGAGCAACACCAGGCTCAGAGCACGTGCTGGGAAGGGTTAGCAGGTTCTGTGGGGTTGAAGTGACCGGATTATCCAGGGCAGTCCCCACCCAGACTGGAGGGACGGCGGGAGCAGTGCAGACTTGGGTGGGGGCTTGCTGGGGGGCTGCCCCTGAGTTCTGCTCACGTGTTAGTTTTCAGCTGACTGCTTTCCAGTCCACGTGACTCCTGTTGTTGAATTCCTGACTGAAGTAAGATCTAGAACTTAGCGCCGGTTACCACGACGCAGAGGAAAGTAAGTCGCGTGGCTTTGCGTGGCTTTGCGTGGCTTTCTGTGGAATGTAGCGGTGCAGCTGAGCCCGCGCCGACTCTTCTCCGTGCGAGCGCTCTGCAGCCCGAGCCCGCGGCAGCCCCACACCCGGCCTCCGAGGCTGTGATTTATGGCGGGGCTTGACGGAGGATTTTCAGGAATAATGTTGGCCGCATGGTGGAATGTGCCTGGAGGATTATGTCATAGACGTTCTTTTTCATGCTTTTTAAAATTTTCAAGCCAGACATTAAGAGGGACTTCTGGTAAACTTTAAGAAAATCTCTCCCGCTTGTTGAGGGGAAATGGAATTCAGACGGAGCAGAAGGGGTTCATGCTGTTTGCATGGCGGAGCCCCTGCAGCAGCGTGGAGGTTTTGGTGTTGGGAAGGTCTGTTTGCTCTAACAGACTGTGTTCTTAAAAATTCTTTTCTCAGAGGTGTCTCTCTTCAAGCAGAGATTTAGAACGAATTCCTTGAGAAAGAGGTGGGCAGCTGTGAGGGAGGGTGTCAACAGGAGATGATCTACACCTTTTTAATGATTAAAGAAGGAACTTGCTTTTGGTATATTTTCTTCTTACTCCATTTTAAAAATCTATTTTTAAGTGTTTTTCTTTCCCTGAAAAAGAGAAAGGGCATCTCTCATTTTAAGCCATACAAGGAGACCATTTTCTAGGGAGGAAGAAATGGCATTGCTCTGGGTGGTTCTATAAATGATCCTAATGTCATCTGCAGATTCTTCCAGTTCTGCAGAAGGGTACCCGTGTGTCAGAGCTGGTGCAGGGTTCCGTACGTGTATTCTTTGCTGATGTTAAGTCTTTGGTGTTTATCGTAGGCTCTTTCACAAGTTTTCATCACCCTGGGCCCAGGGAGGTTGTTAGAACTAAAGCTATAAGCTCTGGGAGGGCAAGGGCAGTGTCTTTACCTTATGCTGCCAGGCACGTTGGCTGGCACGTGGTAGGCACGTTGTGGACATTTTGCTAAGTGAAGGGAGGCATTGTTGGTTAGCAGGCCTCTGGACTCTTCATAGGTTCAGAGGAAGGAGCAGAGCTGGAAATGGCACCGGAGGCCATTCTTCATTCTGTTCCACTGGGAGCAGACGGGGCCAGAGGGAGAAGCAGTTGGGGACAAGGGCCAGGGCCCTCGTTTCAGAAGTTTCTGCAGCAGGCTCTGAACAGGGGCTCTGGAGTCAAGCAAACTTAGATTTTAACTCCTGTTTCCTCACTTCATGGAGGGTTGGCCTCCGAGCCTCAGTTTCCTAGTCAAGAAAATGGGAATATGGGAATACAGGCCTTGAGGGGTCGATGTGCGAATTCAGCGAGCTGCTGAGTCCCCAGCGCTGGGACGCCGCGGGGCCGGCGGGGCTGGCGTTGACGCCCGCCTCTTCAGCTGCCTATCGAGCCGCACCTGACAGCTGCCAGTCTTTGGAGACTGAGTTGGTTTTTTCTCTGCAATGACAATCCTCTGAGACTTCCAGATAGTCTTGTAAAGCCCCGAGTTACCCAGAGCTGGTGCCACACGCATGCAGTTACGTGTTTTACTCTTCCATGGGAAACCTTACGGTGCTTTAGGACAGGATTGCCGTGGGCGGCCACGCAGCGTCATTGTGACTTGTGGGATGGGGAGAAATCACTTGTAACCATGAAGACAGCAGAGGGGATGGGGCACCGGAGGAGAGATGCGGGCGAGAACGTTTCCATGCTAAAGGAAGGGAAGTCAAGGCGGGAGCAGCCTCCGGGTCCAGTGTCGGGCACCCCAGTGCTTGGTATTTCTTGGCTGGGTGAGCAGACGGAAAGAAGTCTGAGAAGGGAAGCTGTTCTTCGAGTTAGTTGCGGGGTGGGGGGCGGGGGGTACACTTGGTGCTTACTTGGAAGCAGTGATTTCTGTACAGATGATTCTCTTAGAATCATCATGAGTTGTTGGGGTTTTTTTTCTTTCTTTCTTTCAGTCTCAAGAAACTCGAGAGATCTTACATTTCCACTATACCACGTGGCCTGACTTTGGAGTCCCTGAATCGCCAGCTTCATTCCTAAACTTTCTTTTTAAAGTTCGTGAGTCAGGGTCACTGAGCACGGAGCACGGCCCTGTCGTGGTGCACTGCAGTGCGGGCATCGGCAGGTCGGGGACCTTCTGTCTGGCTGACACCTGCCTCTTGCTGGTAAGGAGGCCCCGGGAGGAGAAGGGAGCCCATTTTAGCACCCCCCCCCACCCATGGCCTGCCCCCAGCTTCTCTGTCATTGTCTCTGCAGTAAATTAGCCAGGATCTTCCATTTTTAATACTTTTCCTCCTGTGAAAGTAGCTGTAAGCTAAGTAGCTTTGTTCAGAGGGATGTTCTTAAGTGGAATGTGGAATCAGGAAGACCCAAAGAGTTCCTTTCTCTTACTCTTTCCCCTGTGCTCTAGTGGTCCCGATTTTGCTGCATTTTCACACATTTGCTAGAGTTCTGCCTCCCCACTGTGATTTTTCCCTAGTAGAAACTGGAGGACTCTTCCAGAACATTAAAAATCACATTGTACTTGGGAGTTGGGGCTGGCTGAATGGTGTCTCCTCTCTGGCTTTCAGATGGACAAGAGGAAAGACCCTTCTTCTGTCGACATCAAGAAAGTTCTGTTAGAAATGAGGAAGTTTCGGATGGGACTGATCCAGACAGCAGACCAGCTCCGTTTCTCTTACCTAGCTGTGATCGAAGGTGCCAAATTCATCATGGGAGACTCTTCAGTGCAGGTAAGCCTTGCTTCTGCTTGCATCCAAGTGTGTTGATTTTGAATTTTTGTCTCTGAAGAAGGAGGCGGTCAGTTGTAAAAGTTCAAATAGTCTGTCATGTGTCAGAAGAAATAGCTATCCTTCATGACTAAATAGCTAGAAAGTTGTGATCCAGTTTCTGCCTTGGATGTGCTAATGTAGAGAACATTGATAGGGAGAATAGACTTGATTTTCAAAAGATTTCATCCTCCAAGTATACGCGTCTGTAGCCTCAGGAAGCAGAGAGAGCCCCTCACCTCTACTCACTTTAAAGGGGAGCAGATTTCCTGACAGATCAGCCCACTGTGAGTACTAAGGGGACTTTCTCTTGCTGCTTTCCCTAGGAGCAATGGAAGGAGCTCTCCCATGAGGACCTGGAGCCCCCACCCGAACACGTCCCCCCTCCTCCCCGGCCCCCCAAACGAATCCTGGAGCCACATAATGGGAAGTGCAAGGAATTCTTCCCCAACCACCAGTGGGTAAAGGACGAAACCGGGGAGGATAAAGAAGCCTGCTCCATCAAGGAAGAAACCAGAACCCCCTTAAATGTCCCTTGCGGCATGGAAAGGTAAGGCCAGGGGGGCCTGGCTTGGTGGTGAGGGGGACTGACCTTCTGATTCAGAAACACGTTAATACTGAAACCCTGAGGACACAGCCTCCTCTTGGCAAGCATTGCCTCTGTCTTTGGGGAATGGGACTCCTGGGCCATCACCACTCCTCCTACAGCCAGGGGCATCTGAGGCGGCCACAGCTTGCCCTCCCCCCCCAAGGGACCTACTTCAGTGGGGTTCTAGCACCACCTTGTGGTGCCCGTTGGAATCAGGGATTCATGTAACCGAGTCCCGCCGAGAGATGACTATGCCCTGCCCCTGGCTTCCAGCCAGTCCTGAAATGTGCTATCCAGGTTAGACCGTGTACTTTCAGCCCCTAGAATGGTACTTCTGGGAATTTAACCTTTTCGTGTAGTCTTGATTAACTTAATGCATGGCAAAGATTATTGAGCACATACTGGCGCATGTGAAATACTGAGTTCACTAGAACATGGCCTCTGGTCTGCATTCTAGACCATCTTGTTGGGACAGGGACAGTGGATTATGGATGGGAGCCTGTGGACAATAAGGAGATGGAAGTGCACACTGTGGTGGTCAGCCTTTGAGAAGAGATACTCTGCCTTCCCAGGGTGCTCAAGGAAGGCTGCCTGCATGAGGTGTGAAAGCATGAAGAATGAATGGGAGTGAGCCTGAGCTTAAGCCTGAGGAGACAGTGCCCTTGGTTCCTGCCTTCTGGATGAGTGCATGCTTTGACCCAGCATTTGTACACATCTAGAAATTTGGTTTGCAACAGTTTGCAAACGGGTGTCCAAAGAGATCTGTAGGTAGAGGTATTCATTGAAGCGTCATTTGGAATGGTGAAAAATTAGAGATGAGCCGGTTATATATCTAGGGATTAGGTAAATCATGCTTTCTTCCTACCTTGGGATATTTTGGAGCTGTTAAAGGACAGGATCGGGAATGCATTAATGTGGCTAGACAGTGAGATTGTAATACTCAAGAAAGCAGGTTATACATGGTGAGTGCCTGAGTGGTCCTCTGGCTACACTGATCATCAGAAGCTTACCTGGGCACCTTGCCAAATGCTGAGTGCCAGGCCCCAGTCCTGACCCATGCACTTAAGTCACCAGGGTCCTTCATGCAGCTGGGTCCCTATCACAGCAACATCACATCTGGCTCTAGGGCTTGAGAGCGACTTGTCCAGTGGGGCCTCCCAGAGCACATGCCAGGTGACGTGCTCAGCAGTAGCTCAGTGACAGTCCCCCAGGGAGACGCGCCTAGCTTCCCAGGGCCTCTGGTGATGTTCGCAGGGCTAGCCAGCGTGCTCCATCTGAGGGCCTGCCAAGAGTTGAGGGTGAGAGAGGTGAGAGCTGGTACGTGACTGGTGTCCAGTCCGTCATGTGTTCTATTCTGTATTCGCTAAGACTGCGGTGGAGAGAGGGGTGCTTTTCAGTGTGTGTGCGAAGGTGGCGAGGAGGGGAGTGTGGATCGGGGAAGCTAAAAGCCAGAGAGTTCCAGGAAACAGTGGAGTTGCACCTCTGGACACCAGTGGGGGCCCACATGCATGCGGGCCTCAGCCCTGTAGCCTGGGCCTCATGGCGGGCTGCCAAAAAGCAGGTGCTTTGTGCCGCTTCCTCCTGCCTCCCGGGGGGTGGGGGGGTGCCTCAGGGTGGTCCTGCCCACCACACAAGGTGCTGCTGGCCTAGGAAGGCTGTGGAGCTGCATAGGAGAAGCAGGACATCCTGTGGTCAGGGCCTCTGAGGGAGGCAAGGGCAAGGGGGAGAGGGAAAGGCCTGGGGGAGGTGGCGGGGAGAGCAAGGGCCTCGGCCTCCTGAGACAGGCCTGGAGTGAGAACACAGTGCACATGGTCCCCGCGGGGGTGCTCTGGCCCGCCACCAGGAGGGCAGCCAGTCTACTGTACGCAGGAGGCCTGAGAAACGGCCCTGCTGGCGGGATCGGATTGATGCTGGGGCCTCGAGCCTGGGACAGGGCGGGCTGAGGGACAGACGGAATGCGTGATGTCCTCCCGTCAGCAGCAGCAAAGGCTCCTGTGTAGGGGGCCCGGGGAGGGAGTGGTGGCATGTGGGCCACGCCATTGCCTTCCCTGATCTGAAGGGGAACATTCTCCAAGCAAACACCAGGGCAAATTAGCACCTATCTTTACCCCAGTGCCTGTATTTCTCAGCGGAGTCTTACCGACCCTCCATCACCAGGGCGTCCACGAGAGTCTCCAGAACCATACCCTGGCTGTGGGGGCCTCCTGGGTCTTGGGGCGGGGGGCGGTCTGACAAATGGGCTCCATGTCAGTGTCCGTACTGCCAAGGTCTGTTTACATGTGGCTCATTTTTTCCTGGAATTCCAACCATAGTAGTAGCGTCCTCGCCGTCGTTTTCCCCAGAATGAGTAACCCATCTCTGTCCCTCTCCTCCCTCAGCACGAGTCCAGACACTGAAGTCAGAAGGCGGGCTGTGGGGGCAGGTCCTGCCCAGGGGGAGCCTTCGCCACCCAAGGAGGAGCAGGACCAGGCGCTGACTCCCTGGAAGCCCTTCCTGGTCAACATGTGCATGGCCACGGTCCTCACGGCCGGCGCGTACCTCTGCTACAGGGTATGTTTTCACTGACGGACGTGCTGGCAAGACCGCGTGTACAGAAAGCACTGGCCGACAGCCCGGCGTTAGCGTTCAGTGCTGTGGAAGGATCTGAGCCAGTCTCAGAAGAAACAGAGCAAAGGTTTTTAAAGTCTGGAACTGTGAAGGGCTAACAAGAGAGAATTGAGGATTGATGCACTGGGGTTTTAAGGAGCCCTGTGGTCCCAAGACTATACGAGAGTCTAATCTCAGGGCCTTAACCTATTCAGGAGTAAGTAGAGAAAATGCCAAATATGTATCTCTCTCTCTCTATCTCTCTTTTTTTTTTTGTTATTGTTATTTGTTTTTGAAAAAAAATAATAGAATTACAACACATTGTTGTTTTTAACCTTTATAAAAAGCAGCTTTTATTATTTCTGGAAAAAAAAGACTAGGCACTTATGAAACTTTCTTGTACCCTTAGGTGGTGTCACCAGATACACAGTTTATATTTGATTTCCCAGGGAAAGATTCCCATGCTTTTACGAATGTAAACTCCTTTGGAGAAGAGGGTTTAAGGGTTTAGGGCGCGGTCTTGCTCAGTCGCTTCCTCTGCTGTGCGCACACTGAGCTTGGACGGTGCCTGTGAGCTTTCCCGTTTTTAGAAGAGAAACAACAAAAGGCCAGCTCTAGAAAACAAAGCCCGGCTTCTGCTTTTGCTCAGGGTGTCCCCACCGGTTTCCCATTGCTCATTTCTCCATCGGCCCCTTCTCCTTCCGGCTCTCTGGGTCAGGCCCCGCCCTCATCCCCCCACCTCCACAAATGGGGTTCCTCAAGGCCCCTGCCTCGGGGTCCGAGGTCACGGCAGGGTGGCCACCAGCTTCTCACCCTGCCATTGAGGTCCAGAAGGAACAATTTCCACTTTCTTCGGAATATAAATGCTGTTTCAGTAGAAATCCACACGTGAGAAGTGTGTTGCTGTTAAAGTGAGGGGAAGAGGGAGGATTAGCCTCAAAACTCTGGTCATGGAAATCACCTCACAGGACTTCTTAAAAATTTTTAAATATTTTCTCTCTTTCCAAGCGACCATCTTTGAGTATATCAGATGGTTTAACAACATGTAAACAAGATTTTCCTTCGGGGTGATTTTTGGGGAGGGGGACTCTTGTAAAAGAGAAAGGAAACCCCCTTCGCTGGAGGCTGGAGGGGCTGGGGGCCGGAATGGGGGGGGTCGGGCTAGTGCGTGAGTCTGCGGCTCTGCGGTGGGGGGGCTGGGCTCATCTGAAAATGTTTGGTTTCATTCCAGTTCCTGTTCAGCAGCAGCACGTAGTCTGACCCACCCCACTGACTGCCTAGCAGGCATATCGTGGTAGGGGAGGGTGGGGGGGGCCGAGGACAGCGTAGCCAGCTGTGACCTGGACGGACGTTTGTTCTGCACTAAAACCACCCGCCCTGGGCTGTTGGTTGTTACTCCTTTTGACTTTGTTGCCCCTCCCTTTCTTCGCGTACCAAATCCAGGACCCATTTTTTGAGGAGAGCAAAGGAGAGTCCGGTGCTGGTGGCCTGCGCAAGTCGCGAGGCTCGCCCTGCTGCACGCTCCCTCTTGGTGCGGCCCAGCACATCCCGGTGGGCAGCACACGGTGTCCGCCCCCTGGGCCTCCGCGGAGACTGTGCGGTGAGCCTCTCCGCTCCATGTTTATTTTTTTGTTCTTGTTGTTTTCCCCAAAGGCATCCATAGTGCACTAGCATTTTCTTAAACCAATAATGTATTAAAATTTTTGATGTCAGCCTTGCATCAAGGGCTTTATCAAAAAGTACAATAATAAACCCTCAGGTAGTGCTGGGAACGTAAGACTTTGCCATGAGCCTGCTGCGTCAGACCAGTACTAGGAAGGAGGACGGTTGTAAGCAGTCGTTATTTCGTGACATTGTGGGTAAGGTGAGCAGAGGTTTGGCATATGTTTATAGAACATGGAATGATATATACTGAACATTTGGATATTTAAGATACATGACGTGAGATTACTTTGTCCCAGTTACCCCCTCCCGGTTATCTGCTAGAACCTTGTTCTCAATCACTGCTTTCCCTGTGTGTATTAGAATGCATGTACGGTCGTCTTGTGTCCCCATCAAATACCACGTGCTTGAAATACTTCGCTCTCTGCTTATTAATGTGCCCCATGTACAAGTCCAGTCTACCTTTGCATGATCTGATCATTCCATGGCTGTGGTTCCTAAGACTTGCTAAAATCATCGCCATTCAGCAATGGAGTGATGTTTTCCAGTAAGAGATATTTGCCGAATTCCTGGCATGACACTCTGGTGACTTCCTGGTGAGACCCGGCCTGGCCTTGTCTAGCCGGGTCGCACTGTAACTCAGACATTCCAAGGGTATGGGAAGCCGCAGTCACACCTCACGCTCTGGACATTTAGGCAAGCAGGGTTCCCCACCCACCCACCCAACACCTTGGGGATCAGCCTCCACGTTCAGAAGTTCACGCTCCTCTCAAGCAGACGGTGATTTGGAACCAAGGCAACTGTTGGAAACCACACGTCCTGAAGCAATCTGGGTGACAGTCCCTCGGAGTCCGCCTGCCGTCGTCCCGTTCCGGGGGCCTTGCTGAGAGCCACGTCTGCCCCCGCCCTTGAATCCTGGGGACTGATGGTGCTCACGACTCTTCCTGCAAGGGAACTTGAGACCTCCACATTAAGTGGCTTTTTTAACAAGAAAAAACAAAAAACAAGGCAGCTGTAGCTCACGAGCTGCTCTTTTGCCAGCATTTTCACATTTTGCCTTTCACGTGTTAGAAGCCCGTGCAGAGAAGTTCTGTGGTGGGAACGTTCGAGGCATCGCTCCGCAGAGCCGTGGTGAGGTGTGGATGAGGCTGAGGTGCCAGGCTGTAAGCATTTTTGAGTTGGGCTTGTTTGTTTGTTTTTTGAAGTCCTGTATATGTATGTAGTAGTTTGGGTGTGTACATATAGTAGCATTTCAAATGGATATACTGGCTTAACCTCGTATCCTTGGAACACAGATGGCCGTCCATCTTGTTACACGTATGTTAGAGAAGTAGCGAGCTGCTCTGCTATATGCCTTAAGCCAATATTTACTCATCAGGTCATTATTTTTTACAATGGCCATGGAATAAACCATTTTTACAAAAATAAAAACACACAAAAAAAGTGAGGTGTTTTGGTAGAATACCTTTTCAGGTGTGTGTCTACATGGATGCATGATGGGGGGTGGGGGGCGCGTCTCAGGGTCTTCTGTGACCTCACAGAACTGTCAAACTGTACAGATCTCCAACTTGCCATATACATGATGGGTTTGCATTTTAGTTGCAACAATAAAATTTTTTTTCTAAAGAACATGGACTTGGGGTGCCTCCCATGCCTTTGTTCAATGGGCCTAAAGGACGGGTACCTCCTGTTTCTTGCCGCCGCCGCCGCCGCCACCAAGAAGCAGGTGCTGTCGGTCAGGTGGCCAAGAGTTACTGCGGCCTCCCGGGGTTGTGCTTGCCTTTGAGCTGGGGGACCGTTCCCTTCCCGGTGAGTTTACTGACACTTCCGGCCTCAACCCAGCTTCTTGGACGACGACAGAACCCACCTGCTGAATGTCCAGGGCCCTGGGCGGCCTTAGCAAACCCCCTCAAGTTGCTCAGAGGACTGCTCAGAATGTGTCCCTAGCCGGCTGCCCATGAGACCCACGGTCACCACTTCTCAGTACCTCTGTCGAGCCACGCTGGACAGAGAAATGACGGGATAAAAAAAAGTCACCTAGTCTTCCTTCCTTGTACGCCGTTAATCTTCTCTAAAGTGATCGGTTGACTTTTTGCTCTGAAATAATTTCAGATTTATAAAATGTTGCAAAAATAGTACAAAAAATTCCCTTATATCCTCCAGGGTTGTATGACTGGCCGCTGGGCCTCCTGGCAGGATCCACGGAACTGGGGAGTAAACATGGGCTGTGGTCATGTGGCCACGGGACGGTGGTGTTACACCCACTGTCACTTCTTCGGTCTTGGTTTCAGAGACAAAAATGGCATCTAAGCTTTCACGAAGAGGTGGAATGCCAGCGTGGGGGAAAAAAAATCGCTGAACTCGGAACTTCGGTGCCGAAATCAGATGAGGCCAAGGGCTAGACAAGGAGGGGCCGTGCTGCTTGGTATCTGTAGGAGTGGGCACTCGGGGGGCCTTCTGCCAGCACGGGGAGTGCCAAGGGCACTGAGGTGGCGGGGCCGCCCTCCGTTAGAGCCGCGTGTCGGGGAGCCCGCCTTCGGGCCGGGAGGGGCCGCTCTGTCCCTCCCCGGGAGGCTTGGGGATACAACCACTGCTCTCTACTTTTTTCAGGTAAAGGGAAACACCCATAAAAATCGTTTTAATCGAAATTTCAGAAAATCGAACTTAGGGACAAGGCAAATAAATACTAAGTTCAACCGAAAAGCACAGAATATATACAGGAAGTTTACACGAGAAGGTTTCAGTCACAGAGTCCCCAGTGCCTTTGTCAGGTGTCGCATTCATACCCCAGGCTGTTTCTGTACAGCTCCACACAAAAACAGTTTGGGGCGTGTTGGAGGTTTTTTAATAGATTTAAATAGGAAATGAATTTTCTTTCTTTAAACATGTTCTTCAGTGAAATCTTTTTTCAAACCAGCTTATGACTTCCGAAGCAGTTTATTTAGTAGGCCTTATGTTGACTTGCTTCAGAAGCTTCATTCCACGTTGATGAGTGAGGTCAGAGTGAACGCTCTTCCTGACATGACACGCAGGGTTTCTCGGCGGGGGGAATAAGGTCCGTGGTCAGCAGGCTCCGCGGTGGCATTTGGGCTACAGCTCGGGTTAAGAGCGCGAATCGTGAAGCCCTGGCTGCGTGCCTTCCCACCGTCCCCAGCTTGCCGAGGGGACAGCTTGCTGCTGCCGACATGACCCACGGCGTCCTCCTCAGCAAGAGCAGTCAGCCCGCTTGCCAGTTCACTCCCAGTCCTTACGGAACCAGAACCCACAGGGAGACCCCAAGTGCCGCGCGTTCCTCTTGGAGCTTTTCGCTGCAGGCCTCGTCCTGCCTGGCCGTGGCCCCTGGGTAGTGCAGCTGGCTGGGGAAGGGCCGATTCTCAGAAGCAAAAGCTGACCGTGTGATTGAAGTCCTACAGCCCTCAGTGCTGTGCAGCCCCTTCTGCTCTGGTACGAAAGGCCTTATCTGTGCCCCTGGCCTTTGTAACTGGTCTGGAGACGGAGCAGCTCGGGCCAGCTCACACTTGGGGCGGCACAGAGCATTCCCCCACCCCAAACTCAGCCCCTGTGTCAGGGCGGGGCAGAGCGAAGACAGAGGTGCCACATTGGAACTCATCGGCTGAGGCTTAAAATATCGTGATTTCAACATCTGCTTCCTGGCAAAAGGCCTCTTCTCTTTGTTCCAAGTAGAGTTTGTCCATCTTCTCAAAAGCTAAGCGTCCTTTCTCACCTGAAATATGAAGGTGATCTGTCACTGGATTGTCCCCCGCCTCGGTGTGCCTGCTCTGGGGAGCCAAGATGGCCTTAGTGCTGACGCCTGGGTCTGGGGTGCTGCTGTAAGGGGCAGAGGCGGGGAGCATTGGGGGAGCTCCTGCCGGCCCCTCACATGGACCCAGTGCCTCGCTGCTACATTCAAGACAGAATCTGCTGAACTGTATCCCTGCCTTGCATCTGGTGTTCGTTCCCCAGGATCATAAACTGAAGCTTAAGAGGGAAAATAGCACTTCTTGCCACCTCAACCATGAAGGAGACCTGTCTTGGCCCAATGTGGTTAAATGGGTCACTAACAGTGCCCAGCCCGTGTGCTGGCCGTGGCCTTTCTGGCACCACCTGCCGGAGGTCCTCGGGGCACCCCACTGCACTGCACCCGGCGTTCGATGCTGTACTTTACCGAACGACAGTGTGGCCTCCCGGGCTGTTGTCCTCACAGCCTCCAGGTCAGACTGGCACAGGCTGGCGATCTGATCGATGCTTTCGATGCCCTGTTGGGGGGGGAGGGGAGGATCCATTAGGGAACATTTTAAGTAGCAGGTGGAATCTACTTTTATAAGCTCTGCAAGACACCAGCCCTGGCATGGACCTCAGGGCCTCAGCCCCTTCCTTTTCTGAAGGCTTACAGGTTTCTTTTGTGGCCTCAAGTTCATCAGGAGTGCCATTGGAAGTGCCTGACCTTTTCCATCGTGACACCTGTCGGTGAGCCAGGCCATTGGCAGAGCTTTATGGATACCTTCTAGAAGGCCTGTCTTGAAAATGGGAAGACCTGCTTCCCTTGGGACCTTCCTACCTCCTCCCTGCTCTCCTGACCGTCCCCTCCTGGTCAGACTGAGAGCATCAGTCAGAGCCCAGGTTTGGGCACAGCCGACCCTGGTCCTCTCCTCCAGGGCCAAGGACCAGAGCGCCTTCAGCCTCCTCCACAGGGCACCCACCCCTATCCCCTTACTGGTTGGTTGATTATAACCAGGTGGTCCTCTTAGAATTTCTCTATGGTTCTTTCCAGAATGAATGGGGTGAGTGAGTTTAATCTAGTTTTCATCCAGCAGATTGGCAATGGTTTTTCTAAAATGAGAGTTCCAGATGCGGGTGAGGTGGAGGCAAGATGGACATCCTCTCCCATCTGCTTTTGTGAGTCTAAGTGGCTGAGCTATATCTAGAGGCTCCAAAAGTTTCATACTCTCTGGCCTGGAGTCATGCTTCGGAGAGTTCAGCCTAAGGAGATCATTCAGAACTCCATATATATTTTTTTAAAGGCTTGTTGCACAAAGATGCCCATAATGACACTATTTATAATAAAAAAAAATGGATGATGAACCTCAATTTTCTACCACATGAGAGTGGGGGAGTCCGTTAACTTAAGACGGCTCCTTCATCGAGACTTCGAAAGCGCTGCCAGCCTGCCACTGAGTTCCTGTTTCACTCACTGCTTTTAAATTGTATTTAGCACGATCAACAATTTTAAATGCTCCCCCACACCCACAAACAAAAGAAATACAGCAAAATGCCAACAGTACTTTCTGCTAAGTTATTGGGATGATGGATAACTTCTACATTTCTGTATTTTACACCTTTTTTTTTCCTACAATGAGCTGACGGTGCTTTTAGAAATTGTTTGATTGAGGATATTACAACATAGAGTGCAAGGCCTCAGAAGTGAGTCCCTGGGGCCACCTGCTTGTTCAAGCAGAGTCAGAGCAAACACTCCTTGACTGCTGTCGAGGGGCCTCTGCGGGTGGGGCGGACACATGCTCTTCAGGGGCTGTTTTTTGTTCTTTAGGTTTTTTTGTTTTTTGGGTTTTGTTTTTTTGTTTTGTTTTTTTTTTTCTGCTGGCGGTAATTTTTTTTTGGGGGGGGGTCCCAGTGGAATAACTTTGACATGAACTAACTTTGGGCTTCTCCCTGCCCCTGGTGAGGACAGGTTAGACTCACCCTGAGGTGTTTTAGTGCCACACATGCGGCCTGCTGGAGTTTGGCATCGTTCTCGGTCAGAGCGTTGGTGTAGAAAAGCAAAGCCTGGGGAAGGAGGTTGCTGTGAGTGGGGGGCTGGCCAGTCCTCCCGATGCCGTAAGTCGAGCCCTGCTTATCTTTCTCTAAACAAGAATCGGGCCCTGATCTATTCATCTTTGTGCCACGTGCACCCAGTCTCGGGGTGTCTGCTGCAGCATTTGGTTTATCTCTAAAAACACTGGTCCCTGGGCTGATGGTAATCAAAATGAAGAACGCTCTTTTTGTCTAATAATAGTTCCCAAATCGAGCTAAAATGTGACATCAGAGAAACCAGATGTCCGGCTGGGGCCAACCGAAGAACTGGGCGTAGAGGGCGGCGGCCTCGTAGGCCGAAAGCAGAGCTGCTGCCTGAGTCCCGAGGACAAAGCATCTCTTCCCTTCGGCCCCCTTTCCCAGTCACAGTGATGGCCCCGTCCCCTCGGCCACCTCAGCCAGAAGAGAGCTGCCACCGGCTTCCCAAAATGGCACAGGTTCATTAGGAAGCACATGAGAATGCAACCTGGCCATGGGGTGGCCCAAGAGACCTTCAGAAGGCCTCGGTCTTGCCCCCTTCATTCTACACGCCAGCGACATCTCAGACCAAATGGGTAGGATATGTTGTGTCGGAAGCACCAAGAGGAACGAGGTGGTCAGGCGGTGGCATGAGGTTCTGTGGGATCCTTGGGTGGTGGCCTGGCAGCCCCAGCCCAGTCCAGCCCGGATCCCTCTGCAGGGCTGGTGTCGCCCAGGGCCACGGCGGGAGAAGGGCTGTGCTCACCCACTGGCGCATCCCTAAAGCAGAACGTCTCGGGGCACCTGGCCAGCTCCGTCGGTAAAGCATGCGACCCTTGATCTCGGGGTTGTAAGTTAGATCGGGTGTAGAGATTACTTAAAAAATCAAAATCTTTGAAAAACCGGAACATCTTGCAGCGAATGCCGCCCCCTTCACAGCATCACTCACTCCTTTGGAGTCTTTTTCTGAGAGAGAAAGCCGACCTCCCCGCAACTCACACACACGTAGCCAGGGGGCTGCCGCCTCCCGTCCTCACGCCATACCTTTTCCCGAAAGTTCTTGTTCTTGGCTGCGCCGGCCAGGCGAGCACTAGCTGCCCTGCACACTCGTGGAGTCCCGTCCAGTTGGAGCAGCGCCCAGGCCCTTAGTGTCTGGGGCAGGGGCTGGAGCTGGCCCAGCCGCTTCCCCTGCAGCTTCCGGACCGTCTTGCCCTGCCCCGCACACTGCAGCTCCTCGACGAGTGTAACTGGAAGACACAAGTGGGCCAGCGTCCCTCTGGCTGCCGTCGGCGGTGTGGCTGCAGGTCCGTTTGGCTGCTGCCAGGAGCCCAGCGCAGGCCCATGTGATCACCAAGGCTCAGTCTGGATTGGTTTCACAGGGGCCTCCTGGAACCTCTAGGAAGGCTTTCTAGCAAGGGATCAGATACACCCTGAAGATTCATAACACCTCAGCCCCTACTTCAAGGACACTGGCTGGCCGCGCGTCCCGCTCGTATCCAGCTCTGACCTCTGCGCTCTGTAAAACCTTCCCTGGGAGCTACTCCCCTATGTGGGCTGACCGTGCCATCTCCTTAAATATGGGCTCTCCGCAGAACCGGTGGAGGAGAAAGACGCAGTGGCTCTGAGAAACGGGCTTGCAGGCAGCCAGGACAGAGGGCTCCGCGGACGGATGGCCCTCCCTTCTCACCGCCTTGCTGGGAGGCCGGCACCCTCCCAGCCCCTACCTTCTTTGGTGAGCTGGGCAAAATGCTTGTCCAGGTCAGAGACGCTCTGCCTCTGAAGGTAGCTGTGGAACTGGAACCAGGTGACCGTCTGTTCCTCGGGAGGCCCGGCTCCGGGCAGCAGCCCGCCACAGCTGACCACCTGCTCCAGGAGCCTCCTACACGCTGCCGAAACATGGGAGAAGGCCATGAGGAGAGAGACCAGGCCCCTCGGAGCTTCTCCGCCAGGCGCGGCGGGGTCGGTGCCCCTCCCTGGGCCCCCTCTGCCTGACAGGAGGAGCGTGCGGTAGCTGGGGTCTGCAGGCCCCGAGTCAGGCGTTCTTGGGGTGCCTCCCCTGCCCTGGGCTGGGCCAGGCCGAGTAGCAGCCAGGCGCCAGTTAGGGCGGCCCGAGTTCCAGAGCCCCTGCAGGGGAGATGCTCTGCGTTCTGAGGAAGAGTCCAGCCAACATTGGAAGACACCGTTCTCCTGCCTCCCTTCCCATAAACGTTCTTTCTGAACCCTTTAAGGTTCTGGTGGAAGCTGCGCAGTCCATCTGCAGAAATGTGCCAACTGGCTAAAGGCGGCGGCCTCAGGGGTCCGCAAACTCCTTCCCGTCCCCCGTGAGAGGAGGCGGCTCGGGGGCAGGTTGAGAGACGCCGTCCCTTTGGTGCCATGAAGACATGGGGGTGCAGGCAGGGCTAGAACCAGGCCCCGGGGGGGGGACTCAGCACAGCGTTGCTTGTGGGGGGCGGGGGGTACCTATTTCCAGCTGTCCCGGGTACTTCCCTCGGACTCTGTGCAGGAACGTTCTCTTGAGCTGGTTCAGCAGTGTCGTGGCGGGGCAGGACAGGACCCTGCCGGGCTCCGTGCACCCTCTCCACAGCTTCAGGCACCCCTTCCTCCGAGCGGCCTGTGGAACGACTGAAAGCCCGGGTCAGGACCCCACTGGTGGTGGGGAAGGGCCGGCAAGGAGGCGGCCCAAGGATTTCCTCCCGCTCTAAGGCCTGAGAGGTCAGGGAGGCGAGGGGTGACCGGACGTCATGCAGCTTCCCTTCCCACCTCCCAGTTGTGCCCCACGAGGACCAGCAGCATCAGCTGTGACTGCCTTCCCCGGGCCTCTCCCCGCAGCCCCCACAGCGCGGGGACAGCTACTGCCTCTAGCCTCTCCTCATGGACACAGGGAGGTTCCGTGGGGGTTAGAGGCAGGGCTGGGGTCACAGGTACTGTTCATGTTTGAGTGCACCCTCTGCGCCTCGAATGTGGCCTGGGGATTACCTCACTGAACACTCTCCCGTGGCCTCCCCTTTATACGGACGGGGAAGCTGAGGCCCAGAGAGGTGAATCATTTGCCCAGAGTCACACAGCTGACAGAAGGGTGTGTGCCGCCGACTCCAAGGTGGCACGTAAGACTGAGTGTCAGAGCACAGCCCAGTCGCCACCCCAACATGTCCCCCCTGGGCTCCAGGTAACTTTGGACATCAGGAGGGAAGACGAGGCTCCCCTGGGCTTCAAAGCCCATCGTTTCAAGCCATTCACAGGAGCAGCCCGTGGGTGGTGGGCAGTTACTTACTTTCTTCAATGGATGTTGCCTTGCTGACCTTCTCAAAATCAAGCACAGAAAGCATCTCCAGAACCTGCTTTTGCTGCGCAGCTTCTTGCAGAAGGCACTCCTGGACCATCCTCGACAGATTAGGAGAGGCCAGTTTCTGGAAAGCAGCCCACGATGCTCCAGGTTAGCACAGAACATGGCCCCTGAGGTCAGCGATCATGACTGCAGCTCCCACCTCCCCCCTGCCCATCCTTTCTATCCCGACAGTAGCTCTCTGACTGTCATCCGGGGATTCCTGATTCCCCAAGGTGGCAGGGATGGTGGGATGCAGGCCGTGACTGCCCGGGGCGACCTCTGCCACCAGAAAGGGCTAGCCTGCCTGAAGGTGAAGCCAGCCAACGCAGGAAAGCAGAGCCAAGAGAGACCCGGTTACGATGATATTTGAAACCCTGGATCCAGCTGGGCCCGAAGCCTACCCCTGGGCCTTTCAATTCTGTGAGCCAGAAAGTTCCTTCTGGTTGAGCCAGCTTGGATTGGAGTTCTGGCGTCTGCAGCCGAAGGAGCCGTGGCCACTGCTTTTGGTTCAGCACTTGGGATGCGTAAGAGCCACGTGGCTATTCACCCAGGCCTGAACCTTCCACAGAGGAACCTCCTCTGTCTCACTGGCCCTCAGGGTTGGGGGGGTCTCTCTTCCTTGCACCGTACTCTCCCCCCCCCCCCCACCATCAAGATCAGTTCTTCGCAAAGAGGACTCCCAACCCAGTTTCCCAGCAAGCCCTGCCCACCCCACCCCTTAGCCACCTGCAGCAGAGCTTTGCAGACGTGGAGGTGGACCGTGAGCAGCCTGTCCAGCTCCAGGGTGCCGGCCGTGAGCTCCCCAGATGACGCTTTCTGCGGGGGCGGGGTCCTGTCCTTCCTGAGTTGGATTGAGAAGAACCGGGTGACCATTCCAGTTAGCAGCCTGGCTCCCTCCAACGGTAGAAGAAACCCTCCCTCCTTGCAGAGCTCTGGTCAGGGAGGCCCACTCCAGGTCCCAGGGAGATAGAGTTAGACCAAGGAGAAAACTAAGAGAAAAGGAAAAGCAGCAAAAGCCGGCAACAACTCAAAACAGGTGCTGGCCTGGCATGGGCCCTGGAGACGGGGGAGCTGGGGACACCTTCCAGGGTGGGCGACCCAAAGTCAGACGCTCACACTAATCCTTAGCTCTGTGTCTCTGGACCGGCCTGCCCCCCTGGCCTCAGTGTACTCATCTGTGAAGTGGGGACTGGAATACCAAGCTCGGGGCAGTGAGGGGTAAGGGCAACCCTGCCAGCCAGCCGGCCTGGCACCATGTTGGCTTCATGGTAGGAGCTGAGCCCGAGGCCTGAGGACACTGTGACACTGGATGGCGGGTGGGAGTGCCACCCCCTCCCCATGGGATCGTGAGAGGAGGAGAAAAAGTTTACTGTGTATCCTCTTTGGTGCTGCTGAGATTTGGTACAGGAGCAAGGCGTGAGCAGGGCAAGTGGGGGCTGCTGAGCTGAGAAGGAAGTTGGTGTCAGAGGTCAGGGCGAATTGTGCAGAAGAACAGGGAGCATGGGTCACTGCTCACTGCTGCCCGTTCGTGAGGCAGAGTACAGAGGTTCTACCTTGTACCTTATCGTCATTTTTTAAGATAAACACAAAACAGCCCATTGCTCAGAGCTCAGCACCATGCTGGGGGACGGTCATTCACTCAGTGGTCAGCATAGGTCTGCTCTGCGCCGGGCAGTGGGATGCAGGGGCGGGGGCACGAAAGAGAAACAAGAGAGGTACAAATTGGGCCCAGGGTGATGGAAGGCATCGGCCAGGAGGCCGACAGGAAGCGTGGAACTTAGGCTGGTCCCCGGGGTCAGTGCTGGGAGGGGAGTGCACTTACCGGGGACCCTGGCAGCCCCCAAACAGGGACAGGTCCTGCGGGGCAAGGTCAGCGTTGAGGAAGGCGAAGCTCTCCAGGATGCACTCCATCAGGCTCTCGGCAGAGGCGTGCTCCTGGCGGGCTCCGCGGGGCTGTGGATGGAGCAGCAAGCCCTTAGGACAGACCCTGAGGATGGGGGCTCATGAGCACCATCCATCAGCAGGGCTGCGAGCCTCAGCTGCCCAAGTGTGATCCCCCAATTCAAGGACGGGCACGGGGGCGCGGCCCTGCCCGAGGTCCCTCCCAAATAGCCTGTGACAAGGTATGGCTCGGGAGCACAAGGGACGCAGATCTGAAAAGCCTCACCTGGCTCACAGAGCCCACAGGGACAGGGCGAGAGACAGGAGTGAGTGAGTGGGGCAGGTGGGGAGCAGAACGTGCGTCCTCCCCCCGAGAGGCCAGGCTGCTGCTCTGCCCTAGCTGACACCTGCCACTCGGGAATGTGGGGCCAGGGTTGCCAGATCGTTCCATTTTCTTTTAAAAAAAAAAAAAAAAGCTGGAAACCTAGACTTTTGTGGGAAGCTGCCAGTTTTTAAATATTGGCCACCAATTCCAAATTATTTTAAAAAGATGGCGTGGGTCAGAACCTCTTCAGGAGGCTCACAGGCTGCCAGGTGAGCCTCTAGATCTCAAGTGTCCCTCCTCCCAGGGAAACGCGGAAGGAGGGGACGTTTGAGGCACCCCCTGACTGGCGGGGGTGGGGAGAGAGTGTTGGTGCCACCGCTCTCAAAGGCAGGTCCCTTCCTCGGCGCTTAGAAACCCACCGCGGGAGATGTTGGTCTCCTCTCGATTCATGGCGGGACTCCGGGGCTGGCTGTGTCCCCATCCCCGGCACGCCCAGGCCTCGTCCCACACAGAGTGCTCCCAGATCCTGCCTTGGGAGCCAGAACGAGGCTCCCAAAGGTGGAGCCCACAGAGAAAACCTTGACTAACGAGAATAACAAGGCTAGTTGCAGAGATTCCCTCTCCTGATAGAAAAAAAAATGGGGCGGTCTCTCTTCCTTGGGTATGGGTATATATGCGTGTACACACACACATACACACACACACACACACAGTCGGTTCTCCTAGAAAACCTTGACTAACGAGAATAACAAGGCTAGTTGCAGAGATTCCCTCTCCTGATAGAAAAAACAAATGTGGGGGGGGTCTCTCTTCCTTGGGTATGGGTATATATGCGTGTACACACACACACACACACACACACACACACACACACACACACTCGGTTCTCCTAATCCGCGGTGTACCAAACATCACTCCTAGGAGAAACGCAGAGACCGTGAGCCTCCGGTGGTCACAACATTTTCATCAGCCCGTCAGTACTGAACCTTGTCTTATGTGTGCTTCTGTGTGAAGACACAGTGTTGACCTTCCACCGACGATTCACTAACACTGAGCTCAAGCCGCCACAGCACTAACTCCCACCGGCACGAGGCTGAGCTCACACACGCGTCTTCCCAGGCCCATCACAGCCTCCCTGCGCTCGGGAGCACTAGGCCCCTCAGCACTGCGGCTGGGCCCGTTCTAAATCTCGAAATCCCCCCCCAAATAATTTCTGAAGAGAGCCGTTAAACTACTTCAGTCCCAGTGTGTACATAGGTGCTCGCGTTACACGTTTTATTGCCCATACATTTAAAATTATGTAATTGGAAAAACTGAATAATCTGCCCAGGCCAGCACCGCTGAGAGCCACCCGAGGACGGCCCTCGCCACAGGCCCTGCCGAGAAGCAGGTTCAGGGGAAGGTGTGCGGCTGCGCGGGGCCTTTGTGGCACCAGCTCTGACCCCGAACACACCCCAGGTTTGGGAATGGAACACCCAGCTTCAGCCCCAACCTGCCCGGGTCAGAAGATGCCAGATGGGGCCGGATTCTTGGCCAGACGTGGAGCGGGTTATCTACTGTGATCCCCGACTTCCTTTTATAATCCTCCTCCCGGCCACTGAGGACCTTTGTTCTCCCCACTTGACAGATGCGCAGACTGAGGCCCCGAGGGAAGACCTTGCCCAGGATGCTGGCCCAGGCCGGCTGGCCCCAGAGACTGCTCCCCCTTGTTAGGCACTGGGGGCTGCCGCCCCTTGATGAATAAACCTACCTTCAGCCGGTTCCTGAAGCCGAGAACTTGATACTCCAGCTCCCGCAGCTGCGGCTGGGTGGGGTCCACGGACCTCAGTAAATCCAGGACCTCTTGCAGGGGCCTCTCGAGGCTCACCTCAGGCCCATCCACTCTGTCGTCGGTTTCCCCTTCACCATGGTCTTTCTGGCTACCCGGGGCTGTATGGTTGTGGAATGGGGAGCCCTGTGGCAGGTCGGGGCCCTCTATTCCCAAATTCCTCCAGCCAGGCTGCTCCACAAAGGAGCCTTCCGCCAGGGGGTCCATCTCTGGCAGGAGGCCCAGGGGCTGGGGGTCCTCCTGGGCCTCCTCTTCAATGGAGGAGTTGGGGCCAATGGCCAAGGGCAGGAACCCCACGTCTGAGGTGGATGCCGATGTGCTGGTCTCCGTGTCTCGGGGGTCCTCGGAGCTGAAGGAGTCCATCTCGGGCAGCTCCTGACTCTGGCTCCGCAGGCCAGGGCCCCGAAGGTCATTGTCAGATAGGTAGCTGAGGATGGAGGTGGCCCTTGGCCCCCCCAGCAGCAAAGCCTGCCGCGCTGGCTGCTGCAGGACAGACTGGGGAGGGGGACACAGGAGCATCCTTACTGTCGCACCGGGGACCACGGCAAGGCCCCCGGCGGCGCTTCCCTCCCTAAACACTCGCGCTGCACACCCACCCTGTCAACATGACCGAGGCCCAAGGTGACCGGCGGCCTGGAGGTGCTGACAGGACCCTACAGCCTCTCTGCCCTGATCCCCATCGTCCTTCGAACTCACTCCTTTCCAGCCCCTGAGGCCACCAAGCTGTTGGCCTCCAGGCTCCGCGCCTTCCTGGCCAAGGGCCTTTGCAGTGACTGTTCTCTCTTCCTGGAACGTTCTTCCCCCAGGTCTTTGTGGTCGTGCCCTTGTCCCCTCAGGCCCTCAGTCAAATGGTACCTTTTCTGGGGACCTTCCCCTGCACACCCTATTTTAAGGAGCAAGTCCCACCTTGCCCCAGCAGTCCCCTCCCCCTTCCTGGCTTTTGTTCCCACGGTCCCTACCCCCTTGGGCAGGCAGTGCTCCCTGAGGGCACCGTCCTCACCTGGCCTAGAACAGAGCCTGGCACAGAGTTCTGAACGAGTGACGTGAATGGGCAAGCCCTTGCCCCCTCTGCCGCAGCCCTCCCCCGCCCCCCTTAGGCAGACCACTGATAACTGATGTTCCCACAGCACCAGCTATTCTCGTCAGTCCTTCTCCCAAGCACCTCTCATGTATTAACTCGTTTAATCCTTGCAAACCCCCACCAGAGTGGTGCTGTTGTTCGCAGTTCTCTGATACAGAAATTGATGGCCAGAGAGGTTGAGTGACTTGCCCAAGGTCACACAGCAGGTGAGAGGCATAAACAGAATTTGACCCCCGCCTGTCTAGTTCCAGAGTCCATACTCTTTTTTTTTTTAAACTGAAGTATATGCCGGGCCCATCATGGCCAGAATATGGAAGAAGTTGATAACAATAGTTGGCTCTAAGGGAGGGACCCAGATCTCTGGAGGTCACGGGAAAGAGATGTTTTACCATGCACTATGTCAAGGTATTACCTACTAGAAACATACATTAAATTTAATTTTAAAACAAGTAAATCGGAGGCCAAGGTTATGGCGGGGGTGGTAGAACCATCCAGAGAACCCCACTCCAGGCTTCCAGGAGAACCAGCCAAACCCGGAACCAAGTCCAGAGGCCCCCAGAATGGAGGGCTGACAGCGAGGAAGAAAAAGCACCGGAAACCACCCAGGATGTCCCCAAAACAAGGGAGGCTGAGTCCAGAGTCTGCTACCTCCGGGGGCGCCAGGCTGCTCCGCCCAGCCCCGCATGCTGGCCCCCGGGGAGCTGCCCCCATCCGAAATCCCAGCGTGACCGCAGCATCCCTGCCCTGGGGAGGCTCACTCACCAGGTAATACCTCTCTCGGAAGCTGGGGGTGCTTGGGGGTGTCCAGTTGTACAAGGAGCCCTTCCTGCTGCCCATGGAGAACTTGCCTGTGGGGCTGGGTGACATCAGGAGGCTCTCAGTATCAAACGGGCTGGAGGAGAGAGCAGAAGGGCAGGGTGCCATCACCGCCAGGGGGGACCCCGGAGCACAGACCAGACCCGGGGGACTTATAAGAGGGATGGAGGCTTGGCGGGGGCCTGGCCTGGCCTGGGGTCACAGGCACGGCCTGGGGACTCGTGCACATTCGCAACCCCCTTGGGAACGTCTCAGACTCCCACCACCCTGAGGGCCCTGAGCCAAATGGCCAGGGGCAGCCATCGGCCACCACTCATGTGAATGGCACCCCCTTTAGAGGTCCCCTCAGAAGCTCAGCAGAGGCACAGTGGACACTCAGTTCTGCCATTTTCTGGGTCAACAACGTCACCATCCCTCTCGTCCTCATCTGTAAAAGGGACGCCATAATCTATTAAAGGACCTCTGTCGGTCCTGGTCACAGGTAAGGCTGGGAATCCAAAGTGAACGTGTGAGATACAGGGGGTGTGGGGCTCAGCTGGGCCCTCCCTGAGCCTGCCCAGGGAGCCAGGAGGTCTGGGTAGCCTCCCCGCCTCACAGAAACCTGCTCGCTCTCCTTCGCTTAAAGGCCTGGCTCTCGCTGTGTGGGGCCCAGACGCTGCAGGCACCTCCTGGGAAGCCTTCCCTGCCTGCCTAGGGCGGCTGCTGCCAGCAGGATGCTTGCGGCCTTGGATTTGCCTGGCCTCCAACTGGATGGTGCTGGGCTGCCCACCACCCTATAGACTTGAGGAGCGTCCCGCGGAAGAAGTGTGCTCAGCCCCCACTAGACAGATGAAGACACAGGCTGGGGGTGCTCACTCGCCCCAATTCACCCAGCTCACTGGGGAGAAAGCAGCATCCAGTGACCCCAGGCTCGGACGCCCACCCCAGGAAGAAGAAACCGGAGAGACTGGCCCCAACCAGTCGGAGCAAGCACCAGAACGGAGGAAGCAGGCCTCAGCCCTTAGTTCCTGCTGCACCTGCCTTGGGAAGTAAAGGGAAGAGAATTCTCTCGAAACACTAGGTTTCATATGGAGGAAGAGCAAACACAAAGCCTGTGGAGACCACCAGCATTCACGGAACGGCCCAAGAAGGTGATGAGTCAGCTGCCCCAAACGGGCACTCCCCCTTCCCCCTTGCAATGCCTGATGGAGAGCCCCCACCCCGGGCAGGGGTTGTTTTCATGAGTGTCCCCCACCCAAGGGGTCTGTGGTCCAGGGGGGCTAAGTGACTGCTCGACGGCGGGGGCCAGCAGGGAATGAGGTGTTGGGAGCAGTAAGGAGAGCCCTCCTGGGCAGAGGCAAGGCTCCTGCATGGAATCCAGCCCAGGAGGCCCCTGGAAAGGGTCCTGGCCAGCACGGGTCTCTAGTTAAGAAGGGAATTAGGGCTCAGGGGGGCGGGGAAGGTGGGGTGGGCAGAGGCTACAAAGAAGTCTGGGCTCCAGCCTTTCTGGGGCCGAATGAGGGCAGGGTGCCCACTGGTGGGCGCTAGGGTGTGGTCAGACCACCAGGGGGAGCCAGGGAGGCCCCTCACATCTCTGCTCTGGGTGGGAGTCCCTGTGGGTGGGAGTTTGGGGCTGGCCTTGGGGAGGGGCCTCAGAGCCCCAGAAGGCGGCTGGCCCCTACTCACTTCCACAGCACCTCCAGCTGCAGCTTGATGGTGCCCAGCTCTGTGATGTCCAGCACGATCACCTGCGGCCTGGTCGTGAAGAAGTCAGTGATGTCGCACGTCACTGTGCCCACTGCCAGTGAACTCAGGCCCCTCAGCTCTGTCACCTGGGGGGATGGTGGGAGTTGTGGATGGTGTCTGAGCTGAGCCCCTGGGCACCCTGGCCCCATCCCTCAGGCCCCACCCACCTTGATCTCGAAGTTCTCGTGCAGGGTGGGGATGAAGACCTTCTCCTCCTCCTCCCAGGTCTGGCTGTCGTCTGACTCGATCCGGCCCTTCAGCTTCCAGCGCTGGCGGCCCAGGCGCATGAGCACCTGTGGGCACGGCCCGAGAAGGGATAGGTCAGCTGCCCCAGGTAGGCACTCCCCCTTGCCACCTGCCTGGGGGCCCTCCCTGCTGGCCAGGCGGGGGTGGAGACAGAAACCCAGCTGGGACCCTGGTTCCCAGCAGCTCCCAACCCCCAAAGGCCTGGTGGGGAACCCTGAGGCCTGACAGTGGAGGTGGCCATACCTCATACTGGTCTCCGGGACAGAGGCGTGCGTAGCCCACCAAGCCTGGAACACAGAGACGGGCTCATCTCCTCTCTGGCCTGCTCTGCCCCTGCCCCATGGACCTCGGGCCCTCACTGGGGGATCCCCTGCCCAAGTGTGGGTATCCACTTTAGGGAGGGATAAATCATCAGGATGGACAGTGACAGGGCTGGGCCGTCATGTCCAACTCAGGGGACAGGACTCGGCTGAGGTCACAAGTCCCATGAGTCGAAACCCAAAGTTTTGCCTGGACCCCTGGGATTCTGACCAAACCCCCACCCTCAGTAGAAGTCCCAGGGCCCCCAAGAAGGCCTGAGCCCCCACCCAAACTGGCTTCTGCCCACTCGCTCTCAGCTCTGTTACCTTTCATCCTGATGTGGAACTCTCCCAGGTGAACCTCCAGGGCCCCCTCGATGAGCCACATGTCCTGCAAAGCCCCACACAAGGTGGCTCACCGCCCAGCCCTGGGCCAGGTGAGGCAGGAGGAGGGGGGCACGCAGATCCTGCCAGCCAGAGGCCCAGGGGCAGAGAGGGATGCTTCCTCGGGGTCCAGCATCACACACACACACACACCCACCCACACACACACACACACACCCCGCCACAGGCTGCCCTCTGCACCCACCTCGGCGCACTCCTGCAGGCTGCGGCCCAGCTCCTGCAGGCTCTCTCGGGAGGCGCGGCTGGGCGGGCACCTGGAGAAGGCCCTCTGCATGTTGGAGGCACCATCTCGCAGGCGGCACTGGATGCAGTAGCCCTCGTAGAGTTCATCCACCTGCGGAGGGCGCACGGGCTGCTGGGCGCTGTCCATGCCGAGGCGCAGGGCCCCAGGCCTGCCTACCCGGCTCACCCTCCGAGAGGCCACACAGCCCTGCACTACTGGGCTGGCGGTCCTGGGTCCCCTGCCCTGGGAATATGAGGCCCGGGGGCAGGGACCACATTGCTCATCCACTCTGTGTCCCCAGCACCTGGGAGCGCACAGTAAAACCCAGTGACCTGGATGGGTAAATGCATCACTTCCCCTCCCCGTGCCCGACTTTTGGACTGTAAAATGGGGGAGGTGGGTTTGTGACACGCTGCCCACCACTGGACCCCCAGGAAAGCAAAGCAAGGGCATATGGAAGACCTGGGAGAGTGTAAAGCTTAAAGGACTTGCTGTGTGACCTTGGGCCCATTCTTGGCCCTTTCTGGGCCTCTACTCTCCCATCTCTACAATGGGATGGTTGGACACAGCCTTCTCGCCCTGTAAGATGGAGCATGGGGTCTTTCCATCTAAACCCCACACTCCTGGGGAGCCCAGCGGCATCCCCCTCCCTGACTCCCACCTCAGGGCCGAGCCCCTGCAGTCCCTGCTCCTCCTCAGCCTCTCCCCTGCTAACCCAGTGGAGGTCCAGCAAGCCCGAGCCCCACCCCGTGACCTCCAGGAGGCAGGCTGACCTTGCTGATGTGAAACTCCATCTTCCGGATGTGCCTTTCCACAGAGCGCGTTTGCTTCTCCCGGAAAAAGAGGAGGTGCTTTAAAAGTAGCCTGGGCCACCCCCCAGGCCCCAGCCCCTGCCCGCCCCCCTCCAGGTACTAACACACAGAACTGGGCTCGAAGCCAGGCCAGCCCCTCACCATCCTCGAGGAAGCCTCATCATTGAACCTGTTTCCCCATTTGTAAAATAGGGAGGAAACCCAGGTATCCCTCCTGCAGGATGGCCCGAGGGACGAAATGGGAGCAACAACATGGGTCCCTCCCATGCAGCTGGACCCAGGCCTGGCCCACCTTTCTTACAGCCCTGCAGACAGAAAGTCTCGCTCACCTTGTCCAGGTCATAATAGAAAGCCTGTGGGAGAGAAAAAGAGGGTGAGGGACAGGATGTTAGGGCTCCAGGTGCCCCTCCAAGGCCCATGAGGCTACATCCCAGGGGCACCTGAATTCAGATGACAGCCAGCACGCACTCCCACCTCTGAGGTCTGCAGTCATCAGTGGCCTGTCCAGAGCCCGGGGGAAGAGTGATAAACACACGTGCTTTGGGTGATGCAGTTCTCGGCCTGGCTCTATTTCCCAGCTGTGTGTCCCAGGCCAGTTACTCAACATCTCTGAGCCTCCACGTCCTCATGTAAAATGGGGTGGCCATAGCACATAGCACCCGCCCCATACGGTTGTCATGAAGAGTAAAGGACACAGTAAGCCTTTGACAAAATGGGGACTGTTGCAGTCTGATGGGTTTAAGGGGTGATTTCGGCCATGACCAGAAGAACTGACGGAGGGCACCCCCACCCCGGGGGGGCGGGGTTCAGGCTTGGGGAAATGCAAATCCAGATCAATCCAGCCACGCCGGGGGCCAGGGGGCAGCCAACAAAAAGAAGCTATCAACTGAGCAGATCTTCGCATAAAGGGCCAGATGGTAAATACTTTTGGCCTTGGGGGCCGCGTGGTCTCTGCCATGTGGTATGCACGCAGCCGCACACAACACGTCAGTGTGGCCGTGGCCACGTGCGGATAAACTCTATTTCCAGACAGGCTCTCGTTTAAGCTTAAATCACCCTGCCTGAGCCGGGAGGATTTTTCACGAGGTCAGAGATTCACTAGAGAGAGAAAGCAGGACGCGGGACAGTGGGTAAGTTGCGACTTCATCTTTGTAAGACGACTGTTGACCAAAACCTTCTCTATGCATTCGTGTATTTATGTGACTATGTGATCAGGGAGAAAAATATGGAAAGAGAAATCCTAGATTGTCCTCAGGGGTTAAACAGGGTGGGACACCGAAGACTGGGGAGGAAGGGGTGTCAAGCAAAAGGAAAGGTGGGTTAAATCCCCCCAAAAGTGTGTGTTTTCCCACGTAGGCATTTACGAGAAATTGTATGTGTGTGCTTATGAAATTAAGACTCCACGTAAGCTATAGAGAAATAGGAAAGTTCTCAAGGCTTTGGGAGGAAAAGTAACTGTGCAGGAAGCTGAGAAGCAGCAGTGTCCAGTGAGGCAGGACCCCAGGTCCCCAGCGTGGCCACGCCGTTCCTTGCCTCAGTGTGCCCGCCCATGAAATGGGAGCAGCTAGAATGGAGGAGCCTTTATACACTTGCCTACCTTACAGTCACTTCTAGAGCCACAGAGTGGAGGTGGACTGCTGGACCTTGAGCGGGGGAGGAGGGAGGGGAGGGAGGGGAGGAGGGGGAGGGAGAGTGGAAGCTTCCTAACCACCTGTGAGGTTAAATCCCTCAGGGGCCAAGTGAGGTGGGATCATCGGAAAATAAAGACAGTCCATTCCTTAGGCCTCTGAGCCCCGAGACTGAGCTTTATCACGGGTGCGAGGCAGGAGCACCCCACCAAGGCTGCTCGGTGCAGAGGGGCAGGGAGAGGTCTCACCAGCCTCGAATTCCTGCGGGTGTCCTTGTGGCGACCTGACAGGTAATCCAGCTCGGCCTGCTGGATGCACAGACACTCCCTGTGAGGAGAACGAGGAAGAGGAGTTTGCCGAGGAACAAGTAGACGAAAAGAAACGGCCAGGTGACCAGTGTTCCGGAGCGGAGGCGGCCACAGCTGCCAGCAGGAGCAGCGCTCGGTGGTCAGACGGCAGAGCCGTCCCGCCCACAGGCAGCCTGGCCCCAGCTCGCTCAGCCTCCAGACCCAACACGCTGCGGGCTGTGTGCCCAGGGCTGTGCAAAATGGGAAGTCTCTCCATCAATTCACAAAACAGCCACACAAACAGGTTCTATGGTTATTAGACCCATTTTAGAGATGGGCAAACTGACCCTCAAAATGGGCAAGTAAACTCAGCCCAGAGTCACAGCAGGGAAGAGGCTGAACCCAGATCTGAAACCAGGCAGTGGCCTCCAGAGGCCACTCTTTTCGCCCCAGCCCATGGGGAGGTCAGCAAGAGCACGCCCCCCTCACTGACAAAGGCAGGCCATCCTGGTGTCAGTATGTTTAGGACCAAGGACCAGAGAGGGGCCGGAAGACCCGTTCTGGGAAGCACAGAGAAAGCTGTGGGCCTGGAGGGGACATTTCATGTTCTTTTCCAGCCAAAGAGCCTTAGACATGAAACCTGAGGTCTGGACTTGGGGGGCAGGGGTGAGGGCCCATCCTGCTTCATCACAGATTTACTGGACCACCCCAGGAAGGGGACTCACCCTCTCTGGGCCCACTTACACCACCATCTACCAGGCCATCGCTCACTTAGGGGTTGGGCTCTCCAGGAAGAAGGGGATGCTATTGAGTGAGCCCAGACGAGTCCCAAATGTGTGGTCCTTATAGGAATCCAGAGGTAGTCCTGGGAGATGAGCCCCTTGAAGACAGGCTCCAGGCACACGCCCCCCGCTCCCACTCTGCGCCAGCGCTGGGCCGCATGTGCAGTGTGCATCATGGGCGGAGGGCGATGGATGCCCCCTGGGTGGGGAGTCGGGACGTGGCAAGTGGGGGAGGTGACATTTACCCTTAACCCCGGTACGGGGGAGGGGGGACAGGGGGCAGGTGGGCACCGGCCCTGGAGCCCCACTTCCTGCTTCTTGGCTGTGGGGACCCTGGACAAGTTGCTTCCCATCTTTGGGACTCAGTTTCCTCTACTGAGGAGAGGAGGAGGTTAGGAGATTCTCTGATAGCATTCTTCAGGGATTCAAGGACGCGATGTGTATAAAGCCCCGAACAAGCTGTAGCTGCTGCTGTCATTGGTGTTAATTAGTGAGGAACAAAGAGCAGGATCACAAGAGGCGGAGCGCGGGACAGGCATCCCAGCAGGAAGGAACAGCGTTCGATTTAGAAGGTGTGCATGTGTGCTGAACTAGGGACATGGGCGAATGGCAGCCTGCGGAGATTCCCCACTGCTGAGGAGCCGCTCAGCAAGAGCCAAGGTGCAGGCATATGAAGGAAGATGGCACATTCGGGGTACCAGTGAGGATGGGGAGTGAATAATAGAAGAAAAGTCTAGGAAGGTTGAAGGTCAGAAAGGACCCTGAATGCCCTCCCAAGGGTAGGAGAGAGCCATGGGAGAGACTTGAACAGAGTGGGGGCAGCAGGTGCAGAAGGGGTGGGTGGGGACGGGGCTGGGACTGCCGCAAGGTGGCTGCTGGGAGCGAGGAGGCCCCCTGAACTGGGCGTCTGGGGTTGAGGAACATGGAGGGGCTACTGGTAGGGGCCCCTCCCTCCATGCGGCTTACTCATGGGGCAACACTGAGCTTAAGCCAGAGTCCTGACCTCTTCTGTGAACCTCAGGTTTGTGCCCCCACTCCCTCCTTTCATATTCCTCTTCACCCCCAACCCCTCCCTCAATAAATCCTGTCTGTCCCACTGTCAAAATGTATCCTGAAACTGACCCTGTCCCCTGACCACCCAGCTGCCACCTGGCCAAATCCACCATCATCTCCCACCTGGGCCCTTGCAGTCACCTTCTCACCGGCCTCCCTGCTTCTGCCCTGGCCCCCTGCAGTCCATTCTCCATATACAGCCAGAAGGATCTCATTAAAACCAAACTCAGATCATCCTTCCCCCACGTGGAACACTCCGTGGCTCCCAACTCACCCAGAGTGAATACCATGTGTTCACAAGGACCCATATCATCTGGTCCCCATTGTCCCCCAGACCTCCTCACCCTTCCCTCTCTCAGCTCCCAAGCTGGTCTGCTCACTACTCCCCTAATCCTCTAATCATGCTCCTGCCCCAGGGCCTTTGCATGTGTGGCTTCCTTGGCCTAGAATGTTCTTTTTCCATTATCTGCTGGGCTCACTCCTTCAGCCCTTCAGGTTTTTGCTCAAATGTCACCTTCTTAATGAGAACTTCTTTGAAACCCCTTATTTAAAATCAGCCCCACGCCTTCTTACCCTGATTTATTTACCACCACCTGACTTACTCTGTATTTTGTTTATTGTCTGTCTGTCTCCCATTAGGAAGCTCCACGGGGGCAGGGATTTCTGTGTGTTGCTCACTCCCACACCCTGTGCCTGGCGCTTCATAAGCCCTCAATCAAAAGATCTGGAGTGAGTGACTGAATCTTCCCGTCCTGGCCTCTGCCCTGCTAACCAGTCCAGCTCTCCTTCACTCAAATCCAGCCGCCCTAGCCGCCTGTCCTACACGCTCCTACCTCAGGGCCTTTGCCTGTGCTGTTCCCTCTGCCCGGGATGCTTATCTCCCAGAGGCCAGCACGACCAGCCGGATCTCCTCGGTGAGTCTCCCCGGTCACTCTGTCTGATAGGCTTCCAGGCGCTGCCTCGCCATCACCTTCCTTCACTGCACTAAGGCTGGTGGGAGTTACGTTATTGATCGTGTCACTCCCTCATTGCTGTCTCCCCTCTACGCCGTAAGCTCCATGAGACCAGGGTCCTCCAGCAGCCTGCACTGCGTCCCTAGCACCCGAGGACAGGCCTGAGCATGGGGCTGCCCCCAGGACATGCTTGTGGGTGAAGTGAATAAACAGGAGCTAGCTCCCTGTGTGGCCTCTCACAGACGAGACCCAGCCACGGTCTTCAGGGACATGAGGAGAGGAGAAGCAGGCGAGGACAGAAGACAAGCATTTTAAGGGCAACAAACGGGGTCCTTACTTGAGGCCTCTCTTGAGTGCTTCAAAGATCTTCTTCACTTGCTGTGGCTTGGGGTCCGGGCAGACAGACCCCTTCCGCAGTGTGCCGTACATCTTGGAGGATTTTGCAGGCATTCGAGACCTCACCGAGTTCCCGTGGATGGACTTTCTGTGAGGAGGGAGGAGGGTCAGAGCAGGGATCTTGGACAAAGCCCTCCCCGGGGGCAGGCACTTCAGGATCAATGGTCAAACCCCAGGCTGTCAGGAGGCCTGGCTGAGTCCCATCCCATCGCCACCAAGCCGTGTGGTCTCAGGCAAGTTGCCAAGACCCTCCGGGCCTCAGTTTCCTCATCTGCAAAATGAGGGCTTGCATTTGAAGATTAAGAAAAGACGAAGAAGAACCAGATATGAGAAATTAACACAGTGAGAAATACATTGAAGCAGCCCAAAGGCCAAAGCTTTCTGCTCAGTGTGCTCTGTCTATATGGGCAAACAAGCCCGGAGGCCAGATCGTGGCCCGGGCACCTGTTGGCTTTGTCTGCCCGGGATCCATGCCCCTCCATCTGGAAATAGCACCTCAGTTGTCCTCTGGGGTACCCCCTAACTCTGCTCTTTATACATGTGGTTTGGAGGGAGGTAGCCTGACAAATCACACACGCACACGCACACTCACACACACGCACACACACGCACGCACGCACGCACCTGCACACACATACACAGGCATTCTGAGGCAGACACATGTCCCAGGCCTGGGTTAGTCCATAGACTCCACTCCCCTGGCTCAGGGAGAGGCATGGGACACAAATCTGGCCAGTAACCCTGCCTGGATTTTGGTTCCAGAGTCACAGGCAGGAAAAGAGTTCTTTCTTCTGGCATTGCTATTCTGGGGGAACCTACACCTGGAACTGCCCGCCACGTCCTTTGCATCATGTAGGGAGAATGAAACTAGCACAGGGAGAAGTGGGGGTGAGGCAGGCCAAATCCACATGACGATGAGTTCCTGGATCTAGCTATGCCTGAAGCTAGACCTGCCCATGGAATTTCAGTTACAGGAGCCAGTTGGTTCTCCTTTTTTTTAAGCCTACTGGAGTTGGGGGCGTGGATTGAATGATCCTAAGAACTGATGTCTCCCGGCAGTGACAGCTGTGTCTCTCAGCCCTTGAGGGATGCACCCGCGTTTCAGGAGTGACTGCAGTCGTACAGGGTGAGGGTCCCCTCGTCCTAGTACGGGGCTGGCTTTGCTGGCGTCTGAGCCCCTTCTAGAGTCCTCTGATCCTATGCCTTGTCCCGTAGGTGCAAGAGCAGGGCGGCTGACACACTCACCACCAGGCAGGCTTCAGTCCATCCTCTAAAGGCTCAGTCTCTAAAGACACTGTTTCCCAGATGCCCCTACCACCAGGTGCGGCTTCAGGACTCCCTTCTCACAGAAGAAACAAGGGCGGAACTGACACTCAAAGTAACATCTGGGTCAGTTTCTTAAAGGAGCCGCTACCCTTTCTAAGTTCGGGGAGTGGGGGGGGGAAGGGGGGGAAGGGGGTAAAAGAGAGAAAAGAGAGAGGTGTGGGGGAGGGGGAGGAGTAGAGGGAGAGAGAAAGGTGGGGGGAGCATGCACAAAGTCGGAGGCGGGGAGGGGTGCAGGGGAGAATAATCAGTCTTATTTAAGTGCCTGTATTTGGGGGAGTTTCTTTGTCAAAGGAATTTCACCTCTAATGCACAAACCGAGCCTCAGTTACTTCTCTGTTAAATGGGAAAACAATAGACCCTCAATCAGAGAGCGGTGCTGAGAATTCTGTAAGACACCAGGTCTAACATTTGGCACAATGGAAACAGGTGCTTGATACATGTTTGCTACTGTTACAATCAGCACATGCTAACTGTATCATTCCCTGCACCCACAGCCTGGAAAACAGTAGGTGCTCAGTAAAGAGTGAGCTGAACGGGGTGAGGGAAATACAGCGTGACGTGGGGACTAGAGAGCAGAGACGTCCAGGACCCCAAGGCGCTCAGCTGGACCTCAAAGGAAGAACAGGACAAGGGGTCAACCCTAGAAGCGTGTCCCGAGTCGGGGGACAGAGTGAGCCAGGGAGGAGAGGAGGATTGGGGTCTGGAGAGCCCGGCAGGGGGCAAGCAGGACACAGCTTCAGCTCCCTCGGCAGGTCTGAGGGGAGCTCCCTGGCACCCCAGGAGGCTCAGCGGGCAGCCAGGCTGTAGATCCAGCCCCACCAGACCCTGCCCAGTCCACACACACACACACACACCCCTGCTGTTGCCTCGAGAGGAGGAGCCGTCCCGGCCACCCCTCCGGCTGGGCTCCTCGCCACGGCTGCGCAGCCACATCACAAACCAACATGCTCGAAATAGAGACGCCAGGCCCTGCCGGGATACTGCAGCAAGCAAGGATCTGGGAGGATCGGGGGCCTCGCCAACCTGGGAGCCTGTACTGTCTCGTGAGACACAAGCTCCTGGTCAGTCACCCATGTTCCAATCCCAGCCCGAAGTCACAGGTACTTAACATACTGGAGCCTCAGTTTCCCGATTTGTAAAAAGGACCGACCCCATGGCGCAGTCATGAGACAGGCATTCATTCAGCAGATGTTTACTGAGCACTGACTGCACACCAAACAGCACTCTAGGGGCTGGAGGTAAAACAGTGACCCAAACAGACAAAACCCATGTCCCTGTGAGCTGCCAGGCCAGCTGGGGGGGGGGGGGGGGGGGGGGGGGGACCACGGGACAGCCAGCACGGGCTCTGGAGTTAGATGCCAGGGTCTCTATGGAAACCCCACTTACAAGCTGTGTGACCTTAGCTAAGTTATTGAACCTCTCTGTGCCTCAGTTTTCTCCTCTGTAAAATGGGCACCAGGGAAAGGGTTGCTACATGAGAGTTGCATGAGTTAACAAATGGAAAGGGCTTTGAGTAGTGCCCGGCAAAGGGTAAGTGCCGTATACCTGTCGGAGTTAAATAAGATAATAAACATCAGATAGTCCTTAGTGCCGAGGGCAAAAATAAAAGCAGGATGCTAAATTTACATGGGGGTGAACAGGGAAGGCCCCTCCAATCAGCACTGGGCACAAAGCCTGGTCCATCAGCACTGCTCATCCCTCACCTGCTTTTGCTGTTATTCGTACGTTATATGTCAAGGTACACTTTGGGAGGCCCTCGAGGGGGCTGTGCTCCCTCCTCCCTCACCCTGCCTGAGGCCACATCACCCACCTCTTGGAACAGGCCCTCCACAAAGCTGACATCTCCAGGCTGCCAGAGACGGGCGGGGCTGCAGGCTTCAGGGAGGTGGGCTTCAGACCGGCTAGGGGCCCTGGCCGGCGGGCGGGAGGGCAGGCGGGGTAGGCAAGCGACTTTGAAGTGGGGCTGCAGGAGCCCTGCTCGCCTGCCAGCTCCCGGGGGTCCACAGTCCCCAGGAGGTGGGTGCCCTTGGCGGGGCCCGCCGCCATCTACCTGGAGACCTCCTCAGCCTCGCCGCTGCAGCTGAGCCTGGCTCCCGGGGAGGCCCGGAGTTCGGGGCTCTTGTCTGAGGTTCCACCGGGCAGGCGCGGGGCCCTGAGTGCTGGCTCAGCCGGGCAAGGCGGTGCTGTATCCTTTGGGTGGCGAAATCAGGCTGCGGGTCTGGCCCAGTGACACAGCTGCGGGGGAGGGAGCAGCCTCCAGGGGCGGATGTTTTACCAGCTCGGGGAGGACTCAGTCAATGTTAAACAGCCTCTGGCATGCCAGACGGGCACGTGTGTCACCCAGGGGCCCCTGCCCTCACGTGAGGCCACCGGGACGGTCCTTCTGCCTGGGGTCGTCGGCACACACTTCGGTGCCCGGCTGTTGCAGGTGCGGGATCCGGAGGCAGGCAGGGCTCGCAGTGGCCATGGGGCAATTATAGGACCAACTGCACACATTTCAGTCCAGGACCCAGTGCGCCGACGGTGTAAGCTAACCTTTCCCCCCATGTCTGGTGGCACTGGGTGGGCGGGGAGGATGTGTAACACGCACAGGGCACGCGCCAAGGTTCAAGGCTCACGTGGGCTAGCCCGTTCCTACACGTGGCTGCACCCCTAACTGCTCCTCTTTCTCCGGGCTCCTCTCCTTGAAAATCAAAGGCTACTGCTCAGTTTTCACCCCCACGTGTCCCAGCCATCCCAACAGAGGTGGCTAGGACAGTGGCTCCTAGCTCAGAGGGTGCCCTCCCGACAGCCTGGGGGAGAGGTGACCTGGCAGAGGAGTGACAGGAGGGGGTTAAGAGCAGCCACGCCTGTGAATGGGGGCAGAATGGGACAGCATCAGGGCCTGGCCCTCTTCTTCCTCTCCCCACCTTATTACATATGGCCTTATATTATATTACTATATATGTATTCGATATGGCCTTAAAATAGCAATCATTCACACCTTAGTGTAAAATTTCCCCATCAGATAGATCACTTCCTCAAGTGAATTCTTTGGTTATGGAATAAAAAGCCACAGCCAGAGTCTAGGGGGTTTCAGGTGCCAGGACAGGGGTGGGGTTTAGGGACAAAAAGCTTCAATGAGCCTCGATTTCCTGCTCTCCTCTCTGAGGTTATTTTTGCCTGCCTGCCTCGGCAGTGTGGCTGTGCTTCAGCCTGGTTGGATTACCTGAGAAATAAGGCCAGAAGGTTAGGTCTGAAACCTAATCTAGGCTGTCCAGCCACAGAGCCAAGGGTCCAGACTCCTGGGAGTCGGACAGAGACAGGAAGTTAAAAATAGATGTGCTGCTTCCCTGTCCTGGTGGGCAGCTTCTTCCTCACCCGTGGACAAGGGGGCCGAAGAGACTGAGGCCAGATGGTGGTCACTCAGGGACCTCAGAACCCACCCAGGCTGGGAGTTCTCCAGAATTCCCCGAGCGGGGGATCCTCCAGGAGGAGGAGCCCCCAGGAGAGGTCCAGCCATCAGGGTCATCTTTCTCGAACCAAGATGCAGACCTTGCCGGACGTGATCTTGTCCTTGCTGATGGCCGATGAGGCCTCGTGGGACTGGGTCCGATCCCCTCTGTCCTCTTCCCACCCAGAGTGCTGACCCCAGAAATCCCGGAGTGGAGCAGCAAGAGGCCAGAGGCCCACCTTGGGACATTATCTGGGCAGAGTTCCAGACTGGGGCCTGCAGGAACATTCCCATGGATGCAGGAAATCCAGAGGCCCCCAAAGGCCCAGCAGGAGGACAGATGCAGGCAGGACCAGGCACAGAATTCAAGAGATCCAGTGCAAAAGAAAATGAGGGGCCCTTTATTTCAAAACATATTAAGGATTTCGAGATGGCAACAGCAGAGCATTACATCTGAGCACGGGGCCCTGGTGAGCACACACGTGGAACGCTCATGCAGCTGGCCTTGGCTGCAGGGTCTGTGGACCACCCCCCTCCAACCTGCCCGTCACTGCGGGAACAAAGTCCCCACTAATTCTGTGTGAATTAGAGAAAGGCCCCCGCCAGGTGGACCAGCTGCACACCAGGGCGCACAGCTTGGGAGGGTTACATGGCTGGATGACCCCCTCGGCTGGGTGACCCGCACAACTGTCCTTAGCAGCCCTGATTACAGATCCCGTGGGGTGGGGGCCCTGATGAAGCCCAGCAGAGGCAGCTGGGGAGTGGTTCCATCAAGGAACATCATCATTCCCTGGCCAGTTTACTTAGCCCCTCTCAGCAGCACTTATGGAGTGCCTACTGTATGCCTTCTGCACAGTGGTATCCACACTTTCTCCTCTTGGAGGCTGGGAGTTGGGGGGGGGGCACCTGGGCACTCGCTCCCTCTGGGAATTTCCATTTCTGGTGCTTCAGCCCCTTTGGAGGCTCCCCTTGCACTAAAGATGTCCTCGCTGTCTCCCACAAAGCCCTGCAGTCTTCCCTCTCTCACTTCTATCCCACAAGACAGCCACACACCCACTTTCTGTGCCTCAAAACTCATCCCCACCTCAGGACCTTTGCACTGGCAGCCTCCTCCACCTGAAAGACTTCCCCAGCCCCGCCCACTGTCTGCACAAAATAGGCAACTTTTCTCTCTGGCCTTAAACGTGCCACTGCCTCATTGAGAGGCTCCTCTGAGACCCCTGCTGCCCTCCCACAGCCCCCCGTTTTAATTCGCTCACCGCACTTGCCACCAGCTGAATCCATCCTGATTACAGTTTTGGCTTCTTGTTCGCTGCCCTGACAGGAGGGCAGGGCCTGGGTCTGTGCCCAGAGCCTGGAAGCTGGCCTGGGCCGAGTAGGTGCTCCATAAATATTTGTGTAATGAACTAGGGATTCCTAAGGGTGTGTCCAACTGGGACGCTCCAGGATTTCGGCCCTGAGATGCCTCTCCCCCCCCCAGGTACGTGCTGGAACTGAGCGGCCGGGAGATGAGTGGGCAGCTGGGAGAGCCTGACCTCAGGGGCCAGGCATCCCTGGGGATGGAGAGGGCCGCTGTGGAACCCCAGGGAGGAGCCGTAGTCTGGGGCTCAGGTGGTGCACCCCAGGACATGGCAGTGAAGCCAAGGCCCAAAGGAGATTAAGCAGCAACCGGCCAGGTAAACAGGAGTGGGAAGAGAGGCCCAGGTGGAGGACACTGCCTACACTAAGGCCTGGAGGGGAGAGAGGTCATTGTGGCAAAAGCAGAGGATTTAAAAGGAGGCTGGCCAGCCGGATCACGGGGAGAGTTTGTTAGGCCACGTGACAGGACTGGATTGTATTCTAGGTGGATGGGAACCTGTGGAGGGCTTCAGGCAGGAGGAGGGCTATGATGAGATTTGGTTGTTGACTGACAACCCGACCAACCAGGTTCGGAGCCCCGCTTGGCTGGGAGTCCTGCCTGTTACCACATTGGCTCGGACAGGCAGATATTTGGGTCCCTCGGGATGCCCGCAGGACAGCCCCACACCCCAGGCCTGCTAGCCGGCAGACAGCACCCCCAGGCTTGCACCGTGCCTGCTAGGAAGCCCAGGACCGGGTGGTGGCCCCAGGAGCGGAAACGAACCTTCCTCCTGGGGATTACCTGCAGCTAGAGGAAACACATGGAGAGCCATGAACTCGTGTCTGGAGGGTCCACACTGACCCCAGGCCCATCTCTGCAGAGGCTGCTCCTCTTCCTTCGAAAATTCCCCTCAAGCCCCCGCCGTGTACCAGCATGTGTCGGCTGCTGGCTGTGTGGCACCCCATTGTACTCTCATGACAGCTCTGTGGGGGAGGGACACTCATGATCCCCATTTCGGATGAGGAAACCGAGACTCAGAGGTGAAGTCACCAGCCCCAGGTCACAGAGCTGGGATAGGTGGCCCCGCGTCCCATTCTGTCAAACAGGAAGAACATTCTATCCTAACCCCGCCCCCAGGAGACTAAGTTCCAGTTCTGAACCCGTCTTGCTGTGTGACCTTGGGTGAGCAGCTCCACCTCTCTGAGCCTGTTTTCTGATTGCCAGGTGGGCCTGATAAGCTCAGGCAGATCGGACTTCCAGGACCAACTGAGATGATACCCATTCGGGTCTCAAGGACATTACAGGTCTCTCCCAGCACCCAGTGTCACACACGTACTCACGCACACGCACGCACACTGTGCTGGGCTGCAGGCCTGGAAGGAGAGCGAGCCTCGGGGTCACAGGCAGCAGAAGACCAACCAGCCCCGCACCCTCCCCCGGGGCAGAACTTACGCGATCCTCCGGCTCTGTGCGCTGCTGAAGCCCGCGAAGGAGGCGCTCCGGCCCACGACCCCCACAGCCCCCGCGTCCCCGGAGGACAGGAACCGCAGCCTCACCGACATGGCCGTCACCTCTACGGGGAGAGGACAGGAGAGTCAGCCTCACACGGCCACCTGGTAAGTGCTGCCCGCGGCCGGCCCCCCTCCACCATGGCCCCCAAGGTCCTTACAAAAGCCGCAGAGAGGGAGCGGCTGGTCCTGTCCCCAGCTGACAGAGGAGAGAACTGAGGCTCATTGAGGTTAGGGAACCTGCCTGGGGCCAGTGGGAGGAGCGAGATTCGAACCCAGGTCTCTGTACTCTGCGCTCAGGTCCTTAATGCCTGAGCAATACTGAGCTGTCCAGCAGGGGGGAGTCTGCTCCTCCTGAAACCTGCCGCCCTCTCAGCTACTCCTCTCTGCCGGTAACTACCCTCACCCCCCTCCACAAACCCTCACTGAGTGCTGTGTACCAAACACAGTGCTGGAGACATGCACTGAGCAACACAGGCAAAGCCCTCACCTCCAGGGCTCCCAATCTAGCAGGGAGGCTGATGAGCTACCAGTTAGAGTAGGAAGTCTCTAGCGAAGTGACAGGGGAGCCCAGGGGGTACCTGACCTCGCCATGGAGGAGGCCACCAAGTACTGAGAAGGAAAGACTGAGACGAAGGGGAGGGGAGGGAAGGGTATCTGAGGCAGAGGGAACAGCATGGGCAAAGGCCTGGGGGTGCAGAGGACATGGTGTCTTCCAGAAACAGAAAGCAGTACAGTGGGTTGGGACGTGACTCCAGGTGAGGCTGGAGAGGCCAGCAGAGTGCAGCTCACGGGGGGCCTTGGTAACCCCAGGGAACGGTTTGGCCTTACAGTTGGGCCAGGGTGACTGGGAGCCATGAGAGGGTTTTGAGCAGGGGTTGACAAAGCCCAGCTCACAGGAGGCCAGGCTGCAGGCATCCCAGGCCTCCAGAATCCCCGGCTCCATTGCCCCGTCTCTGAGCCAGGCTGCAATGAGGCCAGCCTAGAACCCTGGCTGTCTTGTCTTTTTTCCAAACTACCTCTAGGTTCCCTTGGGAATATTGCCCAGTGTCTTCCAAGCACCCAATGAGCAGAAGGTTCTTCGTATCTAACCTAAATCTCTGCAGCTACAGTTTCATACCTTGCTCCTCAGCCAGTGTGGAGTCAGTCCAAGGATTCCAGGGACCCTACTGCCCAAGCCACACGTATAAACAAGCTCCAGGCACCACCTCCCTCCACCCGCGTCCCGGCATCCCTTCTCCGGCCAGCTGAGTCCAGCGTCCATGCCTTTGCTCATACTGGGGCCTCTCCCCCTGGAATAACGTCCTCTTTCGAGCCACATCTCCAGCGTCCCGTCCTGCATTTTGCGTGTGGTCAGCCCCTGCCATAGGCCCCACAGCCCCCCTGGCAGATCTTTGCGGCCCCCACGGGCCTCCTCCCCCCATACGTCCCCCACCCACCCCGTGTGTGCTGTACATAGGCGAGCGCTGGAAACAAAAAAAAACCCAGACCTGAGCTCAAATCCCAGCTGTGCCACTCACTGGCTCTGGGCCTCAGTGGTCACAGTTGCAAAGTGGAAAGTCAGAAAAGGACCCGGGAGACAAGGTGCGGAGGGCACACGATGCAAAGGGGCCGCTCGGGAAGAGCTGGTTGTGTCCGTGCGGTTGCTGCCCGGGGCCGCAGCTCTGGAGGAGACTACAGACGCAGATGAGCCCGGTGAGCGCCCTCCAGCCCTGACGGGGCGGCCGAGCTGGCGAGCGTTTGCTGAGCACCCACTGTGTGGCGAGCCCCGGCGCCCGGGACCGTCCCATGCTGTTTGTGGGTCTGTGAACACCAGCCCTGTTGGGAGCCATTCTCTACCAAGTGCTCGTTGTGAGGCCGACCCTGCGCGAAATGCCTCATGGAAACTCTCTTATTAAATCTCCACAACCCCTGAGGCGTAGGAGCTGTTGCTGACTACGCTGACAGACGAGGACCTGAGGCCCAGAGAGGGGACGAGACTGGCCCAGGAAGCCAGCGTGGAAGAGGCAGAGACACATTTGGAAGCTGAGTGTGATGGCTTGTGGACGCCACCGCTCCTTCCTGTGCGCGGTCAGGCGTCCCCCCTCTAGGAGATGCCCCAGCCCCACAAGGAGGTCCCCAGTGTCCCCACCTGGGCTGGGTGGCTGCCAGCCCGGGCCAGCTCACAAGCGTCCATCGGTAGCCTGAAATCAGCCGCGGCAGGAATGTTTGCACCCTGGCTGTTGGCAGGTGCTAAAGATTTGCTTTTTGGGGCTCCCCCCACACAGGTTGTTAAACATTTATCAGCACAGCATTGCCCCACGAGTATCAGTACGAGCTCAGGGTGGCACTGGGAAACTTCTCAAATTCTTGAGAGCCCCCCAGCCAAGCCAGGCAAGGGAATGAGGAGGGGGGAGCAGGGAGGGAGGGAGATCACCAAGGTCACTGGTTGGGGCGAGCACTCTGGCACCAGCCTGGAGGCTGGGGGGCTGGAACGCCCTTCCCCAAGCCGCCCTGCTCCGCTAGTTACAGTGGACTGTGAATGGTGACTTCCCTGTCTCCCCCACTAGACAGAGAGCAACTTGTAGGCGGGGCTGGAGTGTTCCCTGGTGCTTGGAAGATTCACAGCACATCCTCATGGGCCCAGAGAACAAGGCCTGACAGGCTGGGGCCGCTGCCCCACTGTACCAGCCTGCGCAGCCCCCTGGTGCCGGATAAGCGGAAGGATAAGGATAAGAATTTCCACTAAGTGCTAGACAGACTCCAAGGCAAGGGCTGACAAACATTTTCTGTAAAGGACCAGATACTAAAGTTTTTGGCTTTGCAGGCCATATACTCTTTGTCACAACTACTCAGCTCTCTTGTTCTAGTACAAAAGTAGCCACAGACATTACGTAAATGATGAGCATGGCTACGTTCTCATGCAACAGTACTTACAAAAGCTGCAGCTCTTACTGAATGACCCCTGGGTGGCCAGCACTCTGCCCACTATCTGCTCTAAGGGCCTCAGATCTCATTTAATTCTCCCAAGATTATAGGAAGTAAATACCCTTCATATCCCCATTTTACAGAAAAAGAAATCGAGGCTCAGAGAGGAGAGGAAAGGACTCATCCAAGGTCACACAGGTAGGAGATGCCAGCGCTGGGATTTGGACCTGAGCATGACAGGCCTTAGAAGCCTGGCCACTTCATGCTAGACTACACCTGCCCCCCAGGGGCTGGGCTGAGGACATGCTCCCACCCCTGAGCTAGACCCACGCTGAAGGGGAGAGAAGGGGGCCCCAGAATGGAAGCAGGTCATGAAAGACACCTGCCAAGCTAGAAACATAGCCAGCAGTGAGCTGGGGATGGCCAAGAAACATCGAGCCCCATCCCCTGCAGGCTTCAGGGTGTCCCTGTGGGCCTCTTGGGACCAGCATCAGCTCCCAGTCAGCTCAGCTGCTCCAAGTGTGGGGCCAGCAGCCCTCTCCCAAGGCTCTGATGGGGCTAATCCTGGTGGTTGACCAGTTGACCTCTGCAATCTCACCCCGTTGGGTTTCTTATTGCAAAAGCATCTCCCTTCTTGTGGACTGGGGATGGGGCGGCCAGGCTGAGACCCCTGGAATCTCAGGAGCCTTCAGTGGGTGGCTCCTGACAAGCCCCCATGAATATTGGTCACTTCTGACCAAGGCTCATATTCCTGATGTTGAATCATTGACACAACGGGGGCACCGACCACTCAGAACAGAGACCGGGCACCTTGGAGACCCCACGCCTCCCCCTCCCCCGCGGTGGCTGGCATTCACCCTTTCGCCACTAGACTGTGGGCAGGTCTAGGAAGTCCCCGGGGAGGGACACTCAGGAGGCTCAGGCCAGCTCCGGACAGCCGGCCCTCTGCAGGGCATGAGAGACAAGCCAGAGACCTCGCTGGGCCCCTGGGCAGAGGAGAGAGGCACAGAAGTCATGCAGGTCCCAAACCTTTGATGGCAGACAGGACTGCGTCTTCCCCGCACGTCCCTCGCTGCCTCTCTGGCCGGGCACCCCGGGCAGCGCTCACCTAGACGGATGGCTCGGACACAGCTGGTGAGTCCGGCCGGGGCATGACAGCTGGAGGGGCTTCTCACCCAGTCAGCTGCTCCCCAGACTCCGGCCCGACGTCCTGGGCCTCCGCCCCCAAGGCGCGGCTGGAGGGAGCCCGAGCCCACTCCACTAAATCCGTCCAGCTCACTGCCGGCCAGAGCCGCCCGCCGGCCCAGGGAACCTACAATTTCACCTCATTTGGAGGTGATGCTTCTAAATTTAACAGCGTGGGCTCTCAGGGCTGGGTGGCTTTTATGCCTGAGTCCCTCACTTAGGGCTCTTTTATATCCGCTCAAATGCCAGGCAGGGCTTTGTTTGCTTATAGGAGTTTCCAAAATAGACCGTTTGGTTTAGCACGAAAGGAAATGGCAAAATAGCCCAGGATGAGGAATGTTGAGTTTATACCTAAGAGGGATGGGCGGAGGAGGCCGCTCTGGGAACCAGACTGTCTGCGCCTGATGGAGGCCAGCTCCCTCATTTCACCGTGAGCGCGCCCAGAGTGGTCGCCTGACTGGCCCGGGTGGCCCAGCGCTGAACGGAAGGGCCGGAAGGGTCCACACTCCTCCCCCTGCCAGCACAGTCCCCAGCTCCACGGCTGCAGCCCCCTCCAGGCCGTGGCCTCTCCCTCCGTGGCATGCTCTTCCTGCAGGTCTCCCCTGATGCTCCCTCCCAGCTTTTAGGTCCCAGCAAAAAGGCCACCCCCTCAGAGAGGCCCTCCCCCCTCCCCCTGTTTCAGATCCTTTGGGCAACTCCTAGCCATCCCAAATTGTCTCATCAGTCTGCTCGGTAGTTGTGCGGCCCCCTTCCACGAGTCCCAGCTCCACGGGGCAGGGACTTTCTGGTCTTGCTCACAGCTGTCTGTCCAGGACCTCACCAACCAGGGGCCCCCCAGAAGTACTGGTTCATAAGTGACTGCTTGAATAAATGAACAATTGAAGGACGTCTCTTCAGAACTGTGCCTTCACTTGATTTGTTCCTTCAACATACATGTATTGAGTGCCTACTGAATGCAGGCACCGGGCATACGGCTGTGAACTAATCCAGCGGGAGACAGGAATTAGAACATGAAGAAATGAGGCTGGACCGTAACAGGGAACAAGAGGCCTGGGGAGCTGACAAGGACCCCTAACCCAGCCAAAGGAGAGTGACTGGGGAGACCCCTTGGGGGGAGCGATATGTTGAAATCTAAAGGAGGGGGGTGCCTGGGTGGCTCAGTCGTGAAGCGTCTGCCTTCGGCTCAGGTCATGATCCCAGGGTCCTGGGATCGAGCCCCGCATTGGGCTCTCTACTCAGCGGGAAGCCTGCTTCTCCCTCTCCCACTCCCCCTGCTTGTGTTCCCTCTCTCGCTGTGTCTCTCTCTGTCAAAATAAAATAAATAAAATCTTAAAAAAAAAAAATCAAAAGGAGGAAGAATTGGCAGAGAGAGAGGATGGGCTGGAAGAGTCTGCCAGGTGTCAGGAACAACATGTGCAAAGGCTCAGAGGCAAGAGATAGGGTCAGTTAGATGAACTTAGTTCAGTGTGTGTGGCTAGAGTATGGAGGGGCTAGTGGGGACCAGACCTTTGTGGGGGGGGGGTTTAAGCTGCATCTGGGACAAGTAGGCAGGACAGGCCTCTGGCACCCACTGGCTCCAGTAATGGCACCCTCTGAGTTCATTCACTTACTCAGTATGCCCCCCAGCACACCTTGCCGGACAATGCTGTGTCTCAGTAGACAACGAAAGAGTGCTTACTGCATGCAGGCCCTCAAACGCGGCACCTCCATCCAGGGGTTGGGGGCAGTCACACTGGGGAGACCTCTACTCCTTTGGCCCAAGGTCTGTGTCTCCTGGGCTAGCACAGACCACCATTTATTGGAAAACTCAGACACCCTGAACGGCCTATACCAGCTTGAGCTGGGTTTTTGCCCTCCGCAGTCAATCCCTGACCCACCCACCCCTTGCTTCCCCCACAAACAAGACCCAGACATTTGATAGTCCGCTGAGAGGGAAAACCCCATAGCCAGCCCACAGAGGACAGAGGCCACGTTAGCTCTGACACCTGCCACTTGGGCTCCCCTTCTCTCCGCCCAGCCCAGTGGGCCCCACTCCTACCGGATGCTTCCAGATGCTTCTCTCCCTGCTGCTAGGAATCTGCTCACCTCTCCTGAGCCAGGGAAGCAGGCCCAGGGGGTCTGCATGTGATCTTGAATAAGTTCCCTCCCCTCTGAGCCTCTGTCTCCCTGTCTGTAAAGTGGGAACACTGGGCTAGGGTTCAGGGTCCCCCAAGCTCAGGCCACTCTGGGCCAAGTGAGGAATTCACAGTAGACACCGCGACTCACTTGCCTTAGTCCCCTTTCTGTCCTGGCTCCCCCTTGTCACCCCCCTGTTCAGCCGAGCACAGAGCTGGCCCCAGGCACAGGGTGATGGGCAGGAGAGGGAGGAGCTCAGATTTATTCAGGTTTCTTGTTGAATTTCTTTTAAGGTAACCTCCTATTTAGAGCAAACTGTCTTCTGTATGATATAAAGTGGGTTTTTTTTTTTTTTTTAATAATAGCATATTTAAATGAAGAGTAATGGATTTGAAGGACAGTTGGTTTAAGTAGAGCAGGTAGGAACCCAGCTTCTTGGCAGCCCACATTTCTGGGTCCTACCATGGAAATAGGACCAGGAGCCAGGGGGAAGGGGCGATGGGAAACCCAGTTGTATCTCTGCAGATGGCCTGATGGAGAGCCAGATGAGCAGACAGCACTGGTTTCTAGTGGACGAGAAGAGCAAGCAGCTCCTCAGGGAGCCCTAACTGTCCCCCCAGAGTTCATTGTCCCAGGGCTGCGAGGCAAATGGAAACTTACTGATGGTTCAAGACCAGGCATGGGAGTCAGGCTCCAGGATCCAAGAGGGTCCCTTCCCTCAGTTTATCACACAGTCTACGGCCTCCTGTGACCTTCCTGCCCAGGGCAGTCCTGTAAGATGTCCATGACCTGCTCCAGCTCAGGCCCGGAGGCGCAAAGGGACCAGTCACGTGGGTGGACAGGTGGGCCATCTCCTCGGGCTTCACAGCGCACCTGTGACCATTTCACAGATGAAAACCCTAGGTGAGGCCACAAATGGCCAAGTGCAAGGGAGAAGTTCAGTAGCCCAAATGGCTCAGCCACAAGGAGGAAATATATGTGGCCATAAGAGTTGGGAATATGATTTTGAGGAATAATGACGTGGGAAAACATAAGATGTTCAAAGTAAGATGTTGAGCAAAAAGACCAAGAGGTAAACTATATACGACATGGTCTCAGTTTTATTTTTGAGATGATACCTTACCGATGTTTTGCTATGGATATGCATTCCCTCATAATTAGAAAAAAAAATGTTAATTTGAAGAAAACAGAAAACATGGTCACCATGTCCCTGATTGCGTAGTAATTAAGCTGCAGAGCTGACTGTACATCCTTCTGAGCGAGAGAATGTGGCTTTTCAGGATGAACCTGGGCTCGAAGGAGAAACTTTCCGAGAGAGAGAGAGAAAGAGAGAAAAAGAGAGAAAGAGAGAGAGAGGAAAACTTCTTTTTTTAAGGCCCGCCAACATTATCTACACTCCCAGCTAACTCCACCGGGCTTTTACGAGGTAAAGATGACTCACGAATTTCTGTGAAAGATCCAAAGGGTGTTTGGACTTAAATGGCCCCCTCACTGATCTGATCACCATGAACATGCTCCCATCACATGCTCTTATCACCCCGTGCGGCCCGGGGCACTTGGAGGAGACAAGGAGCCTCCTGGGGCCACCGCGGGGGGGTGAGAGTGTCTGTGCAGCTGGGAGCACGTGGCTGGGAAAGACAGGGCCTGGATGCAAGATAACAGAGATGGGGAGACAAAAGCTGATCCTCTGGGAAGCACCAGAGGGGCAGCTGAATCCCCTCTCAAATGCTGCCTCCATGCTGGTCTGTGGCTGGAGGGCCAGCTCTAGAAACAGGCTGGCTGAGGGGTGCCTGGGGGGTCAGTTAAGCACCTGCCTTCGGCTCAGGTAGGAAGGAAGGAAAGAAAGGAAAGGAAGGAAGGATAGAAAAAAGAAAGGAAAGGAAAGGAAGAAAGAAAGAAAGAAAAAGAAAAAGGAAGGAAGAAAAGAAAAGAGGCTGGCTGGGAGGACCCGAGATGGAGGGATGGTGTAGACAGACCCCTCCTGGCGCTGACCTCATTGGCAGGTGGGGGTGAGGCCAAGCAGGGGTCACTGTTCCTGGCCAAGCACCTCTGTTTGATGTCAAAAACCTAGAGCAGTAACGTTGCTAATGAAAACCAGCAGTTTGAGAACACTTACTGTGTGCGCAGGCCCCGTTCTAAGAATTAACTCATTTCATCCCTGGTACCCAGAAAGTCTGGCCTCCGCGGCACTCTGGGCCCGCTGAGCAGCACCCCTTACTGTATCCTGGACACTGGGCTGAGAGCTGGACACGCGGCATCTCCCCACAGCACCCCTCTGAGGTGGGCACTGCTACCACCCCCATTTTACAGACCGGGAAACTGAGGCTTGTAGAGCTGAAGTGGCCGGAACTTGCAAGGGGCAGCATCATGTCATCACTAATTCACCTTCAAACACGTGTGTGGGCAGTGTGCCTCTGCTGTGTGCACACCTCACCCCCACCCTGGCCGTGACCGAGCAACACGTGTGGGACCCTACCCAGAAGCCCTCACCACACAGTGGGTGTGGGAGGGTCTCGGCCTCAGCACCACTGACACTTTGGGCCAGATCATTCTTTGCCGTGGGGGTCGTCCTGTGTGTTTCTTGCCGCTGGGTAGCAGGAGGCCGGCCCCCTACAGTGTGACAACCGAGGGTGTCCGCAGACACGTGTCCCCTGGGAGGCAGAATCGCGGCCGGTGGGAAGCACGGGTCAAAGGCGGCACTTCCATTCTGCGCTCGAGGGGTCGTGATTTAGCATCGTGGGCGTTAGGGATCATTTCCGTGGCTGCAGGTAGTGGTCGTGAAGGGGCTACATTCCGTGGGCTACAAATATTTGCGGCTTTTCACCCCCACATGAATAGGGTGTGGGAATCCGGCGTGGGGGGGGGGGTGGCCCCGCAGCCCAACGGCTTCAGAAGGGGCCCCGGGGCCGCAGCTTCTGCCACCCCCACCCCCACGCGGGCACCTGCACACGCCCACCTCACACCAGCCGGGATGTGGACAAGGGCCTGGGGCCTGAGAGTGAGGCTGGAGCTCGGGGGAGAGCTTGGTGGCCGCCCCGGGGCGCTTGCTGTAAGCTCAGGGCTCTGCATGAGACCCGCCTTCTTTGCGACCCCCGCCCGGCAGCGGAGAGAGACCCAAAGGCAACCTACTCGTTTTATCCAAAAGACCCCGACCACTGATGAACACACACTGGTTTGGGTCCACTTAACACAGGCAGGATTCGGATTCAAACCCGTTGGCCCCCTCGGCCCACCACCCCGCACTGGATGAACTGCTCGAATTCTCCACAGTCAGGGACACAGACCCTCCCCCCTGCTCCCCGACACCACTGGCCCTCAGAGCAGCCTCTCCTGACCTGGCAGGGGGCTGAGCCAGAATGTCATTCCCGAGGAGCAGCTAGGCGCCCTTCCCTGGGCCGACGTCATGGGGGGCTGGGGGGGGGGGCTTGTGCGCGGGGCCCACGGAAATGGTTGGATTACTTTTAAAATCAGAAGATAAGAAATGAACTTGTGGGTTAAACAGAATGTTTTATTATATGATATCGTATATGTGTTACCATTTACATATTAATAGCATGTATTTTTTTATATAACTCATCCATCCTTATACCAATTCAGTTGTAACATACACGATTTAATATTTCTTTTGGAGGAAGAGTCCCGCGAAAGCCAAGGTGCTGGGGGCTCAAGAAAGTCATCAGGGACCCTGCCCTTCGCCCTCTGCTAGCCCTCCCTTGCATGGGTCTGCTTCCAGAACAATGCTGTTACTCTCACCCACAGACCCCTCTCCTGCGCCTTCCCCACCCACACCTTCCTTACACAGACTGAGCAAGCCCATCTGGCCTCCCTCCCCCTGCTGGGGGTCATCCTCCACTCTCCTCAGCCTCGCCAGCCTGGCCAGCCTAGCTGAGACAGAGGGGCCCAGAGAGCCGGTGGGGGGCCTTGCGCTTAACCTGAATACGCTCTTTTGACCCTCACCAAAAGGTTATGCTGTGCGGCCCATTTTGTCCTGTTCTGGCCCTTAGGATCTAGAAGTTCCAGCCCAGGCAGCCTGGCTTCCAATTCAGCCTCTTAACCACAGGCCTTCACTGCCGGCTTTCTGGAATTGGCGGGGACTTTGCTGATGTCATTGAGCCTTGGAGCCACCCCTACCCCCAGGCTCTCACTGAGCACTGTTTAGATTCTCCTCTTCTTGGAGGGTTGGAGCCCTTCCTCCTCCCACCTCACGACCATGTTGTTCTGTGGGGTATGGGCAAGTGGGCTTTTTCACCCTCCTTTCCCTGATTCCTCATGAGATCGAGAGTATTCTATATGCTCATTATCTTAGGGTCTCCTCTTCTGAGACTTGTCAGTTCATATTCTTTTGTCCCAGTTACCTAGCTTTTTCTCAGTGACTTCTAGTTTTCTCCCAGCCCCTCACTCACCTCTTATCTTGTTCTTAATGATGTGTGTGTGTGTGTGAGTGCATGTAACAGAAGTTCCAAATATTTATGTGACCAGATCTGTCAACATTATCCTTCTATGTTTAAAGAGTTTGGAACCTGCTTCCTGCACCTCTAAGATTAAGTTTCTACTCTGTAGACCACTGAAATCTAGCTCCCTGGGTGAGAATTTCATCTTCCCAGCCAGCCTATAAAGTCCGCAAGAGCATCTCCCTCCTCCGTAGAGGGCCTTGGCCAAGAGATTGCAAGGTCTGCTCTGCTTCTCAGAAACACCCTGAATCAGTCCCCTCCTTTGCATCCCCCTCCCCCAGGGCCAAGCCCCTCTCACCTCTCTGGTCTTCACTGGTCTCTCTGCCTCCACCTGGCCCTCTGCCCCAACCTGAAAACCAGAATAGCATTTAAAAATGTCCATCAGGTTTCTGACACCCCTCCCCAGGCTTGCAGCTTCTAGACGCACCTAGAACTAAAATCTCACCGCCGGAACTGTACCCACAAGGCTCTGAAGAGAGGCCTCGTTCCGGGGTGCCTCGGGATGGAGCCCAGATAGGGACGGTCAAGAGCTCCCTACCCACTGCCCAGGAAGGCAAGAGCACCTGCTGTGCCCCTTTCTCACCCGAAAAAAATGAATCACAGCTGGATCTTGTTCTAGTAAAGGCAGGGGGCGGGGGAGGACTTGCGAAGTCTTCACACAATCCGTCCCATTTCCACCCATTCTCACCCAGCCTGGAAGGCAGAACAGGAAGAGGTGTCAACCCCTCACCCCGTTTACAGCTTAATGTTGCGGCTCAGAGAGGGCAAGTGGTTTTACCACACTCACACAGCCAGGGGGCCGGGGTGGGTGCAGAGGTGGGCAGGAGGGAAATATTGACATTCAAACACATTTTGAGCACTTGCCTAGTGAGACGTGAGGAGATAGGCTGAACAGGGACCTCACTGGGGGGCGCCAGGTGGGTGAGGGGCTAGGGCTGTAACTGGGGAGCCCAGCGGGTATTAACACTTCAAGCTCACCCACCGAAGTTGTTCATGCACCGCACCGTCCACACCCCGCAGCTGCCTAACCCGGCCCCTGCGTCTGGATGAGGATCCACGGCCCGGGGGTGCGGACTCAGCCTCCTGGAATGCCCGAGGGCCCCCGCCAGCTGGCGCTGGGACTCCTGCACAGGCACGTGGGCGGGTCGAGGGGGACTGTTTGCTGATGGGGCCTGTTAACAGCACTGGAAATGGTCAAAGGTTCACCCAGAGATGAGCCATCTGGTCATCCCAAGATAAACAATTTACAAGAGACGAATCAAGCCAGCCTGCTGTTTCGGTTTTTCTTTCGACAGTGCGATGTGCAGTTTCCTTTCCCTCCTGGTGCCAACTGCAGAGACAGAGGCTGTCCCAGGCACCCCGACCCCAGCTCTTGTGTCGTCTCCCCGGGACAGGGGGGCTGGAAAAGTCAGATTTTTTACAACTTTTCTTGCCCCATCCTTGGGACTGAGTGACTCTATGTCAGATGGCTAACCCACATGGTAAGGAGAGTGGATTTCCTCCCAAAGGAATAGCTTTATTTTCTAGAACCCAAAGTCTTGAATTTCCAGAATCTTCCGCCTGAAATCCATTTCCGGTTGGAAGAAGACCCCTATTGGTCTCCCCAGGTATTGCAGCCCTGCTCTACCAGCCACTACAAATGCCCACAGAGAAGAGGGGCTCCGTTCTGGATGTTCAGAGTGAAGCCAGTGGATTCCCAGGCATGCAGGATATGTGTGTGGCTTAACAGCCTGAAATAAACAGTTTGTGCTGGAACTGTGATCCTGGAGTTTCCAAAAATTGTTGCAAAACACTCCAGGCAGACTCTGGAGTTTATGTACTACAAGGTGTTTATCAATTAATTCCTTCTTTGCCAAACATTCTTACTTGGCCTACTGGGAGATGAGTTTGGTGGGAATGCATCTCCAATTTTGTAATGAGAATCACCAGGGAAAGAGGGCTCGCTTTGCAGAGGCTCATGTTACAGAAGATGTGCGGGAACAGGTGGTTCCCATACGGACGAGGCTAGTACTCAGTTCTGAGCTCATGTAATAAGGAAGGGGACCTCTGGGGACTAGGATGTGGGGACTCTGCAGTAATCTGTGAGCTACACATCAACAGATTCACAGGGAGGGTGAGGAGTGTAAGCCTTGAGGCCAAAAAACAACAACAAGTCCAAGTCCAGACTTTGCCTCTTGCCAGCTGTGTGACTTACACAAGTCACTTATCCTCAGCCTCACTTTCTCCATCTGGAAAATAGAGATCATTGATGTTACCTTCTGTGACTTGCTTTACAATCACAAGACCGTGCTTTTTTTTTTTCTCTTTGTTAAAAGGAAAAACCAAACTATAACGTATAGTTTTGTCTACTGCTTTGCGCCCCAAGGTTAGAGACCTGAGGAAGTATATCAGCTTTCTGGGGCTGCTGTAACAAAGTCGACCATAAACCGGGTTGCTGCAAGCAACAGAAATGTATCGTCGCGCACTTCTGGAAGCTAGATGTCCAAAATCAAGGTGTCAGCAGGGCCACATCCCCTCTAAAAGCTCTAGGAAAGGGTCCCTCCTTGCGTCTCCCAGCTTCTAGTGGTGGCTGTCAGTCCTCGGTGTCTCTTGGCTGGCAGTTGCCCCTCTCCCATCTCTGCCTGTGGGGGTCACACGGCCTCGTCCCAGTGGTCTCTGTCTTCACAAGGTGTTGCCCTCTTGTTATAAGGACACCGTCACTGGACTAGGGCCCACCCTAGTGACCTCGTCTTAACTTGACATCTGCAAAGACCCTATTTCCAAATAAGGTCACATGCACAGGGACAAGGGGATAGGACTTCAACAGATCTTTTGGGGGCTTCAACCTATAACAGGTAGAAAACACGGTTTCATCCAGCAGTTTAAGGAGATTCTGGATGTGTCAAGGTGGGACCCAAGCATTGGTGGGTGGGAGAGAAGACACTAGTTCAGTGTAAGAAAGCACAGAAATGTGCTTGCTGATGATTGACAGCTGGAGAAGGGGAGGGCTTTGGGGGATGGGAGGGGACAACACACGAAATTCTCCAAGCAGTGAAATTTTAGGATTGGGATTCTTAGATTTACTTTCAAGTGTGCTCCCCCTGGCTTCCCGTTACCCCCAATTCTGTAGACTTTCTCTCTTCCTGATGACACCCCATTTTCCTTTTGAGGACTTAGTTTTTGCTCGTCTGCTGTAGGTCTGCTGGGCCTGGCCCAGGAGCCCCACGGTCCCCTCGGCAAGGACAGGCACAGAGCCACACCAGGCGAAGCGGACATGGCCTCCCTGGAAAAGGAAAGCGGGGGCAGGCGGACAGGAGAAGGAACACACTGAATTTCGTTCATCCCGGCTCAGTGGGGCCCGGACCGGAATGTCTGCTGTGAGCCCACGTTGGGTTGTGGAGCTCTTGGTTCAGGTCCATTTCCAGGCCTGTGCGCACCCCCAGTGACCTTCCGGGAGACCCCCTCAGCTCAAATCAGCCGGATTCTTTCACACGGGCTCACAACACATATCTCTAGAGTCCAATCTCCCAGCAGGCTTGTGTCAGCAATACTTAGGAAAAATGAAAGAATCGGAGCAGTGTCCAGCATGGGATACAAGGAAAAAAGACAGCAATTTCAAAAGAGCAGAGAATTTTTAAAAATTAACATGTCCGCACAAAGGTATCCAGAAGAAATGTTAAAACCCTCAAGAATCCTTAGGGATCGTGCGGGCCATGGTCCTGGATTTCTCACTGGGGTCTCGGGCCTTGGTTTACATATTAAAGGCGGGTACACTGCGGGAAGTCTAGAAGATGTGAGCATCCTGGGGGCTGACGCTGGGGGCATCCAGATGCCTGGCGCCCACTGACACAGGACAGTGGTGACTGCTACCTGACACATTGCCCCTCCCCCCCGGAGCGGGTGGCCCCCCACTTTTGGCCCACACACCACATCCTCGGCCAAACCGCCTCCCCCGCAGTGCGGCTGGGCCGCTGCCAAGCTGGGCCCTTCCTGAGCACATGCTGTTTTGATTCTGTGCCCCTCAGACTTTATTGGTTTTTCCTGCTACATGAGGTGAGGTCTGCCCAGCCCAGTGGCAATTCCTGTAAAAGCTGGAGTTTCGATGCCCCAATGTGGCGCGTTGACAGGGAGGCTCTCCCCGAAGGCTGGGCTGGCTGGAAGTGATGCTTCACCCCTTCCAAGGACGGTGATGAGGTCTGAGGGTTCTAAGGGGAGTCAGGGGTCCTGGGGGCGCCAAGAGCCCTGGGCTGGGGGGTCAGAAATCTGGGCTTCTGCCTTTGCTGGGCTAGGTAGGCGTTCTTCTCCCCAGATAAAGGGGATAAAGCACTTATCCCACCGCATGGCTGCTGGGCTCCAGCAGGATTCCAGCCTGAAAACCGTGAAGCTCTAAACGATGAAAGCAGGTGCCAGTATTACTGCTATCATGATCTCTGTTATTAAAACCTAAGATCTTCTGTGGGCAGCAGAATATTAAGATGACCCCAGTGACCACTGATCTTTCTCCTTGGAGTGGGGATGGAACCTGTGAATACAAGGCGGTATGCCTCCCGTGACTGTGTCACCTTCCGTGGCAGAAGGGAGACTATCCTGGGTGGGCCTGACCTGATCAGGTGAGCCCTTAAACAGGACTGGCTCTTCCAGTCCAAAGAGGCTTGAAGTAGGAGAGGGATTCCGTGTGAGGGAAATTCTCCATTGATGGCTTTGAAGATGGGGGGCCATGTGGCAAGGACTATTGAGGGCCTCTAGAAGCTGAAAGTGGCTCCACCTGGCGGCTAGTCAGGAAGCAGGGCCCTCAGTCCTATAGCCACCTGGAGCCAAATGACCCCCACAGGAGTGATCCTGAAAGTGGATTTGTCCCCAGACCCTCTGGACGAGAACTCAGCCTGACGGATACCTTGAATCAAGCCTTATAATGCCCTCAGCAGAGACCCCAGCCACACCAACTTCTGCCCTCCAGCACTGGGAGCTCATAAATGGGGATTGTGCTAAGCAGCTGGGTTTGTAGCAATCTGTTACATAGCAGCACAAAACCAACATACTCCGTCGAGCAAGCCTTAAAATGGAAGGCTCCCGGTGCACCCAGGGGTGGGAGACGAGGTTCAAATCCTGACCATACAGCTCACTGGCTACGTGATGTTGGCCACACCCCCTCCCTCACCTCCTGGGAACCTGTGTGCTCATCTGTAAAATGGGGATGGAAAGTAAATGTGTGTGAAGCATCGGAGCAGGGTACGTCGTAAGGACGCGTAGTAAATGCTCAAGAAACAGGAGCATCGTATGTGTTAATGATTAGACATCGGCTGATAGCTAACAGTGCACCTGTGGTCTTCAGAGCCCTGTCCCCCACACAAAGGACATGGGAATGAGCCCTGACCCGGTGTCCTGGGAGTTACAGGACCCATGGGGAATCAGGACCCCGAAAGTCACAACTTTGGAGACAGTAGGTGGGACTGTGTGACATCCTTAGCCGGCAGAGAGCCCAGGTATAGTTCCATCCTCAAGATCCCCTTTGCCCAGGCTTTTTTAAGGATGAATTCTGCCGCTCAGCTTCAGTCTCATTCTGTCTAAAGGAAGCCTGAGCACCTGCACCCCAATGTTTACAGCAGCAATGTCCACAATAGCCTAACTATGGAAAGAGCCCAGATGTCCATCAACAGATGAATGGATAAAGAAGATGTGGTCTATATATACAATGGAATATTAGCCATAAAAAAAAAAGAAATCTTGCCATTTGCAACGACCTGGATGGAACTAGAGAGTATTATGCTAAGCAAAATAAGTCAATCAGAGAAAGACAATTATCATATGATTTCACTCATATGTGGAATTTAAGAAACAAAACAAGAGGAGCATAGGGGAAGGGAGGGAAAAATAAAACGAGATGAAATCAGAGAGGGAGACAAACCATAAGAGACTCTTAATCATAGGAAACAAACTGAGGGTTGCTGGAGGGGAGGGGTCGGAGGGATGGGGTAACTGGGGGATGGACATTAAGGAGGGCGTGTGATGTAATGAGCACGGGGTGTTATCTAAGACTGATGAATCACTGACCTCTATCTTGGAAACTATTAATACACTATATGTTAATTAATTGAATTTAAATTAAAAAATACAAAATAAAAAAATTTGAATAAAAAAAATAAAGGAAGCCAGTGGCCAAGGCCTTATCCTTGGAAGAGGCTGACCCTGGACCCAGGGAGACAGGGGGGTCCAGTGTCCCAGTTCTATTACTGACACATGTCCTCACCAACCCTACTGCATGCCCAAATTCTCCCAGTCTCTGAACCCCACAGCCCCGCCGCCTGCCCCTGTGGTTCTCCCCCATCCTCAGAGCGGTCCCAGGCCCTCGCCACCCACCCACACAGCCACACTCCATCAGTCCTCCCGCCTCTCTGTTCCCTCGGACCCCAGTTTGGCAACACCAGGCGGTGGAGACCACACATATCAAATTAAACGCCCCTTGACTGCTTCCCCCAGCAAGTCAAACCCACAAGGAGCTGCCATTTCACCCCCACTAGGATGACCGTCCTCTAAGGCATGGACAGCAAGCGCCAGCGAGGGTGTGGAGAGATTGGAGCCTCGGGCCCCACTGGCCGGGACAGAGCACGGGTGGCCCCTTTGGAAGACAGTTCGGCCCTTCCTCTGGGGGTTCAGCAGAGTTACGAGTCGGCGGGGCAATTTTCACTCCTCGACATGCACCTGGGAGAAATGAAAACACATGTCCACACAAGACCCGCGCGCAAACGCTCCTAGCAGCGTTACTCTCTGTAGCCAAAGAGCCAAAACTCCCCAAGTGTTCGTCAGCCAACGAGTGGATCGTGAAACGTGGTGTATCCACACAACGGGATAGCATTCGGCCATCGAAAGAAATGAAGCAGTCATATATGTAACACTGGAGATGAATCTTGAAAACACGATGCTGAGTGAAAGAAGCCAGACACGGAAGGCACATAGTATATGATTCCATTTCTACGGAATGTTCAGAATAGCAAATCCATAGAGACAGAACACAGATGAGCGGTTGCCAGATGCTGGGGGCAGAGAAGGATGGGGGGCGGTGACTGCTCATGGGGACGGGGCTTTTTGCGGGGGCAGCGGAAATGTTCTGGAATTAGGTGATAGCAATGGTGGCATAACTTTGTGAATATGCTTAACTGTACACTTTAAAAGTGTGAGTTTTAGGAGCGCCTGGGTGGCTCGGTCGGTTAAGCGTCTGCCTTCGGCTCAGGTCATGATCCCGGGGTCCTGGGATCGAGCCCCGCATCGGGCTCCCTGCTCAGCGGGAAGCCTGCTTCTCCCTCTCCCTCTGCCCCTCCTCCCTGCTCATGGGCGCGCTCTCTCTCTCTCTCTCACAAAATAAATAAATCTTTTAAAATAATAATAAAAAAATAGAAGTGTGAATTTTATGGAGTTATATCTCCATTTTAAAAAAATAGGTTGGAAAAAAGTCTTGCTGGCTTCTCACTAGCTGCCTGACCTTGCGCAGGTGACGTGGCTCGAGCCCCCAATGCCCCATCTGTAGGATGGGGCTGTAACCACAGCTCTACCTCGTGGGTCTGCTGAGATGACCTAGGAAGACACAACAGAGCAGTGCTCAATGAAGGGATGTTTTAGAATTCGTGTTAGGATTGGTCACTGGACTAGATAAATTGGGGGTGGTTTCCCAAGGGTCTTCCTGCTCCAGCAACTCTGCTCCCTTATTCACATGCCACCCGGCTGATTTTCCTGCTCTTTCCACCTGCTCTACCTTGGCGCCCGATGTTCCCGCCGTTCCCTGCAACACCCTGCGTGTCGTTTGTGGGCAGGTCCGAGCTTGCCCTTGCCTTCGCCTTCGGGCATGCCCCCAGCGGCCCCTCTTCTGAGCCCCTGGCCGTGATCCACCCTCGCCCCGGGGAGCACCATCCTTCATTTCCAGAGCCAGGCTCCGAGCAACTTGAGGAGAAGGGTCTTGTCCTCTTGTAGTGCGTCCCAAACTTCATGTGTTTATCGCCTTCCCGACTTCCCCACGTCCCCGTACTGGAGTACCCACCTGTGTTACAAGTTACTGAATACTTTTCTGTAAATCACCTCGCCTTTCAAAAAGTAAGCATATTTTTGAAAGGACAGTTTAATCATGGCCGTAAATGAAGAGCCAGCATCATTTGCCATCAATAAGGACATAAGCAGGAACTGCGAAATAGTCATACTGAACAAAAGCCATGTCCAAGTGCAGGTAGGCACATTGCCTGCTAAGCCCATTCTTTCAAGGTAGAGAGATCAGTAGGTCTCAGGCATTAAAGACGTACTAACAACAAAAAGACTCTCGCTGGCATAATCGGGACTGAGAGATCATTGAAAGGGGACTTACATGGTCTGTGAGTCACTGTTATTAATGCCTGCCCCCTGAATCATCTTCCCTCCTCTCCTGCAGCTTGGGACTTAAATATCACCTCCTCGTGAAGCTTTTCCTGGCCCCTTGTCTAAGTGGGACCAGCCTGCCCCTCCCCCACATTTTCCCAATTCCCCATCTGTTTTATTTTTCTCTTTAGCATTTCGCACCAGCAGATATCCTACGCACTCCATTTTCCCTGTCTCCTGTCTGTCCCTCCAGCTAGCATGCATGCCCTAGCGGACCAGCCCTCCCAGGAGAAGGCCTAGTACCTGAGAAGCACTCGGTAAATACCTGCCGAATGAATGAATGGCTGCACGGATGACCGAACGCATCTTGTGCTTCCAGCGACTTCGTACTCTCTTACGCTAGCTTCGTACCAAATCTTAACCCTTGGGAGGTGACCCAGTAACCGATTATTGAGTGTGCAACCCAGTGAGTGAATGAATCAATCAATCAACGAACTTTTGCCTGGGTCATGAAGCTTCCAGTTTTTGAGATAACCCATGCTTCTTCATGGGGATAGGTTTCCGAAGGCCCTGATTCCTAATTCTTCCTGCAGTCTGTCTCCAGGACCGAAAGAACGGAGCCTTTGCCAAGAAAAGAAGCTGAATTCTCAGGCTTCCGGTTGAGAGCAAATAGTGCTGCTCTCCCAGGAGAAGCAAGTCAGGGACCCCAAGAAGTTGTGGGAGCTCAGGAGGCATGGGGAGAGCATCCTCCAGAGACAAACTCCTGCTTGCCCACCCTGGCCGGCACCCCGTGGCACACTGCCACGTGGGAGAAGCCAGCCAGACACGCAGACACGCTGCTGTTCCTAAGTGATCCTAAGTACATCAAGATGGGCGCCCTGACGCCAGCCCCTTGGAGTGGATCTGGAAGGAATTGGGGGGTTGTTAAGATCGCCGACTTAAGCCTCTTCTCACAGGAAAAATATTTATTTCACTGAGCTCTGCTTTTTTGGAAAGCTGTGCCTGCAACAGTCTGCATCGATCTAGCAGAGTTTTGGCTCCTGCCGGCTTTGCCTCTCTCCTGTGTTGGGCCGTGCGTGCGTGTCCGTGTAAGTGTGTGTGTGTCCGTGATTGTTAAGCGATCAGCCAGAAGACGCAGCCAAGACACTCTGCTCTCCTTCAACCGGAAAAAAATTGACACAAACTGAGTTCGTGGCATGAGACACAAGACACGGATGTTTTATCATCAAAGATGCCTGCTTGCAAGAAGCAGCTGTTTCTTTCCTTCGTTTGCTTTTTTTTTTTTTTTTTTTAATTTAATATGCTCTTTTTTTTCCTGGTTTGGGGAAAAAATACAGACCAATGCGAGGTGGAAAGTAAGTACTCCCATCCTTCCTAGGGGCCATGATCAGCCTTTAGAGCAATTTTTTCCATTGCTTTTCTACTCTTGGAGCCGAGGGGACCTGGGTTTGAATCCCAGCTCTGCCACTTGCTGGCTGTGAGAACTGGAGAGCTGTGTTACCACTTGGGACCTCTGTTTTCCCATCTGTAAGATGGAGAAATAATAGACCCACCCCTTTAGGTTGTTGGGAGGAGTAAATGAGAGAAAATATATACAGAGCTTAGCAGCGTTTCTGGCATATAGTAAATGATCCACAGATGGTACCTATTTTATAGGAGGAATATATATAATTTTTATACATTATTACACATCTCACTATACCCCAACTGCATTGAGGAATATTACTTTGTTAGTCATGGCTAATTTGACATCCCATTCTTTAATTTGCATTTTAAGAAATTTCACCCACTATTTTCCTAACACTCGTTTTATTAGCTACACTGCTGAATGTTTACTATATGCCAAGCATGGGCTAAGGGCTCTCCATAAAATATTTTAATCACACTTCTGGTGTATACCCAAACTTGAACAGATACTTATGCACCCATGTTCACAGCAGCATTACTCACAATAGCCAAAAGGTGGAAGCAACCCAAGTGTCCATCAACAGATGAACAGATAAAAGGTGGTCTCTCCGTACAATGGAATACTGTTCGACCTTAAAAAGGAAGGGAATTCTGACACAGGCTACAACATGAATGAATCTTGGAGACATGATGCAAAGTAAGGGAGGCCAGTCATAAAAGGACAATTATGATATGATTCCTCCTATATGAGGTCCCTAGAGCAGTCAAAAGTCACAGAGACAGAAAGTAGAATGGTGGGGGGCACCTGGATGGCAGTCAGTTAAGCATCCGACTCTTGGTTTCGGCTCAGGTTGTGATCTCAGGGTTGTGAGATCGAGCCCCCGTACCCACCCTTCCCCCAGGCTCTGTGCTCAGCAGGGAGCCTGCTTGAGAGTCTCTCTTTCCCTCTGCCCCTCCCCCAATTTGCATGACCGAGCTCTCTCTCTCTCTCTCTCTCTCTCTCAAATAAATAAATAAATAAATAAATAAATCTTGGAAGGAAGGAAGAAAGAAAGAGAGAGAAAGAAAGAAAAAAGAAAGAAAGAAAGAAGAAAGAAAGAAAAGAAAGAGAAAAAGAAAGAAAGAAATGGGAGCCAGGGCTTGGTGGAGGGGGATTGAGGAATTAGTGTTTAATGGGGACAGACCTTCAGTTGCGGGAAATGAAAAAGTTCTGGAGGTGGATGGTGATGACGGTTGCCCAGCAACGTGAATGTGCTTAATGCCACAGAACCGTAGTCTTAAAAATGGTTAAGGTGGTAAATTTTATGTTATGTATATTTTACCAGAACAGAAAAGTCTTAATCAATCTTCCTAACATCCTGTAAGGTAAATGGTTTTATTAACTACTCCCCCCCATTCTTCAACAGATAGTGAAAGGAAGGCTCAGAGAGGTTAAACACATGCCTAGAGTCACACAGCTAATAAGCAGTAGAACCAGGCCTAGGTGCCAGGTCTTACTCTTCAGGCCCACGTTAGGCTGTAAGAATTCTGTGGACACAGGAGTTGGAGGGAACCAACCCAACTCAAGGAGACAGGCAGTTAGCATGCCTGACTGGCCCTCGAGGTTCAGAGTTCAGCTCTAAATTTATTCTCTGACCTTCTTGTGGGTTCTAAATTTGGCCAAACAAGTTCTTCCAGCCTAATCGGTGACGTGAGTGCATTGTGTTGAAGATCAAGCCTCTTTCCTGGTATAAAGGTAATAAAATAATGCAGATTTGTTTGGAGAAGCCACCCTGCCTCCTGTCAGTGGCCTTCCGAGGGTGACCCGGGACTCGCTGATAGTGGAGACACGTCAGAGCCTGAGTCTGAATTTCCCCTCCTGAATGAACCAGAAACAGAGCCTTAGGAAACAGCGAGGCAAAAAAAAATTCTAACCAGAACCAACCTTAAAGTTTTCCTGAAGTTATTAACTAAGAACAAAATGAGACTCTTTGGCTAATCTCCAGTCCCGGGAGGAATTTGCAGGGGCTGAGTCCCCACTTCTCTGGGAGGTATTGGGGTGCCTGACTGGTCCATGACCCCTTCTCAGACACCTTGCCTCTACTGAGGTGGACAGACATGTCACTCTTGTGGTCTGGCCACTGCTATCCGAACAAGCCTCGGACACTGGACCCTGGAGAGACCATCACTCACTGGCCAAAAACATAGGACTTCTGGTGCCTGGCCCAAAAGGATGAACCTGGACATCAGATTCCCTCCTGCAGGAATGTGAACCAAGAGACATAGAAGAGCATTCCCGTTGGTGCAGATACTTGAGCTGAAAGGTCATGGATATTTGGGGTGGAGGTGGACGTTCTGGGTGCATAAGCACACAGATGTATGTAGAAAAGGGGTAGGCACTGTGGCACTCTGGCTCCCAGTCAAAATGTTGAGTGGCTGGATCAAACTTTATCTGAAACCCACCCTACCACTGACTTTTCCATTACGTGAGGCAACAAAATCTTTCTTCAAATTACTTTTGTTAGGTTTACTGGGGTTTTCTAAATTTTTTTTTATGACCAAAAGAAACATCTCTATTACCTCCCAGTGTGTCCCATTTTTACCTGAAATTGTCAGAGTAGACTTACGACATAGAACCCAACAGACCACACCAAAGCAGAACCAGGCAGGCAGAAGGCCTTTGGCAGAGTTTAGGATTCAGAGCAGTGTCCCTGCACGTCCCAAGTGATGAGTTCCCCTTCTCTGGCCTGAAAAACTTGGAGGAGGGGCCAGGAGGTTAGAATTTTTGCTGCAGGGACATGCTGTCCTCACTACGACCCCTTCTCAGCCTCAGAACTACTGTTATCAGAATCTCTCTGATGGTCCTGGACAAAGGGTGAAGCCGGGAACTCCTGAGGCTGAGGGCAGGTCAGGGGCCTGGGAGAGAAGGGGCAGGCTGGGGCTGGGGCAGAAATATGTCTTCCGTTTCCCTTGGCCCCCCCCCAGCACAGCTGTTGTCCACAGTGAGTTTAGCCAACAGCAGGGACAAATAGACCCAGGGCTAAAGGCACTGCTGGGGATAAGCTGAGTCTCGTCGAGGCAAAGGGGCTTAGCAGTGAGCTGTGGCCCTGGGATCTGCACCGGGGTCTGATGGCTCCGAATGTGGCACCATTTCCAATTCACCGCAGCAGAGCTCTGGCGACTGCAGGCTTTGGCCGTGGCCACACCTGCCCGCGCATTTTCCCTCCAGCTGGTTCTGCAATCAGCAGCCCCTCCAGAGCCTCCCTCAGGGGCTCCTAGGAGCTGATGGCTGACGAGGAAGAGGATCAGCCACAAACTTGACTCCCCTCCGGCCTCTGCCAGACCCACCGGAGGCGGAGGCGTGGGTGTGTCCAGCCTACCTGGGAGCATCTGCTTTTGTCGTCAGACAGGCTGCCTTGATGAGGACCAGACCCCCCGAAGAAGGGGAAAGCCAGAGAAATTAAAAGTAAATTTCCAAAAGGAAAGAAGCAATCATAATTGGGGCCCCATCTGTGAAACTGGGTGCTTCTCGAGGGCCAGGCAGGCACTGGGCTGGCTTTAAGCCCAGGTAAGGGACGTCACAGGTGCTGCCATAATGACGGCAGCCCCCACCTGGGGGAACGGCTTAGGCATCGGGGCCTCCATCCAGAGTCCACCCAGGATCCTCCTCTCAGATGCCCTGCCACTTCCACCATTCGGTTCCTACTGGTTTTCATGGGCCCCCAGAGGGGTCAGCGGCACCGGGACCCAGTATGGATTGGAGTCCTGGCCCCCCTGTACACTGGCTGTGTGACGTGGGGGGGCGTCAGTTCTTTTTTTGAGCCTCAGTTTTCTCACCTGTACATCGGGGGGCTTGTTGTAGCCCAGAAGTTTCTAGACTGTGGACTGCACCTGGCTGTGGGCCATGAGCTCAACAGAGGGAGTCATGACAGGCATTTATTTCTGATACTCAACCTCCATGGTGACATTCTCCCAAGCGCACACCCCATCCTTTCTGGGAATGATCCGAGGGCAGGGATCCCACGTGCTTCTCTGTTTCCACCCAGCACCTTGCACGAAGCTGCTGTGGGGAACGATGTGCTTAATGGTGCGCCAATGACTCATATACTCTGTTCTGTTCCTTTTCACGATGGCTGCTTGCCCGTGGAGGGCAGCTCGTCCGAACAGGGCTCAGGCAGCCCTGACCTCAAGCCCGGCTCTGCCCTTACTCAAGCGTGGCCATGGGTAGCTGTATTCCCTCCCTCCAAGCCTCCAGTTCGACGTCTGTTCCTGGGGAATAACTCCACCTACTTTGTAGGATTGTCGTGTGGATTTGAATTAATTGATGCAAAGCTCTTGGCTCTGCGAGAGGCGCACCGCGACCCCCAGGTCAGCCCACTACAATCATTAAGTCCATGTATTATATATGTCACAATAGGCTTCTCAGGGTCAGGACGCTGCTTACCTTCCTCTAGTCAAATCATAAGCGGGTTCGGGGCACCTCTGTTCTTCCTCTGATTGGGTGCGGCAGAGCTGGGCAAGTAATAGTTAGGTCGGGGCTTTCTCTCTACTTTCTGGCTTTCCTAGACTGGTTGCCAAATATGTGTCCTCCCCTCCAAGGCAACCCCGCTCCCATCCCCAGAAGGGAGTAACTTCAGCATCACCCCCATTTGAGAATGTGAGCCTAGTAGAGCGCGTTACCCGGGTTTATTGCATTTAAGGTAGGGCCTTCAAAAGCCCACTTAGATGTCTGTGGATGGACCGGTGGGTTCCCCGCACCTCGCCCTGCCTCGCTGCCCCCCGGTGCTGCCCTCAGCTCCAGACAGCGCTCAGCGAGACAGGTCAGCAGCTAAGCTCTCTGCCTTTCCTCTGACCTCAAGTCTGTTTGTTTTCCATGTGCCGCCAACTCTCTGGAGTGGAAATCTCCACTAAGGGACAGAGCTCCTCTCTATGCTGGAATCAGGAGAATGCCACAGGAAAGGAGGGTGCCCAAGCATCAGGAGGGCCGGTCACTGAGTTCCCACACGACACTGGGCGAACCAACCCTCAGACCTTCTGTTTTCTTATCTCCGTGGGCTGAGAAGGCAAACTGCATATCGGTCTTGGCTCACGTTCTAACACCAACTGATGGACACAGGTTGCTTCTGGTGTAGTGTTGAGATGGATTCTGAGGCCGTATTCGGGCTCACTAGGAAACGGTGTTGTGGTCGATTAGCAATGTCTTCCATGAACTGAAGGATCAGAAGGATGGTATATTTGGCGTCACATAGTTGCCCCCCCATCCCAGGTGCTCTGTAAGGTTCCTCAAAGCTTGAAATGGCTCAGAGTCATAAGGTCTCATAGGATCACACAAAACTTAAGAAGATCTCTCTGTTGATTTGACCTTTATTCTAACAGCACCACAGGCTTCTCATGGTGAATGCTCCCTTACCCCTTTTCAGTGCCCACCATGGAGGCCCATTCAGATTCCCACATCCTTATAGCCACCATGACGGGTTCGGCCACGGGGATCTCCACCAGGTCAGGTCACTGAAAATCAGCCTTATGATCCCCTACTCCCACCCACCCCACTGGATCCAGCCATACCTGACACTAAATCTAATTCTAGATTTTTAAGTTATAGGAGCCAATGCATTCTCTGTTTTGCTTACACAGTATGAATCGGGCTTTTGTCACTTATAACGCACAGAGTCCTAACGCACAGACTCTTTCTTCTTCCCAGTCAGGCCCCAAAATGAGGACCAAAAAAGGGTTTGGCTAATGTGACAATGAGAACATTTGGGGCTTTGTTTTTGATCCCGTTTGATACAGCCAAGGCAAGAGGCCTAGAATGCAGAGAAAAGATGCCAGTTTCTTCACATGCAGAGACCTGGGAAACACCTGCAAAGGGTCCCTGTGATAAGACAGGCTCTGCTTGGGACAAGTAGAGTCTAAAAGGGGGCAAGTTGTCTGGAATATCTTTTCATCCCCCTTAAAACATCATTTGCCTGAATGCTTTCTCCTTAGCTTCCTGGGACACTGAATCTAACTTGGTTGAATTTTGTTTAAAAACCTGGGCATAAATCATAAATACCCTCGGGAGAGAACATTAACCATCAACTAGCAACATTAACATCCCTCCGCCCCACCCTGTCTCCTGACTGGAACCTCTCCACCTTGTCCCCAGAGGAAACTTCCCTGCCTGTTCTAGAACATTTCAGAATGACTTTCTGCTGCAAGTTTTCACATATCCTCATGCAGCTCAGCTTCCTGGCCTGGCTCCTCCACAGTGAGGGGAAGGCAGGGACCACGACAGGGAACTAACAAGCGTTTCTAGAGTCTGGCTCTTGAAATTTTTTTTCTGGGGCAAATTCTTTTCTGGGCCTCTCCCCCCCCCCCCCCGGCTTTAGGAACCTGAAAGGCACAGCAGCAATGGAAGCCTAGTGAAGGCTTTGATGTCAGATGGACCTGGGGACAAAACCTAGGCTGCCACATTCTCGCTGTGTCATCGTGGACAAGTTGCTTCACCTCTCTGAGCCTCAGCTTTCCCTAAAATGTGGATGATAATACCACCCACTGTGTTGGGTCGCTTCTGAGAATTGGATATTCTAATGCTTGCACAGCCTGACATAGTCCGTGGTAGTTACAGTATTAGTATTTGTGGTTTTCTCATTTAGATTGGCTTAGACCAGGGCAGGAATGAAGGAGGATGGAGGAGAGAGAGAGATCGAGAGCAAGCAATCTTGGAACGTCTGCATCACTCGGCCCTGGGGTGTCCTGACAGCGTGTCTCGTCAGCATGTCTGGTCACCCTCTGGAGATCTATCTCCTTCATCCTTTCGGAGGTGAGGGATGGTTCATTCTTCCCCAGATGGGGAATCTGAGGCTGGCCCTCTGCCCAGGTCCCAGAGTTTGCCGACAGGGACTGAGCTGTGACAGAGGCTCTGACCACCGAGTCCGTAGTACTTTGTCACAGCACCTGAACAGATGAAGCCAATTGTTACATACTCACTGCTCTGAATGTTTCTCCTTCAGCACATTTACCACGAGTCTAATTGAGTGTGTGATAATTTCTGTAACAAGTAATAGTGTGAAGAATACGACTGCTTCCCTCTATGCCTCTCTGGGTAAACAGCCCTTCCCCTTGGTCCTCAGATATCCATCTGCCTGAGGACCATGCGCATTCATACAGAGAAACAAAGAGCAGGACTGCGGCAATATTCAGTTCCTCATAATCAAAACAGATTTTGCCACAAGACAGTAGACTTAAAAGCCACCACTGTGAGAAAACATTTCTTTTTAAGCCCTTTAGGTACCAATGAACATAGCAAAGGTGTAGTACTTTCCCAAGAAAATAGAGGTCTCCCTTCACCCATGCCCCCAGGCTTACTGTCTAGGGCAGAAGGAGAGCATGCATAGAAGAAGGGAGGACATCCTCCTGCCCTTCTCTTGGCTTCAGCCCAGAGAGCACAGGGACATAGAGGAGGGTGGTGATGCAGAGTAGGGATGCAGGGTTACCTAGGTTCAAATTCCAGCTCTGCCACTTAAGAACTCTCTGACCAGGAGCATATTATTATTTCACATCTCTGTGCCTCAGTCTCTTCATCTGTAAAATGGGACTCAGAGTACTTCCTCACAGAGTTGCTATGAATGTTTAATGAGTTAGCGTGTGAAGTGCTTAGTGTAAATTCTGGTATTTACAGGCAATCTAAGTATCAGCTACTTCTATTTTACTTTATTATTTATTTATTATATTATAGTTTGTTTATTTGTTTAATACAAGTAGAACCAGCTCCTAAGGCAGGGATTTGCACTGACCCTCTGCGGACTCAAAGGGGAAGCTACATTGGGGCGCCTGGGTGGCTCAGTCGTTAAGCGTCTGCCTTCGGCTCAGGTCATAATCCCAGAGTCCTGGGATCAAGCCCCACATCGGGCTCCCTGCTCCGCGGGAAGCCTGCTTCTCCCTCTACCACTCCCCCTGCTTGTGTTCCTGCTCTATGTCTGTCTCTGTCAAATAAATAAATAAAATCTTAAAGAAAAAAAAAGGGGAAAGCTACATTGAGACCACTGCCCATCATTTTAAGTTGGGGGGACCATGCAAATGCCCCAGGTTGAAAGGAAGGAAGCCTTCCCCAATGTTGTGCTTTCCCTGACTACACGGGGTCCTCCCATGGCTGGGATGGGACCCAGAATGTCCCTTTTCATAGAGGGGACACTGTGTTAGGATGGTGGACAGCCCCAGCAGGGTCCAGATGCAGTGGAGGCAAGGGCTCTGAGCCAGGGAAGAGACAAGTCAGCCAGGCAGGGCTCTGGGCCCAGAGCATGTGTTCTTCCAGCCGCCAGCTTCAGCCCCAAGTGCCAGAAAGGCTTGTAGTGATCCCGGACAACAGACGTGGCTAGAATCCCGGACCCCCTCCACCAGAAAGCCTCCAAGGCCCCAGACCCCATGCCACCTTGGAGGGGGCTGAGGATGGAGCAGAAGGAAATCTGAGACCGACCATTACCTAAAGACATTACCTAAAAGACCTAAAGTACTGGGTCAGATTAAATTGACCAGATTAGACTAAATCTAGTATTCTTCCTTGTTGCCCAGGGACTAGGGTTTGTGAGAAATCTCGGCTCAGTTACAGGAAATAACGAAAAGACATTTTTTTTTTTTTCTGCAGAGGCACGTGATGCTGTGGATAAAGATGCAGCCTCAAGGTCTGTCACCAGCACGGAGCTGCTGGGGGCGGAACCGCACCTGTCCGAAATGCACTAGGCCCTCCACAAACACCCCCTGAAAAAGTGAGGGCACCATTCAACCCTGACTGAGCGGGGCGGACAGGCGGCGCGTGTCTGGGACTGGCGAGGAGGAGGGGCTCTTCCCGGCTTCCTTCGGGGAGGGGGGAAGACAGGGGTCCCGCCGCCCGGCCTTCGCTCTCCTCTTCAGGACCCACTGACTGGCTTTCATGGAGAGAAAGTGGCAAAAGTGATATGATGCCACCTCCACCACCGGTGACTCAACCGCATCCGCACGCACCTGCACGCATGCACACCCGCACGCTAGGCACCTGCGCGCATGCGCACACGCACGCACATACGTGCACGCACACGCGCCCGCGCATGCGCACATGCCCCCGCACGCATGCACCTTCCTGGCGCGCTGACTCTGCAGAGGCGACCTGCCATGCAGGACAGGGCCCCGTGGCTGGGAACGGAGGGCCACCACCCCGAGACGTGAATCCTGCCCACAGCACTGAGCAAACCGAGAAGCGGATCCTGCTCCTGAACCTTGAGACGCGTAGAGCCCCACGGACACCTTGACGCGCCAGTGACAGAGCCAGAAGCAGAGGACCCGGCCGCCGCGCCTGCAACCTGACCTGCGGAAACTGTAAGATCATAGACACGTGTTGTTTAAGGTACTGAGTTGTGGGGACATGTGTCATGCAGCGGTGGATAACTAATCCAGCCTCTCGTTAGCTCTGTGCCCCGACCCGGCTACTTTATGTGTGTTCCTTGATCTAGAAAGGGACATCATAATTGCACCCCCACTTTCTGGGTTCATTGTGAGGACCAAGAGAATGAACAAATGAATGAATGGGACAACTGGCTGGAGCAGTAAGATTACAGAATCAGGAAAGGAAGCCCGAGGGGTAGAGCAAAGTGAGGCTGCAGAGAGTCCTCCCTGGGTAGCCGCCACAAGGCCAAGTGCCCAGCCGGAACCCCCAGGAAGGTCCCTCACCAAAGCGAAGCCCCACTTCTACCCTTACTTTGTCCCAGTGAGTTTCTCCTGGGGTTCTAAAGGACCATTGCTCAGGGGTACCTGGCTGGCTCAGTCCATGGACCATGCAACTCTTGATCTCGGGGTTGTAAGTTCAGGCCCCACATTGGGTATAGAAGTTACTTAAAAATTAAAAGACCAATGCTCAGAGCTACCTGTGGTCAGGGCGCCCAGCATCCTTTGCCCTCCACCCTGCCATCCCTACACTGGGTTCTGCCATCCCTTCTTCATGGATTAGGTTCCCCATGGGGCTGCTGTTGTCCAAAAGCTGGCCGGGCTTGGTGCCATGGAGACAAACAAGCCGGCAGCCACAGCATCTGATAGCTCTAGAAACTGACCCTCGTGGGAGAGCCGTAGCCAGCTGGCGTGAGTACCAGGAGCTGGCCAGTGCTCCTGGGCAGTCAGTCCTGGGCGAGATAGGGATAGAGGGGAGGGGTCAGGCTTCAGCCTTCACATGGTAACAGATGCCTGACTCCAAGTCAGAACAGACTTTTGACTTGGATGCATGTCCAAGCAAGCCTGCAGAGCTTTGCCCTGCAGATGTGGGATCCCCAAACCTGAGCTGGACCTGCTGTGCTGCCCACCTCTTAACTACCACCTCAGTTTTAAGGACCCAGAGGTGTGCACATCCATCCCCCATCTCATTTGGGGTTGGAGCCACTTGGGCAGAAGGGGCACAGGGACCACATGGCCATTGTCTGTCCTCTTTTCACTGCTGAGCTGGGGACTGAATCAGACCCTTGATGTCCACAGGCATGCACACTGGTTGCCAGCCCATGGGCAGCCCACCTGTAGCAGGTGGTGGCTCGTGATAACCCCAGCCCTCCTCCTGGGTCCTCCCCACTCAAGCTAATCCCACTTCTTGGATTCTGGGCACACGGGCTAGCCAAGCTGGGTGACAGCCAACATTGGCACTGGTCTCCCAATTGCCCTGAGCATTAGGGACTGGGAGAAATCTCCTTGCACCGTGTGCATGCAGCAAGTTAGGAGCCTGCCCCTAGACCCACAGCCAGAAGGCACAGCGCTGCTTCTCTCTTGTCCTGATTGGCTCTTCTCTGTACCCCAGCAACGCCCTGCCGCCCTGCCGTATCATCATGATAACAATGATTAGCATTCTTGAGAACTCTCTCTGTGGCACTAGCTCAGGAAATCCCCGTACACCCCCAGGGTAGGCTCTGTTAATAATCCCTGTTTTACAGAGGGGCTGTCTAAGGCCTGGCTGGTCAGTGGGTGAGGCAGGATTTGAACCCAGGCAGGTCTGGCTTTGGGGCAGTGCTCTCTGTGATGTGGCTGGCTCCTACACACTTGCTAGCCACTCTCTCAACTCTTAACATCTGCCATCCCCACCCCACCCCCGGGGGGGTGAGGGCAAAGTTCTGCAGGCTAGCTCTGTTCTTGCGGAGCCCCTGATCTGCCCAGGGGCCTCCAACTTGCTCACTGGCTAGGAGAAGGCTCCTGGCTCTCTGTGCTGACAGAGCAGCTATTTCCTGGCCCCAAAGCCCCAGTTGTTGGAAATTAGAATCCTTCCTCATGGCTCTGCGCTCGTGGCTTTGAGAGACTCCTGATTGCACACGTCTCCCATTAGCCAAAACAAGTTATTTCCATGGCCGCGACACAGGCGTGTTAAAAGGTAAACTGCCATACATCATCTGGCAGCACACTCATTTGTCTCTCTCGGGCCCCATTCCGGCCCCACCAGGCCCCTGCTCGCCCCTGGCTGTCAGAGAAACAGCTTCATCCTGCCTGCAAAGGCCTTCGCCAGGCCTGGCCCAAGGAGTCGGGGTTTGTGGACCCGACAGAGTGAATCACTTTGCGAGCATTCAATAACATTGTCTCGATGACAAATAAATCACACCTTAATGGACCATTTTTCAATTTGTAAGCCCAAGTCAAGACTCCTAAAATGTTACCAGATGTCAAGGATGAAATGTATGCGTCTGGTATGCTCTTACGCACATGAGGGTCGCAAGCTTCCTGCCTGCAGGAGAGCCGGGCACCAGCGACCCCAGGCAGAACACAACTTGGTGTTTGCCATTGTGAAAACAAGGTCCAGCTCCCCCGCAACCCCTCCCCGCCTTTTTATAGCCTCTTTGGGGGAGATGTGTCTGGAGAGAGTGGAGGGAGGTGTGGGCCAGGAGACAACATAGCTCACATGGCTGGGATTCGGGGAAAGAAAGTACGATGACTCCAAGCCCTTGGAATGGGATTGGAGGGTCTCAAAACCTTGCTGGCTTTGGAGTCAGAGAGAAAAGGCTTGCTCCCAGATGTGCTATTTACCAGCTGTGTGACCTTATGCAAGTCAGCTCACCTCTCTGGCCTCAAACAGAGATGATCCTAGAACTTGCTTCACAAGGTTGTAGAGAGGGCTCAGCAGGGGAGGAATGAAAAGAGCACAGAAGAGTGCCCGGCACATCGTTGGTGCTACACAAAGTCTGCGGTAAGAGATGTGGCAGGAATAGCTACTGTTTCCTAGGTGTGGTGGGCCCCCAAAATTCACGTCTACCCAGAGACTCGGCATATGACCTTACTTGGAAATAGAGTCTTTACGGACAGAACTAGTTAAGATGAGGTCACACTGGATTGGGGTGGCCCTAAATCCAATGACTGGTGTCCTTAGAGGAGGAAGAAGGCCATGTGAAGGCAGCAAATATCTGCTTATTCATTTGTTTACCTGCTCAGGGCAAGGACAGCGGCAGCCGAGGCCGGCCCCCGGGGCCAGCACCCCTGGTCCAGGGAGCCATCTGGCCCATTCAGCACCCACAAACAATTCCTAAGTTTACCCCTGGATTTTCACGATCTGGATTTGCTACGATTGCTGCTGCTGAGTCGTTAGGGTAGGGCAGAGAGGGCCAGAATAGAGGCAAAACCACACATCGCCGTGTAGTCCAACAGCAAAGCTCCCCCACCCTGGGTCAGGAGTGTTTTTCTACCAGGAAACAAGAACAGTTCATGTGAGTTTGTTCACCCTTTGTCCTAGGACACAAAAATGTCAGAAATGTGCAAGGGCCCTGGCCGCAGAGGGACACTGTATCTTGACCCCAAGGTCCATTTCCTGCACGGGGCGGAGGGTCAGGGTGAAGACCGCTGCGCAGAGTCAGGACAAGTGAGTACTGCTGTGTGCATGCCGTGGGGGGCCGGTGAAGCTCCCCTTTCTCTGGGCCCTGGATTTCTTATTTGTAAAATGGGCGTGATGATGCCTGATGCCTCAGCTCACAGAGTTACGTAGAGCAGATGTCATAAATGCAGGTTCGGTCTTATGGGGCTTTGTTCTCCCAAAGGGGTCAACAACATGAGAAAAGAGCCCCTCTAACAGGGCCTCTCCCAGACCCCACTTTATAACAAGCAGACTTGACCCTGACACTCAGTCCATATGTATTCACTAAGCACCAACTGCATGCACGATGCTGTGCCGGTTTCTAGGAGGCTTTTTACAACTGTTCTTACTACTGATGAACAATGTCAGCATTCGCCACCGCGTACTGAGCATTCATAGCTCCAGAACATCGCGTGCTTTGCCTCTCTTAATCCTCACGACACATCTGCCAGATAATGTCATCAGAACCCCATTTTTGAGAGAAGACTCAGTTCAGAGGGAGTACGACTCGCTCAAGGCCACATAGTGAGTTTGGACTCCCTTTAGACTCTGCTCCAGATGAGACGTTCTGCCTGCAAGGACCCACAGCCCAGTGCGGTGAGACCCAGACCCGCCCGTAGCGAGACATTCCTAACACAAGCTTGTATTTCTCACGCCTGACGTGGTGTGAGACACTTCAGAGTGTTACAGTGTGTTACGTCACTGCGACCTCCCAAGACCTTCCTGAGAAGTTGTTGCCATCACTATGATCATTATCCCACCCAGACAGAGGAGGACACAGAAGGGCAGGGGTTATGTGGGTGGGAGCGCTGAGAAGTTAAGCACCAAATCCAGCCTTCTTCCACATCTGAGATTCTCAAGCACCGTGCATTTTGCCTCCAAAAAGAGAGCTGGCTACCACTGGTGCTAAATCAGTGCAGAGTCAGTCAAGGGTGTTTAGAGTCCAGATCCCAGGAAGCTTCCAGGAGGAAGAGGCTTGCAGAGGATGGGCAGAACCTGCATGGTGCAGATTCCCTCTCCCCAGACCTACCTCAGTACATTTGCCAGGAACCTGGGAGCTGGATGGCCCCGCCCCGGCCCCAGCCTTTTGAAACTCACCACTTGGCGCCTCACTCCCCCGAGGGCCTCAGGAGGAATCTGTCCCGCCTGGCTTGGGGAAGGCCTGGCCCCACCTCCCACCGGCCTGTCCGCATGCCAGGCCAGGGCTGACCCTTCACCCGCACATCTCTCATTCTGCAGGCCCCAAGAAGCAAAGTCCAGAGCCAAGGTTATCGTGGGGGTCACATACCTTAGGGGTGGGGTGGGTACACAGAGCCACGGGCTATTCAAGGCAGCATTATTTGTGATCATAAAAGACTGGAACCGACCTCGAGTCCGTCAGCAGGGGACTAGGTCGAGGTACTTTGGCACGACCACATACGACTCAGGTGTCAACGGGGGGAAGAGCGAGAGGGTTTTGAGTAATAAAAGCTGACGTTTATGAAGGATTTGAGCCTCTCCCACGTGCATTGACTCATTTGATCCTACATCAGTCCCAGAGGAGGGACCATTATCATCACTTTAAAATGAGGAAACAGGCACCCGGAGGTCAGGTCCCTGGCCCAAGGCTCCTGGCCATACCCCGATGGAGCTGGGGCTTGGTATAGGCAGGGTGCGTCAGAACCACCCCGCTTTCCGCCTCCCCGCTTCTCCGTCTAGCCAGGGGTCCCTCCTCCAGGAGCTCCCTGAAACCTGGGAAAGAAGAGAAACGCTCAGATAACCTCCAGCACTTTACGGCCGGCTCTGGCCTGGGGGAGCAGGTGTAATCAGAGAAGCTTGACTGAAGCCTCCTGCGTCTGCAACAGATTCTGGTAACTCAGACGCCGTGGTAGCCAACTGCTCTCCACAGTCAATTACGGCCCGCGGGGCCCACTGATTATCTTTATAGCCTTTCCTGGAGTCATGACAAGGAAAACTAAACGATCCGCAGGACCCCTTTCATCACGAACAGCCGGGTTTCACGGTTGGGGGTGGAGGAAGGAAAGAAAGAAATTACTTTTTTCCCCACTTTGGAGCTAATCTATAGAACTCAAGGCTGGGCGGCCAACGTGTTGGTGTTGAGAAAAGCTGTTCTCAAGCAGAACTAATTGGCAACAGAAATGGAATTTTTCCCCCCCAAAAAAGTATACACATGCTTTATCCCTGGGAATTTGGGGAATAGGTATTCCAGACATGCTGAGTACGACTGCCCGCGCACAGCCGTCCGCCTCCCACGGGCAAGGCCAGAAGGCAGCCCGCGCGGGCTTCCGCTCAGCCCGCTCGGCCTGTTTCGCAACAGGATGGTCACAAAGGTCCGTGGCCCAGAGCAGCCCAGCCTGAAGTGGACGTTTGCTGTCCTGCTGCCCAGCACCACTTCCCTCCTCCTAGAAACAGCAGTTGGCTTTGGGATCCCCCATGCCCCGATCCCCAGACGCTGGTTTGGGGGGACTTCATCCCCTCTCAGCTCCAGGGATGAGCCCTGGCGGGTATAAGCCAAAGAACGTATCCCAGGGAAATCTGAGGAAGAGGCCTACAACCCAACAAGAAACAAGAAGGCACAAAAAAAGAATATCTAATGAAGCTTCTAGGAAAGAGAGCTCTTGAGATTTTAGAGGTGCAGAGAGGTTGAAGTAACCTGCCCAGAGTCACACAGCCTGGTAGTCGGGGATCCAGGATATGAACCAAGGTCTGTAGGATTGAAGACTTTGTGACATTTAACTCCTAGGCTCTACGAAGAGGGGCATAGCCTCTGGAGGGAGCTGGACAAACCGATTCAACCCCATCTCTGCCATTTACTACCTGTGGGATTTCAGGCAAGTTACTTAACCTCTCAGGGCACCTGGGTGGCTCCGTTGGTTAAGCGTCCGCCTCTTGGTTTCGGCTCAGGTCGTGATCTTGCGGTTATGGGATCGAGCCCCACGTTTGGCGGTGCGCTCAGTGTGAAATCTGCTTCAGATTCTTTCTCCGTCTCCCTCTGCCCCTCCTCTCTTCCTCTCTCTCAAATAAATAAAATCTTTTTTTAAAAAAAAGTTACTTCTCTGCTCCTCAGTTTCCATATCTGCGAAGTGGGGCCTATAAGAGCACCTCTGTTTGTGATCTGAGGGTTGAATGGATCAACAGCAATACACGTAGAGTGTGAGCAATAGTACCTGTCGTGAGTGAGAATTTGTCCCTTCCCACCTCCTCGCCCCCCCCGTCACTCTGTGTCCCACACGTGGCGAGAACCAGACTAAGTAAAGGCAGGGGGAGGGGAGGAGGGAGCTATTAGTGCAACGAGGGCAAGGTCTCGGATTCCCTCTGCACATGTTCCTTCCTATAGTGTGGCGGTCGGGCTCGGTTCCCCTCCAGGAGCCGCTCTGCCACAAAGATAGGAGACATCACGAACCCGCGGCCCACTCAAGGCTTTGGCTATACTTAGACCTAGAGATACACAGTGAGTGGCAGCCAGGCCTGTCCACGGTGGTGGCGGTGGAGATCCAGGGGAAATTCCACTCATTCAGGTGGCAGAAAGCAAGCCATCAGACAGATGCCACATGGTCGAGGGCGCATGTGAATTGGCAGAGCCACAGTGGAAAATAGTTCGGGACGAGATTTCCTATGCCCACAACCTTGCAGTCCTGCTTCTGGGTGGACACGGGAGACGCACCCCAGCATGTGTGTTCTAGGACAGGTGCAAGGGTGCTCAGAGCGGTACCGCTCATGATAGCAAGCGCACAGGAGGGAGACAACCCGGCCGCCTCTAGACATGGGAAACATGTCGTGGTTCGCCCCGCGATAGCGTATAGCCGTGGAAGATGAGGAAGCGAGGAGCCGTGTGCAACCACGGGGATGAATTTTAGTGATAAATGCTTTATGGAAACAGAAGGGCACAAGACAACATAGATCTTCTTATAAAGTTCAAAAATAAATAAAAGTCAGTAATCTATTGTTTGGGCATAAATATTTTTTTTAAAAAACAAGGGAAGCAGGATGATGAAAAAGTTCTGCAAGTGGATGGTGAGGACAGTTGTACAACATCGAGAATGTACTTGATGCCACCGAATTGTATACTTGAAACTGGGTAAAATGGTAAGTTTTATGTATCTTTTACCACAATTTTTTTAAAGAGCCATAGAAAGGGGTGCCCGGGTGGCTCCGTCAGTTAAGTCCCAACTCTTGATTTTGGCTCAGGTCATGATCTCAGGGTGGTGAGATCGAGCCCTGCGTTGGGCTCCGTGCTCAGCGGGGAGTCTCCTTGGGATTCTCTCTCTCTCCCTCTCCCTCTGCCCTTCTCCCACATGCATGCATGCTCTCTCTCTCTCTAAAAAACAACAAAAAAAACCCCTAAAAATAAATAAAAAGCCATAGAAAGATAAACACAAAATTCAAGATTGTAGCTACTGCGGTGGGAAGGAGCATGTAAGTAGGGATAGATAGTTGTCAAAGTTCTAGTTCCCGGGCTGGGGGTGGCTGTATGGGGGTTTTTATTTTATAAATAAATGTGGTGAGACTGCTAGATGGAAGGTTGAATGGGGCTGTTCAGGAGTCTCTTTCAGTGTGTCCTGAGGAGGTTATGATTAATTCACTTCTACTTGAGGTCTATTTTATAAGTCTTGAGGAAAGCTCTCTGGACCAGGATTTGGGGACCAGGGATCTAACGGGGACTGCTGGGCAAGTGAGCAAGGCCTTCGGCCATTCCCTCTGCTATTAATGGGGCGTAGGACTGTCTGGTCCCTGGTGGAGTGGGGTGGGAGGGCATCCAGTGGTGCATTTGCAGGGCACATGTCTGCCCTCCTCCACATGCTTGCATCTGCAGGGTCTTCCCTCACTCATTTGGAAGGCAGCGTCAGGCATGCTCCTCAGAGGAGCATGGTGGAGCAGGCGTGGAGGATCCAGTTCAAGGGACAGCACAGTAACAGCCACCTGGCCACAGCAGAATCCCACAACAGATCCCATAACCTGCCTGACTCACGGTGTATCTGAACTCCAGCGTGGGAGATGGTGTTGTTTACCGGCCCTCCAAGCCCACCTGAGACAGACGAGGGGTGAGCGCAGAGCCACGTGAGGAGTCCAGAATCTGGGCCTGGGCTGGTTTGACAGAGCACCTGGTGGCGTACGGTTCCACTGCCTCTCGTTACGCAGATGAACGGCCCCTGCGTGAGTTGGCAAGGGTGTGGAAATGTGCTATTCATAAATGAAATGTAGTATGTGGCTAGAGATTCCTGGTGACCCTAATCCATGGTTCTCCCAGAAGGTTTGACTGCCTTGTCACTCTTGGCAACATAGCAAGCCATGTAGTTCTACAAGTTTATTGAGTGCCTACTATGGAATATAACACTGAGCAAAACAGGCAAAAAAAAAAAAAAAAAAAAATATATATATATATATATATATATGTATATGTATATATATATATCTGTACCCTCAGGAAACTCACATTCCAGTAGGGGATATTTAAGAAAAGAAAAATATATAGTATGCTAGATGATGGTAAATGGTAAGAAATGAACCATGTGGAGATCTGGAGAAGGAGTGTTCCAGGCAGAGGGGAAAGCAAGTGCAAAGGTCCTGAGGCAGGACTGTGCCTGGCACAATTGAGAAGCAAGTGTGGCAAGGGGGAGAGCAGGGGAGATGAGGTCCAGATCCTACAGGGCCTTGTGGGCATGGTGAGGACTTGGCCTTTTACTCTAGGTGAGGTGGGCCCAAGACTGGAGGGGCAGGAGGGTGTTCTGAGCAGAGGAGGGACAGGATCTGATTTCATTTTAATAGGACCCTGCTGGCTGCAGATAGAGAACACATCATTAGAGAGGCAAGGGAAGCAGACCCCAATGAGGAGACAACTATAACAACTCAGAGAGAAATGGCCTCCTGGACCAGGGACCAGGGTGAGGGCAGGGGATGGGACAGGAAGTGGTCAGTTTCCAGTTACAGGTTGAAGGGAAAGCCAGTAGAATTTCTTTTTACTGATAAGTGGAAGCAGTTTGGTTCTACTTGTGTACCTTGGGGTCAAGAAAGTTTGAGACCTGGTTAGAAAGTAGAGATATGATTATCAAAATAGATCCCTTCTTCTAACCTCCTGGGGCTTCTGATATGCAGGCATTGAAAGGAATGTTGTAGGTCTCCATGAGCTAACGTGGATGAACACTCAGGATATATTGTCAAGTGGAAATAGGAAGATGCAAACTAGAATGTACAGAATGAGCCCGTTTTTGAAAACTAAAATTATAAGAAAAGAAAGATGCAAAAAAGAGTGAATGAATGGTCTGGAAGAATAGATACCTGACTCTTAACAGTGGTTGTCTGGGGTGGGAGCCGCTGAGATCGAAACTCAGGATCACCCTTCCGAGCACACAAATTGAAATAATTATAAAACCCATTTGTAATTATTTTTAAAAGTGCTGTGAGCATGGCTCCATTCTCCATCATAGCCGTGCTGCTCTGAGCCGGTGTCCCCACCTGGGCCTCCTCCTTGGCCTTGACTGTAAGAGACGGAACTCAGGAATGAGAAATACTTTCCTCGGCCATTCGCTGGCTTGGGAGAATCTGGAAAGGGCCCACCTGGCTCCCAGGGTTTCTAAAAATAGAAAGTTGTCTTAACTTTCCTATAGGTTTGGCTTAGCTGTTACTTCTCCTTGTTCCAAAATGCCGTTTCTATTAGAGAGTCGTGCTCTGCACATGAAAATAAACTACGGCGGGAGCAAGACCTTAAGCGGATGGAATTAACAGGGAGCTGCTAATGATGGGTCACCAGAAATGCCCCTGCACACAGAGCCTGGGAAGGCAGTGAGGAGCCCAGGGCCACCGCAGTCTGCACTGGGGCCCAGATGCGGCCTGTGTAGATGACACCTCCTACCCAGCCTAGTCTCTGCATCCTTTCCACCGCTCAGAACAGGAGTGAGGAGTTGAGCTGTTGGTATGTTTTAGGCAAGAGGAGGAAGCTGATATGTTTGTGTCCAGGCTCAGTGCCTGGAGTTTGACTCCCTTTGGGTGAGGGCTAAGGATGGTCCATGCCAGGATTTCTGAGACCCTGGGCACAAGCGTATGTGCCGTGGGGCCGGTGGGGAGCTGGTAAAGGTTAGCAGTCAGCACTCCAGGACAGAGAGCATGTGTGTCTGTGTGCACGTGTGCGTGTGCGTGCACACACGTGTACATAAGAATATATGCACACAGACGCACAGCTAGGTTTATTGTAGGTTGTACTGGTGTAAAGGATGGGCAGCACACAGTTTACAGACAAAAATAAAATTTACAGTACCCCTTGTAAGTTTCATATACACTCAACTGAGTCACACGGAAGGGGTCTGTTGATTTTTGCCCGCAACCCTTGTATCTGTAGTCAGCCTGCGCTTACAGTGTTGAGTGAGGGCCGCTCAAGGCTGGTGGTTATTTTCCTTTACCTTAAGGAGTCAGACAGAAGTGATACAACAAAGTGTAGTTTGTCAATGAAGTGAGCAAGTGCCTTCATTCTGGGGCTATTCACGACGGAACAGCCACAGAGGGGACACACTTCTATGCTTAATCTGCGTCGTTAACTTTTCCTGTCTCCTCCCTCAAGTCTAGTCAGTCAGCAAAACAATAAATCGAGCCCTGAGTCATCCTGTTACCAGTTCCCGTGGTTTAAGGACTCCCATTGGGGCCGATTTCCCAGGCCACCAACCTGGGGTCACTGCACGTGGACTTGGGGAGAGATGCGCAACAGCGGACTATCAAATGTGCTTCCACCAGACAGCACGGATGAAAGTAACCTCGGGAGCATCCAGAGCAGCAAAATGTCCTTTCAGACATGGAAAGGGATGAGCAGTGAGTACTCATTACCTTTGTAACACCATTGATTGAATTATAAGTCTGCGAAATTTAATTTTTAATAATGGCTCTGTTAAGCAACTCTTTCCCCACACTTCTGACAGTCTGACCATTGGCTTTCAAGAGCCGGGACAAGCTGGCTCCAGCACACCACAGTGTAGGGACCATGTGGCAAAGAGTGTCATGGGTTGGGGAGGAAGCTAGTCCCTCCATCTCTGTCCAGAACCCAGAGCAGCTCGGGGACACAGAGGGTGGGGGGTGGGGGTGCCATGAGAGTCTCAGGTGGGCAGAGGCAGGAGGAGGCAGGAGAGGACGAGCAGGGCAGGAGCCCAGTTGGTGGGCACATGTGAGATACTCCTTCACTGCTCCCCAGAAAGAACTGGGGGGCCCTGGGAGGGGGGTTCTGAGCTTCTGATGCAGAGTACGTAAGGGCTTCCTAGCCAGCGTGCATCTGGGTTAAATCACTCCCCACGAAAGCAGTCCATTCGGCTCCTCAGAAGCTCGCAGGGCCAAAGGCCTGGGATCGCTGATGTCAGGAACAAGGCCCTCAGTCCCTTCTTCAAGCCCACCTTCATGCCCACCTCCTCTGGCGCCTTCCCTGGTGGCAGGGCTCGTGGGAAATCTTTGTCTTCTCTAAGCTTATTGAGAACTTAAGTGCCCTCCAAGCAGGCTCTCAGAATTTTAAAAGTTGCAAAGAGATTTTAGAGATTTCCTAAAATAATCCCTTCATTTTATAGGTGAGGAAACAGAGACCCAGAGATGGGAGGTGACTTGGTCAAGGTTACAAGAAAAATCAAGGGCAGAAGTGGGTAGGATGACCAGTCGTCCCAGTGTGCCCGGGACTGGGTGGTGCCAGGACCCCCACTCAGGTCTTGACTCAAGCCCAAGGCAGAGGGCCTGAGCCAATCCCCAAAAGGAAGGGAGGCCTGAGTCAGTACAGAGCTGCTGCAGGGTGGAATTTTCCAAGAGGAGAGAAAAGAGGAGGCCACATCTGGGTGCCGGGATCTCCAATTCTGCCCCGATGCCTGGCACTGAGGGATTTCCCACCTGCCTCGGCCCTGCTGTGTTTTTCCCGGGCCCTCGGCTGTAACGTGCATCCTCCTCTGTGCCGGGGAGACACTCATGGACTCGATCTGCAGCTTATCTCTGACGCGGCCACAGCTGTGGGGCTGTATATGCAAATAGCCTCCGATAATATTAATGCGCGATTCCCCCCGGGGGAGGCGTGTGCAAAGCTCTGTATGTGTTTCACAATTCTGTTTCGTCCAGAGGAGCAGTGGGGGCCCAGAATGATTTGAAACAGATTTTTGGAAAAGCAAAATAAAATTGGAACAAAACCTAGTAGAGGCATGTGCCACTCTCCCCACGCCCAACTCTCCCCACCCCTGCCTGATGTTCACTCTCTTCTCCCGTCCCCAGGAGCCTCCTCCAGCAGGGTGGTGAGCCCAGCACGTGGCATCGGGCACTCTCCATTCCAGCCAGGAGCCCCTGCCCGGGACGCGTGCCCCCACCCGTCCAGAGCTGAGGGCTGCCCAGCCTGTGGCCGCCTCTCTCTGACCTCTGCCTGCCTCCCACAGGTAATCCTCCCCCCGACACCCTCCTGCACCCCTACTTCCTGGGGAGATCACGGAATCAGAACAGAATACAGACTCCTGGAAGTGGACAGTTTAGGGCAAATCAATCAGAAAGGCAGAGATGGGATTCTGATCTCTGCCACCGGCCAGCTGTGTGACCCTGGGCGAGTCACTTCACTTCTCTGAGCCTCTGTTTGCTCAGTGTACCAGGAGGCTAATGCTGGCCCCACCGGTGGCTCGTGGGGATCCCCTGAGCTAGAGCTTCACAAATGCCTCGCACAGCTTCTGGCATATGGCAAATACACAAGAAACCCGGTCACAGTAAAAGCCCCTTAAAGAGCAGCTGTTCCAGCCACTCCATTGCAGAGATGGACAAACGGAGGCCCAGGGAGGGGAGAGAACTTGCCCAAGGCCACACAGCAAGCCCCTGCAGTCCCATCCGGCCCCCTCGCCGGCTCCCCTCTCCGAGCGAGCTCCAGGGTGGAGTGTGCACAAGGGCTGGCCTCCTCACACCTCGCCTCCCTCTAGCGTCTGGTCCCCGCGCCGGCCTCACTCACCAGCGAGCAGGTACCAGCGTTCAGGCCGGAGCACACCTCCTCCTCCAGGCAGCCTGGCTTTCTCTGTCGCCGAGGTGAGCGGCGGCTCCCATCCGCGGCAGGAGCCGAGTTGGGACTCTGGGAAGCCCGTCCAGACTAGCCACTCGGGAGGTTGCTCACAAGGAGCCCACTGTCCCCCGGTCTCCCTTGCGGTGCCGAGGGCCGGGGGACAGCGCGCTGCCGGGCTCTGATAGTGCAGCCGGCCTCTTATCTGGCCTGTGTCCGGGTGCAGGCGGCTGTGGAGCAGGGGTTCCAGGAAGCCTGCCTGGGGCCCCCCCGGCCGGCCCGCTCTCCCCGGATGCTGCCTGCTTCTCTGGACGCGGCCGATTGCCCGTCAGTGTCACTGAGCTCTGCCAGGGAGAATTCCATGCTGGCCCCCAGCAGGCGGGGCCCCCACCCCTTCACGTCCCACCCCCCACTCCCATCTTGGCAAGGGGATGGGAAAAGGCAGCTAATTTCAAGCCCGCACAGCGCTTGTGGTCGTGTCCTGAACTCTCTACTATTAATCACGGAGCATCTGATTTCTGCTTCGCCTCAGAAGGGGGTGTGGGGATGCCTGGAAGTTTCTGTTTACTCCATTCTGCGCCGGGCTGTGTGCTAATCACAAACAGACAGGGACACAGCCTTGCCCTCCCTCCTCCGCCCCTGCCTCCTCTCTTACCTTGCCACTTTCATGTCCCCTCCTCGCTCCTCCTTTTCCTCCTCTCTTCTTACCTTGCCACTTTCATGTTCCCCTCCTCGCTCCTTCTCCTTTTCCTCCTTTCTTCTTACCTTGCCACTTTCATGTCCCCTCCTTGCTCCTTCTCCTTTTCCTCCTTTCTTCCCTCTCCCCCTCCCGTCTGTCTGGATCTGATCCTCCACACACCTCTTCCTATGGTCCTGGTTTCCCCCCCCGAGCCCTCGTTGTCCCCTCTGCACCTCCCACTTCTCCTGGGGTGCGGATTAGCTTGGCATTTTCCCTTTACATCTTTAGAGTTAGTGGTCAGCTTCTTTTACTGCTTTGTTCCTTTTTTTACAACTTAATGTTCTCAGGCTTTCCCCGCGACTCCCCCGCCGCCCCTGTTACATTTGTCTGTGCGACTCCTACAAACTTGACAGTGTCTCGGTCAGGGGGTGGGGTCCAGGCACAACACACGAACGGCTCCCTTTGTCACCTTGGCACATCAGCTTTCGGATTCTGCTCAGGGCTGGCCCCGGGAACAAAGCCCCCATTGACCAGCACCACAGAGAGGCCTGGCCCTGCCTCTCTCTAGCCTGTAACACCTAGAGGAGAATTTCTCTCTCCCTTGGCTCCCTTCCACCCTGCAGCCGCTGCAGATGAGAAACCAGGAATAAACAGCCCCAAAGAATAGCAGCTGACACTGAGCAACACACACACTCTGACGGGTAACTTGGCAAGACCTTTGGAAACCAGAAATGAGCATATACGCCACCACCCAGGACATGACTTGTGCATGTGCCTCAGGAGGCATGTACACAGAGGAACCTCTTAAAAAAAAAAAAAGTTTTATCATAGGAAACAATTGAAAATAATGTAAACATCCATCAAACAATGACTGATTACACAGAATGCGGAAGGGTCATGCTGTGGCTTACCAGGCAGCAGTTTAGAAAGAATGAGCTGAGTCGGTAGGTAACAACAACCGTGGGTCTCCAAGACATACTATTGAGTGAGAAGGGGGTCAAAATGATCTATTTGGTATAATCCTGATTGTGTAACCCTGCCCTGTGCACACACACAAAGAATGAGATACTGCAGAAACACGTGTCAAGCCTGAAAAAGATGACCCAAACTGGGTCATTACCTCTGGGAAAAAGGGAGGCAAAATGGTTTAAGGGTGGTGCTCTTAACTGTTACCAGTTTCATTTTGAAAAGTGAAAATGGAGCACCTGGGTAGCTCAGTTGGTTAAGCGTCTGCCTTCAGCTCGGGTCATGATCCCAGGGTCCTGGGATCGAGCCCCGCATTGGGCTCCCTGCTCAGCGGGAAGCCTGCTTCTCCCTTTCCCACTCCCCCTGCTTGTGTTCCCTCTCTCGCTGTGTCTCTCTCTGTCAAATAAATAAATAAAATCTTAAAAAAAAAGAAAAGTGAAAATGGATTCATCTATTACCTGCATCCCAAGCAGCTTCCTCCTCCGCACTTGGGTGCAGAGAAAATTTCATCCTAGCACGTGCCCCCTTGGACTAACTCCGAGAATTCTCCAGTACGTCCACAGAGAACTCAATAGCCGTGCTGAGGAGTGAACCCAGCAATTCTGCAGACACTCAGGTGTGATCACCTCCAGTTAGATGTGGGACCCCTGAGCCAGCAGTGACTTGTCACAGAGTGAATTCCTCAAGAGCAGGAGGGCTGTCTCAGTGACTCCCTCAGGGGCTTAGGTCTCCTGAAAATGAGGACAGCAGGTATATATTAGAAAGGAGAGTATTAAAAAGTGCCAACTTGGTTTCAGGAAACAACGTCACCTACTCTAACTTAGAAAACATGAAAACCATTTTGAAACACTTGCCAGGGATGAATGTGAACAAGTCTGGGCCTTACGGAGAGAGCGCTACTGAGCAGTTTAGACAGTCCCCTCCCCCATCGCTGAGGACACGAGGGACCACATCTCAGGGACACGACAGGCACGCGGTGCCCCTCTAGTGCTACTAATGGAACTCTTCACCTGTCACATGCCTACTGGCTTCGGGAGCTGAGGAAGGGGACCTACGGTACAGAAGACAGGTGCCATCCTCCAGCGCGCCCCGTGGCCTCAGACGTGGGCTTTCCAGAACGCGTGGCCCAGGGAGACCGTGCACAGGGCTCCCACGGGGGCGGAGCCCAAGACGGCTGTAGGGACTGGGGCTGACAGAATGCTGAAGCTCCTGTGAGGAAGTCTCAGCTTTGTGCCCGCCTGACTTGACCACCTCTCCAACATTTACTAATCTCTCTTTTTAATGAAGAAAAAGCAGGCCTCAGGCCTCGGTCGCTCAGCAACCAACGGCGTCTAGCTAGAACAGTGTTTGGCAAGTGACGATGCTTTTCCGTGGACAGTTTCCTATTTTGAATCTTTTAAAGTTTAATAGTGAGTCCCCCAGGTAAGGGGAGAGTGCACAAAATCCTAGGAGGACGTGGAGTAGAGTTCACAGCAACGTATTCACACTGGTTCATTCGTTGGGACAGATGCATCATAGTAACACAGGAGGCCGGGTGCGGGGTGCATGAGACTTCCCTGTGCTTTCTCTGTGGCTTTTTCCTGAATCTAAAACTAGGCTAAATGTTCGTTTACTTAAATATTTTTTTTAAGATTTTATTTATTTATTTGTCAGAGAGAGAGAGTGTGAGCACAAATGGGGAGCGGCAGGGAGAGGGAGAAGCAGACTTCCCGCAGAGCAGGGAGCCCAAAGCGGGACTCGATCCCAGGACCCTGGGATCATGACCTGAGCTGAAGGCAGATGCTTAACTTACTGAGCCACCCAGGCGCCCCAAAGTTTATTTAAATATTTTTAATGAACCCAGAGAAAAATCAGCCCGTGCTATTTTTTTTTAACATGTAGGCCTGGAGAGAAATGGAGAAAGCAGATGGATTGTGGCAACAACGTTGACACTTGGTGGATCTAGGGGAGGGGCGTATAGGTGTTCTTGATGCTCTTTACTCAACTTCTGTGCAGGTTGGAAATTTGTCACAGTGAAGGTAGGGGAAAAAGGAAATCAGCGTACAGGAAAATCTTAAGTACATGGGAGCCCCCGGGGATGAATATAGCCAGAGTTGTCAGAGTGGTGCCTGAGTTGCGGGCATTTGAGGGACACTAGGCAAAGAGGTGGCCTGGCAGGGAGATCCCACTACCCACTGTCCCAGAACCCACGAGATAGCCTCGACGGGCACACACCTTCCGGACGGTGCGGCATATCCAGTTCTTTCGGACTCTTTCTCCATGTCCACCCATGCTCCCCTCACAGCATCCTCATGATGTAAGCGGGGCAGGTGTTGTCACCCCACGTGCCAGGCTGGGTATTCCGGGGACAGAGATGGATAAGCAGGAAATGTTCTCGCAGGAGACAGATGTGTAAACAGAGACCCACTGTGCCAAGTGCTCATTGCAGCCCAGGTAGTGAGTGCTGGGCGGGGCAGTGCCTTTGAGAAGGAAGGGGATGCCCCAAGGAAGTGTGTCAGGGAAGGATGAGTAAACAGAAGGTTATGCGATCTTTCCAGAGAACCTTCCTTCTCGCGCCCTCAGGGTACGGCCAAAAAGGGCAGCCTTTGTGCCCTGCAGAGCCCTGGTCTCTGCCCCTCTCCTGCTCTGCTGAATAAACAGCCTGAGCGCCCTTACTTTGCTAGGCCCTGTCCTGCGGGTTCCCCAGCCGCCTAGCTGGGTACTGTCTCCCCTTAGGCTTCTCTCACCACCCTCCTTGGCTCTCACCTGGCTAATACCTTAACCCTTAACCTGCTGGCACCCAACCAAGAGGCACATTCTCCCAGAGCTTTCTGTGAGCCCCTCCTCTGGGCACTGTGCCCCTCTTGGCGCCACCCCCACTGCCTTACCGTGGCAGAGCTGGGTAAGCACGCAGGCCCTGGAGTCCGGTCCTGGCTCCTCTGTTCCCAGCTCTATGACCTTGGGCAAGTCACTTGACCTCTCCAGGCTTCCATTTCCTTGTCTGTAAAATGGGAATAACTTTAGTGCCTCAGTGGTATGTTCTGAAGATTGAATGAAATAATACCTTCCTTCTTAATGTGAAGTCTGGGGACCAGCTGACTGGAGCTTGTTAGTAGAGTCCCAGATCCCACCCCAGACTTCCCAAACCAGATCCTGCATTTTACCAGGATCCCAGAGTGATTCGCATGTGTGTTAAACTTGAAAAGCACAAGACATTACATGGAAAATCTGCAGACCCTGTCTGCCCCCTGTTAAATATCCGTATCATCATCATCATCATCATCCTCCTCCTCCTCGTGTCATCCCATGAGATTACCTGTTTTCTGGTCTTTCTCCTCCACCTGGTCCATCCTGACCAGGACAACCCTAGTGCCATTGCACACTTAGTGCCCAGAGCAGAGTAGGGACTCGGTAATTAAGGGCTGAATTCACTCATTTGTCCAATTCTCATGGAGAAGCCAGACTGGGAACCAGGTGGCCTCACTCCTGGCTTTTTGGACTCATTACTGCCATTAATGCCCCAGCATCCTACAAGACAGTGGGGACAAAGTCTGGAGGGGTGAAAGAACATCCCACTTGGGAAGTGGGGGTGCGAGCTTAACAGAAAGAACAAACCCCCAAACTCAGCCTACTTGGTAAAATCCATCATTTTCCTAGTAGTGCTGTCAAAACTCCTCTCCTCTGTCAGCTCTGTCAACCTTTAGCGCTGCTGAGAATGTCACGTTGCTGGATTCTTCTGGAGATAAATGCCCGGATCGTTCATTTGCAGGCCTCTCCTCCACCCTCATCTTCACCCAGAGCCTCACCCCAGGCACCTCTGCTCCACTGTGGCAAGCTACCAGTCCATCAGATAGAAGAAGGCTCTGTTTTGCTGGGGAAACCTTTCGAACGACCGGTTCCCACTCTGGCGTCTGCCAGGGCCATAAACCTTGGTTCAGCAGAGGAATGAATTTGCCCTGAAGATTGGAGCTTTATCAGCTGGGGGGATTAGCAAAAGCCGAGTCCTGACCTGAGAGAAAATCCCAGCCACCCTCCGCACTCCCTTTGGGACCCTCCAGAGTCAAATATTTTCAGAACCAACTCCAGTTAAGTAAATAGTTCTCTGCACGTGAGTGCCCACAGGGTTTCTCTGAGGACCTGACATTCTCCACTTGGTGACTGTCATTTCCTTACAAACATAACATTGAAAGCGATCTTTGCATTCCCAGAATGACTTCCCCAGCTCAGGAATTCTGCGAGTCTCCTTGAGTTCAGGGCTGTTGCTTTATTTTGTGCTTTTATGACAACACCGCCTAAATGCATCCTGTACAATTTGATAAGAGCCCTTTGCCCCCCTCCCCAAGCATGCATGTCTTTCTTTGCCACAAACTTCTAGTAAACTCTTCAAATATGCACTGCCTAAATTGAACCCTGATGCTAGGAACACTAATGGGGCACCCTCTTCAAAGCCATTCTCTACAACCCAACAGTTTACATGTTGCTGGAAACAATGGACTTAAGTGCACAATTTATTTGGGTTGGCTGGTTTCACGCTGGTTGGAATCTGCTTTGGGGGAAAAACAAACCCTGCATGTGTTTAGATTTATAATTTATACCGAAAGCACAAATACCTCATAATAGGGCTAGAATAAGACACAGTTATGAGCAGGAGGCATGCACATGTTGGCTTTGCTCTTTCACGGACATACTACCAGAGACTACAGACTGCTTTTTAGTTAAGCCACCACCTCCCTCTGCCTCCCCCAGCCGCCCCCCAAAAAAAGCCCATCTCTGGCAGAAGCTGCAGACTGCCTGACCTGTGGGCGAGGGTCCTGATCTGGCACTTTCCCAGCTGTTCTGCACACCTGTTCCATCCCTACAACAGCCTCACCCTTGGCCTCATGATCCCCGGGTTAGGGAGGAGGAAACTGAGGCATAGGAAGATGAAGTCATTTCCCCAAGGTCCCACAGCAAGTCATAGAGCCAGGATTCACACTCAGGGGGTCTTGCTCTGGAATCAGTGCTCTCAACTCTTAGGTACTTCTCTAGTAAAGTCTACAGAACCACTAGCCAGAATGCTCCATTAACTCAATTTTTTATTGCCGTTGAGTTGGAAGAGAAACAAGGCAACTGGCAAGAAAATAATAAAGTGATATGAGGACTTAACCAAAGCAAAAATGAGGTCCCGCTCCCCCAAATTAAACCACACAAAATCTCGACAAGAACACATCCAACCTCATCACCTTTACCTTCTGCACCTCCAGGGCCAGAGAAGGAGATGCCAGGTCCCAAGGGGAGACCCAGGATGCCAGAGGACCTCCATCAAAGGAAAGCGCCAGCACTGCCCTTCAGATTCCAGAACCAGGAAGGAGAAGAGTATGCTCCAGGGAGATCGCTGTGGTGAGCCATGACAATAAGGGCCCCTAGTGAGTGTCCTCCCTGGGTCCCCTGCCCTTTGCAGTGTGCTGATTGGCTCCTTCCAAAAACCTGTGTCTCCACCCACTTGAATCTGGGTGGCACTGTGACTTGCTTTGACAGAATGAGGTGGAAGTGGTGGTCCGCCAGCTTTGGAACCAGGCCTTCACCCTGGACTCTCTGCCTTTACTTTCACTTGTTTGGAATTTCAAGACCACAAATAGTGGAGAGGCCTGGGCTAGCCCCCTAGAAGACCAAATGTCCATGTGGAAGGGAACCACAGCACCTCCGCTGACAGCCAGACCGCTGCTGGGTGTGTGGGGGAGGCTGCCTTGGACCCTCCAGCCCCAGTCGAGTTGTCGGATGACTGGAGCCCCACCAGTGAGCCCAAGAAGGCCAGCAGCACTGCTGCCCAGACTGCCACCCCACAGAATGGTAAGAAATGACCAACTCATCGTTGCTTTAAGCTCCTAAGTTTTGGGGTCGGTTGCTACACAGTGGCTAGAGCGGAAGTCATTGTTAACACAGCGAAAATGAAGGTTCTCTGCTGAAACCACAGCTGTAAAGAGTATTCCCATACAACCATGTCTCTGGCACAGCAGTTTCCGGAGGATTTGTGGAAGCATGTGTCGAAATGTGTCCTTAGCCCATTTATGAGGACACTGGTAGCCCAATGGTAATTTCGCTTCTGTTCACTTATTAAATATTTGACCATTGTTTTCCATATGAAAAAGGAACCATCATCAGCACTGGCGACGCAGATGAATTTGGCACAGTACTCTAAGAACTCCCGGGACAAGAGAGGAAGTGGACAAGAACGCTGTTAGACAGGAATTCATTCAGGAAATGTCCAAGTACCAGGCGCCACCACGTTCAGGACTGGGAATACAAAGATGGGAAGGTCACAAATCTAGACCTCATGGGGTCTGTGTCTAGTGGGGGACAGGGACTTAAATAAAAGGAAGACAGGGGTGCCTGGGTGGCTCAGACAGTTAAGCATCCCATTCTTGGTTTTGGCTCAGGTCCTGATCTCATGGGTGATGAGATTGAGCCCAGCGTTGGGCTCCATGCTCAGCGGGGAGTCTGCCTAGATATCCTCTTCCTCTGCCCCTTCCCCTGCTCACACGCTCACTCTCTCTCAAATAAATAAATCTTTGAAAAAAAAATAAAAAAGAAGACATGTGAACATATGACCACAAATGGTGTCCAGTGCCGTGAAGAAGCAGCACAGGGTGCCCGGAAAGAGAATTCACCTGGTAAGAGGAGGTCTGGAAGGTTTGCTGGGTTAGTTAGGTCAACCTGGAGCCCAACTTTGTTTTACATACAAACACAGAGTGTTTTCCTCATGGATTTTATATATACTGACCTCTCCTGGAATGCTATGACCGGGTACATTGAGAGAAGACTGAACTTTGCCTGGGAACTCACATTGGTTGCTACTCTGAAGGAACAGCTCCGGCAGCAGTTAGACTCCGCGGGATTGAGGCGTGTGGGGGTCCACAGCCCACACCTAGACCCACCTGCACGTGTAGCTGTCATCTTTCCACCTGGAAGCTCAAGCCCCTGGAGACTTCACTAGGACTTCCAGCAGTATCCTACAGATGATTTTATCATAAATTACTCTCTACTCGCCTTTCTCTTACAGTTTGAGAAGTACATAGCAGTGTCTATTTCATTTCAGGGTTGACAAAGAGGCCTTAGGTCTGCTAAGCTTAGAACCACAGGCATCGGGGCACCTGGCTCCGTCAGTGAAGTGTCTGCCTTTGGCTCAGGTCGTGATCCCAGAGCCCCAGGATCGAGTCCCGCTTCGGGCTCCCTGCTCAGCAGGGAGTCTGCTTCTCCCTCTGCCCTTCAGATCACTCATGCTTTCTTTCAAATAAAATCTTTTTTTTTTTTTTTTTTTAGATTTTATTTATTTGACAGAGAGAGAGAGAGAGACAGCGAGAGCAAGAACACAAGCAGGGGGAGTGGGAGAGGGAGAAGCAAGCCCCCTGCGGAGCAGAGAGCCGGATGCGGGGCTCGATCCCAGGACGCCAGGACCATGACCTGAGCCGAAGGCAGACACTTAATGACTGAACCACCCAGGCGCCCCAAATAAAATCTTTAAAAAAAAAAAAGTCACATGCTCTACCAACTGAGCCAGCCAGATGCCCCCTAAATTGTATACTTTAAAAGGGTGAATTTTATGGCCTTTGAGTCACATTTCAGGCAAAACACAAGATGAAGCTGAAGAGCTAGACGGGGCCACGCCATGCAGGGCACTGTGGCCCACAAGGAGTTTTTATCTTCAGCCTCAGACTCATGGGAGCTGCAGAAGGCTTTGGGCACCAATGTGCAGCATAGGTTTGCATTTGAGAAAGATCTCCGTGACAAGTGGCCTGGAGATGGGTACAAGGGATGGCTTCGGAGGGCAAGGACGAGCGAGTGTGTGGACCAGCACCCGGCTTCAGGCTGGAGCGAGCTGGTGAGGGACGGCCACGCCGAAAGCAGTTTGGCGTGGGGGCCCCTGGCACAGGCACAGACAGGCTGGGAGAAGCGGCCTCTGATGGTGGCTTCCGGGAGGATGTTTTGGAAGAGGAAGCATCTGAGCAGAACTCTGCAGGGTTGGTTTAGGGCATCCAAATATTCAAGGGGTATGCTAGGAAGAAGGAAGCAAATGAGCAAAGGTTTACTGTGGTTCCATTTGGCCAAGCAAGAAGGGAAACAAAAATTATGGGAATGTATTCGGGTTCTCTAGAAAAACAGAACCCATAGGATGTACATATAGGAGGAGATTTAGTATAGGAACTGACGCATGAGATCTTGGAGACCCAGAAGTTCCATAGTCTGCCCTCTGTAAGCTGGAGGACCAGGAAAGCCAGTGGTTTAATTCAGTCCAAATCTGGGGCTGAGAACCAGGGGAGGCCATGTCTGAGGTCGGGATAGATGGATATCCCAACTGCAGCAAGAACACATTTGCCCTTCCTTTGCCTTACTGTTCTGTTCAGGACCTCAACAGACTGGATGGTGCCCACCTGCGTGGTGAGGGCAACCTTCTTCACTCGGTCTGATTCAGATGCTCATCTCTTCCAGAAACATCCTCACAGGCACACTCAGAAATAATGTTTTACCAGCTCTCTGGGCATCCCTTATCCCATCAAGCTGACACAAAAATCTCTTATCACGAGTCTGCTCCATGTCAGCCCAACAGCCATACGCATCTCCTTCAACGGAGCTTGATCTCCTAATAGAGACAATGACTTAAGTCCTAATTCTGCCGAACATGGTACAGCTATCCAGGGCGCAACCAAAAGCACGGGAATACCGGCCAGCAGAGTGTGTCCTCCCACGTCCCCCAACTTCCCCGTGGAGGCCTTAGCCCCTCTTCCCAGGAGACTGAGGTTCAAGCAGTGCCTTATCCCTCGGGTCCCACCGTGCCACGAAGGGGCTGGCAGATTTTTTCCATCTCAGATCTATTTGAAAAAATAAAAGTTGCCCAAGGTGGGTTCAGGCCAACTTGTAGCATGTGGACTTTATTTTATAGTCAATAAAGTCATTCTTTCTCTTCTTGAGCCGTAAAACTCAGTCGTCTTTGCATGTCTGTTTTGTATTACACATTCCAGTCCCTCGAACCTCTTGGTAACAAGTTTCCTTAAGGGAGAAATTGTGCTTATTGTTGGGAAAATGTGATCCACCACTGCACCGGAGATACTCGAGGACTCCAGACACCTAGATGCAGGGAGGTGGGGTGTTTCAGTGTCAGGGAAACCGTACCCCAGGGACGCTCCATCAGAGGGCCAATCACAGCTGCCCAATAGTAAACAGGAGACGTATATTCTTTCTGCCACTTAAACTCCCTGGCTTTGCTCTGAGCAGTAAGTACCGAAAACAAGTACGGATTTGTTTCATTCTGTTTGGATTCCAGTTGTTGAGATATAATCGTTTCTTGTGTGTCATGCATTTTTTTTTTTTAAGGTACTTGAATTTTTACCTTATGGTTTAACAGGCATGGATAAAGTCTTGAAATATTTTCAAAGGGAAAGAGGTGGGGCAGGACGGAGGTGACAGAGATAAAAGATACAGTTATCAAAACTTAAGAGCCAGTGCAAACCAGCTGACTTGAAGGCAAATGGGACTTCTGAAGGGGAGGAAAGTGAACTGGGAAAAACGCCCAGCACATGCCACCAGCTTGCTTTCCATCTGGGACAGCCGGAGGGAGCCTGTCTGGGGGGCAGAAGTGACCGTAGGACTTCGTGACAGCCCTAAGAACAGCAGAACTGACTTCCAAAGTTGGTCTGCACATTTCCAGAAAGTTCAGTGTTTCCCCACTTGCCTCAGGACAAAAACAGCCACTGGTGCTTTATAGAAAAGCAGGTTTGGGACGCCTGGCTGGCTTGGTCGGTAGAGCATGCAACCCTTGATCTAAGGGTTGTGAGTTCGAGCTCCATGTTGGGTGTAGAGATTACTTAAAGCCTTTAGAGGCGCCTGGGTGGCTCAGTCGGTTAAAGTGTCTGCCTTCGGCTCAGGTCATGATCCTGGGGTCCTGGGATTGGGTCCCACATTGGGCTCTGTGCTCAGCGGGAAGTCTGCTTCTCCCTCTCCCTCTGCCCCTGCCCCCACTCATCCACACACTCTCTCTTTCTCTCTCTCTGTCTTGCTCTCAAATAAATCAATAAAATATTTTTTTAAAAAATTAAAAAAATAAAATCATAGAAAAGGCAGGTTTAAGGGCCTCACCCAAACCCACTGAAACAGAATGTCCGGGAGAGATGGTTAATTGAGCGATTATGGTCAAGTTGCTTAACTCCCACAGGCCTCCGTTTCTTCATCTTGAAATAGTGCTAGGAAGTGTGGCCAGCCACGGGGTTGTGTGAGGATTTAACCAGGGCACTGGGGTGAGGAGAGATTAGCAGCATGCCGGCACCTGATCCACGATGGATAGCCGTTAACTGCTTACCTCCTGTTTCCTGTTCCAGGTAAGGCACAAAGCTCCAAAATCACCCTGTCTAACCTCAGTCTCAAGAGGTGGCCACTGGTCGTAATCTCTGCAGAGCCCGTCTGCATCTTGATCCAGCCTCAGGTAATAGACCGCCCCTGTGGTGTTTGGGTGACATCCCCTGTGCTGTCATGCTGGCTCATCCTTCACCAGAGTGAGCAGAGGTGCACTTGCCTTGGGTTCAGTCTAAGATGGTCACTGCCCCTTAGAACTGGAGCTGGCCCTTCAGCAACATGGGGGTCCAACATGCGTGGGTCCACCTTTACGTGGATTTTTTTCGATAAATGCAGCACAGTACTACAAATATATTTCTCTTCTTCGTGATTTTCTTAATACCAGTTTCTTTTCTCTAGCTTATTTCATTGTGAGAATACAATATATAATACATATAACATGCGAAAATCTACTATGGCTATTGTGTTAATTTACTGGTTATGTTATCGGTAAGGCTTCCAGTCAACAGGAGGTTATTAGTAGCTCAGTTTTTGAGAGTCAAAGCTATCCATGGATTTTCAACTGGGCGGGGCCACGGCCCCCAACTCCTGAGTTGTTCAAGGGTCAACCGTACATAGATTTTGATTGATCACCCTCATTTACTCGTGGGCACTGCTCTGGGCCAGAACAGTTCTAGTTTCTGGAAATCAAGTGGGAAAAACAAGGTCCATGCCTACGTGGAGCTCACGTTGTCACAGGGGATGCAAATAATAAAGAAGACAAGTTAAGTATGTCCAGAATCTCATCCTTTTTTCCTGGAAGCAGAGCTGGAGCAGTATGGGAGTGCCAAAGGGAACCTCAAAGGCCCTGAGTGAGGGGAAGGGTGGTGGTAGGTAGGGTTAGGGAAAGCAGGAAAGATAGAGACTGTTGGGGGCTATTGAAAGGGGTTTGCATTGACTTTAAGCAAGATAAGAAGCTTTCAGAGGGCTTCACCCAGAGGAGGGACCTGATCTGTCACTTAGGTTTCACTAGGAGCCTTCTGGCTTGGAGTTGGGGATAGACTGGAGAGGGGAAGGAATAGGAGAGAAACCAGGAAGGAGGCCTCTGCAACAGGCCACGCAAGAGATGGCAGCGACTTGGTCCAGGGTAGAAGACGTGGAAGCAGTGAGAAGGAGTTGGATTCTGGAGATATTTTGGAGGTCAAGCCAATCGGATCGGATGTGGGTGTGGAGGAGCAGAGGCATCAAGGATGATTCTAGCAGTAGTCACCTGGAAGTGACAACTGCATGGATGGAAAAAGCTCGATGAGACGGTGGGTGGAGAGATCAGGGGTTCAGTTTGGACTGCATTAAGTGAGAGATGTCTAGTAGATAGAAATAATGAAGGGGCCGAGTAGGCAAGTTAATGTATGTCTGGGTTCAGAGGAGAGATTGGGGCCCGAGATAGTGTGACGGCCATCAGCACTTAGGTGGTGTTTAAAGCCATGACATTGAAGACTATAACCTGGAGAAGGAGTCATAGAAGAGGTCCGAGCCCCAGGCCTGGGGGTCTCAGCCTTTAGAAATGGGGGCCAGTCACAGCCTCACTCGGCAGATGCGGAATCTGAACCTTCTCCTGTGGGACCCCGAGCGCCACATTTCCCCTCTCCAGACCTTCCCCAGCCATGGCATGAGGGGAGGGAAGGATCCAGTGAGATGAGGATGGGAGAGGGCCGCAAACCACAGAGGGCAGAAAATCTTGGTCATCACTTAGTTCTTCCTAGAGGGCCAAGTCCAGAAATCCACACTGATCCTGCGTCAGACCGTATCACTGACGTTCATTCATTCCACAAACATTTCCTGCGCGTCTCCGGTGTGCCAGGCTCTGGTTACCGACGGTAAAAGCAGACACAGCCCCCGGCTTCGGGCAGCCTCTTTCTTAGCAAAGGGACCACTGAACTAACTGCCACCTTTTGTAAGTCTTACTTTTCTTGGATTCCTGGCATTTGTTGCTTCTAAAAGTTTATTTTCTCAATTTTTGTGCCTGTTTCTAAGAAGTGAGAAGAGATCATTCCAGATTTTTATTTGACAAGAGTACAGGCACGTAGAGAATCATCGCTATGTTTTTCTTTGTAATGTGGATTTTTCAGTGACACAGGACTCTCGTGAACTAGTCACATGACAATGGCAGTGTTTAGCTGTGGTGGAAATGAAGCAAGATAGGTGTAAGAGTGAAGACTGGTTAATACCGCACAACCACACAGTGCTGGTGCCCCCCGAGACCCAGCGTCCCTGAGACCCAGCAGGAGGTTGGGCCACGCACATGCTCATCACTTCTGTGCTCACTGGGCAAGTGGAGGCTCCCACGCCGACTGTTTTTTTAAGGGAAACCCAAACATAATAACTCATCTCTCTTTTTTTTTTAAAGATTTTTTAATTTATTTGACAGAGAGAGAGACAGCGAGAGAGGGAACACAAGCAGGGGGAGGGGGAGGAGGAGAAGCAGGCTTCCCACAGAGCAGGGAGTCCGATGCGGGGCTTGATCCCAGGACCCTGGGACCATGACCTGAGCCGAAGGCAGACGCTTAATGACTGAGCCACCCAGGCACCCCAATTACTCATCTTTTTAAAATAGAAATTGAGACAGAAGCCATTAGCATTTTTGACATTTCATGGGACCCTCCTAGCACACCCCTAGGTGGGATGAGGGCCACTGTTTGGGAAACAGTTAAGACACATCGGGCGTCAGATCGCAGTGTCACCACTTCCCAGCTGCAGGACTGTAAGCAAGTCACTGCACTCAGCAGGCTCTCGGTTTCCCCATCCAGAAGCAGGAGACACTAACGGTTCCTATCTGTCATCTCCTGAGAAGTATATGACATCAGACCTGTGAAGGCCTTGGCTTTGCACAGTCACCTCTCCCTAAAGGGCCGCCATTACAGTGGGAAGGGAGGGCAGAGGGTTGGGCCAGGCATGGGAGAGCCCTGGTGTCGTGTGAAGGACGTGTCACCCAGGCAGCCGGCTCCGCTCCAGAGCAGCAGATCAGATTACCCCAGGCCCAAAGCTCAGACTGGGCCTTCCCAGACCTGCCTGGATGTGGTGCTTCGTGCTGGCCGGCTGTCAGGAAGGTCTGCCCTGGGTGTGCGGCTGCCGGGCCACAGGGAAGGACCAGGGCACGACTTGCTCATCCTGGATGAGGCAGCTGCCTGGATATGGGGAGTGAGGGGTCCAGGGTTCACAGTAGAGTTACAGTCCTGGAAGACCAGAGAGGCAGTGATGCCATGAACAGAAATGGAGCGCGCTGAAGATAGAGAAGTGAAGACAGATGATAATATTTAGAAGATGAAGAGTTCAGAGAGAAGTGAGAGCAGGGAGTGTCCGAGGAATTTTGGGATGTGGCCACTTCTTGTCCTTAAATCACCTCTTCAGAGCAGCTCACCAGTGATAAGTGCAAATGACTCTGACCTCAATTAAATCTCAACTCTGGGAACAAATTAGCACCGGGGAGCGTCTTGCAGATGCTCCTCCGTGTGAAGAACCAAGCTTCCAGCTCAGACTGCCCTCTGTTGGACGCCTCAGCCCCACATCCCAGTCCTTAAACTCCACAAGAGAAGGAAAACAAACATCCCGAGCGCCTCCCAACCCTTCCCATAAAATTACTGTTTTACTTTCACGATCGTCCTGTGAGAGGCTCCTGTTTCCAAGGTGGGGACACTGAGGCACAGAGAGGCTGAGCACCACACCCCAAATCCCAGTCGGAGTGGAGCTAAGTTTGGAGGTCATGTTCCATGCTTCACTCACTAGACTCAGCTGTCCCTGGACGTGACAAGAATGACTTGGTCAAAAGGGACCAGATGTTCCCCCCAAAGGGACTGCCAAGGCACCCAAGTCAGAGTCCCTTTCTTAAGCAACTTAAGACACGATCTTAAGGACCGAGGTTGAAAGGTGACACGAATATGCTCATTCAAAGCCTTTACTCCTGGTTCTGGGCAGGCACGAGACCAGTCAAGGTAAATGACCATAGCGCTGTTAGAAGTTGATAAAAACACAAGGAGCTCCCCGGACAGAGAATCAGGAGGCCGTGTTCTTGGCTGTGTCTTGAACTCACATGTGACTTCCATCAAGTTCTTCCCCCGTTCCGCCTGTTGATCAGCAAAAGGAGGCGTTAAGTTCAACAGCACGTTTTCCAACTTTCAACTCTGCTGATGACTGGCACCATCCCTCAGGAAGACAGCTTTGGCAGTACATGCACATTTAAATGTGCACACCTACTGATTGCTTGGAATATGACTAGAGAAATACACACAGAAGTGCACAAGACAGATGCACAGGATGTTCACTGAAACACTGAGTAATGATGAGTTGAATGTCCACCATCACGAGACTGTCAAGATAAGTTACAGCATACCTTGGAAAGCAATGTAGCCTGGAGAAACGAATGAAGAAGGAATGTAAGTATTGAAATGGAAGTATCACCATGGTATGTATTTTTTTCTTAGTGCACGTGCGGCAGAGGGGGTGGGCAGAGGGAGAGGGAGAGGGAGAGAGAAAATCTTAAGCAGGCTCCATGCCCAGCACAGAGCCTGAGGCCGGGCTTGGATCTTATGACCTGAGCTGAAATCAAGAGTCAGATGCTTGACCCACTGAGTGCCCCCACCATGATATACTCGAGTGAAACGAGATTTGTCCAATAAAAAATATGTATGGTATGCACACATTGCTGTATTTGTATAATGAAAGAGCTAGAAGGAAGGGTGAAAGGGAAAGTTTTCCCCTACAGAATGTTTTACTTTTTTTTTTTTTTAAGATTTTATTTATTTTTTGACAGAGAGACAGCAAGAGAGGGCACACAAGCGGGGAGTGGGAGAGGGAGAAGCGGGAACAAGGAGCCCGATGTGAGGCTCAATCCCAGGACCCTGGGATCATGACCTGATTCAAAGGTAGACACCTAACGACTGAGCCACCCAGGCGCCCCCAGAATGTTTTACTTTTATAATAAAAATTACTTTAAAATATTTTAACGTGTAGAGTAATATAAGGTAAGTCTATATGAATCTCATCTAAGCAGTTTGGAGTTCTTGAACTACCAGAAGAACCTGGTGATTTGAGATTGCAGTGTTCCTCAGATTCGGTATGTCTAGTGCTTTGTGCATCAGCTACACCCACCAGCCTGTGGGGTGGACTATTTGGCAGGTGGGAAATGGAGGCCCCAAACTGATTTTTCAAAGCTGTTTCTACTATACACACAGTATTGCCTCCTTTGGGTTCCTACAAACCTATTTCTGTTCCTATCTTTTGGGAGCTCATCCCTATGGGGACACTTAGCACGCTGTCTTGTAATCGTGGGCTTCAGCACAGTGCTGTTCAAAGTGGGGCCTCTGCCGAACCTTAACTAAAACATCACGGCTTGCATTTGATAGGTCCTTGGGATTTTTAAATTTCATTTTTTTCTGGCCATTCATTTTTTATTATATTTTGCAAAAATACGCATCAGTAATGATTGGAAAATTCTTTAAAAATTGGTCCTTCAGGGGTATCTCCGAGAAGCACCGGGAGGCTGGAGAGAAAAGAGTCGTCCACACCGCAGCAGGCACTCCACGTCTGGTGACTGAACGAGCACATCACTGAATGGCTGAATGAGCAAGAGTAAGGCACAGTGGGGGCGGAAAATGCCCAGCACCTCGGTTTCTCATTCAGGGCCATGCAAAGGGTAAGAGCTTAGGACTTCAGGGTCACAGCCAGACTTGACAGGAGCATCACTAAATGCTCACTCTCCTGATCTTAAAGATGGAGCTGAGCGACCTTCTCCCCCAAGTCGTGGAGATGCCCACCAGGGAAAAGTGAGGCAAGGGCCAGACACAAATAAAAAGCAACACTCACTGCTCATGATGACAAAATCAGACGAAGTTAGCAGACTAAGATAAACATTCTCCTTACCAGCCTGACCAAGGAACAGGAAACACAGGCCCCACGCACAAAGCACTTATTTGAAGCACTACTGTTTAAGAGGAAGCTTTCGGACCATTTACCTCAGGGTGAAGGAAGTGAGGAGGGGGCAGGGTCCCACCCTGGGACCCAGGTTCATCCGTGAGGGAAACGACTTCAGCCTGGAAGGTTTTGCCTCAGAACACAGGCAAAAACTTCCCACTCCAGAAGGCGGCTGGGCCTACCTTTGCTCCATTTTGAAATTTCCCACAGGCACTCTGCAGAGACAAATAGATCTTCCTAACTTAGAGACCCGAAACGAGAAAAATGACTGCTCTTTTTGTTTTTAAGCATCCCTGTAAAGTCGTGCCATAGAAAGCAGGGTCAGAATGGACCTGAGTCCTAAGCCCTTCCCCTGTGTGTGAATCATTAGGCCATTTATCCTCAGTCCCCACATCTGCAAATGGAATGATAACAGGACCCGAGTTCATGTGAGGAGTAAATAGGAGAATGTGTGTAGCACACTTAGCTCAGGCCTGATGCAGCATGAGCCTTCCACACGTGCTAGCTCAGGGCTCTTTCTAATCACAGACCGAAGTGGAAGCCCAAAGGAGTCTTGAGCAGTGACAGGTACCATTAATTCAACATGTGGCATGTGCCAGAAGTAGCGTTCAGTGACACATTTATAATCTGGTGGGATTCTTGGTACAACCTCTGAGGTAGCTACTCAGTAGCCCCTTTTAGAGACAGCACTTGGAGAGGTGAGGTCCCATATCCCAGCTGGGCCGGCTCAGAGGCAGCTGGGGGCCAGGGAACTGAACCAGACTCCCCTCTTATGCTCCCCATCATCACCCACCTCTCGCCCTCTTGGCTTTCTGGGTCTTGCTTTCTTCTGTGTTTCCCAAGAGAGAGCATGAGATCGTGGGCATCGGCGCATCGGCTTTGGCTGGCTTTGTTGTTGTTCTCAAGCCTTCCTCATTGGTATGATTTTACAAAGATGTGGTGGCATTCCCTTAAATTTAAAAAAAAAAAAAATATGTTCGGTCCTTAAATGTCTCCTGAGGGGGGAAAAGAAAGGTTTCTATAAATGATTTCGTTCTCTTCTCCTTAATGTTGAATTTAATAAGGCTAAGTCACTAGGTCTCCACTAACAAGTTGGGTTGTTTGTTGGTTTATTTTCATTTTGGAAACTCCTCTCCATAGTGAACCACCCTCCCTCTGCTGAAAAAAATCCCATGAGGAATTCAGATCAGATGCCGGGGCTGTGGGTCAGATCCCCTGGAGGCTATCATGTTTCTAGAAGGCTCCTAGAAGGCAACAAGTCTTGCAACCTGACTCTTAACTGACTTCTTACCTGTTGGATTGTCTCAGGGCAAGGGGAAAAGGACATAAGCATGCTTTCTGCTTCCAAACAAATTATGTATTTTGTAAAGGAAGAAATCTTTTTTTTTTAGATTTTATTTATTTATTTGACAGAGAAAGAGATAGCAAGAGCAGGAGCACAGGCAGGGGGAGTGGGAGAAGCAGACTCCCCGCTGAGCGGGGAGCCCAATGTGGGGCTTGATCCCAGGACCCTGGGATCAGGACCTGAGCCGAAGGAAGACGCTTAACGACTGAGCCACCCAGGCGCCCCAGGAAGAAATCTTTTTAAACTGACAACTGACATTCACTTGACCCTATAAAAGGCAACAGAAGGGCGAGAGCCCTGGAACCTGACTACTTGGGCTTGGGCACCAGCTCTACTGTTACTGTGTGGCCCTGGGCAAGTTGCTTAATGTGTCTGTGCCTCAGTTTCCTCCTGGAAAATGCGAGTGATAACAGTATCTGAATCCATATATTTTTGTGAAGTCAAAAGTGGGTTTGCCAGACACTGAAGGATTGTCCCAGAACGCTCAGGGACACAACTGGGAAAGTCCCAGGCAAACCCACCCTAAGATGAAATAAGTGTACGGTGTAAATGCTTTAGGAACAGTCTCTGCACATTTTACTGCTCCGTAGTCTTAGCTGCTATTATTCACAGCTACCTCCTTGCCTTTGGTGGCCATGGTCCTCGTTTATTTATTGTCCACTCTGTAGGGGCCTTATCCCTACAATGCCACTGATCCGACTCCCCCAAAGCCCTCAGGAAATGTTTCTTGCTGTTCACAGAACAAGCTTCCAGAGAACCTGCTATATGCCAGGCAAACAGCTTTTCTTTTTTTAAAGATTTTATTTATTTATTTGACAGAGAGAGACATAGCGAGAGAGGGAACACAAGCAGGGGGAGTAGGAAGCAGGCTTCCCGCTGAGCAGGGAGCCCGATGCGGGGCTCGATCCCAGGACCCTGGGATCATGACCTGAGCCGAAGGCAGACGCTTAATGACTGAGCCACCCAGGCGCCCCAGGCAAACAGCTTTTCAACAAATCTTGTGGTCTTTTCCCTCTTTATCTCCTCAACCTTCAGGCAGCATCTAACTTGAAGGTTAAAATAGAGAAAATGCCATGTGATGCCAGACTGACGTGTCCACGTGCAAGGAACGCCCATGATGGCCAGCAACCCCCAGAAGCTAAGGAGAGAGGCCTGGAACCTTCTCCGTCACAGCCTCCAGAAGGAACCAACCCTGGTGACACCTTGATTTCGGACTTCTGGCCTCCAGGATCGTGAGAGGACAGATTTCCGTCAGTTTAAGCCCCCTGGTTGGTGGCACTTTGTTACAGCGGCCCTAGGAAACTGAGGACAACCCCCTTCATGACCCGAGTCCAGACCTTCACAGTCTTGCATCCTGACAAATGCAAGGGCCTCTTCACTGGTCTCCCTGCCTGCTGTCTGTCTCTCCTCACGTCTGTCTGAAAATACCAGCTCCTGACTCCCAGGTCAGAGACACCCATGACACCCAGTGCCTCCATCAGCATTTCCCAAACCCACCTGAGGGTGAGAATCCCACAGATGATGGTTAAAATTACAGGTTCCCTGGCCCGGTTCCAGACCTCCAGAAATGGGCTTGTAGAAGGGGAGCTTTGGAATCTGCATTTTTAATGAGCACCCAAAATGATTCTTAACCTCAGGCACATTTGGGGCACTCTGGCCCATGAGATGAAATCCAGAAGAGACCAAGGGTCTTGGTTCAGTGATTTCCATACCATGACACCAACCTCCTATTCGAATGTCACTTCCCCAGGTTTTCCAGGGCCTCGGACTTCATCCCACTGTGCTGCCTGCCTTGTAGTCCTTCAGCTTGCTCATCCTCTACCCAAAGATGCTTGCATACTTTGAGAACCACTCTGGTCTTGCCATATTCCTCCCTAGAACTGCTCTTCCTTTCCTCCCTCTTCTAAATCCAGAATCTGAATGATGCCACAGACCTCAAAGTTGTCTCTGATGACTCAGAGACAGCTTTTCAGTGAACTTGGAATAAAAACCAAACCCCACACCCCGGCCTGCAAAGAGCCAGCATGGCCTGGCCCTGCCCACCTCTCGCACTCAGCCTCTTCTGGAAACATTCTCCTTCAGTCTCGAAGTTCCAGGCACGGGCTTTCCTTTAATTCCCCAAACACACTGCGTTTTTCCCTGCCTGGATCCTTGGCACAAGCTCTTCTCTCTCCCCACCACCAATACCTTATAATACTTAAATATCATGTCCTCAGCGCTTTTCCTACAACCCATCCTGAGTAGAACGCACACAGACACACACACACACTCTCTCTCTCTCTCTCTCACACACACACTCCACTTATACTCAGTCACCACACTCTGATCAATTGCCAACATTTAAAAATCAGGAAGTGGCACATAAAAATGTCCAGCCAGACCTGCCACTACAAAGCCGGCGTTCTCCCACAGCCACCCAGGTGGGAGGTGAGCCCTGGCCTGGAACAGGAGTCCTGTGCAGGCCCCACCCAGCCTCTCACTCCCTTCCCTTACCCGCCTAGGCCATCAACAACTGTGTTTGGGACACTTCCCTGCCCCCTCCCAAGCTGGGTTCACTTATCATCTGTCTGCCTCGTGGAGAGAGGTGGTCTTGGTCCCCAGTGCAACCCCAGCGTCTCACCTGTGCCGGGCACAGAGCTGGACCTCACTAAACATGAACTGAATGAGGGAATGAAGGATGGATGGATGTCTTGCCTCCTCCCTGTGTCCCATGAGCCATACCATTCATTTTGCCTTTTAATTACACCCTTCCCCGCAACACTCATTAATTTGCTGTCCCCAGTGCCCCCCTCCTCCGCAGAGCTTATGAAAATACAAATCTGATCCTTTCATGGCCCAGTTGTAAACATCCGAGGAGTCTCCCAGCACCAACTGGGGAAAGCATAAACTCCTCACGAAGGCATTTGAGGCCCTGCTCCTCTGGTTTCCACTTACTTCTCCAGCCCCCACCTCCAGAGAGAGCCCCCCACCCGGCACACCCACACCCCACGTGATGGCTTAGGGAACACACCATGTTCTTTCCCCGCCCCCACACCTCTGCTGCAAAGCTCCCTTTCCCTGGAATGCCTCCCCACACACACACACACCCTGCCATGCCTCTAGCAAACTCCTACTCATTCTTCTGCCCTAGCGCTAACCAGAGTCACTTCACTGTGAAACACTCCAGACTGCCCCCCCAGGCTGACTTAGTCATTCTCTCTTTTCTGTTCCCACCCCCTCCCCTTTCATACCCCGGCCTCAGCACTGAGTAATGGCTCAAAATAGCAGCTGGTGTCTTCTGAGTACTTGCCGTGTGCCAGGCACAGAGTGAGCTTTATCGCCTTTAATCCTCACACTCATGCTGAGCCCCTGCCTGGAAGGAAGCCTTCCCCCTTCAGGCCCCCCCCCATCCCAACACACAGAGATGCAGGAGGATCACTTTCTCACCTCCAGCTTCCCTGAGAGGCCACCCCTGCCACCCTATGTTGAATTTTCTTTCTCCTTCCATACCTTGTCCTACCCTCCCAGGCCTCCCCATCTCCCCTCCCTGCTTTATTTTATTCCATGACTCGTATCACTAACAAACTATACATTTTGATTAGTTTGTGTATTCAGTCTCTACCCTGTGGAATGTCAGCTCCAGGAGGGCAGGGGTGTTGTCATGCTTTCTTTACTACTGTATGTGTACCATCTAGAATAGCACCTGGCACATAATAGACAATAAATATTTATTAATTCAATGAGGATAGATATTATTACATCTTCAGTTTACTCCCAAAGTAAGTGGTCTTGAGAGAGATTAAGATGGGTTCCACAGGTGGTTGGTGGTAGAGTCAAATGGGATCTCTGGATGGTTAACTCCAACAACCCATCACCACCCTTAACTACAGTGGCCACCACTTCCTGAAGACCTCTCTCCCTGGCTCTGACTTCTCAGCTGGACATGGGTTCCTTGGAAGCAAGAACTCTACTGTATTCAGATTTCTGTTTCCTTGCGTGATCCATGGTAGGGGCTCAAGGATATTTGCCAAACCAATCTAGATGTGAACTGTGAAATGCTAGATGGTAGAAATCCAGTCTTCACTTTTTATCCTTTATCTCCATGCTAAAAACTGTTAAAGACATAGTCGAGCCTTTAAATACTACATTAACAAATTCTGTTACGGCAGTAGGTAATAAAAATAATTATCAATCATGACAATAATAGGTAACATTTACAAAGTCCTGACTCTGTGCTGGGCCCTTTTTGTACAAGAATGAAGACGATCAACTCTCTTACTATCCTCATTTTACAGATGATGAAATGGAAGCTCAGGTTAAGAGCTTACCTGAGGTCATGCAGCTAGGAAATAGCAGAGGCAGGATTTGCATGTAGGCACCTGAGAGTCACGTTCATTAACTACTCTGGGCTGCATCTCAGCTAGGAGATGTCCATTACAAGGCCACCCTGTGTGAAGACAAGAAGATTGGTTTATTACACATTTCTGTTTTATTTCAAGGGATTTCTTGAAATTCCGCCAAAGGCTTTGGTAGGCAGTACTACTTGCTAAATAATAACCACTAGTATGCATATTGCACTTGATGGTTGGCAGAGCGGCTTCATGCACTGTTTCTCATCTGACCCCTGCAACAATGTGATGAGGTGGCCACTTCTGTCTCATCTCATAGAAGAGGAATCCGAGGCTCTGAGTGGTTAAACGAACAAGGTCAAGGTCACCCACCCAGTGAGGAGCAGAGCAAGGGCTCAAGTTAACATCTATCACTTCAAAAAAATTAAGATCTGAGTGTTTTCAAACGTAAGACTCTTTCATGTCACTTAAAAGTAAGTAAGCTAATCCACGGGAAAGCACTCGGCATGGTGCGTGGAACCAGGTAGGACCCTCATAAATGTGAATTATCATCATCTTCATCAACACCTCTTAGGAACTGGAATATTTTAGCTGATGACTGCAGCCCGTCTGTTGAGCCTGATGGAAAGATTACCCTTTTCATTCTAGTTCATCCCTGGTAATGTTGAAATAATGATCAATCTCCATTATCCCTGGGGAACCATAGAATGTTAAGAGCTGGAAGGGGTTGTGGAGATGAGCTCATCTGGCTCCTGCATTCACAGATGGAGAAATCGAGTCCTAGAGAGGGAAGAGGTCAGAGGGCAAACTTCTCCAGGGTAGGGCTCCTGCACCGTGCCTGGCACATACTGCCCCCCCACGAAGGTGGGCAGTTACCTAAAAGGGCATCTAGCTTTTTTTTTTTTTTTTTTTTTTATTTATTTATTTGAGACAGAGAGAATGAGAGAGAGAGCACATGAGAGGGGTGAGGGTCATAGGGAGAAGCAGGCTCCCTGCCGAGCAGGGAGCCCGATGCGGGACTCGATCCAGGGACTCCAGGATCATGACCTGAGCCGAAGGCAGTCGCTTAACCAACTGAGCCACCCAGGCGCCGGGCATCTAGCTTCTTAAAGGCTACAGGAGATAATTCATTAGTTTCTGAGCTTTGAGCACTCCCACCCCACCCCCACACAAAGTACCAAAGTGTTATAAGATATTAACCAGAAAACCGGTCATGTGACTTAATTCCACCTCTGCTTAAAATACTTTGGTGAGTAGTCTGAGATTCATAAATATACACTTCAACTCCTTCTCAAAGAATTATTAACCAGCTCCATCAAAACTGGAACTTGAGCAATCAAGGAGAAAAATTGCTGGCAAGAGAAACATCTTGAATAAAATCTCACCACCAGTAGATATGACTTCTTGGCACCTCTTTTTTTTTTTTTCCACAAGTTCGAGGGGGAAGGAAAGAAAGAGGTATTATTGTATAAGACATGAATCAATGAAACTAATCGTGGAAAATTACAGTCCCTTTCCACCTCACAAGATAGATTCCAAATGAACATAACAGTCGTGTTAAGTTGTAGAACTTGAAGACAGAAGTCTTGAAAAGGGGGATGCAGCACAGAGGTAACCCTCACTGGCTTTTTCGGAGGGTGGAAACAGGCTGGAAGAAGCTGACAGTGTGTGGGGGTGATAATCAGTGGTAGCCCATTCCCAACTAATGATTTTGAGAACCCTAATTTATCAAGTATCCGTGTCATACTCACCTTACTTATCTCACTAACTCACTGGGGACTAATTCTCCCGGGCATAGGACTAGCTTTTCATTCCACACTAAGGCCTTGATCAGCTTTGGCTTGAGGATTTGGGGGTGGGGAGGGATGACGGAGAGAAATGAGATTAGGGTTCAGTCTGGGAACTAAAGAAACAGAAATATAAACCCTCCTCTGCTGTGGCTCTGGGCTTCGTGCTTCTCAAGTACAGCTGAGATTCAGGCCCTTCCAACAAACTTGAGGCCACAACAGTTCTCGGAATGAAAAGGTTCCCCTCCCCCACAACGCCTTTATCAAATTCAAACTATTTTCCACATTCCTTCCTTACACAGCTCAAGCGCACCTGTGACGCAGGGCTCAGGGCAAATTCCACTCAGGAGATCCAGGAAGCTCTGGCCTGGCCCTCCCTTCTAGAAAGGAAAGTCCAAGAGGTATACCACACCCGGAGGAGGGGAGAGAGGACATGACAATACCTCTAGGAATGCAGGGCCCACGCAGGTGCGTTGGCATCCATGAACTTCCTCTTGAAAAGGGCCTGATAAATCAGTATGGATAACAGTAATAAAGCTCAACCACACCATACTTGCTCCCACTGAACTGGGGCCCCGGCTTCCAGGGCATGGCCCTGGCAGTTGGGGAGTGGAGGGTCACAGCTGAGAATAAAGATTCCTAAAGGCTGTGACATGTTTTCTACTCAGCGGTTCTTCAAGTGGGGGCCCTGGGTGTCCCTGAGACCTTTTGAGGGGATTCTCGAAGCTAAAACCATTTTCACAATATTGACATGTCACTTGTTCTTCTCACCCTCATTGTCTCACAGGTATCCAGTGGTGTTTTCCAGAAGGGACATGGCATGTGATGAAGTCACCTTGATGACTCCTGGCATGTGTGCTTGTGTGTTCTTGCGTTTAAACATTCTCAGTTTTAATTCTCATACACTGAATATTAAAAGACATAACACATAAACGAAATACTTGGGGGCCCTCCATAATTTTTAAGGGCCTTAAGGGGTCTTGAGACCAAACTGTGGAGCTGCCCCATCACAACACCACACTTCATGTCCAGCACAGCTTGAGTCATTTAGCAGGCGCTTTTGAACAGGGGGTAGAGGCCACAGCCTTATTCACCTTGGGATGGAGTCCTTTCCATCTGTACTTCCACCCAAAATGGCCAGAAAAACCTTAAACTCCCCCACAAACACTTAGTGAACTGAACCCCCCCCCCCCCGGGGGGGAAGATGGACTTCTCACCTCTGAGCCCAGGTGGGGCAAAGTTAGCATGAACTCCCTCAGCACCAGCACTGAGCAAAGCCGGATCTGAGTACCTGCTAGGAGTCAGGTACCACGCTCCCTGCTCACAAGTGAGTTGTTGCAGTTCCTGCCTCCTCAGTGCTTTCATTCTAGGGTGGAGGGCAGATGACTCCAAAAAAATGACAAAACTGACACTTGTCACACAAGTGCTGGGAAGGATGTACAAGGCGTCAGGAGGGATTTGAAGTAGGCAGATGAGGGGAAGGCAGGCTCTGAGGCTTCAGGTGGAATGAAGCGCCCTAACCAATTCCTCCTGGCCATCTCAGACATCCCCCAGCCCCCTCAAGCCCAGGTCGGCTCAGCGGAGGGCTCAAGTGGGCCCTTCTAGGTGGCTGGGGGGGCGGGGGGGGCTGCGCGGCCCCCCCCCCCCCCCCCCCCCCCCCGGCATGGCCAATGCTAAACAGCGTCCCCGTTAGGAGAAACTTGACTCTGGGGCATTTAGAGCAAAGGGTTCAGTCTCGATAAGGACACAACTCTATCACTAAACTCGGAGAAAAGAACGTTATCCAGAGGCTGCCGTTGGTGGAAACAGCAATCAGCCAAGAAATGGCTGGAGGAGGGAGAGGAAGACTTCAGAGGTTAAAAATAAATACAAAATAAGCAAAGAAAAAAGAAAGCCCGGGCGGGCCGACCTAGAAGTCCTCAGGGAAGCCGGACCTGAGGGGAGCCATCCTGGGCCTCAGCTCACTTTCCCTCCCCACTCGCGGCGCCCTCTCGACCTCCCAGGACCCGACGGATTGCAGAAAAATCTCTACGGACAAAACCAAGCCTGAAGAGCCCTGATGTTCTCCCCTAGTAACTGTTGCAGAGGCGGGAAAACTTTTATTTTGCAAACAGAGTCGCAGCCGGACGCCTAAACGACCCAACTGGGTGGTGGAGGGGCGTTGCTGCACGCTGCAGCACCCCAACGTGAACGTGGGGTGAGGGGCGCCGGGAACCGAACACATCCACCGCACTTCCACGACCAGCCGGACAGCGCGATCCATCCCCAGCCGGGCGCGTTCTCGCCGAGACGGGCCGTCAGGCGCGTGCCTGCGCTTGCGCAAAAGGCACGCGCCCCAGCTCCTCTCCAGGTGCGCTCGCGCTTCCGGCCGGCCTTCCCAAGACGGAAACACCAGAGCCCGCGCATGCGCTTTCCAGCTCTCCTGCTAGATCCAGGGAGGGGGCCCAAGGCTTCAGGTGATCCCGCCCCTCCCTCGCAGCGGGGAGCCAATCGCACGGCGGTGGGCGGGATTTTAGAGAAGGCGATCCGCCCACGCGCTTCACGAAGCGTGTATCGATTGGTTGGCGACGCTGGCGCAGGTGCGCGCTTCCCATTGGGTGGGGCGGAGCGCGAGCCGCTGAGGCTTCGGCGGAGGCTGCAGGTGAGCGCGCGCGCGCGCCGCGGCTCCCGCCCGGCTCGGGTGCGCGCGCGCGGGCTTGCGGGGGAGGTGGCCGAGAGCGAGATTGCGGCGCCTGTCGCCTCTGCTCCGCCCCCTCCTCCTCCTCCGCCGTCGCGGCCGCCGCCGAGGCCCGGAGGGAGGGAGTCGCGTCCCCGCCCGCCGCGCAGCCAGTCCGACCCTCGGTCCCGCCGCGTGAAGAGCCAGCGGAGCGGAGCTCTGCGCGGAACCCCGAGCCCCGGCCGAGCCCCTCTGCAGGTGCCTGTGAGGAGGCGTCCGGGCCGCAGCCGCGTCCCCACCCCGCCGGCCGCGCACTCGCTCCCTGCGCTCCCGAGGGGCGGCCCGGCCGCAGGAGGCCGCTGCGGGGCCCGGCCTCAGCATGAACCGCAGCCACCGGCACGGGGCGGGCAGCGGCTGCCTGGGCACCATGGAGGTGAAGAGCAAGGTGCGCGGGGCCGGGGCTGGGCGGAGCGGCCGGCTGATGGGGGCCGGGCCTGGGGGAGGCCGGGGGGCTGGCCGGGGCGGCCTCGGGGGCTGCCCGGCTGTCTGCAACGCGGGGGGGTTCGGCGGTGGGATTTGGAGGCAGGAGGTGGTGGATAGTAAACTGGCCGAGAAGGGGGCGAAGGAGGGGCCTTGTGTGTGTTCCTGGCCCAGGTGGGAAGCCAGTGGAGCACTTTATCTCCTTGAATCTCATTCCTGTTCAGGGATGGGAGGCGTCTGAGCGCAGTGGGGTACGAAAGCTTTGGGGGAAATTCTAGCTCCTGGTCTATGAGTAAAAGGTGTTTGGAAGACGCGTGGTCACAAAATGTTACCCCTTTCTGTGGTTCAAGGGTGCATCGAGTGGTGAAAGGGAGAGGCCAGTGCCCTAAAGAGCCCTTTTAAAGTTAGCTTTGCTTCCTGCTAGGGATTTCTTCGGCACTAACTTTGGTATGCGTTTAATCTATAAAATTAACACTATCACCTTTCGTTTGAGTAGCCCTTTACAGTTTGAGGCTGGATGCTCTTTTCATTCCATCGTGCTACCTTTTCACATCAAGTGTTTTCCTTCTTCACCGACGGTATGCCAGGCTGCTGATAATTCTGTCCGTATCCGCTGAATTCCTAAATTGCAAGGCTCCCTGAGCAGGGTAGTCTATAGGGATTAGGTAAAGAATGCTTTCGGAAGGGGGCTTTGAGTGGAATTTGAAGGTGATCGGCAACCACAGCAACATTTTCAGCAAGCATTTCATGAGTTGAAGAGCCAAAGGAGTTTAGATGATCTAATTTGATTCTCTGGAAAATGGAGGGATCAGAAAGGGGTCGCCAGGCTCTGCTTTTATGACAAAACCTGGAAGCCTTTTTACAGAATAACTTCTAGACACTATAGAATAGAACTGTTTTTGAGAACACTTAACATAGTTAAGAAAACCAAAACACATGCAAGAATGGGAGAACAGTACGAGCTTATCAACTTCAAAAATGATGAAACATCATTGAATATAAGACTACTTACGGCAAATCCAAAATCAGGGAGTAGGGAGTGGTTTTGAGTGAAGTAGATAGAGTAAGGAGAGCTCCCTGGAGCCTGTGGGTGGAATGGCTTTATTATCTAGAGTTGATAAGCAAAGTTCTGTAAGCTGCTGTAACTAAGGTCTTCGCCTCAGGAATATCTACATTCATTTTGAGCATCATTTAAATGGTTTGTGATTTCTGTATCAGGGTAGGGGGTAGGTAGTTCCACAGAAAACGTTCTGTTTTAATAAGAATAGAAATGTAATTATAGCAGTTTAAGGAATGTGCTCTTCCCTGTGTCGTCCATGGAACTGCCAGAGCAAATGGAAGAGATGTGCTTGAGCTAAGGGTTAAGATGACTGCGAATATACCGGGTTTTCCCTCGAGCAGTATAGCCGCGGTAGTGGTTCTGTGCCCAGTGGTTGAACTTTCTCAGGCATTTCTGTCATAAATCTAGTTTGCATCTGTGGGGGTTGAGGTTAAGAAAAGAAAAACACTTAGGATATTGCATAATCTTAAAATGCAGTTTGTGGTCCTAATCTTGGTAGCAAGTCTTTAATTCTTCATCACAGGAAAACATGAGTAGAGATTCTAGGTGCACTGATAAATACAATCAAACAGTAATTTATCTCCTGGACTAGAAACCTGGAGCACTCTAGGACTGGAACTTCAGGCTTTCTGCCCCTTCTCTTCTGTCAGCTGACCTGTGAATCTTCCCCACAGGTGTATCTGTACTGCATGTTATATATTTGAGCTGCCATGCTGCACTTGTAAATAGAATCAAGGCATTCTGAGAACCTGCACTGAATGAAGTGTGGTTCCTCTGTTCCCGATGTTGGTGAATAGACACAGTATTAGGTACTGTTTTTTGTGTGCCTGTGACACCTTGTGTTTTAAATAGATATTGTTGACACATTTATTTTTAGTGGATTAAACAAAACACTTGTCATCTTTATCATTTAAAAGTATTTGGACAGATGTTTCAAACGATATTTCCCTTTGTCAGCTGCCTTGGAAATACCACAGCTTTTTACAAAACTGATGGTCAAGAGGTTGTAACCACAACCAGGTGATGTGCAGATCCACATTTCAGGATCTCTTTTTCTTCTGCATAGAAAACAGTGTCAGCTGTATTATCTGAGCAGAGCTGGGAAAGTTCTTAATAATGAAGGTGGTATCCTTTAATAACCTTGGAACAGTCTTTGGACTGTACATTTTCTAATTATTATTCATGGGCAAACAGGAGTAAAATTAACTTTGCGGTTTCTTGAATGTACCAACAGTGCCGGGAGAAGGGTATCCGTTGTCCCAGCAGATCCTGGGAGAACGGACACATCCTGGGTGCCCAAGACAACTAGACTGGCCTTCATAAGAGTTAGAAATGGTTCACGTAGTGAATAGTTGTTGACTGGGTCTTAATTTTGTCTCTTAGTATTTTTCTTCATGTGTAGTAAAACGTTCTCTTAATCCTATTGTTTTTCTGCAAGAAGCATAACAGTTTCTCGTTTGGTTTTGTTTTCTGCTAACATTTGCAAAGGGCACATCTTCTGTGAAGCCACACAGTTTTTCATTGTTTTTATCATAACATTTAAGGAAGAGAAAAACATGTTGAGCAAAGGATTTTCACCCAAAAGCTTTAGCAGTCACGTTGGAGCCCTAAAATGTTCCAGTGTTAGATGGTACTCTCATTGACGTACCTGGAGAAGTGGTAAAACCCTGGCGGGAATCCGAGCACTGGGAGCTTTAGGTTGTGATACCAGGATAAAGAACGTGGAGGAGAAGCTGTGACTTTTGATAACATCATAAGACTAGCTCTGATGTGAAGGGTGTTGCCGAGTTTTTATTTACTTTGAAACGTGAAGGTGTGACTAAACTTTTTTGAGAGTTTTAGGTATGAATCACCTTATATTCTTGACAAGTGTTGTTGTTTATGTTTCAGGAATGGGTTAATGGAAACTCTTTTATTGATTAGAAGAGGTGGTTTTAGTGAATTTTAAATTTAATACTGATGAGTAGTGTGGGTATCAGCAAGGCAGATGAACTTCTGCCGTGTAACAGATGCAGTGACTCCAGATATCCCATAGGTCCTTGGGAAGAGAAACGACACATTTGTAACCTGCTCAAATTATTCTGATGGGGACTTTGTCTGCTTGATGCTTAAGGCTGTGTTAGTATTACATTAAAATACATTAGTATTTCTTTTTTTTTTTTAATTTTTTATTTATTTGCGAGAGAGAGAATGAGAGACAGAGAGCATGAGAGGGAGGAGGGTCAGAGGGAGAAGCAGACTCCCTGCTGAGCAGGGAGCCTGATGTGGGACTCGATCCCGGGACTCCAGGATCATGACCTGAGCCGAAGGCAGTCGCTTAACCAACTGAGCCACCCAGGCGCCCAGTACATTAGTATTTCTTGTTAATAGTAGATATTTAGAGGAAAAACGAGTTCAGTGGTTGAGCATATTTGGCAAACATTTGTTTAAAATTAAAAAAAAATCAACTGGAGGACTGAACTGAGTCTTTAATATCTGGTCTCACAGTGATTCCTAAGAGTGTGATTATAGTTTTGTAGCATTTCCTAAACGTGGGTGGGACACTTTGTGAGGAAGGCTGATTAACCTTACCTAGGTTTGCACCTGGAGGAAATGCCACGCTGGGCCCATAGTAAGTCATAGATCCTGTTTATCAGGGAACAGATGAAGCCAGTCCTGAGTGCCGCTTTAATAATCTGGCATTTGGAGAGCAGAGGTGTGATTCTAGAGGAGGAATCAGAATGGGTCATGATAGAGGTGTTTCTGTGGTCCCTTAATACCTCTCTGATGTCTTTGTCCTCTTTACCCACTCATGGGTGAGCTCCTGCTGTGGGCCTGAGCCTTTCCATCTGTAGGGCTCAGGCACTGTGCCAAGCACACAGACACTTCTTGCATTAATTGGATGGTTGTAGGATGTATATTTTATGTATTAATAAAGCTTTTTTCCAGCATTCATAGGGAAGATGCTCCTCATCTCTAGACCTATTTCTTATATGATCTACCTCCCATTTGTAGTGTGCCTTAATGCGAAGAAGCTCAAAGTCGCTTTTTTATATGTTGCTATTAATTCTTGCCACTTCCTGTGAAATCATAATTCCTTTTATGGGGGAAGAAACTTAGGTGCTTTTTGCTGATGGCCAAAATAAAGACTTGGGCACATCTTTTTTACCCCATGGCCTGAGGTGGGAGAGGACTGCTGTCAGGATCTGGGCTCCAGACAGGTTTGAGCTGAGTCACTGCAGGGCAGTCCCCAGTGAGGCCTGGGAACCCCAGGGATTGAGTGGAGCCTGCATCTCTTGAAGGGAATGCCCTTCCGAGAGGTAGCAGTGAGAAGGCACATTCCTGTGTCTCTCTTACGCTGTTTTATCTCCGATAATGAGATTTCTGACAATAGACTGTGTCACTGCAACTGTCTTTTTTATTAAGGGAAGTACTATGCCTGTTAATTTTCCTGTGGAGTGCATTTTCAGATTGGGTCCTGTTACTTTTGTTTTGTTTTTAATTAATATGTTCATTGTATTTATAGTTTGGAGCTGAATTTCGTCGGTTTTCCCTGGAAAGATCAAAACCTGGAAAATTTGAGGAGTTTTATGGATTACTGCAACATGTTCATAAGATACCCAATGTTGACGTTTTAGTAGGCTATGCAGACATCCATGGAGACTTACTCCCTATAAATAATGATGATAATTATCACAAAGCTGTTTCAACGGCCAATCCACTGCTTAGGATTTTTATACAAAAAAAGGGTAAGTACTACTATGTGGAAAAATTGTTTTAGAAATAAAAGTAGTTTATTTTCCTCATTGATAAGAATATGCATTGAATCCTCACTTTGCTGAATAGAATTTTGTCCATTCAGAAATACAGGACAGAAAGACTGTGACTTTGGAATCAGAGAAAGATTCTCGTTTTTTGGTGGCAAGTGACTTTCAAGTGCCATATTTACTACTTAATAACTACCTGAAGGAGAGTTAACTTATTTAGAATGTTTTTCACAGAAATAAAGTTAGTTAATTATCTGGAAAATTAGATATCAAGTCATTATTGTAGAGGAATTTAAACACTGATATTAGTCTTGCAAAAGAACATTTGGCAAGCATTTTCAAACGTATTTTGAGTTTTAAAACTTTTTTTTTTTTTTTAAACTTCGTGGCCTCCTCCGTGTTGCCTGTCTGCACATGGGCCTGATGTGGGCCATTTATTTCTTTGTCTTTGGTAAATGAAGAGGTTTAAGAAAGCCAGCATGACGGCAGCAAGCTCAGTATTGGTGGGATAATGAAAGCCTTAACTATGTTTATAAACCAACCCAGAAAGCAGTTTGAGAGAATGGGTAGGGATTACCCTTGAAGGTGAAACTTTATTTCCAATCGGTTGATAAACCTTAGACCACTCCCAGGGCTTTGAAATTCCACTGATTATATAGCTTTGCTTTTCTGGGTTTGGAGGAACTAAAGTCCACCAACAAAAATAAACCTCCAAGGGTAACATGTCCATATCACTTGACTATTCACAGAATACTTAGAAACACACAAATTGATTTTCCCAGAGACCCCTGAGGTGGATTTCATAGATATGTCACAGTGGTGTGGTACAATGAGAGTGTTAATCTAAGGAGATTAATTTGGCTGTTGGGGATGAGTTGGAGTGAGCAGTGGTCTTAGAGGAGAGGGCCAGGACCCAGCGGTGAGGGGACAGCTGGGAAGCTGCCCCAATGGAGGAGGCCGGTGACGAAAGTGGCAGTGTTAGATAAAGAGGGCATATCTGATATTTGAGACTCACTGTGCTCCCCTCTAGATGGCGGGGAGTTGAAGAGGGACTCCAACAGAGAACAGCTTTCTGGGTTCGAGTCTGATGGCTGGGACAGTGCCATAAACAAGCAGAATTTGGAAGAGGGACATTAGCTTGGAAAGAAAATGGGTTTGGTTTTAGGATATTTGGCTGGTGAGTTTTCACCATGCCACCTAGGAAATTAGAAATGGTAGACAGGAACTTTGGATCAAAATCTAGAGGCCCAGTCAGAGAAAATTGAAAGTCTGTGGAAAAGTGATAATTGAGAAATTCTCTGGAGGAGACCTAAGTAAGGCCTCGTAGGGATGAAGACCAGGGATGGACCCTTGGAAAGCTGTGTACAGACTGTTGGAGACAAAAGAACATCGGTAGAGGAGAGAAGACAAAGCATTCATGTGGAACTTGTCACTTTAAGCAGAATAATATCCATAATTATTGATGAGTAGGCCTTTCTTAGCAGTTGTAATTTTCATTAAAAACTTTGTTGCTCTTTGGAATGTGTATTCAAGTGTGGAGTGACTATTTTTAAACTGCTGTTGTTGGATTATCTTTTTTGTTATATGATAGAAGTTGATTATACCACTACATGATTTTATTTATTACTGGCTTTGTAACACTTCATGATGGTGGGATTAACCCTCACATCTGTTAAGGGTGGTTATGTTCTGTTTTTTGCTTTTGAATATGTTTATATGTGAACAAAAGTTTTCTATGTCCTAGAAATAAATGTCCAATATAGTAAACAGCCCTTAGAATTTGATTTAGAAAGGGGCGCCTGGTGGCTCAGTTAAGTGTCCAATTCTTGGTTTTTGTTCAGGTCATGACCTCACGGTTGTGAGATCAGGCCCTAGCCCTGGGTCAGCTCCCCACAGGGCGTGGTGAGCCTGCTTAGGATTGTCTCTCCCCTGCCCCTCCCCCTATCTTAAAAAAAAAAGTTTTATTTAGAAATAGGCAGTACATTCAACAGAACATTTTTGTTTTTAAAAATACAAATGTAGGGGCACCTGGGTGGCTCAGTCGGTTAAACGTCTGCCTTCAGTTCAGGTCATGATCTCAGGGCCTTGGGATCGAGCCCACAAAGGGCTCCCTGCTCAGCGGGGAACCTGCTTCTCCCTCTCCCTCTGCCTTTCCCCCCACCACTTGCGTGTGTGTGTGTGTGTGTGTGTGTGCGCGCGCGCGCGCGCGCGTACCCACTCTCTCAAATAAGTAAATATTTTCTTTAAAAATATATATAAACGGGGGCACCTGGGTGGCTCAGTCGTTAAGCGTCTGCCTTCGGCTCAGGTCGTGATCCCAGGGTCCTGGGATCGAGCCCCACATCGGGCTCCCTGCACTGCGGGGAAGCCTGCTTCTCCCTCTCCTACTCCCCCTGCTTGTGTTCCCTCTCTCGCTATGTCTCTCTCTGTCAAATAAAAAAAAAAAAAAAAATCTTTAAAAAAAAAAAAAAAAAATATATATATATATATATATATATATATATAAACGTACAGGCGCCTGGGTGGCTCGGTCAGTTGAGCATCTGCCTTAGCTTGGGTCATGATCTCGGGGTCCTGGGATCTAGGCCCACTTTGCGCTCCCTGCTCAGCAGGGAGTCTGCTTCTCCCTCTCCCTCTGCTCCTTCCCCTGCTTTTTTTTAAGATTTTATTTATTTATGAGAGAGAGAGAGCACGAGGCTGGGAGAGGGAGAAGCAGGCTCCCTGCCCGGAGCCTAATATGGGGCTGTCTCAAGAAACTGGGATCATGACCTGAGCGGAAGGCAGATGCTTAATCGACTGAGCCATCTAGGTGCCCTAAAATCTTTTAAAAAAATAAAAATATAAATGTAATACAAATATGACTTAAGGAAAGCATAAAAGTAAGCTGGTCAAGTCATTGCTGTTCAATGCCCCCCCCCCCCCCAATCCAGAATAAAATCCTTCCTGCTTTGGACTTCACAACCTCATCCTTCTCTATTCCCCCACTCCCTCATCATAGCCTACCAGGCTGGCTTGCTTTCTGTCTCAAACTTGGAAAGGGTGTTGCTGTCTTTCTCCTCGATCCTCCCCCCAGCTCCCTCCTCATCCTTCAGATCTTATCACACGGAAATAACTTCCTCAGAGGGGTCTCTTTGGACCACCCTAGCCAAAGCCCCTTGACCCTCCCACCTTTATCAGCCCTGGAATTACCTTATGTAAGTATGAGTTATCTTGTTTATTGTCTCTCTTAACAGACTTATGTGGTGCCCTGTGATTCACAGTGATACTTCTTTTAAAGCTCAACTGATGCTTGAGCAGAAAGCTGATTTTAGGTAAACTTTAGTGGACATTAAATTCAGGAAAGTAATATAAAGCATGACATTATAGTAACATTTTACTGCTTAATTACAATACACTTTGTTTTCTTGGCTTGTTGATTCCAGTTTAGGAATCAGTAGGGCAGCAATTAAACTTATATGGTACCAAGTGATTTTAAAAAACGAAACTTTAAAATCATTTTCAATTTTGAAATCATGTGGTCTTTTAAAATCTGATATATCTACTAGAAGTTTCTTTGAAGTGAAAGTTCACAGTTGAATGCATAAACTATATAGTGTGAACTCAAAAATTGTATCATTGCATATCTTGAAAGGTTTTATGTCTTAACAACAATTCATTGTTAGAAGAAAAACCCCATACTCGAGGGCTGTTATCACGGAAGCAGAAACCAAAGAAAACAAAATCCCTGCTATCTGAAAAGTTAGGTTCACAAAGAGGATTCCCAGATCTTTTGCCAACCGCATCCCCTGTTGGAGTTTAGAGGCTTCCCAGCTAGTCGTGAGGGGCAGCCAAGTCTGGGATCCGTGGAGGTGCATGGCCTCCTCACCAGATCTGATGAGAATACCCGCACCACAACTTCTTGTTGTGTTACCTACCGTCTGTTTCTGTATGACATCAGACAAACGCATTCACACCTTGGATTTATTAGAAAGAGTTTGTTGGAAACCCTGGAAGGGCCTTGCTTGCTTTACACGTTGTTGTACTTCAGACATGGCCTGTGGCCCAGACACCCGGCAGGCACCTCAGTCCCTAGAACTGTGCAGTGGACATTAGTTGCTAGGTGGACTTGAAGATTACTTTTTAATGAATCCAGGTTTGATTTAGAAACACTCTAAGAGGGGCGCCTGGGGGGCTCGGTCGTTAAGCGTCTGCCTTCGGCTCAGGTCATGATCCCAGGGTCCTGGGATCGAGCCCCGCATCAGGCTCCCTGCTCCGCAGGAAGCCTGCTTCTCCCTCTCCAGCTCCCCACCTGCTTGTGTTCCCTCTCTCGCTCTGTGTCTGTCAAATAAAATCTTAAAAAATAATAATAATAATAGAAATGCTCTAAGAGATGCATCGTAATTGTCAGTTGAAGTTTGAAGAACAGCATGTGATACCAGTTGCTCACGACAGAAACGTGGGTGTCACCTGTGACACGTACCTGTTGTTCAGTCAGTCACCAGGCCTCTTGCAACAGTTCTAATTATTTTTCGGATTTGTTTCCCCATCAGCACTGCCTTTTCTCCAGGCCAGGCACCATCCAGAATGACCTCAGTAACCCCCAGTCGTCTCCCTCAGGGTCACTCTCCAGTTTACAGTCAGGGTGAGCTTAATAGAAAAACCCAAATCTTCAGTTTTCTTCCCATTGCCCTTAGGCTGAAGTCCATAATCCCTAGCACCCCCACCCTCCAGGCCCTGTTTGTCTGCGTGATCCCTGGCTGCCTCTAACTGGGCTCCTGGCTCCTCCTCCTCCCTCCCCTCCCTCTCTCCCCAGTGGATTTCCTCATCTACCCCAACCTGCCCTCTGTGTTTGTTGGACCCTGTGCCGGGAACATTCTTCCCTCCCTTCTACCTGATTAGCTACTGGCTTCTTTTCCAAGTCTCAGCACAAACCTCACTTCCCCTGGAGAACCTTACCCGGCAAGCGGCTAGGCTCCCACAGCGCGGTGTCTCTACACCACGCCTCCTTGGCCCCTTTGTAATAATTTGATTGCAAGTGTTAATTGCCATCTCCTCTTGTAGACTGTAAGCACCATGAAAGCAAGCACCCCACTTATCTCTCTTGTTCACCGAATCCGCAGCACAGGACACAAGGCCTGGCCCAGTTGCAGTGTTTCTGAAATGTTTGGTGGTTGGTTTTTCTTATATTAGGAAGTGAAGGGACTTGCATACTTTGAATATTGCTTTAGGTGATGTTTAATCCTTTTTGAAGTTGCCAGTTTAGTTCATTTAACCATTTTGGATTAGAACAGGGGTTTGCAAACAAGGCTTGCTGGCTGTTTTTGTAAATAAAGTTTTCTTGGAACACAGCCCTGCGCGTTCCTTTCTGTATCGCGGGATGACCTGCTGTACCCAAGAGGACTTACCATACAGCTCTTCGGGGAGAACGTTGTCAACCCTGAATAGAATAATTTCAAAAATTACTTCGTTCTTCCCTGTCTTCTCACTGAACTTCGAATGGGTCATAATCTTGAACTTTCTTGATGACCCTACCATGAACTGTTACTGTTCTGTTACTGTACAGGGATGATGATGGGGTTTATATGAGGGTTTGGTTTTTGGTGTCTTTTTTTTTTTTTTCTCCAGATTTGCTTTAACACTGTAGGCTTTTACTTCATATATCTGTGCCTGCCACTCACTAGTGGACCCTTACCCCCTGCTCTGAATCTGTGACTTGCGACTGTGTGTGTGTGAGTTAAGGAATGAGATAAACCAGGCTTTTCGGAATTAACTGTTGAAAGAGTAAGAGGTCCAGAGGGAGTGGCTGCGAGGCTCCTCTCTAAGTAAAGCACGGGAGCTTTCTGCTTGTAAGGAATTGAGACATGCAGTTTGGCTCCTCAGAGGCATTCCGAGTGGATCCTTGTTGATGGCAGTCCTCCGAGATTGTGGCTGAGGGACAGGCTTGGGATAAGGGAGGGATTGCTGTCTAAGCCTATATCATGCACTGTTGCATAAGCCTGGGTTTTTATAGCTGGGGAGGTTGCTGTGAACCAGGTTTGCAAACTTTTCATCTTACTCTGAGTTTAGGGCTTCGACACACAGACTCAGGTAGAAAGTGAACTCCCAGTTCCCTGTGGACAGTCACCTTTACACTTTAACACTCTGCACCCTGGCTTTCTGCCAGAATATTTCTTTTCCCAGTGGCTGGAAACTGATTAGCTAGATGGGGGAACAAAGGTGCCTTTGTGCCGGGGCATACTGCTTTTGAGAATTTAGCAGAGAGCATTCAAACAGTCTGGATGCGATGCCAAATTATGCAGATTTGGGGTTGTTGTTGTTGTTGTTGTTTGGTCAGGTTTCCCATGTAGGCAACTTAATTTTGTTCTCAAGTGTGTATGGTCTGGAATTTTCCTTATAAATCTTATGTGGGTTTTCTTAATTGATTGTTTTAAAAGGAAAATACATACTTATGAGAAAACACATTCAGTAGAAGACTATCGTTGATAGGCTTTTGGTCAAATGTTGCCAAAAAGATTCTTGTATCAGTGAGTTCATTTCCAAAGCCAAATTATAAATTTGTCTCTGTAAGAACAGGGTATACATACTTTATAAATGAAGAAAGAATTATCCCCAGAGGGGATAAAATGCCAAAAATTAAGGCACCCCTAGTCTTGTACGTTTCTCTGCAACTAGCTTGTGCAGAATGTTGAAGCAGCATGAGAAGAGAAGGTTGTCCATACTCACACACCTGACACTTAATACTCATTCTGTGAATGTGTAAGGTATTGGCCTAGTAAGAAAATTAAGGTCCAGTCTTTTCTCTGTATTTTGTACTCTTAATCATTATTTTGTACCCTTAATTTCCTGGTTTTTATAGAGTAAAGATGATAATATTTATCAATAGAGTGTGAGAGTCAAGGGAAAGAATATAAGCTGAACCCTGTACAATCACAGTATGGTCATAGTACTATTATTCTGGAGCAGTAGCTGAGACTAGGATTTTGAACTAGTTCTTTGAGGGAGGGGGCTTTTGTCTCCTTTGTTCTTAGGAAATATATTTTTATCCTTGAAGATTCTGACTTCTTAGTTTCTCCTCCTTTGTTATTTTTGAAACATGATTTCAAGTTTTGTGCCTGATGTTAATTTCATTTCTTTTTTTTTTTTTTTTTTACCTCATTCTCTAATGAGGTGTTTTGCTTGTAGGTATTTTCCTTCAGCAGTATGATTTCAGAAGGCGGATCTGGTTTTAGGTGCCCTGTTTTTCCTTAGTTTACACGATCAGAGATTATAGATTGCTGGCTGGAAGCATGTATGCAACCCTCGCTTGTTGTTTGACTCAAACTGGTTTTTGTTGTTATTTAATTAGGAGTCAGCATTTAAAAACGAGAAGATTTTTACTTAAAAAACAGGGCTCCGTGGCAAATGGGATTTGGCCACACAGATTCCTATAGTGGAAGGAAGACTGCCTGGAGCACGGCCCGCGGTGCCGTTACGGGAGGCCTGAGCGCTCCAGTTGGCCAGTCCTCCCACTCCGGGTTGTCTGCGGTGCCGCCGCTGAGAAAGGGCCCTCTGCACTTCTTTGTTTTTCACACAGTGAAGAAAAAAGTGAAATCTTAGACTTTAGCCTCTTTCAGAAGTGGGGAAATGGAAGAATAAGAACTCCCCTGGAAAACTGAGGGAGAATGTTTATTCGCAGAAGACCAAAATTCCTAAGTTGTAGATATACATTCATCTAATTTACCTTATCATTTCCTGCATACTGTCTGTTTCGTTTAATTGCATTATCTGCCCCGCCAGCCTGTGGTGCAGGTCGTTCCTTTGATTCACCTTGGGAATCAAGTGTCCCATTTTGTATCATTGAGTTAAGAAATAGGCAACCTGGAGTTTCTTAACAAATGAAGGAAAGATAGTTTTAAGTAACTCATTTGAAATGATGTTTAAAAATGTGTGTGTAAGCTTATCAGAATTTCATTTTCCCCTCTTAACTGTTGTTAAGTAGTCCTTGAGCTTTATCAGATTCGACATTTGGGATTTTATGACGTGTGCTTGAGAGGGCCACCTAGTGGTTTCCTTCTGGTACAGCAGGTCTTATTACTGTGCTACATTTTGATCTGATTAGAATAAGCTAATATTTAAATTGTTTATGTACCAAATACATGTGAGTTACCTCTTCTGTATAGATTCAACTGTAGATAAAATGGGTGTTTTTACATCATTTCCATAATTACTTTATTTTATTTTTAAACAGAAGAAGCAGACTACAGTGCCTTTGGTACAGATACACTAATAAAGAAGAAGAATGTTTTAACCAATGTATTGCGTCCTGACAACCATAGAAAAAAGCCACATATAGTCATTAGTATGCCCCAAGACTTCAGACCTGTGTCTTCTATTATAGACGTGGATATTCTCCCAGAAACACATCGTAGGGTTCGTCTTTACAAATACGGCACTGAGAAGCCCTTAGGGTTCTACATCCGAGATGGCTCCAGCGTCAGGGTCACACCGCATGGCCTGGAGAAGGTCCCAGGGATCTTTATATCCAGACTTGTCCCAGGAGGCCTGGCTCAAAGCACAGGACTACTAGCTGTAAATGATGAAGTCTTAGAAGTTAACGGCATAGAAGTTTCAGGGAAGAGTCTTGATCAAGTAACAGACATGATGATCGCCAACAGCCGCAACCTCATTATAACAGTGAGACCGGCAAACCAGAGGAATAATGTTGTTCGGAACAGTCGGACTTCCGGCAGCTCTGGCCAGTCCACAGATAACAGCCTCCTGGGCTATCCCCAGCAGGTAGAACCAAGCTTTGAGCCAGAGGACGAAGACAGTGATGAAGATGACATTATTATTGAAGATAACGGAGTGCCGCAGCAGATTCCTAAAGCTGTTCCTAATACCGAGAGCCTCGAATCATTAACGCAAATAGAACTCAGTTTTGAGTCTGGACAGAACGGTTTTATTCCTTCGAATGAAGTGAGCCTAGCACCTGTAGCGAGTGGCACAAATACAGAAACACATGCTCCGGATCAGAAACTCTTAGAAGAAGATGGAACGATCATAACACTATGAAACTTTGTCTGAATGTCTTTGGAGTGAGGATCCATTGGGACTTGTAAATCTGGCTAGTTAATAAAGCATACATACCTCTGAACCAGTGACCTGGAGTAGGCATGAGAAAAATAATATTGCAAGCTTAAAATGTTATTAAAATAGTAGTTTGATAATTGTTAATATAAACTTCAGTTTGTCAGAGGTGAGTTTAAGTCTAAAAGGGGCCTTTGCTAATGAAATTATGGCTTTTGCTATTTTGTCTCTAGAGAACTGGATGTTAGAGCACATTCTCAGAACTATGAGAGGACCAGATCATTTCCGTTCGAAGTGGTTGCATATTTAACCTGCTGTGCAGAGCCCAGTTAGCTTTTCCTTTAACTGTATTTTTTTAAATTCTAATGTGAAGAAGTCTGATCTGTCCTTTGGTACCTTGGGGACCTCAGCTCCTATGTTCCCTATATTTTGATTTTTTAATGTTGTTCCTCTGTTGCTAATTGTTACAAGTAATTTTTTCAAATGCTTTTTTTCCCTCGAATATCTAAGAAATCAAACCAACTGCCTGTTTTTGGGAGTTGCTTCCTGTGTCATAAAGCATTGAAACCATGTTCCTGAATTAAGAAACCGTAACAGTTGTTCAAGTTCAAAGCTTGTTCATCCTATAGCTTTCACATTTACAGACTCATTCCATATGCGTATAACTTAATGTTGCAAAAGGCAGTTCCATCAGCTTGTAATACGTGAGACTCCCTTAATCTCCTCTCACCCGCACTCCATCTCATTGGAAATCATTCCTTGTGTTGTTGGTGTGTGTTCTGTCGGTGTGCTTTTATATTCTGCTATTATATTTGAGTAGTAGGAGTCATTTTGGATTAAAAAATGCACCCAAATTAAGAGATTTTTACACACAGGACAAACTTGTGCACTTTTTTACATGAGGTAATTTGGTTTTTCCTTAAAGGGATTTTTAGGAACACTGCCTACACTTTATGAAAAAATACAGAGTATTCACCTTGGACAGGTAGAGTTTATTGCTATAAATTTTATGAGGCTATTTATTACTTTCCAGTGCATCCACTTAGAACAAGTGAAGGGTAAGGCTGCTGACTTCCATTCCTCACCTGATTTCCCTGTACAGCGGGCACGAGCACTGCAGTATGCTGTATATAGAAACCCAGGATCGTGTGAAGCACCTAAGTTCCCTGTGGCGTACGGCTGTTTCTCTCAGAGTTATTTATTAATTTTATGATAGGGCTAGAATGGGTACCTTTGTAACAGTTGCGTGCTATAGAAACAATGAAGAATTAAGTGACTCCGTTTTGAAGGATATTTTCGCTCTATGGTAAAGATATATGAAGAAGTCTTGGACTGAAGGAAGGTCACTTGACTCAGAATACTTAATGTATTTTGTTCACTTTACCACTAAACAGATTATCACTGAACTATTAACTGCACAACATTACGTAATGCAATGTACTTTTTTGTTGAATTCACCCAAGTTCTTCCACTTCGATACCACTATTTGTTAAATGGCATTCCAGCTTTAACCTTCTGTGAGGTAGAAATTTGAGTCTAGGATGGCAAAATGTTAACATGTAGGTTAAATTTCATTTATATTATAAGTGGTGCAGGGGTTCAACATTTTAAGTAAAAATCCTTTCACACACTACCTCTCTCTCTCTCTTTTTTTTAACAAAGTTTTAACATGCAAAATTTTCTCTTGGGGGAACATACTTCAGGGCTTGACTTTTTGTACAAATTTTAACTCTAAAGTACAGATTTGTGTTGTATGTACTCATAAAAATGGGCATCAAAGCTGCTAGTGCTTTTTATTTTAATTATCCTGCTAAGGGTATATGTCAGTGGTGTTAAAACTAGATTTCTCATTTAAATTATTGGTGAAATAATTGATTACTAGACGTATTGTAAAACCAATAGATCTTGGTTATACAATAAAATGTCAGTTCATTGGTAGTCTGAATCAGTTATTCCCAGTGTACCTTATTAACAGAAATACCAGTGGATTCAGCGTAAAATTTTATAGTACTAAATGTCAAGCCTAACTGTGAATTTTGTTCTGTATCTTGAGTAAATTTATGATAATGTTCTCATGAGCTGTCAACAAAATATATGTACTTTTGTGAACTACGAATTTTCTAATTAAATTTTACATGCGACATTTTTACATGAATGATACTTTAAACTATCAAATGTCAGTATTTTACTACAATTTTATTATAAAATGTACGTTATCACTAAATGAACTTTGATTTTAAAAATCAAATTAGCTCTAGTTGTATATTATTTTTTACAAATAAAGATAGACTTGTATAAAGGCTACTTTCTTGTTTGCAAATATATGAAAAGTCACCCAACAAATATTTACCAATCACCCATGATACAAAATGAGTAGGAAGAAAACTGCTAAGTTTTAACAATATCCTGGCTTCCTTAACTTTTAATTTTTAAAAGATAGACACCAAATTCTGTATACATTGACTGCAACTCTGTATGAGCATATGATTATGTACAGGAAGATAGCATTTAAATGTAGTTACTCTGTGTGAGAGGTTATGTGTGATACTCATGCAGAGTTCATTTGCAGTAAAATGATTTGCAACACGACAGAGTAGTTTGTAATGGCACAGTTTATCTTCTGAGATTCAAATTCACTTAGTCCTGCTATTTATTACCACCCTGTGTGGCATTGCCCGTACAGATTGGGTTCGGTTTATACTGGACGAAGGAAAAGCCCTGAGATAGATCAGACCCTCCTACTGAGCTATTTCTAATCCCAAATTTATCACTGTCATTGGCTTAGCTGATCTCTGCACTAACTCTGTCAACCAGGGTGGAGGATAATCCTGATGCCTTCCTCCAATTTAAAAACAGATTGAAAATCCTCAGAGTAAAAATTCAACGTCCTCTACATTGAACTCTTCACATCTCTGATGGGTACGGATTATGTTGCGTTCAGTACCTGATACTTACCTCTGGGTTTCAGGATCCATGAAACAATGGTATGGAACTAAAACATTCCATTCACCCCACAATGGGGTTTATCTGTTTAGATTCAAGTTAAGCGTTTTGGGCAAGAATACCACATATATGATGTTACATCTTCCTTGTACCATGTCAGGGGGCACAGCATGTTGGTTTATTTCAACACTGCTGATGTAAAAACACTTAAAAAAATTTTTTTTAAGTTTTTATTAGCTCGAGAGAGCAAGCGGGGGGGGGGCAGAGGGAGGGGGAGAAGCAGACTCGATGCTGAGCACACAGCCTGATGTGGGGCTCAATCCCACGACCCCGAGATCATGACCTGAGCCAAAATCAAGATTTGGAGCCTTAACTGAGCCACTCAGGTGCCTCAAAACACATTTTTTAAAAAAGATTTCTATTTGAGAGAGCAGAGCAAGTAGGTGAGAACACAGGGTGGGGGCAGAGGGCAGAGGGAGAAGCAGGCTCCCCGCTCAGCAGGGATGACCCTGGGATCATAACCTGAGCCAAAGGCAGACGCTTAACCGAGTGAGCCACCCAGGCGCCCCGCACATTTTTTTTAAAGTTGATTTTTTTTTAGTAATCTCTACACCCGACATGGGGCTCGAACTCATGACCCCGAGATTGAGTCGCGTGCTCTTCCGACTGAGCCAGCCAGGTGCCCCGTAACACTTGCTAGTGGGGGAAACTGCTTTCGTTCTAAGTCGTCCATGATTCTAATTATTCTTAGGCTGATAAACACGGACGGGTGCTTAGAAAAGACATCTGTGTCCAACATCCATCCGTTCTATATCTTTGCTTGTCTTCTAACTGAAGAAGTGTTGGGAACGGTGAACCGGCAGGAGTATTCCTGGGTGTCATCTGCCTAACCACGCTTCTGGACCCAGGGAGGATTTTTTCTGGCACTGACTCCAGGGAAGGAAAACACCCCAATGAAACCTAAAGCATGTGCATGGTCATGTCTGGAGAGTGCTAATTGGACGCTTCTGCCTTTGGATTCTGTGGATTATGAATAAACCCAACTCCAGTTGCTGAAATACAAAGCTTTATGGGCTACATAGCTGAAAAACCAAGGCTAGAACTAGGGCACAGATACGATCTGGCAGTGCTGTCCGATAGAACTCTGCAGTGATGGGAATGTCCTATATTTGCTCATTCCAAACAGTCATCACTAGCCTACACTCGGCCTCTGCGTGTTCACGTGATTTACATGCAGCCACATGGAGCTAGTGGGTACCGGATTTTACAGCACGGGCTAGAATCTCTCTGCATTTCTTGCTCTGCTTCCCTCTGCTCTTTTCCCAGGCAAATGACCCACTTGTCTTGGCAAAAGTGGCCCCCAGTATCTCCAGTGTACTTTCCATCATAGGAGCAGCTCACTCGGGAGGGAGCCTCTCCTCCCCACTGATCACAGCCAAAGCCTCAGAGCCGACTTTCACCGGCCCTGGCTGGTTCATGGGCCCAAATCTGGCCTGGGTTGGCGGTGGTGGTTCCTCAGGGAAGGAACCAGGGTGCTGCCACCTCACAAAAGAGGAAAGGCCACAGGAAGTGAGCGCAGTGATTACCCCTTGCAGCTTTGTTTATAAAATATTTGGGTTGGGGCGCCTGGGTGGCTCAGTCGGTTAAGTGTCTGCCTTCAGCTCAGGTCATGATCCCGGGGTCCTGGGATTGAGCCCTGTATCGGGCTCCCTGCTCAGTGGGGAGCCTGCTTCTCCCTCTCCCTGCCCCCCCCACCCATGCTCTCTTTATCTCTCTCTTTCTCTCAAATAAATTTTAAAAATCTTTAAAAAAAAGTATTTGGGCATCCGGGTTTAATAAGGGAGAGAGTCAAAAGCATAAAGTACTTTGCAAAGGTAAATGGGGACAGAGAGCAGTCCTCTATCAAAGGGAACGGTAAAGGTGAAATTCTATTTGGGGTCTAACGGCAGTGTTGTGAATTTGAAGGACAAGTTTATTTTATTTTATTTTATTTTTTTTAATTTTATTTATTTATTTGAGACAGAATGAGAGAGAGAGAGAGAGCACATGAGAGGGAGGAGGGTCAGAGGGAGAAGCAGGCTCCCTGCCGAGCAGGGAGCCCGATGCGGGACTCGATCCAGGGACTCCAGGATCATGACCTGAGCCGAAGGCAGCCGCTTAACCAACTGAGCCACCCAGGCGCCCCTGAAGGACAAGTTTAAATCTAATAATGACAGCATCTAGACTTGTGTTTTTGGTACTGTTGTTTGATTTGATTTGATTTAAATCTGATATTCATCTCATATATAAAGAATACATAAATCCAATAGAAACTTCAATCTGAAATGGCAGAAAGTTCAAAGTTGATTATTTTTGAAATATAGAAACGAGAGAATCATGGTCTTAGAGCAATGAGTAAATTCAAATGCCCAAGGGGCCAGGGTGGGGCAGGGCCGGTGGGCTGGTAAATCACAGTTCCCTTTTACACGTGTGTGTGTGTGTGTGTGTGTGTGTGTGTGTAACACTCCGTAATTGCCATGTGGGTATGTGTGGCCCCAATGTCGCCAGCTCTTTGAACTTTGCAGAAGATGCCAGAAACCCAGAATTTCACATGAGACAGTCTGCCCGCTCGCCAGCCCTGTCTCAGAACCCTCAGCGACCACAGACCTACCAACGGCTCTGTTCCCTCTGCTGTTTCCCCCTTCCCTCGAAGGTCACTGTGAGGAGGGACCGAGGTGATGTGTACCAAGGGTCTGGAACGGTACCTGAGGGTTAAGAAGCACTCCGCCAACGTTAGCTGTTCTGTCCATTTCTCGGGGCGCTGGCCGAGGCCCAGAGCGGTTGAGTGAGTGGCCCAAGGCACTCTCCTAGTTCATCGTGACTCCAGAGCGCGGCCCCTGGAACAGCATCATCGGCATCCCCTGGGCGCGTGTTAGAAACGCAGGTGCTCGGGCCCCCTCACGTCTACTGACTAGAAGCTGCATTGGTGGGGCCCAGCCTTGTGCATTTCAACCCGATCCCCCCAAGTGCTTCCTGAGCATGTTAACGTCTGGGGAGCTCTGAAATCCCGCTCATTCCCTCTGTCTCTCTCCTTCCTGCTTAGCACTGCAGTTAATGCCCCACACAGATCCTTACAGGTGTGCCCAGAATAAGCCTCTGAAAACTCCAGGCTGGATTTCTGTGCTGGGTTACCTGCTGAAAGAAAGGCCGAGAAAGGCTGGAATTTGGCTTGTGGTGCAACCCACTGATTCTATCTGTGCAGCATTCCTCGCCCGTTTGGTCTCCAGCAACGAACGAACCACAGGGCAAGGGCATTCACCCGTTGTTTCTAAGAGCAGGTTACACTCCAAGGAAACACAGTGCTGTTCTTAAAGAACATAGGGGTTCTGTTCCAGAGCCTTCGGCCCTGCCAGCCAGGCTAGCCTTCCATTTATGGGAGCTAGTGAGTTGCAAATCAGGTTTTCTCCAACATTCCCAGGGGCCTTCAGCTGCTGTCTCAGGTATGCGCCCACGGTGACTCAGGCAAAACCCTGTATGCTCAGTGATTCAGAAATGAAATCATTAACTTGGGAAATGCCTGCAGAGCGTGGGTACAGGGAACCTGGAGAGGGCTTGAGAATGTGGGTCTTCCGGTAATGTCAAGGAGGATGGCCGCATGGGAACAGCGATGCCGAAACACGCTGCCTCTCGGGTGGGCCAGGGACTAACCCCACAATCCCCTGGAGTCCGAAGGAATCTCCAGTCAGTCCCTTCGAGGAGCAACAACCCACGAGGATTACAGAATGGACGCACAGAAATGAAGACTCCATTTGTTTGAGTTCCTATCTGGTAGAGCAGAAAAATGTCCAAAAGCCTTCGTGACTTAAAAACACAGACAACTTTTGACTCGTTGATTTTAAATCGGGTAGATGCATGTCCACACACACACATCTGGTCTGTCTGAAGGTGAAATTAAATTTCTGGCACACACATACACAAAACGCCAGGCAAGACTTGAGAAGGGTTTCCAAATAAACCTCACCCCCAGATGGCCATCGTCATAATCTTTCAGTCCCCCCGTGGAAGGCAGCCGTGAAACCTTGGCCATTCAGTTGCGACACCAGAGGGTTTTTCTAGTGAGCCAGCCTGGCTGTCCTTCCCGCATCCCCAGGGTGTCTTGGCTGGAGTTCTCGGGCCTGTGCCCAGTGGGGCTGGCATGGGCCTCGAGCAGCCAAGCAGCCAGGCCCAGGGGACAGGGAGGGAACGGTGAAAGGAAAGAGCCAGGAGAGGAGGCAGAACTGCTGGGGAAGCTGGCCAAATGGAAAAGGGCTGAATGGGTTCCATCAGCTCCTGACACCCCCTCAAATCTCATTCTTGTCCTTTTCCACTCACTGCATGGATACAGAGGAACACAAAACCCCTTCACATGGGCACCGCCAAGAGCTCATAAACATTCATCCTTCAAACAGTATGTTAAGTCGAGCAAAACGTTCATGGTTTTGAGGGATGACAACGCAGGAGGTGAGGGATGTCAACTTGACATCCCTTAACCACGCCGTGAAGTTCCAGTTGGACCTGCCGAGTCATCTCTTATTTTAATCATGGTCAGAGCTTTTCCTCTTTAGAAGGGCTTGTGTTTGAATGTTGGTGGCCATTCTAGGATGGAGGACGGATGACCAGACTGATAATGCTTATGATGTCTTTCCTCTTTTAGCCATGCAAAGACAAATAATGGTTAAGGACGGATGAAATATTTAACAGTGGCCATGCATAATTTATTCCTGAGTGGATGCTCATTTCCAGCCCAGTGGTTGGCTCTCAATTAGGGCTTCTCAGAACATCAAACCACTGTCTCCTGGGCAAATAGACATTCTGCTTATTTTTACTCCTTTCTTCCTAAGGCTAATTGTTTTTGCATTTTTCTTGTTGAAGGACTCATTCCTAGATGTTGTTCCCATCAACCAGAAACAAAAGTAAAAACTGTAGGCAAGGTTTTTTTGTATATTCATTTCTGGGCTCAGAGCTTCTCCTACCCAGGAAGGAGAAACATGTATTTGTGTATGTAACTTTGCTTCTGAAACGTAGACTGTTTAAGGAAGCCGAGTGTCCACCGAAGCGATAGAAGATTTCAGGAGAAATTGTAGAAAAAAGGTGCATATACAAAAGAAAAAAGTCACCTCCCCCCAAAATCAGTTTTCAAAGATAACCTCTCTTAAGTTTTTCGGTACATATGTACATCAATATATATATATTACGTGGTATGTATTTTGACAAAAACAGGATCATAGCAACATATAAATTATTCTGTAGTTTGCTTTCTTCAGAGGACAATATATTGTGAATGTCTCTGCTCTGTCAAAATAGCTCTGCATCATTTATAATGGCTTCATCGTATTTCATTTTATAGATGATCCATTGTTCGGTAAAACCAATTCCCTATTGTTAGCTGCTTTCATTTTTTCTTGATTATAAAGATTTTATTTATGTATTTATTTAAGGGAGAGCACACACAGGGGGAGGTGCAGAGGGCAGAGGGACAAGCAGACTCCCCGCTGAGTGTGGAGCTGGAAACGGGCTGGATCCCAGAACCCTGGGATCATGACCTGAGCCGAAAACAAGAGTCAGCCGCCCAACAGACTGAGCCACCCAGGTGCCCCCATTTTTTCTCAATTATAAACAGGGCTGTGGTGAACAGCTTTGTAAATATATCTTTTTGTTCTTTGTTTGATTATCTCCTTAGGATAAATTCCCAGAAGAGGAATCATCAAGTCAAAGCACACGTGTTTTTTGGAAAAGGAGAGGATTTGGCTCAAGAAAATATCCACCTTTCTTTCGGAAGGGTTGTTCTCCTTTACATCCTTACCCAGGGTACATGTGTGAGTCTTTTTCCCTCCAAAACACCAGATTTATTGTTTTTATGCACTGCCTTTTTTTTTTTTTTTAAGATTTTTACTTATTTATTTGACAGAGAGAGAGACAGCGAGAGAGGGAACACAAGCAGGGGGAGTGGGAGAGAGAGAAGCAGGCTTCCCGCTGACCAGGGAGCCCGATGTGGGCTCGATGCGGGGCTCGATGCGGGGCTCGATGCGGGGCTTGATCCCAGGACCCTGGGATCATGACCTGAGCCGAAGGCAGATGCTTAACGACTGAGCCACCCAGGAGCCCCTATGCGCTGCCTATTTAGTAGGGGGAAAAAGCATTTCATTATTTTACTTTGCAGATCTTTGATTATTAGGACAAGGGTTTTTTTTTTTAATTGTTTACTTGTGTTTCATTTATTATCTTCTTTATTTGGGCCCGTTGCATGACATTTAACAATTTGAGATACTGGCCTTCTTTTTTTTTTTTTTTTTAAGTAGGCTCCATGCCCAACATGGGGCTTGAACTCATGACCCTGAGCTCAAGAGTCACGCACTCTACTGACTGAGCCAGCCAGGCTCAGTCTTTTCTTGATATATACAAGTGTTTTCTATGTTCAGGAAGTCAACATTTTGGCTCTCACTTTTTCCTAATTAGTCATTTGCTTCTTACTGTGTCTATCCTTGGTTTTTGTATTTATTGCATAGGAATCTTTTATTTCCTATAGTAAAATCCTTTATTCTTCCCTCTTATAATTTCACTCTCAAATTATATAAATATTTACCCAGATTGTATCCCAAGTGTTACAGTACTTTTATGATTTTTTTTTTAACATTTAAATATTTAATCCACCTGAAAATGATCTGATGGTCAGGTGAAAAAAAGACGTCTGGTTTTTCAATGCTCCGTCAGTTATTATAACATAACGTATCGAATAAGACCCTACTTTCTCACCGAATTGAAATTTCACCTTGATCATGGACTCACTTCTTCGATGTTCTGAATGGGCTTGTTTTGGCCAGATCATTCTGCTTTACCGATCTCTTTGTCTCCTTTGGAAGCATTTCATGCTGTTTTGATTCCTGAAGCTTTAAAATACACTTTAGCATCTACAGGGCAAATCCTCTCCTTCCTACAACTGTTCTTTACTTCTTACATAATTCATCGTTGGAATGGTAAAGAAATTCACGTGGCTCAAACAACAAAAAAAGCTTTAGAAAGTACACAGTGAAAACACTTTCTCCTTTTTTTGTCCCCAGTTCACCCACGGTCATCCCCATCTCTGGCATCTCTTCTTATCAGGACACTAAAGACACTACTCTTATGGGATCAGGGCCCCACCCAGTGAGAGGTTAGGTCTTCAACATATGAATGGGGGGAGGGGGGAGACACACAAATATTCCGTCCATAGCATTACTATTGACTAAACTTTAGACTTTATTTGGACTTTACCAGTTTTCCACGAATGTCTGTTTTCCTGTTCCAGGATCTAATCTGGGATACCACCTTGCATTTAACCCCCACTCACTTTTACAGCTCCATGATATGTAACCAGTTTCATATATTAAACAATCCCCTAGGGATGATGGGCCTTTCATTTACATCAATTCTTTTGCCATGGCAGCTACGTGGCAATCAATAATTGTACTCATAGGTCATTTCGCATAGATGGAAATATATTGATAAGGTAAATTCCTAGAAAAGGAATTATGGAGGGAAAAGGCACGTGCACTTGTAATTTTGAGAGGTACGGCTGGTTTGTCCTCCTTGGGGGTGCATCAATTCATACTCCAATCAACAAAGGGTATCAGCACCTGGTTTCCCCAGAGCCTTGCTAATCCTGTGCATTTTCACCAATCTGATGGTTGAAGAATGTATCTTATTTATGAATGAGATTTTCATAGGATTATGAGCTTCTTGAATTAACTTTTCTTCCAACTATCTTTTCTTATACTTTGCCCATTTGGTGTTTTTCTTATCAATTTCCAGAAGCCCTTTGTAGATGACGGAGAGTACCCTTCGACTATGATATGTGGTAGGGACAAATAATTTTTCCCAGCTGGTCATACTACTTTTCCTAACAACCAACTTCATTGAGGTATAATGTATTTCAATAAAATGTACTTTGAACATACAGTACAATGATTTGCGACAGATGTAATACATCCATATAACCCCCACTACAGTGGAGATATAGGATATTTCTAAGGCCCTTATACTATTTTAGAATATGTAGTTTTGACATACAGAAACTTCTAATTTTTCTTTTTTTTTTAAGATTTTATTTCCGTACCATTTTAATTATTGAGGATTTACGGCAGGTTTTAATATTTGGGAGCCCTAGTCCCCTGCCTTAGTTTCCTATTGTTTCTGTAACAAATTACCACCAACTTGGTGGCTGAAAACAACACAGATTTATTATTTTATAGTTCCGGAGGTCAGAAATCTGAAATGGGTCTCACGGGGCAACCATCAAGGTGCTGGTGGGGCTATGTTCCTTTCTGGAGACCTTTCTGGAAGGTTTCAGCTTCTGGAGGCCACGCGCATGCCTCATTTCCAGAACCAGCAGGTTTCTCACACCGCATCTCGCTGACACTGACCCCCTTCCCTCCCCCTTTCACTCTTCAGGACCCTGGTGGTTAGGTTGGGCCCTACTGGATAATCTAGGATAATCTCCCCACATCAACATCAACTGATTAGCAACCTTCCAACTGCAACCTTAATTTCCTCTTGTCAGGTAATAACCCATTCACAGGTTCTGGGGATTAGGACACAGGCATCTTTGGGGGGATCATTCTGCCGACCACATCCCCCTCATTGTGCCCCCCCTCCGGGTTTTCCTCTTTTTGCTCATTAGATTTTCATGTGAATGTGAGAATCACTTTGTCTTGTTAAAAGCAGAGACAAAAAGCTGTTGAGATTGTCACTGGGTTTGCATGAAATCTCTACGTTAATTTAGAGAGACCGGCATCTTCTGGATCCTGAGTTGTCCAAGCCAAGATGCGATAAGCATTATCTGTTGTAGACTCCTGTCCTCCAGTGTGTGCGATTTTCCTCATGTACGTCTTGCTCCTCACTGGTTAGGTTTGTTCCTAGGTATTTTTATCTTCCACTATGTCTTCTTGCCTGCTGTTGTTTGCATATAAGAAAACCATTGTATTTCTAGACACAAGAGAAAGCGTGTGTGGGTATGGATGAAACAAGTTTGACCATGAACTGGCAATTTTTAGAACTTTTTTCTTACTTTTGAAATACTTTTATTTATGTTGGAAATTCTCCACAATAAAAAGTTTTTAAAAATCCATCAATTCCTACTACAGTGTGTGTGTGTGTGTGTGTGTGTGTGTGTGTGTTTGTATTTGTGTATGTTTGGGTCTTTGGGGTATGTTTTCATCAAACGAGGATGCCAAATCTTGTCAAATGTCTTTTCAGCTTTAAAAAAATCATGATTTTTCTCTTTGGATCTATTAATATGATTAATTATCTAAGAGATTTTCTAACATTGAACTAGTCTTCCTGGAATAAGCCTCATTGGGTTATGCTATATTATTATTTGTTAATGTGCTACCGGATTCTGTTTCCTAATATAATATTTTTGCATAAATATTCATAAGAGAAAATTTTCATTTCCTTTTTGTGTAACTTTTATCCAGCTTTGGCATCAATGTTATGCTTACTTTTGAAGATAATCTGAAGGAAAAGAAATTTTTATGTACTCTCAGTAAGTTCAAATAATGTTGGAATTTTTTTATTCTTTAAAGATCTTGTAGGATTCCTTTTTTTTTTTTTTTAAAGATTTTATTTATTTATTTAATTGACAGAGAGAGAGACAGCGTGAGAGGGAACACAAGCAGGGGGAGTGGGAGAGGGAGAAGCAGGCCTCTGGCCGAGCAGGGAGCCTGATGCGGGGCTCGATCCCAGGACCTTGGGATCATGACCTGAGCTGAAGGCAGTCGCTCAACCAACTGAGCCACCCAGGCGCCCCTTGTAGGATTCCCTTTTGAAACCATTTATACCTGGCGCTCTTGGGGCATAAATCTCTGACAACTATCTCTGTTTCTCCTGGGGAAATCGGTCTGTTTAGATTTTGTTTTGTATTTTTCCAAGTTATATTTTCCTGGGAAACTGTCCATTTGTACCCAAGTTTTCACATTTTAAATGTCAAATGTGAGCAAAATTTTGGGGGGCTTTGATCTTTTACATCCTTCTGCCTTCTTACTTATTTCTGTCTACTTGATCAGCCGTGGAACGAGAAGGGTAATTATTATAATTTTGTAATTTCAATTACTCTTATTCAAAACTTGGCTAGTTAATCTTGACACTTTAGTTCACTCGATCTAAGATGTGTCTTGGTCTCAAAAATGTTAAAATGTGAAAGAAAAGTGTGTTTGAGGATCAATAAAATATTATATGTTTATTCTCGCAGGTGGACGTTGGGAACTTTTTCTTATATTTCAAAAGAAAAATTCCACTGCAGGCCTAGATCAGGATTTTGTTAAATGTGTAGATTATTTTACGGGAGAACAGCTTTATGATGTGGATTCTCCTCTTCAGTGAAGATGGTGTCTGTCCACTCATTTGCTTCCTCTTCTATATTCCTTACTAGAGATTCACAGTTTCCTTCTTCAGGTTCGTGCACATTTTCTGTTAAGTATCTTCCTAGGTAGTGTTCTTTGTTCTCTTAGGAAAGAGTTATTGCAACCACTATATTTTCTTTTTTTTTAAGATTTTATTTATTTATTTATTAGAGAGAGACAGAGATATCGAGAGAGAGCACGAGTGGGGAGGAGAGAGAAGAGCAGACTCCCCATTGATCTAACACGGAGTTTGATCCCAGGACCCTGGGATCATGACCGGAGCCAAAGGCAAACGCTTAATGGACAGAGCCACCTAAGTGCACGACAACCATTATATTTTCTAACTAGTTATTTTTGGAGGTTTTTTGGTATAAAGGTATTTAGTAAATAGCTTGGTCACTATTTCTAATTGGATAATCCTTCCAGAAGGATAATTCAATGACGATGCTTCCTTTTAGAAAAATGTCACCAGTATTTCATGGTTAAGAATAACTTCTTTATTTTTTTTTAAGTTTTATTTAAACTTTATTTATTTAAGTCATCTCTACACCCAACATGGGCCTCAAACTCACGACCCCCAGATCAAGAGTTGAACGCTCCTCTGACTGAGCCAGTCAGGCGCCCCAAGTATAACTTCTTTAAATAAAACATTTGTTTTTCTCATTGCAAATTTAATCTATGTTCACTGCAGGCAAAATCTAGAAGAAGAAAATTAAAATCACTGCATTACCACCCCTTGAAATTAGCCACTGTTAGCATCGTGTTGTGTGTGCATACACAGAGTTTTCTTTTTTACAAAAGTGAGATCCGACTACACAGTCCTATAACTTGCTTTTTTTACTCAAGATATTGTGAACAGTTCTTCACCTCATTAAATCTTCATCTACAACTCCTCTTTTATGGCTGCACAAGGTCTGTATTTTTACAGGACATTGCCTGATTTATCTTCTCAGTTCCCCTGTCGGTCACCATGTACATTATTTCTAATGTTCTCTTATTGTAACTCCTCAAGGATTCGCACACAACCACGATTAGTTTCTTGGGAAAGGTCTTAGAATTGGAATTTCTGGATCTAGGGTTGTGCGCAAATTATAAAATGGGTATTTTATACGGATTTCCAGATTTCCCTCGGGGGAAGTTGTTCTGAGTTTATATTCTGCTGGGCAGTCCAGGTCCTTCTCCATCTTCCAGTCAACACCAGACAGCATCCTTTCTCAATCTTTTATAAGTGTATGAAATCTTTTATAAGTTTGTTTTTTTTAAAAACAAACACCTTTAATATGGTGACTATTTTGATGAGTAACAATAGCCGAGAAAAGGTGAGAATGAAGAAAACATGAATATAGAGATGGTCTACTAGGTGGTAATCATCGGCGCCATTAAAAAGTGATCCATAAAAAAAAAAAGAAAAGAAATTAAAAAAAGTGATCCATAGCCAGCCCAAATGGCCATCAACGGAGGAATAAATAAGCAACCGGTGGAACATCCATATAATGGAGTAGGACATAAAGGCATGAAGAATGGATATATGCCATGACAGGGAGCATATCTGAAGACATTACGCCACCTGGAAGCGCCCAGACACAAAAGGCCACATTCTTCATGCTGCATTTCTATGGAAGGTCCAGAAGAGACAAATCCAGAGAGACAGAAAGCAGACTGGTGGTTGCCAGGGGCTGGGGGGAGGGGGACAGAAAGGAGGACTGGCCAACGGCTGCTAAGGAGTGTGGGGTTTCTTTTTTGGGTGACGAAAATATCCTAAAATCGATTGTTGCACAACTCTGTAAATACACTTTAGTATATACCATTGAATTGTACGCTTTAAATACACAAATTGAACGGAATGCAAATTATAGCTCAATAAAGCTATTAAAAAGTGATTCACAAACCTCATTCATTCCAAACGTATCAACCGTCTACAATGCGGACCCAGGTGGTGGGGTCATAGCAGTGAACAAGAAAACGCGGTTCCTGTCCTCATGAAACTAATATTCTAGTGGACTCTGTATCACACTACATCCTTGGAAAGAAAATAAAAGGCAAATGCTTGAAAGAGGAAACACTTGGAGACCATCAGAAATCCTGCGGGCTTCTAGTTCACATCGCTTGAAGAGTAGCAGTCTCTGGGTCACTGAACAGACCCCTGATCACGATCTGCTCTTTCACAAAATCCACAGGGGGTGTGTCATTCACCGGGTACATTCCAGTTTGACAAGCACTGATCTACAGGTCGACCCATGTCGTTGTAAGCAGAAACATCGTCTACACCACCCCCATGTCAACCCTCTACCCCCAGCAGAAACGCCATCTATACTATCCCTATGTGCCAGGGACAGGGACAGGGACATGGCAGCCCGACGGTTTGAATGGTCCCATCAGCGGGGACTCACTACTTGGAAACTTCTCCCCTCACTTCCGGGTACCCCTTACGCCCCCTCACCTGTCTCCTCCAGCTACATAACACATTCCCACAATCTGAGAGGCTTGAAACAACATGCATCTGTTATCTCACTCCCCGTGGGTCAGGAGTCTGCCTAACGACGGGTTACCCGGGTCCTTGACTCGGCGGGCTCTCGGCAGCTTGGGGCGGCGTCCGAACGCATTCAGGCTGTAGTTCCGGCAGGTGTAGGTCCGAAGTGCGGGACTGCTGGGGGCACCCGCAGCCCCCTGCCCCGTGGCCCCCACGGACAGCGTGCAGCCAGCTGTCTCTCCCTGGAACTTCTCTCATCTCTGACCTCCAAACTCTCCTTCAGGACCCGCCTGATTAGGCCAGGCCCACCCAGGATCATCTCCTTTGATTAACTGAAAGCCGACTAATCAGTGACCTAATCACAGGAGTGCTATCCCGTCATGTCCACTGATCCCACCCCCACGCGGGGGCTACACAGGGTGCAGACACCAGCGGCCAGGAGTCTTGGGGTCAGCTCAGTACCCGGCCTCCCTCAGCTGCTGCGCAGTGCCAACACCAGAGGGCGCCCTTCGCACAGTGGCGCAGCCCGGCGGGTGGGGTTTCTCTGGCTTTTTGTCTCTCTGGCCCAATTCACTGACTCTTTCCTCGTGATCTTCCTTTCGCTAATCCAGGCCTTCTGCGTGCAAAACAGCGGCGGCTCCTTCAAACTGGCATCACATGACAGGACTATAATTACATTCGGTTTGTCTCAACAGTTTTATCAAGTGCCTCCTCGGTGACAAAATACCTTGCGTGGCGGTTTCACCTGTTAGTTATCTGGCCATTTTCTTTGCCCTCCCTTGGAAACCCTCTACTTTGTCAATATTCCCCTTATAATGTAGCATTTATTAAGCGTTAGCTGGATTCCAGACCCTGAAGCAGTTTGCATAGTTTAGCTCGTTGAATCTTTTCAGCAATAGGAAGTGGTAGCATGCCAGTCTACTGATTAGAAAACTCAGGCACAGAGAAGTTAAGAAATGCTACCGAGGTCACACAGCTTTTAGGTGGGGACCAGGATTTGAAACCGGACCGTTTGGCTCTGAAGTCTGTGCGGTTAGACACTGTGCATTGTTCCCTCTCAAAGTTACCCTCTGTACCCAGCAGCGGCCACCGGGAGCCGGAGAATAGTCCGCTTTTAGCTCTTTGCTCTGCATTTTTCAGAAAAGCATCCTCTTTCTCATTTGCCTTTTAGCAGGTGTGTTATTTCACTGTCTTAAGTTAAACTCCAAGTTAATTTTAAAATTCCCTATGTTTGTCAATTGAACTGCTAAAGACAGGGTTTCCGACATCGTCATTAAGGGAAATGCCTTTTTTCCCCCCAAAATTTCATTGTGTTTATTTTTGGCCATTGTTACAACCTGAGGCCCCTCTCAGCTTTTCTGTTTGCTGCTGAAATGCCTGCAGGCTTCATATAGAGCAGTTAGATCCTTTATGGAGTACCTACTGTATGCACAACGCTATACCACGTACTCCAAGCACAGAAAAGGACCTTCGAATCCTAGTGCAGAGATACACATTCCTGAACCAGAAAAGCAAATATATTCAGATGTCCCAAATAGTGTAAAGAATACTGTTTTTGCCTGGGCACTTAACTTTCTAACATCTTCTGATGTGCTCTGATCCATCTCCGTGTGTGATCCTAGGAAGCCTGTGGGTCCAAACCTCGACTCCGCTTCACCCTTACAGGTCTGGGCCTGGGCCACAGAGCCGAGATGTGAAATAGGAAAATGAGTCCACGGTTCCTTTTTTGTAATTTTGAAAGCCAGGAAACTCTAAAAACCATCAGTCCCCCGCCCGCTCCCCATCAGGTCAGCAGACATTCATTGGCCAGCAAAGCCCAAGCTGAATCGACATGAGGTTTATTTAAGGCCTTTATTCAGCTCACTTGAGGTGAATATTCACACATTTTGCTGGGAATGCCAAGGGTGATAACTGGGTGCTGCCCCAGCTCGCCCTGGAGTTCTACCTGGGCTGTTGATGTGCTGGGTGTTAGCATCCTGAAACCCACCAAGCTCTCCTCCTGAGACCCGGCTGTCCCCAGAGCTTTAGCCTCTGGCCGGTGGGGCTCAAATAGCTGGAATGTTCGGGGCGGCTGTGAGCCCTGGATGAGAAGTCACTGGAAGCACTCAGCTCACGCCTCAGTAACCCAAGTCCTGCACTTTGGACCTCCTTGCATCTGGCAGCATCTTCCACCCACTCCTGTGGGGATGGAGCTGGAGAAAATGACCCAGGACTCCCCCATCTCAGTAGCTAGAAGGGGGAGAATCCGTCATTCCTCCAAACCCGTGATTCTCCTCTCGCTTCTCAAATCCAGGCTGGGTCTCACTGTAGAGCTAAATGTGGACATGCACAGAGCAGTTTGAACCTTGACCCTTTCCTCCCAGGCTGTGAGACCCTTTGTGTAGCTCTGTTCTGGAAAGGAAAGAGGTAGGAAAAAAAAAAAAAAAACCCTATCGAATGACTGCAGAGAATTCGAAGCTTTCCTTTGCAGGGAAAGAATGGGACCGTGTTCTTGCTGTGTCCTGCCCCTCTGGAATGACAATTTCAAAACCTGGTTTTTCCACTGTGCTTCTTTGAAGAGGGGTTGTGTTCTAAATTAGTTTGCTAGTGGGAAACAGAGACGCTAGGCAGGAGAGTGACTTCAAATTTTACATATATATGTTTATCGAGGTCTTCCTATGTGCAAAGGCAGCCTGCTGGACCCCCACAGCGAAAAAGAAAAAAAAAACCCACATGAAACATGTTCTCTGTCCTCCAGGAACTTGCTGTCTGGGGGCGGATTTATAGTTTAGAAGGTGGAAGGTCTCAGGCAGCAAGCCTAAGGGGCACATCTGCTTGCGGGTGGGAACACGGGTCTTTGCAGGCTGGCGGAGGCCGCTCCGGGGAAGGTAGGGCGTTGCAGACTGGAAACGCTGGACGCAGATGGGGGGCCACGTCCAGGGGACCCCGGGGTCCGAAACCCGGACACCTTCAGGGGCCAACAGGTCAGTTAGAGACGGGGGCCGGGCGCGGAAGACTGCAGACTGGGGCAGCTCCCTAACTGGCCAAGTACTGGTCTGCCCCAGTGCAGGCTCGTGGTTTCCTGATCTGTCCCCTCTTCTCGGGAGGAGCCAGGAATCGGAATGTCCACATGAACTGTGAAGGACTACCTGTCGGGGCGCCGGAGTGGCGCGGGGCGTTAGGCGTCCGACTTGTGGTTTGGGCTCGGGTCGTAATCTCGGGGTGGTGAGATCGAGCCCCACGTGGGGCTCCGTGCTCAGCGCAGAGTCGGCCGGAGATTCTCTCTCTCCCTCTGCCCCTCCCCCCTGCGCGCTCTCTCTAAAATAAATAAATACATCTTAAGAAGATACAAGTGTACCATATTAAAAGATACACATGTTTAAACATGATGTTATCCATACCAAACACGTTTGCAGACATCTTAGTCCATTCAGGCTGCTCTAACAAAATCCCACAGACCGTGACTTATAAACAACAGTTATTTCTCGTGGTTCCAGAGGCTGGAAAGATCAAGGCACGAGCAGATTCGGTGTCTGGTGAGAGTCTGCTTCTGGGTTGTGGAATTCTCAATGTGTCCTCATGTGGTGGAAGGGGTGGGGCAGGGGAGCTCTCTGGGGCCTCCTTTATAAGGGCACTAATCCCATTCACAAGCGCTCTAGTCTCATGACCCGATCACCTCCCACAGGCCCTACTTCCTAACCTTGGGGGTTAGGTTCAACGAAGGAATCTGGGGAGGGACGGGACTCAGGTAAGGCAAGCAAGACACCCGGGGCACGGAATGTGAGGACACCCCGAGGGCGAGGTCCCCTTATAGTTCATACTCCACATGCCTCTCTTGCCTCCCCCGAGTCCTGGCCCCCTGCTCCATGGGCTCCCATTTGTCATTTAGGGTCCAAAGAGAATAGCAGTGAAAACAGATTGGCAAGGCAGGGCCAGGGGTGTGGTCTTTGAACTTCACTCGGTGGGCACTGGGGAGCCACTGAAGGTTTAAGAGCAAGAAGGAAGATGGCTAGAATGTGCTGTAGAGGGAGGGCAGTGAAGAGGGTGGGCTGGCACAGGGGCAGGGCAGCAAGGCTTTCCTAACAGGCCAGGCCACGAGTAGGGAGGCAGCAACAGGAACCCTAAGGGGTTATCTTGCCGGAGGCAGTATGGTGTGAGAAGCAGGTTAGGAGCTGGGTTCTGGAATCAGATTGTCCGAGTTTAAATCCTGGATCTGGCTTATACTAGTTATGATGCTGGGCAAGTGGTTTAACCTCTCTGTCACAGTTTCTTCATCTGTAAAATGGGCTCACAGCAAGGCCCACCTACCTCTCAGGGTGTGGTGGAGATTCAGTGGGGCCATCTCTGTGAACAGTGCCTCAGGACACAGTAGCCGCGAGGACTGTTGTAGACACAGAGGGACCCTAGGGTCACCAGCGCCCACATAGTTAAGCAAGTACTTGAATAGGACAGATTAGAATCACTTGGGGGGATCTTTTAAATGTCCCCAAACCAAAGCCACACCCCAGACCAATTAAATCACAATCTCTGGGGTGGGGACTGGGCATCAGTATTTTCTGGAACCTTCCCAGGAGTTTCCAATGTGCAGCCAAGCTTGGGAACCATTGCTAATCTAGAACCTTGTATGCCTGAGGCCTGAACTGGGAGAATTGACCTTGAAAAGACACAAACAGGCAACCATTTTGTAGCTGGAGGTGAAGCCGGATGGGGGTGGGGAGGGTGGCAGGGTGTGTGACCCTGGGGCCCAGCTAAGGGACTCCTACTGTGGCTCCAGGGGGCCTCGCCCCCCACCCCCCAGGCTGGGAGAGAGCCCGCTGCTTGCACCCGCGGAGGACTCCCAAGCAGGAGACCAGAGGCGCAGCTCTGAGCCGGGCTTGGGCGCCAGAGGGAGCTCGTGGGGACACGCCACGGCTCCATCCCTGCAGCTGGTTCAAACTGGTTTGGGCAGGGTGCGGCCCTGGCAGGCTGCATGCCAGGCCTCAGGCTTGCTGCCTGCCCCTGGGTCTCCCCAAGAGCTGGGGACCGGAGGCAGGGTGCTGGGGCACAGCCAAGCAGCACTGAGAGGCCCGGAGACTTTTACAGTCAGTCCCCTTTGTTGAAAACCATTGATGTGGCCTCCCACGGGGGTCCCCGGGGAATGCCCCCAGCAAGAGGGAGCCCCTAAATAGGGGTCATTCCCAGACTTTGGCGAGCATCAGAATCAACTGCAAAGCTGTTAAGAGGCAAATGCCTATAGCTCCCCAGAGATTCTGATTCAGAAAGTTGTGGGAGGGCTCCGGGCATCTGTATTTTTAGCAAAATGTTTCTAAGGCATAATCACACATTTAGGGGGAAGAAAAAAAATCCTGACAGCAAAATGACTGTTGGCTAGCCAGCTCAGCCCAGGGTAGAAATCACTGAGAGGCTGGTGAAGAGCACAGATCCTTCCCCAGATACCCCGTCTCCGGGGCAAGGGGGTCTGAGCAATCTGCACTTTTAGATAATATCCCAGGCCTTTTATTTGCCTTGCTTTTAATGAGTCATTTTGGGCATTCAATAGGTTTAACTCTGACAGCAAACATCAGCAGAAGAAAGAAAACGTTACAAATATAATCGAAACCCCGTTCATAAGCCTTCTCCATCCCCTCCCCCCACCACTTTCCTGCATGTGGCCTGCACGGTTCCCAGGCGCCGCTTTATACGTGTTCTCCATATGGTTGTAGCCATACACAATCTACAGTGCGGTTTTGCATGTTTTTAAAAACTTTATGTTAATGGCAGCGTGCCCTACGGAGCCTTCTGCAACTTGTCTTTTTTTTTTTTTTCTTTCTTTCTTCTTAGCATTATGTTTGTGAGTCTCATCCACCAGGGGAAGTTTGCTGAAGTCATCTGAAGTCAGTTCTGGGCTTTTCTGAGAGAGGGTCCCAGCCCACCTGCAGGGGTGAGGGTCTGGGCTTGGTTCCTGGGTGTCTGTGTGATGAGAGGCAGGGCTCTGAGCATCAGGAAAATCACGACGGTAATGAACGGCCAAATTCAGGTTCCGTGAGTTCCTATCAAGTCCTTTAACGAACCACCTGTGGCCCAAATCTTTGCCAAGATATTTCCAGAAAGCGACCCTGACTTGAGGGCCCGAATGTTTGGGCAGAGATATGGAGAAATGGGCGGGAAGCAGATGTGGAAGTGGGAATTGTACGAATCGTACGGTGACAGCTCACCCACAAGACGGATCGAGCATGTGCTTACGTCCCCTACCTAGGGTTGTCAGATAAACTCTGCATTTAGATTTAACCGGGGGCCGGGCGGGGAGGGGGGCGAGGGGAGGGGAGCGAGGAACGAGGGGCGTGGCGTATATTTATTTACAACCCTAAGCCCAGCCTGATTTTGCTCCACGAATGCAACATTAAAAAAAAAAAAAAAAAAAGGACGTCATAGGAAAAATTAGAACTCTGGACTTCCCTATACCTCCACGATTTTTAGGATTTTCCTCATTAGGATTTCCTCATTGGGTCTACACAAACCTCCCAGGGGTGTGTGTGTATGCGGGGGAGGTGGGTCAAACTTAGAGCATTTACGAATTCCCTGGGGGGTTTATTTTAAAAGCTGCTCCTGGGAGGAAAAGGACCACTACAGCCGGTTTCCCTAATTCCCAGGACTCTCCGCCTGGCGCAAACAAGTTGCTGGAATTAGGGCGGCCTTGGGGGCGGGCGCTTCGGTCTTTAAATGAAAGGATCCCCTGGACGGCCGTTCTCTATCCTGGATGCTGGAATCACCCGCGGAGCTTTAAAACCTACTGATGCCCAAGCCCCACCCCCGGGATTCCGGCTGAATCGGCCGGGGTGAGGCCTGGCTTCCGGGCTTCTGAAAGCTCCCCGGGGCATTCTAAAGTGCTGTGGGGGCTGGGAACCGTGGCTCCGCCCGGATTCCAATGAAAAGGGGTGGTCTATACTGGCGGTTCTCAAACTCGGCTGTATGTTGGCATCACCAGGCGAACTTCAGAAAATACTGGTGCCCAGGTCCCAACCCTAGAGACTGTGTGTGAGCGGGACTTTGGAGGTTTTAAGGGTCCCAGGTGATTGCAATCTGCAGGCGGGTTCGAGAAGCTTTGCTCTACCAGGTGGTGCGAGGGCCGGGCGCAGTGAGCGCCGCGCGCCACTGGGTGGCGCTGCCCACTCGGCCCGGCGCTCGGGGAGGCGCGCTGGGCCGCGGCCGGGTGCGCACCTGCCCCGCCTCCTCCAGGCGGGCCACGGGGCATGCAGCCGGTCGGGGGCGGGGCTCCGAGGCCGGGATGCGGCCCCGGGCTCCCCGGCAGCCTCCGCCAGCTGGACCCCGTCGCGCTCCTGATGCTGCTCGTGGACGCCGACCGGCCGGAGCCCGTGCGCAGCGGGGCGCGCGAGCTCGCGCTCTTCCTGACCCCCGAGCCCGGGGCCGAGGTAGGGGACGGGGGATGGCAGTAGGCGAAGCCGGGTCTCGGGGTTGGGGGGTCTGGGCCCTCGCACCCCGGGGCAGGAAAGGGTGGGTGCGGCCTCCGGAGCGCCGGGACCCGAACCCTTGGCGTCCGCGCCGCATCCTCTCGCACCCGGCGCAGGGGCCCGAGGGCCGCCTCCTTTGCGGAGAGGTGATGCCTGGCGCCACCCAGAGATACGCGGCAGGTCGCGCCGCTCCCTCCTCCAGCCGACAAGGCCCCCGGGGACCCAGACTCGCGTCGCATCCCGACCAGGGCCCCCAGCATCGGCGGGGACGGGGGAGCGAGGCGCGCTCGGAGCTGCTGCCCTTTGCCAGGCGGGGCCCTGGGGAGGCCGGCCCCGGGTCCTGCCCCGGCCGGGCGCTCAGCCCTCTCGGCTCCGAGCCGGGTGCAGAGGCCCGGGAGGAGGCGGGCAGGCTGCGTCTGTGCGGGGAAGCCCCGGGCCTTGGTCCTGCTGTTGCTAAGAGGGAAAATACCTCGTCTCTATCTGTACTTTCTATTTTAAAAGCACAGAATAAAAAGTGGATCTGAAACTAGGCCCTTCATCTTCCAGCTGAAGCCAGTCTGTTAACAGTGCCGTGAAAAATGTTATTTATCCAAGTCCGCCAGGAGTTATTTAAGGCTTGAATTCAACTCATTCTCTTTTTAAATCTCAAAAGCAGGACGGAAGTACAGCCAATAAAGGGTGAGCACCCTCTCCTTTTTCTCTGCATCCCCAACTCCAGTCCCCAGAGATAACCATCACCAACAATGTGGTGTACCTCATCCCAGACACTTAAAAAATGCATTTACAAACGTGGGTGTGCATATATATTAATAATACTGTGTGTTATCTTTTGTAAAACCCCACATGATACTGTAATACTGTTCTGCAATTTGCTTTTTTCCACTCAAAATAGCATGGACAAATGGGGAGTGACTGCTAATGATGAGGTACAGGGCTTTTCAGGGTGATGAAAATGTTCTGGGATTAGTGGTGATGGTTGCACAACTTTGTGAATATACTGAAAACCACAGAACTGTACACTTCTAAAGGGTGAATTTTATGATACGTGAATTACATCTCAATTTTACAAAATAGCGTGGACATATTTTCATGTCAGAATGTATCCATAAGAGCTGTCCAATAGAAATATAATCTGAGCCACAAATATGAGCCATTCATGTAATTTGAAATGTTCTGGAAGCCACATAAAAAAGGAAAAAGAAACAGGTGAAATTAGTCTCAATATACTTAAAGTAACAGTGCCTCCAAAATGTCAATCGTTTTAACATGTAATCAATGTAAAAAAAAATTTAACGAGATTTTTACTTTTTTTTGGTACTAGGTTTTCAAAATCAGGCTTTTAATTTTTTTATTTTTGAAAGCGAGAGAGAGATGGGGAGGGGGAAGGGCAGAGGGCGACGGAGAGAGAATCTTAAGTAGACTCCACTCCCAGCTCAGAGCCCGTCTTGGGGCTTGATCTCACGATCCCAAGATCATGACCTGAGCTGAAATCAAGAGTTGGACACTTAACCAACTGAGCCACCCAGGCAGCCCCAAATCAAGCTTTTATATTGAACTTACAACACATCTCTGTTTGGACCAGCCACATTCTAAGTGTTCAATAGTCCTGTGAGGCTGGTGGCTTCCGTGTGGGAGAGCGCAGGTCTCTATCATTCTTTGTCTTCGTAATATCCCACAAAGAAGTAATAATTACTCCTGTTTCCTGGGCACATACTAGTGCTAGCAGTGTGCCAAACCCTGTTCCCACCGACCCAGTGGCCAGGAGGTTTTTAGGTCGATTTTATAGCTGAGGAAACGGAGGCCCTCACAGAATCAGTGCCATCCGCTGGAGGGACTGTAATTTATGACCCCTGCCCCCAGGGACGGACGTTCGGGTTGTCTACAGTTTTTCACTGGTTTAAGGAATGTGAGTGTCTTTCTCGTTCCTTCTCTCCCTTGCTCTCAGCAGAGAGATGTCATTGTGCCCAGCGGCTGAACCTCAGCTTCATTTTGTCTCTATTAGGGACAGCCTTCAAGAGAAACTGCGTGTATTAACTTCATTTTCTCACTCAGGGCTCTCTTTAACTCAGACACGGGCTGGCTCACACTCATTTGTGAGGGATGTAATGAAGAGCCCAGCTCCCTGTAGCTCGGTGCAGCAATAAACCCACTTAGAGCGCTGTCTGAAGTTTATTTACCAGAAGAAGCAGAAACTGCTGGAGCAGAGTCACTTGCAACCTCTACTTAAAGTTTAATTCATTAGTGGGTCCCCGCACTGAGGCTCTTTGCAGCTGGGTCAATGAGCTGGAAAAGGGAGATCTGGTTTGGGAACAGGCCTGGACAGCTGGGCCCTTCTCCCGGGGCCACTTCTGGCTTTTAAATGGATCCCAGACCAGCCGACTCCAGTCCTAGGGGTGTCCTGGGGTTCCCAGTGAATGGGCCTGCTGCATGTAACACCTTGAACCTCTACTACGTACGTGCCAGGAGCTGGGGACAGCAGTGAAACATGCAGGGGCCCTGCTCTCAGGACACCATTGGACCAAAGACACGTCACACACAAAAGCTCTAGATGGTGACGCGGTGGTGTGGTAGAGGGTATCAGTGTGAGTCAGCAGGACAGGGGGCGGGCAAGGTCTCTCCAGGGAAGCGGAGACCTGAGTGGTACCCACTGAAGAATGTGCAAGAAAGAGGAAGCCCAGGGACCTGACTTTTTTGGGGTGCAGTCAGGGAGGGCTTCCTTGAGGCGGCAGCATTTTAGGTTGAGCCCTAAAGTGTGAATGAGACCTGGCCAGGCTAGGAGGAGAAAAATCACCCAGGCAGAGGGAACAAAACCTGCAGAGGCCCTGGGGTGGGACGAAGCAGGGTGCCCTTCGGGATAGAAGAACAGCAGGTGGGAGGGGGAGCCATGGGAGGTGTGGCTAGCGAGGAGGGCAGAAGCCATGCCCAGGACTGCAGTCTGTCTCCCAGGATCCAGGCGCTGCTGCAGGGTCGCATGCGACAGCAGCGGGCAGGTGAGTGTTTTACTGTTTCCCGTGCCTTTAGGGTATTCTGTTCAACCGGTTTTTTGTGTGTTTTACTTTCTCTCTTTTTCTGGTTTGAACTTCCTCTTTCAGGAGGAGTTTCAGGGCAGTCTCCAGATGGCAGAGAGAGAGAGAGACGTTTGCCTCTTGGGTGCGCTCTGATTTATGGGGGCAGGTCGCTCAGGGCGCTCCCGAATGGCTGAGTGCTGATACCCACCCACGGGTGAATTCCTGGCCAGGCTCTTTCAAAATCCTGTTTGGTTCCTCTGCTGGGACACAGGACAGGCTTGTGAGGTTCATGGCCTGGATGGAAGGAAGTCAAGTCAGCACTTTCTCAGGCCCAGGGTCTCTGCTTGAGTGAGCAGAGGATGATGGCGGAGAAAACACCTGGGTCTTTTTTTTTTTTAAGATTTTATTTATTTATTTGACAGAGAGAGTGAGTTAGCGAGAGCAGGAACACAAGCAGGGGGAGTGGGAGAGGGAGAAGCAGGCTTCCCGCCGAGCAGGGAGCCCGACACAGGGCTCGATCCCAGGACCCTGGGATCATGACCCGAGCCGAAGGTAGACGCCCAACGACTGAGCCACCCAGGCGCCCCAACACCTGGGTCTTTTAACTGCATGTGGACTAGATCAGCGGTTGCAAACTGGTGGCCCCCAGTGCTGAATCTGGCACTCTGATGTGATTGGATCTGTCAACGTAGGGTTTCTTAAATGGAGGATTCTCATGAAAAGCTCTGAGTTTCTGGTTTATTTAAAATATTAGGCAGTCTATTGTTTTGTTTTGTTTTTAAGTAAGCTCTATGCCCAATGTGGGGCTTGAACCCACCACCCCGAGTTAAGAGTCACCTGCTCCACCAACCGAGCCAGCCAGGCGCCCCTCAGTCAGCAGAGCAGGTGACTCTTGATCTCAAGGTCATGAGCTCAAGCCCCACGTTGGGCATCGAGTCACAAAAATGAAATAAAACATTAGCCGGTCTGGTAGGTCTGGGTCCCTGTTTGCCACAGTCCGCACTCCTCCCTGTTGTCTTCCCCGTACCGAAGCTAGCGTCAGTTACCATTTACCTTTGTGCTTGAACTTTTGATTTTTCTTTCTTTTTTTTTTTTTTTAAAGATTTTATTTATTTATTTGAGAGAGAGAATGAGAGAGAGAGAGCATGAGAGGGGGAAGGGTCAGAGGGAGAAGCAAACTCCCTGCCGAGCAGGAAGCCCGATGCGGGACTCGATCCTGGGACTCCAGGATCATGAACTGAGCCGAAGGCAGTCGCCCAACCAACTGAGCCACCCAGGTGCCCAAACTTTTGATTTTTCTGTCATCTTGTAGGGGAAAAAACGGAACGACTTCTCCAAACCATGTGTTTGGACTAAAGTAGGAAAACAAACTAGCCAAGGATACCCTGGAGTTTCATGAAAAAAGACATCAAAGAGGCTGTTTCTTTGTGAAAGCAAAGGATGCTCTATTACGTCCATCCTGCAAACACCATGTGCTTATGCCCACCTCCCCCCCAACATGGGTCCTGCCCTTGTGACCTGCTGGTCCACTTTCCGAGTTCAAGTGGGGGATGTTCAGATGCCCTGTCTCCAGATGTAGTTCTGTGTTCATTTATTCCTCAGATCTTCATGGTGAGCCCGCTGGGTGCCAGGCACTGTGCTGGGTGGGGTACCAGGGAGAGGCCTGCGAGGCCGAGAGGGTGCCTGCCCTCAAGGACTGGTGTCGCAGTGAGGGAGGTGAGCAGACAGTCATGATCAAGCAGAGTCATTAAATGGTGCTCAGTGCCATGAAGGAGACAGTGGAGGGACGATGACAGACACACAGGGAGGCTTGGAGGGAACCACCAGGCAAACCTCCAGCAGCGCGTGCATGGCCGAGGGGCAAACGTGAGGAACGGGGAGTGGGTGGACCTCGGCGGCCAAGGGCGAGAGTGGGCAGGGCGAGACCAGGGCCCAGGGCCAGGGGGAGGGCTCTGGATTCGATCCTAGGGTCCTGGCCGTGAGCAGGGGTGCGCTGGCCCTCAGCAGGGGAAAGCCGTGATCAGGTTCCTGGCCTCACGGCTACAGGGCTGGAATGTGTTTGCAGAGGCTGGAGCGGGAGCAGGGGAACCACAGATGCGGCCGTCCGAGGGCACGTGGCCTGAGCTGGCCATGTTCCCTGAATCAGAACCTTTGGAGGTGTGAGGGGCCAAGGCCAAGGCGGGTACTTGAAGGGGGCAGCCTCTCTCAGAGGGAAGTTCCTGTCTTTCTACCCAGTGGAAGGGGTCATCCCTGGGTCTGAACATCCTGCGGAGGGAGTCAGCTCTGGGTGGCAGCGCCCGGCTCCAGGGGAGAAAGGCGAGGTGCACGGAGGTGTGCGTGGTGTATACAACAACATAAACAGCAAAAAACCCACACCTATTTCATGCATCTATAAATAGAAGATGAAGTCAAAGCAGTCTCCAGGGGTGGGGCGGGGCATAGCCAAGGTCGAGAGCGCCGATATAGGGCATGGTACCCAAACTTTGCGGAAGGTTGGAGTCCTCTGGGGATCTTCAAAAAAATCATTCTGGTGCTTGTCACGTGTACCACCCCCAGCAGCCCCCCAAACCCCAGGTAGTCTGATTTCACTGGTACGAGTGCCACCTGGACACTGGCATTCTGAAAGCTCTCCAGCAGGGTTTTAAGCCTGGAGTGACCTAGACTGATGGGTGTGTTGGAAAATCAGTGTGGTTGCTGATTATGGGGGGCCACCTGTGAACAAGGCCCAGGGCTGGGGGGCTGGGCTGGTACACCCCCCTGGGGATTCTGATGGCCAGCCTGCTTCCAGCGGCAGCGCCACGAGGGAGCCCGTCTGTCCTGCCTGCTGCTTTGTCCACAGCACCGAGTGACTTGGTCCATATCAGTTAAAGAAACATCCTTTATGGCTATGTGGACCCCCCCAATCCTGCTCCTGCCCAGGCCTCGTGGGGGGGGGGCGCGGGCTCTGAAGCCACTCGGCCTGGGGTCGGACCTCGGCCCTGTGCTCAGTGCCCCTCTGCGCCTCGAAGGCTCATCTCATACGGCAGTTGGGGGGTTGGATGAGTGAATCCACAGGCGACGTGTGGCGCGGGGTCTGGCCCGTGGTCAGCAGGCTGGGCAACATCAGCTGCGGTTGTTCGTTCACTCATTCTGCAGGTGTTGGTCGAGCAGGTGCTGGGTGCAGACACCTTCCCAGGTGCTGGGAGGGAGAATACGTGAGCGATGCTTTTGTCCTTAGGGACAGCAGGTGTGGGGGTTGATGCACAATAATTGTTCGGTACAGTGTTGGGCAGTGGGGATTTCGGCCCTTTCCAGCGCTTCACTGGTGCTGAAGATCGTGAGTTTTCACTCACCAGCACGGCCTCGTGGAGGCCTGGAAACCCGGTGTTCACTCTTTGTCCTGCGTACGTGATTCCGGTTTTGGGTTTGCAAAACGAGGTTGCTGAGCCCACGGTCCACATGAGCCACAAGTTTGCCTAAAGCTGCCTTGGGTTCTGAATCATTCCTTGGTGCAAGTGTGACAGAAATGTGGCCTCAGTGTTCTTTTCAAGTGAACTGGAGTTCGTTTTGCTCTTAAAATAAGTTTTGTTTTAAAAAATAAAACGTGGGGCACCTGGGTGGCTCAGTCACTAAGCGTCTGCCTTCGGCTCAGGTCATGATCCCAGGGTCCTGGGATCGAGCCCCGCATTGGGCTCCCTGCTCAGCGGGAAGCCTGCTTCTCCCTCTCTCACTCCCCCTGCTTGTGTTCCCTCTCTCACTGTGTCTCTCTCTGTCAAATAAATAAAATCTTTAAAAAAAATAAAATAAAAATAAAAAAATAAAAAATAAAACGGGTCTGCATACATCACAAAATTCCAAGGTCCCAGTGGCCAAGGAGTGGTTAGGGCGCTTCCTCCCACCCAGTTCCCCGGCCCCTTGCTGCTCGAGTGGAGGCCACCGCTGTTCCTGTCCGTGTCCCCTTCCCACAGGCATCACAGGTCCTTCCCCAGCCCCACCTGTAGCCTTCCATTGGTGTATCCTGCTTCTTTCACTCAGTATGTCTTGGAGATCTTCCCGTATGAGCACATAGAGAGCTGCCCGATTATTTTTAGCTGCTCAACAGAATTGCATTGTCTGGATTTCAGTTCAGGCAGCCATTTCTCTACTGATGGATGATTAAGTTACGTGGATTCTTTACTCCCACAAAACCTGTTGCAAGAGGAGCTCTGTCCACACATCATTTTGCATTTGTGCAAATATGTCTGTCAGATAAATACCTCGTGGGGGAATTCCTGGGTCCAACGGTACCTGCATTCTAAATTTTGGTTGCTGTTGCCAAATAAACCCTTTTAGAAACCAGGATCAGGGCAAGCGTGGTAGAGTGGCTCAAACCTTGAGGTCAAGGGTCCCTCAAGGCCTGGATGGGAACTCTTTTTTTTTTTTTTTAAGATTTTATTTACTTATTTGACAGAGAGAGAGACAGTGAGAGAGGGAACACAAGCAGGGGGAGTGGGAGAGGGAGAAGCAGGCTTCCCGCCGAGCAGGGAGCCTGATGCGGGGCTCGATCCCAGGACCCCGGGATCATGACCTGAGCCGAAGGCAGACGCCAAACAACTGAGCCACCCAGGCACCCCTGGATGGGAACTCTTGTTTGCCCCGTTTTGGGGCCCGAGAGGAAGGAGTTCCTGTGTCCTCTCTTTGGGAAGTGGGTTGTCTCCGGACGCGTCGGGTCCGTCCAGGCCCCAGCTCCCCGGGGGCCCTTCCATCCTGCACACAGAGACGAGGCTGTTCTTTCTGCCTCCTGTCAGGCTGGCAGAAGAGTGGACGCCGACATTAACAAGGCCTTTACTTTGCTGTCATCTGAAGGGGCCCCCACGACTGCTTTGGGAGAAGAGGTGACATTCCTGTTTGCGTGTCCAGGGCGAGGGCAGGCCCCACGGTCCTTCATTTTGGCCCCGGTCGGTCGTGTCCTTGGGGACCCCGGGCCCACCCAGCCGGAGGAAGCCCAGGGGGCAGGCAGCAGGCATGGTGTCGGCAGAAGCCGAAAAACCCGCCCTGGAACTTGGCTCGGCTGCAGGTGGGTGTCCTCTGGCTGGCACTGTGATTTGATTTGAAAAATGCTAAGTAGTTGCCAAATTCTAAAAAAGAGGAGTTTTCTCATAAAAAATCCAATGTCTGTCTTCTCTGAAATATTGCAACAGAAGAGGTCTTCAGTGGCCCTGTTCCTGGCCTGGCTGAACGGGCCTTGTGCTTTCCTAGGAGGGTTCTCACGTGCACGTGTGCGTGCGTGTGTAAACCGCGTTATTGCGATATAATATACCATACAATTAAAGTGTACAACTTAATGGCTTTTTGTGGAGCCATCAACCCAAATCAATTTTAGAACATCTTCATTACCCCCAGAAGAAACCCTGTATCCCTCAGCTCCTGTTCCCCAATGACCCTCATTGGTCTATTTTCTGTCTCTATAGATTTGGCTATTCTGGACAATTCATATATGCTTACTTTTTATTTATTTTTATTTTTTAAGATTTATTTATTTGAGAGAGAGAGCATGAGCAGGGGGAAGGGCAGAGGGAGAGAGAGAAGCAGACTCCCTGCTGAGCGCAGAGCCCCATGCGATGCAGGGCTCCGTGCGGGGCTCGATCCTACGACCCTGAGATCATGACCTGAGCTGAAGCCAAGAGTCGGACGCTCAACCAACTGAGCCACCCGGGTGCCCCATATATCCTTGTGTTTTAAAGACACAAGCCAGAGGTTTAAAGGCCACACTCAGCCTGCAGACAGGTTTGTTTGGCTGTCATACTGTGTTTTAATTTGGGGGGTTTTGAATTCTCAAACTGGGAAAGGTTGCATAAATTCCTGGGTCACTGTCTGTCTTGAACGAAACAGGTTTGGCACATTCCCACCTGGTTCACTCTCTGGGGTCCAGTAGCAGCCGCCCACTTTAGATGGGGAAGGGGTCTCCTGTTATCCACAATCCCCACCCCTCCCTGTTGTCTCTCTGCCTGGAAACTGGGTATTAGCTGCCACTCACTATCCTGTGTTTGCTCTGTGTTTCTTAGAGAAAAGTAGAAGGTCTCTTTCAAATGTGAGAAACTGAAAATAAGCAGTGTGCAGAAAGCATATTCCCTTGTAGTCATTTCCTGCCTGGCTTCTGTGTCCACTGCATTGGAAGGCGGTAGGGTCCCAGTTACAACCGTCTTTCGTATGGGTATGGCATCTCACCGAGAGTAACCCAGAGAAGTTACTTCATTGACCCTTCTCAGCTTCCATCTCACGGCAGAGTCTGAGGATTGTTTTCCCCCAACTTTCAGATGGTAAACCAGGGCACGGAGATGTCAGAGTATAGTTAAGACCACACAGCATAACATGCAAGGGTGGGGCCGGAGCGCGGTCTGGGCTGCGGTTCTCAGGCTATAGCCCCGCCAGGAAGGCTTCTTTCTTCCTCCTTCCCTTGCTCATTTTTCTTTTCTTCCCTGCTCCCTTCTTCCCTCCTTTCCTGCAACAGGTGTTCTCTGGGCACTGTACTGGTTACCAATTGCCAGGTAACAAACTAGCCCAAGTCTTCATGGCTGAAAACAGCCACCGTGTTATGGTACGTGATTCTGCAGGTCTGCGGGGCTCCCCTGAGCGGTTCTGCACCCACAGTGCTGGCTGGGCTCCGGGGGCTGCATTCTGCTGGAGCCTGGCTGTACGCAACATGGCCTCACTCATGTCAGGCAGTTGGTGCTGGCTGGGGGCCTCAGTCCTCCAGCGGCCACTCTCGTCCTGTGGTCTCTAGCAGCATTGCCTACACTAATTCCCATGGCCACTGTCTTCCGAGAGGGTGAATCAGATGCTGCAAGGTCTCTTGATGTCACAAAGCATTGCTTGCAGCCATTTTATTGGTCAGAGCAAGTCACGGGCCAGGCCAGATGCGGGGGGAGGGAAGAGTGGATCCCACCTCTTCCTGGGCAGGGTGGCAGAATCAGATTGCACAAAGGTATGCAGACGGGAGAGGGTCAGAGGGACAGCTCCGCAAGCGTGAGGCACCTACTAGGTGTCAGGCATTGCTCTGGGCCCTGGGAATGCAAAGGTGAATGGAAGGCACTAAGACCCCTGCCCTGTGTGGGCTTTTATTTGGGTGGAGGAAGATGACACGAAACAGGCAAAATGTATAAGATGTTAGACAGTGATGAAGGCTGAAGAGAGAAATAAATTGGTGCAGGACAGGGAGTGGTGGGGACTACAAGGCCAGGGAAGGCCTCACTGAGGAGAGATGGTTGAGCAAAGGCCAAAAGGAAGTGTGCAGTGAGCTTTGTCAATAATGGGAACAGCAGGTGCAAAGGCCCTGGGGTGAGGATGTGGTTGGTGTAGTTGATGGGGAGTGAGCTGTGGACAGTGAGGTCAGAGAGCAGATGGAGGGTCCAGATGGTGTGGGGCTGGTGAGGCATCTATTAGGTGTTTGCTGAGGGAGGTGGAGGACAGGGGAGGACTTTTTTTTGTTTCTAATTCAGATATAATTCATGTAACAAAACATTTACTATTTTAAAGTATACAGTTCAGTGGGTTTTAGTCCATTCACTATGTTGTGCAAACATCACCATGACCTCGTTCCAGAGCATTTCCGTCCCCCAAGAAAGGAACCCCATGACCGTTAGCACTTCTTCCCTCATTCTCCCGCTGCCCATTACCCCCCAGCCAGTGATCTGCTTTCTGTCTCTGTGGATTTGCCTCTTCTGAACATTTCACCTAAAAGGAATCATGTGATACTTGGCCTTTTGTGTCGGGCTTCTTTCACTCAGCTTCATGTTTTCGAGGATTATCCATGCTCTAACATGTATCAGGTCGACATTCCTTTTTATTGCCACATAATATTTCTTTTCTTTTCTTTTTTTTTTTTTTTTAAAGATTTTATTTATTTGTTTGACAGAGAGCACAAGAGGGGCAGAGGCAGAGGGAGAAACAGGCTCCCCGCTGAGCAGGGACCCCGATGCAGGACTCGATCCCAGGACCCCAGAACCATGACCTGAGCCGAAGGCAGATGCTTCACCGACTGAGCCACCCAGGCGCCCCTGCCACATAATATTTCCATAGCATGGACGTGGCACATTTTGTTTGTTCATTCATCACTTGATGGACCTTAAATTGGTTCCACTTTTTGGCTCTCATGAATAATGCACACGTTTTCGTAAGAACATCGTGTTCCCAGTTCCCTGGGCTATGTTGCTGGCTCACAGGGTAACTGCATCTCACCTTCTGAAAGAGTGCCAGACTGGGGTCCACAGCAGCGGCGCCGGGTCACACGGCCCCCAGCGGCGTGCCAGGGTTCCAGGGGCTCCCGACGCTTAGTGGCATTTGTCATCGTCCAGTTTGCAGCTGTAGGGGTCCGGTGGCCGTGAGGCCAGACGGCGGAAGACTTCCGCCAACGAGGGCTTTGGTTTTGACAGAGGAGTAAGCGGAAGCGGGGGCCAGCGAGCGAGGACTGTGCCCGGTGCCAGGGTGGCGGCGAGGGGGGCGGACAGAAGCGGTGGGCTTCGGGCCACGGTCTGAAGGCGGCCCAGAGAGGATTTGCAAACACACTGGATGGGCCGGGCTGAGGAAGGAAGGTGCGTCAAGGATGCTCCCAGGTGCGGGGGCCTGGGTGGCTCAGTCAGTTAAACGGCTGCCTTCGGCTCAGGTCATGATCCCAGGGTCCTGGGATCGAGTCCAGCATCGGGCTCCCTGCTCAGTGGGGAGCCTGCTTCTGCCTCTTCCTCTGCCTGTCTCCCACTCCCCCTGCTTGTGCTCTCTCTCTCTCACTCTCTCTCTCTGTGTCAAATAAATGAATAAGTCTTAAAAAAAAAAAAATAGGATGTGCCCAGGTGTCTGGCCTGAGCAATGGACAGTGGGGTTTCCACTTGCTGAGTTGGAGAAGCCCATGGTGGAGGGTCTGTTTGTGGGGTTTTGGGTGCCCGTCACTGGTGGGCCGGGACCGGCCCCGTTTTGACTCCCTGACATGCCCAGCTGGGAAGGTGGGATTGGCACTTGGGGAGTTTGATGTAAGAAAGGAGATGCCATGATTCACGTGTGTTAAAAATGCCCACCCACCGGCCCCGCCGGCCGTGCCCTGAGTGTCACTCCAGGCGAGCCATTTGCCTTCCCCTCGGAGTGGGACAGTTTATGCCCAGCGAGGTGCACAGGAGGGCGAGGGCATTCATTTCGCTGACGGGCTGGTGAACAAGGCGTGTGGGCTGCCGCCTGCAGGACTCTCATTTCTGAGGCCACTTAGGGGATTATCTTGAGAGAAAATTGTCCTGTGAATGATTTGTGGGCATGATGGGGTGGCTAATCCTGAGCTCCTTCCTGTTGGTTGGGAATGTCTCCGGGCTCGTTTCTCCTCAGCTGGCCAGTCAGCAAATGCTTTCTCAGCTCTCTCCTGCCCTGGGGCCCTGCCCCAGGATGGGGGGGGGAGGGGGGGGATGGCCGGCAGCAATAAAGGGGACACACCTCCCCTCCTCTCCAAAGAGCCTCTTCGTAGTTATAAACTTCAGCTCTTCAGAGTGCTCGGGGTCAAATCTGGCTTCAGGGTTTATTAGCTGTGTGACCTTGAGCGAGTGACTTAAGCTCTCTGGCCCTCTGTTTCTCAGTCCATAAAATGGGGGAAATTATAGCTCCTACTGTGTAGAGGTCTTGTGAGAACCAAATGAAATAATCCCTATATTAGCAATTAGCCATTGTTTTTATTATCTAGTGAGAGAGATACATAAAGCAACCACTTATTACACACCTACTGTGCGTCCGCCCTCTGTCAACTGATCGGACCGCATTCATTATGTGAGGTTAACGTCCTAACAACCTGCCAGGCCGCTGTGAAGGCAATATCACAGGGGAGCCGACCGAAGTGCAGAAGTCACACCCTTGAATGAAGGTCCCACGGTTGGCAAAAGAGAGGATGGGATTTGAACCCGGGACTGACTAGCCTCCTTCCCGAACCCGCCAGGGTAGGGGGAGATGTGCTTCCTCTGAGCAAAGAGCTTCAGGCCCCGCCGGGGAAGGAGGTGGCCCGTCCAGCTGGGGCGAGGGCATCCGTGTCCCTCTGCAGGTGTTGCCTTCCTCGGCGGGTCTGGGGTCTGGGGTGTCTGCACCTACACCCTGGGGGGAGCCTCCCCTGCCCATCTGTGCCCTTCTCCCGCTTCATCCCCCCCTCTGCGAGCAGAAGGAAGCGACCAACCTTCCTGTCTCCCATCTCTCTGGCCTCTTGTCTCCTTCCCTCCTTAGCGCATTAAAGGCTTCTTTTCCTGTGATCTTACTTCTTGGGGGGCGGAGAGAACTTCCTGTGTGTCTCTCAGTCCTCCCTCCGCTGTGGTCCCCTTCCTTGTCAAGCCTCCCCCGTGCAGGCACAGAAATAGTCCCAGCTGCGAGATGAAGGTTCCAGAGTTTAAAATTGCAACTCGGTACTATTTTTACTCCAGCCAGAAAGATTTTTTTTTTTTTTTGCACAGCCATTGATTTTGTGGTGTTAGCAACGGCTCCTGCCCCAAGCAGCGGGCCCCGGCAGGGCATCACCCTCTGTCCCGGGACAAGCAGGCGATGAGGGGAGGTGTCGGGGCACAGGTACCAGGCCTGCCCAGAAATGTCTGGGGCTGCCTCCCTGGAGCGGAACCGTCTGGCCCGGGTAAGCCCGAGCAAGTGGCTCACGTTCTCGGCGACCTTTCTTGCTAGATGCCTGGTCATTACAGAAACAAAACAAAACCGAAAAGAGGTATTTGAGAAGTCCTGAACACGGTCCATACTTGAGGGGGGAGAAAAAAGGTTCAAACTAATTTTTGCACACGTGATTTAAACGGGGTTGTAAATTGGCGGACCCTTTCAAGGTCATGTTTGGCTTGGCCCGTGCTTGGCAGGACATGAATCCATGCTACCATTTAAAAATTGGGACATTTTCATGGGCGCCTGGGTGGCTCAGTTGGTTAAGCGACTGCCTTCGGCTCAGGTCATGACCTGGAGTCCCGGGATCGAGTCCCGCATCGGGCTCCCTGCTCGGCAGGGAGTCTGCTTCTCCCTCTCCCACTCCCCCCTCTTGTGCTCTCTCTCTCTCTCACTCTCTCTCTCAAATAAAAAAAAAAAAAAATCTTTAAAAAATAAAAAATAAATAAAAAAATAAAAATTGGGACATTTTCCATAACTCTAAAATTTCTGGCTTCTCTTGAAAAATGGAAGGCTCTGGCAGCCCCGAGTCTGTGTTTACTGATGGCTGCTGGATGTTCTAGATTTGGGCAAGCACTTTCAGATCGCCGCAAAGCCCCGGCAGCCTGCTTTACTCCTTGATGTCACTCATGACGTCACTACCCAGCCCTGGTACCTCGAGGTTTGAACCCTTCAGATAACATAAAGCACTCGAGTCTCCCTTTGTTAGACACTGTTCCCCAATTCCTACTCCCCAGGGCCAAGGAAGCACCATTAATAGGTTGCCAGATAAACTACAGGATGCCCAGTTCAATTTGAATTTCAGATTGAATGATCATTTGGTGTAAGTACATCCCCTAACTACTAGCAGTTTGGTCTGGATGGTTCCAGGCCTTTCTGGTAAACCGCGTACGTCCTTCGTGTGTTGGTATAAGGATGGGTTTCTATTTCTGCCTCTTCTGCCTCTTGTGTTAACTCTCCGTGGTGTTTGTTAGGGGGTGTTTCTCACGGTTTGTAAGAGCTTTGAGGCTGTGGACTCAAGCCCAGTGGGAATCCTGGCCCCACCACTTGCTAGCTGTGTGAGCTCGAGCAGGCTTACCTCACCCCTGAGCCTCAGTTTCCTCATCTGAACAATGGGATAATAAGGGTAGCTTTGTCCTGTTTCTTGCTAGTTTTCATTCTTCTCCTCTCTTGTGAAATCTGCACGGAGTGGATGGGCCATGGTGGCTTTAACCAGGCCTCTGTCCACAGGCGTCAAGATTGTGGCCAGCTTATGACGATTTTAAATGAGGCTAGGAGAGGTTTTGAAAAGGGAAAGGAGGTCTGAAGGGAACTGGGCAGATAATCTTAAGATTTAGTTTGCTTTAAAAAAAAAAAAAAACAGTGAAGGGCGTTTGTCTCCCTGGAAACCACTTGCTAATCTCCAGGATATTGTCTCTTTTTAGGCGAAGGAGGTGGAGGAGACCATCGAGGGGATGCTCCTCAGGCTGGAAGAGTTCTGCAGCCTGACTGACATGGTGAGTGTCGGCCTGGGAGGCGTGGATTTAGGCCCAGGCCAGACTCCAGGCCCTTCCTGGAGTTTTCTGGGGAAGCCATTTTGGTGGTGATTTAGCAACCAGAAGGAATGGGGCAGCGGCCAGCGGTGAGGGGAAAACCACGCGCACACTCTCTCTCACACTCTCTCGCGCTCTCTCAACACCAAGGCTTCCTGAGGCGGCCATCTTGATAACGCCCATCCCCCCCCAGATGGCTCTTATTCCACCGAGGAGCCCGGCGTGGGCCACCAGGTGGCACTCTCGGGCACCGATGCGGGGAGCCGTTCAGCGGGGATGCTAAGACTATATTTAACTTTCCTCGGCTCTGCGCGGTCCGCCAGGCAAACATGGAGACGGCCAGGAAATGGCTTCAGGCCTGCAAGGCCTAGAGGAGCCTCTGGCCCAGGCTGTAGCCCGAGGCAGGGTTGGGCGTCAGGTTCCTTCCCGAATCCTTTTGCTCTCTCGGCTTTTGCCTCCCACTCTGTTCTGTTGGATCAAATCCCTTGGCTGGGTGGAGAAGAAGATGGAAGATGGTGCCTTAGGCCCAGAAGACAAGGTCTCCACTCCAAATCCTGTAAAAAAAAAAAAAAAATCTCCTCTAGATCCTTGTGTCCCCAGAACTGTAGCCAGCCAGGTGTGGGGCCCTGAGGAGCCATGATAGAATTTTCTGGAAGCTCCCAGCAGCCTGGGTTTAAGGCTTCTGCCCGAAGACCCAAAAGGTAGAGCTCCATATTGTGATCAGGCCCTGCCTCTCCCTGGAGCAGAGGAAGCCCAGCTGGAGCCAGGGGGGTAGATTTGTGCCCCTGTGAAGCACGTGTCTGGAGAAGTGTTTGTGAGAGCCCAAGGGTAAAACACTAACAGCAGACTGGACGTTTATTGAACACCTACTTGGTGCCAGACATGGTGTGAAGCGTGATGTCCGTATCACCCCATTTCTCCTTGAAGCAGCACAAGGCAATGGGCACCGTGTCATCCCCATTCATTCAACAGACCTTCCTCGTGCCATCCTATGGGGACACAGCAGTGAACAAGACAGAAATGTCCTCAAGAGAACATGTGTGTGTTTTTCTCTTGAGAACCAATTTTCTAGTTTGGGTGTGGGTCCAGGTGGGAGCCAGGAATGAGACAGACTTTGAACAGCCCAGATAGTCCTTTCTTCATCACCAGCCATTGGGCACCTTCCCTGACGGGGCGCCATGGTGAGCCTGAGGGTGCAAAGAGAGTCAGCTTTGTCTCCGTTCCCCCTGCTGCGGGAGCCCACTGTGTGTGACCAGGGCTGTCACCCAGTGTTGAAGCACCAGCCTGAAGGTGTGTTCAAGGTGAAAAGGGAGACTGCAGAGGTCTTGAAGAGGGAGAGAGGGTCTAGAAGGAACTGGGCACATGATCCTAAGACTTAATTTGCTTAAAAAAAAAAAAAAATGAAGAGCAGAGGCGTTAAATTCTGCCTGGGAAATTGGGAAGGCTTTGCAGAACAGGTGGTGATTAATTTGGGGCTTGAAGAAGGAACAGAAATAATTCAGCCGCCGGGGAGGGTGAGCGTCCAGACAGAGGCACCGACCCGTGGGTATGGTGTGCTGGGCGCAGTGTGGACCCTGGGGGCCCACAGGCAGGGGGCGGATTTGGAAGATGGGTGGACTGGTGACCCAGGGACACTCTGTTCTCAAGTTCAGCCATCCTCCTCCTTGAAAGGAGACCCATTATCTGCCTGAGGGGAGAGCTTGGGGCAGGAGTCAGCCTGGATGGGGAGAGGGGCCCGGCCACCCTGCCTTAGAAATCGCCAAGGCTTCCCGGGGTGGGGAGCTGAGTGTGTCACCTGGAGGCCAAGGGCTCAGGCAGCGCTGATAAGGCCCTCCTCGAACCAGAAGCCTGGCGATGCATTTCTACAAAGATTTTAAGACTGAGATCATGCACATGACCCATGGACCCAGTCCCGCCTACAGATATGTTGGATGTTTCTGGAAGGAAAAGAAAAAGGAATTTGCTGCTGACATTTATAGAATGTCATGCAAAAAATCAGGATTTCTGGCTTCTTTTGGAAGAGCAAAGATCTGGCTCCCCTGGGGTGCGTGGGCCCACCTGGCCAGCATGGGTCAGAGTGGTGTCGCGGTCACCCCGCTGTGGACAGCGCGTGAGCTCTCCAGCGGTCGCCGTCCACTGCTCCTGTGAGGGGCTCCCCGACTCCAGGGACACCTGCCAGGTGCATCCATCACGTGCTCGTGTGTTTTATGGCAGAGTGTGTTTCTCAGTACTTTGGGCCCTACTGAAAGCAGGCAAATGAAACGAGACCAAGAGGGTCCTGTGTTTTAAGAAAGGGAACAGAGTGGGGTTCCCATGGGGGGGACAACCATTTCATGAGTGTGTATGTAAACGAGTGCACCTGCATTAAGAGAATGTGTCTGTACGATGCTTTTGTGGCCCCTGCGACAGTGCTCAGTGCTGACGCCGTTTAGATTCTGGAAATCCTCCTGCCCCAACAGCTGAGGCTCAGTTTACCTGGTGCATCTGTGCACGTGGCACGGAGAGAGGCGTCCAGCTCTCAGCCTTGGCTTGGAACCTCCTTTTCTCGTTTGATCCAAGCTAGGGATGAGTGGGGACCTCTGGGGAGCAGGTGATGTCATACCATGGACACTGTCCCCTGGGTCCCTGCGTTGGCCTTTGGAAACACTGATCAAGTTAGAGGTCTGAGAGAGGCCAGGCTCTCTGGTACACAGTCCAGAGGGAAGCCGCTCCATTTCCGATCACATCAGGCTGTTAGAAACGAGAGTCCGGCTTCCTGTCTGATGCATTAACTCCACAGCCAGCCTGTCCTTGATCGCTCTATGTGACTGGAATTCACGACCCTGCGCCTGCCACCTGTTTAGACCTTAGATATAATGCTGGTAGCTGCCACTTTGAGCTCTGACTCTTCCTGCTGTGGGGCCTTGGGCACAGCCCGTCCCCTCTCTGTACCTTTCTTTTCTCTTCTGTAAAATGGACATAATGGTCCTGATTGTCTAGGGCTGCATCAGACTACCCCAGAACTTAGAGGTGTGTGTTATGCGGGCCAGGCCAGGGCCCAGAGGGGACGGTGCATCTGAGCTGCGTGCCACCTGCTGGGGCAGGGATGTCCAGGTGGCTCCTCTGACTTGTCTGACATCTGGGCTGGGAGCGCTGCGCGGCCGGGGACTGGTTGGTGTAACTTCTCCCCACGCAGCCTCTCCTCGGGGCTGGCCTGGGCTTCTGGAGCGTGGCGTCTGGCCTCCCGAAGCAAGCATTCCAGCAGAGGGGAAGCGGAAGCCACCAGGTCTCCGGAGGGTTGGGTATGGAAACTGACGGTCTCACTTCTGTCATATGTTACTGGTCACAACGGTCAACACACCCAGATCCAAGGGGAGAGGACACAGACCCCACGTGTCCATGGAAGGAATGGGAAGAATTTGTAGCCCTCTTTAATCTACCGCAAACGGTATCCTTCTCAGAGTTAGGGTGCGGACTCGATGAGGCGGGGATGTGCTCGTTCCGTCCTTTAGACTGACCACAGTGAAGAAGACCGATGGTAGCAAGTGCGGGCAAGCGTGGGGCAGCAGAAACACTTGTTCACGTGCTGGTGGAAACGCCACATGGCACAGCTGCTTCGGAAACGGTGTGGCAGCTTCTCACGAAGTCACACGTGCGCTGACCCTACATCCCAGCAATTGTAAAGCGAGGTAGTTACCCAAGAGAGGTGAAAGCGACGGTCCACAAAGACCCGTACACAAATGTTCCGGAGCAGCTTCGTTCACGATGCCCCGAACCAGAAGCAGCCCGAATGCAAAAGAACAAAGCGCCCCGAACATCATGGGTGCCTCACGAACGTGAAGCCCGGGGGAAGGAGTCAGACGCAGATTTGCACGGTGGTGGAAGCCGGATCGTGGTCCGCTCTGGGAGGGCAGTTGTGGCCGGAGCCTTCTGGGCTGCTGGGTGTTCGACACGTTGGCTGGGTGCTGTTGACGCGGATGCGGGCACTCGTACACATTCATCCAGCTGCCCGCTTAAGGCCGAGCCCTTCGCCGTCTGTCATTTCCTACATTCAAATAAAAATAACTGCTTAGCAGGGTGCCGGCTCTGTGGGAGGTGACCCGTGCATGGTGGCTCGTCATTATCAAAGCACCAGAAGGTCGTGACACCGGTGAGGATTTGTACGGCCTCCAGCTCGGTGCCCTCTGGAGTTCGGGCACCTTGTCCGAGCCCTCAGAACCCCACCCCTGGCAGGGAGCAGACTCTTACTTCGCTCCCATGGATGGAGAAAATTCTCTGTTGGCCTTGGTCCAGCACTTGCATTTGGCATTGGTGTGTGTTCTTGGGTCAAGTGCATTTGGCTCTCCTTCCTGGAGGCCCTGAATCATCCTGGACAGCCGTCTTTGCTCAGTGATAACCCCCACATCCGCTGCCCAGACTTCTGGGCTCTGGAGGCCAGCTCCGGGGAGGTGGGTGACCAGGCTGGGGAAGGGTCTGCCAGGTCCTCAGGCCAATAAACCTGGCTGGGCGTTCGTCCTGGCAGAGGCTCAGCCAGCACTGATTCCTCACTGACCTCTCTTCGCTCAGATGCATGTGACATGATGGTGTGAAGTGGGTGTGAGGAAAGAAACGTGTTGCTTTCCTTTGACTCCCCTGTAAGAAGAGAAGCGCCCAGGGCTGCCACGGACGCCATGCTGGGAGACTCTAGGGAGCGGTAGGGACTATGGTTAACCAACGGGGGCGGCTGTACCCAGCTCTAGCCGATTGCTGTCACATGGGACACGGACTCAGGGCGGCCAGGTCCTCTGCTTTTTCACAAGAAGCTAGAAATCTGGGCTTCTCAGGGAAATATCCTTCGTTTCAGATCGTGGCACCTGGTGTGGGTGCGCTTTGGTTTTTCTCAGACATGACGCAGGCTGACTCTGCAAGGCCTGGCAGAACATGTGCACCGACCTCTGGTGTCACCGGTGGCCTCAGACCAACCTGGATAGGAACCTTCCATCTGCCACTTGGTAGCCCTGTGACCTTGGGCCGGCTCCATTTCGTTTTCCTGTCCTTGCTCATTGTCCTCAGCCACGAAAGGTTGAAGATAAAATCCTTTCTGATTCACAGGGCCTGTTCTCAGCACGTGGCGAAGGTTCGTGGGGTGCTGCCCTTGTGCCCCTCCCACCCTTATTTTCCACCTTCCAGTTCCCAGCTCATGGGGAACCACCAGAAAGGTTTGGGGGCCTTTCAGACCCCCAGGATTACTCTCTACTTTCCCCCCACGCACGCGCAGCCTGCCATCCGGGCAGCTTTAGCTAGCTCCCCATGGCCTGCAATTCCAGTAATCGGAGAGGAGCCTTCAGAGAGGGGCCTTCTTGCCCGGCCCCAGATGCTCTCTTCCTTGGGTTCCTTCAGAGCTAGAGGAAGGGAAGGACGTGCTCCGTGAATCTCCTCTCTGCAGCATTCCCTTCTCTCCGGTTGGTGGGTCACTAGGACCAGGCCCTCCTGATTTTCTTTGTTCTCACCCTATTCGTTTTTTTAGAAAAAAAATTTTTTTTTTTTTAATTTATTTGACAGAGAGAAACACAGCGAAAGAGGGAACACAAGCAGGGGGAGTGGGAGAGGGAGAAGCAGGCTTCCCGCCGAGCAGAGAGCCCGATGCGGGGCTCGATCCCAGGACTCCGGGATCATGACCTGAGCTGAAGGCAGACGCTTAACGACTGAGCCACCCAGGCGCCCCCGTTTTTTTAGAAATTAGCAGAAAGAAAAGATTTGCATTTGATCCACTGTGTCCCGACCCTGCTGTGAGTTATCTACTCTTCGTTGAGTCACTGAACCTTGGTGATTTCTCCAGTTTAGCCTTGTGGCGGGGAGGGGATGGGTCTGTCTCTAGAGATTTGCCTTGGGGGAAGAAAGGGAAAATATTGAGGGCTTTTTCCTGACAAGGGGCAAAAATGCAGGTGCCTACAGGAGCCAGGCAGGATCTGGACCTGAGTGAAGGGGGCGGGGGGTGAGGCATTAGGGAGGGGTGGTGACTGTGTCACCAGGGAGCTCATGCCCCACCTGGAAGTTGCCACCACTGCTCAGCCCAGCCTTTCGCGCCGGGGAGACTTAGGCCCAGTGTTGCCAGAGGGGCTGACTTTTAAGACACCTTGTAAAGCCCTACTTAATCACTTGAGTATTTTATTTATTTATTTATTATTTATTATTTTTTAAAGATTTTATTTATTTATTAGAGAGAGAGAGAGAGACAGCGAGAGAGGGAACACAAGCAGGGGGAGTGGGAGAGGGAGAAGCAGGCTTCCCGCCGAGCAGGGAGCCTGATGCGGGGCTCGATCCCAGGACCCCGGGATCATGACCTGAGCCGAAGGGAGACGCTTAACCACTGAGCCACCCAGGCGCCCCTCACTTGAGTATTTTAAAGCCATGTTTATATGTTTTGTTTTGCAATAGTTTTAGATTTACAGGAAGAGAGCAGGGATGGTACCGAGGGTTCCCACACGCCCCTCAGCCAGCCTCCCCCCGGGGCGAGCATCTCACGTGGCCACCGTACCTTCGCCGGAACTAAGAAGCCCACATGGGTGTGTTGCTCACTAAGCTCCACACTTGATTCTCCTTTCGCAGGCTCCCTACTGATGTCCTCTTTCTGGCCAAGGTCCCACAGTGCATTCGGTTGTCCTGTCCACTTGGTCTCCTCCTCTGTGACGTTTTAGTCTTTCCTGGCTTTTCGTGACCTTGGCAGTTTTGCGGAGCTCTGGTCAGGTATTTTGTAGAGGGTCCCTCAGCTTGGGTTTGTCTGATGGTTTTCTGGTGGTTGGACGGGGGTGGCGGGTTTCTGGAGAGAATCCACAGAGGTGGCATCATGTCAGGGGCGCTTGGCCCCCGTGGTCCCCTTCCCGTAGCCTGTGTCCCGTCATTTCTTCCTGACAGACTCTCATGGATTCCTGTTGTCCTTCGAGTTATAATCCCATATCGCCTTATGTATTCTCTTGTCCAGATTATTCCCGCTACGGCCATTTGGCTCTTTCTGATTGGCTCCTGTGTAAACACTCCCTTACAGAGCGCCTGGCTGGCCCCATCACTGGAGCAGGCGACTCTCGATCTCAGGGTCGTGAGTTCGAGCCCCACACTGGGCATAGAGATTACCTAAGGAAAAATATGTTTAAAAACAACCAAAAAACACTCCCTTATGTTCTGGAACTAGAAGATTCTCCAGGGGCTTGTTTTCCCTGCCCCACCTCTAGAATCAGCCATTTCTCCTAAGAGCCCCGCTTGAATCTTGAAGTTGGAAATTAAGTCAAATTAAAAAACTCAGACACTTTGCGAACCACACGAGGTGCATGTGTGGTCCCCATCCAGTCAGAGGTGGTCTTGTTTAACCTCCAAAGCATTCTTTCAAGAGAAGTACTGTATGGTCCCCATCTTATAGACTAGGAAACCGAGGCACGGGGAGGTCAGGGCAGAGACGGAGGCCAGGTGGCATGATGCCAGATGCCACCCTCTCAGGACCTGTCTGTGCCCTTGTGGGGCCAGGACGTGGGACAAGAGTGTACCCAGGACAGTGACTTGGAGCCAGGTGCCCAGGGAGATGGCAGCACCGTGACCAGAGGAGGGGGACCAGGAGGGAAGAGTTTGGTTTTGGACACTCAGGGAATGGGGTCGTTTCTGAGACCCAGGGCACATCCTGAAGGACGATGGGAGCAGAATTCCAGGAGAACCACAGGAAGCCTCATGTGTTAGGCAGAAAAAGGAGGAAAAACAGATAGTTCTGCAGGCATTTTTGAAATTAAAATTTTGTGCTGAGTTGTCACTGTGTTAGTTATCTATTGTTGGTTAACACACTGTCCCAAAACTTTTGGTCCTCACTACTTGGCGGCGCCTGTGGGTCAGGCGTCCGTGCGGCCGCGCTGGGTGGTCCCTGTGGTCCCTGTGGTCCTCCTGGCAAGGTGTTGCTTCTGCTGGGGCAGGACCACGTCCCGCGAAGCCAGCACTTGTGTGCCTCAGTTCCTCTGTCCCTAGCCACGCGGGCCTCTCTGCCATGGCAATTGGCTGGTGATGGAGAGGCCCGGTGAGAAAGAAGATGGGGGAGGGAGAGGGAGCGTGCATGAGCTAGAGAGAGAGAGAGAGAGAGAGAGAGAGAAGGCCAGCAAGCTGGGGGGACAGTCCTCTGGAACCCTGTCTCCAGAGTGACCGCTCTCCTCTTGGCTGAGTCGTCTCTGTTAGAAGCGAATCGCCAGGGCCGGTTCCCAGTCCAGGGGAGGGGATCCCGCAGCGGGCTTGAATACAGCAGGTGTGAAGAGCAGGAGGCAGTGGTCACTGGGGACCATGTCAGGAGCTGTGCCGAACACTTGTGCCAGATGTTCTCTCCTCACCTGCATGCCAAGGAAGCAAGAAGCAAAGGCAGGCTCAGAGGAGTGCGGTGACTTGCCCAAGGTCACACAGCTCACAGTGGGTAGAACCGAACTCAGACACCAGGCTGAGTCCTGCGCCCAGCTCCTGGTGTTCCCACTGGTGTTCTGTGACTGTCCCCACACCCCCACTCCAGCATGGCTTTGGAGCTTAGCTGAAAACACAGATTCCCAGCTGACCCCAGACATAGAGGGGCCTGGGAATCAGCATTGGAAAGGTCTCCCTGAGGGGGTCCCGATGCTCCCTAGCATCTGAGAGCAACTTTCGCCGCCTCCCTGCACCGTAAGGAGATGCTAACGTGGAGATGGAATCTCTCTCTCCCACACACTGAGGGGTTAGGCTTGGTCCTTTGGCTCTTAAAGAAAATCGAGGCATAGGCGTCCGATTTCAGTGCCCAAGGGAAGGATGTGGCTTCATAAAGGTCATAGCCACTTTTGGAGCCCTTCCAAGCAGAAGCAGTGGAAACTTAGATGCTGTGTGTGGGGGATGCTTAGCGCAGCGTCGACAGAGAAGGGCGCACTCAGATACAGGAAAGCTGTGGTTTTCATTCACATTAATGAATGTTAGTAATTATTATCGACTTACTAGTATCATTAATTTCAGGGCAGTGAAAACTTACCTCAACTTGGGTTTAGAGAAGAGATTTTGATTTCTTTCCATTTACTCCAGTTGAGTGGTTTGGAAAATGGGGCTCTTTCGTTTGGGATTGGTGTTGTCAGGTGTTTGTGGGGGAAACAATCGGCGGTTCAGTAAGTAACACCTGAGTAGGTCTGGGGCCCGAGAGGCGGTGGGCTATCCCTGTGCAGGATGCCGCTCGGCCTCTTGACCATCCGCGAGGTCTCTGCAGACCCTGGGCGACCCGAGAGACCGGCCGGAGCCTGGGGTACCAGGGCAGAGGGCCTGATGAGCTGTTTTGTTTCTTGCAGATCAGGAGCGACACTTCACAGATCTTGGAGGAAAACATCCCGCTTCTTCAGGCCAAAGTGACAGAAATGCGTGGCATTTATGCCAAAGTGGACCAGCTAGAGGTGTGTCTGGGATCGTGAGCTTTCTTTGCGAGATCCGTGGGCTTGTTCTGGGTCTTTCATCCTCTCTTCTGAAATGCCAATCCGGTCTCGAGGACATCAGGCGTTAGACCCAGTGCAGGGGGTTGGTGGCCAAAGAGGGGTTGTGCTTACGTGGTATTTTTTTTTTTTTAAGATTTTATTTATTTATTTGGCAGGGAGAGAGAGAGAGAACAAGTAGGCAGAGAGGCAGGCAGAGGGAGAGGGAGAAGCAGGCTCCCCGCCGAGCAGGGAGCCCGATGCGGGGCTCGATCCCAGGACCCTGGGTTTATGACCCAAGCCGAAGGCAACCGCTTAACCGACTGAGCCACCCAGGCGCCCCTTACATGGTATTTTTAAAAATATGACAAACACGAATTTATATAAAGTACCCCACTTAAAAATTAGGGTACTTTTTTTTATAAGAATCTGACTTTTAAGCCGCTTTTGGAAATTCAGAAGCTTTAACAGCATTTAGCCCACATTTCTTTAAATACTTTAAATACTTTAATCTCAAGGTTTATTTCTCGAGGTATAAATACATGAAGTATACACATCGTAAGTGTATGGCTCAGTGAATTTTTACACACATCAACTCCCATATGAGGATGACCCAAATTGAGAAGTAGAACATTTCCAAGCCCTGGGCTGTGTTTTTGTAGAGCTAATGGCCGCCGCCCCTCAGATGGGGCCCGTGTCCTGCAGCTTACCACAATCCCCACCATGCCCTGTTGCCTCATTGCTGACTTACTTCACCCACATCTTATTTGTGGGAGCCCCAGGCTAAGCCCAGCGTATCTCATTTTTCTCCTTGCTGCACTACAAAGTCGACACCCTCATTGTCCTATCTCCCAGAGGAGGAGCATAAACTCCAGGAGGGAAGACACTTTCCCGGGGTCCCACCACTCATGCCTTGAAGCTGGGACTTCGGCTGGCATCCACTGGAGCCCAAGCTCTTCATCATTCCCGGGGCCCTCAGCCTGGGGTCCTGGCTCCTTACACAGTGAAGAGCCCGGGAGGCTGGGAGGAGCTTGCCGTTTAATCGCGGTCGCCTGGACAGAGGGGATGTGAGCCCCTCCGAGCTGTGGAGGAAAGGAGCGTGGCAGTCCACACTGGAGTTAGCAGAGAGTTAACATTCTTGTCAGGAGAGAATGAGGCAGGAATATAATTAAAACTTTGCCCTTGGAATAGCTGATTCATTTGAATTTTATTCCACACGTTTGACAGAGGAAAGAAAATGTGAGGATTTGAAGCCCTGGTTCTCGCCTCGTTGGGTTGGCCCAGCCCTTCCCATGGCAGGCAGTCTGCTCATGCTGAGGGCCTACTGTGTGCTGCTGCGGGGCTCTCGCAGTGGGAGAGACAGGGGCCGTCCGTGGCCGTGTTCCAGCAGGAGAGACCCGGTCACAAAGCATTCCTATAACTGTAACAAATAGCCACAGACTTAGGGACTTAACACAACACGGATTTGTATCTTAACAATCCTCCTGAGGTTGGAAGTCCAAGATGTGTCTCACAGGCTCACATTGAGCTGTCAGCAGGGCTGGTTCCTTCTGGAGGCTCTGGGGAGCCTCCGGGTCCGGGCCTTGTCCACCTTCCAGAGGCTGCCGGCATTGCTTGGCTCATGGCTTCCAACCCACGCGAAGCTTCTTCCAGACTCTCTTTTACTCTGCCCCTGCTGCTTCCCTCTGACAAGGACCCTGTGATGACATGGGGCCCACCTGGATAATCCAGCATCATCTTCCCATTTCAGGATCTTTAATCCCATCCGCAAAGTCCCTCTGGCCCTAGAAGGTAATACGTTCATAGGTTCTGGGAGTGAGGACGTGGACCTCCGTGGGGGCATATTTAGGTGCTCGGTGAGGACCACTACTGTTCTGGTCATTGCTGCCACAGGCCGAGAGGTGAGTCTGGCCGGGGCGGCTGCTCGCCGCTCTGCCCAGTTGGCTGTGGACCCCGGGCCCTTCCAGGGAGCTCAGGACCACCCTCAGATCAGTGCTGCCTGCCAGGAGGGGCTTGGGGACCACAGGGTGACCACTCGGGCAGGCACTTGGGCCTTTCTCAGTTTTAGTATTAAAAACGAGTCCATACAGGGCACCTGCTGTGAGCCAGGGACTCGAAGTGCTTTCCTGGTAAGAAGGCGCTCCACCCGCCACCGCCCCGGGGGGAAGGTCCCGTTATGGGTCCCCTTTGGCAGAGGAAGCAGGGAGGCACAGAGAGGTGAGGTGATCTGCCCACGGCCACACAGCTGGGCGGGGATAGAGCTGGGGTGGCAGACGTCTGCTCCTGACCGCTCCTCAGTGCCCAGTGTTGGCTCTCCTGCCTGGACCGCGCCCTGGTCTGAAGCCGGAGGGCCTTTTGCCAGAAGTGTTCGCACCTGTCAGTACTTGCCAGTATGTTTGGGAACAAGGGGGCTTTCCTGTCTCCTCCCTGTCTTCCCTCCCTCCTCCTGATCATAAAAGTCGCACAGTTTCATTGTAGAAAAGACGAGGTAGGTAGGAGTCCCCCCTACTCCCAAGGCGCGGCCACCAGCGCGACAGAGGAGGTGGCCCTCCCGCTGTCCCCCCGGCCCGTCTGTGCTGGAGCCTCCCCGAGTCAGGCCTCTCGCTGGCGGGCCCTTCGGAGGCTCTTCCAACGCCGGCAGTGCGCTTCCTCAGCGTCGCCTCACACTCCCCAGCAGACTGACGCTAGCACAGGGAGCACGGGGAGGATGGGGACGACGGGGAGGACGGAGACTGTGGGACCCTCCGCTGTGTTTCACAAGCAGATGTGCCTCTGCTGGGGGGCAGCTCCCTGGCCCCGTGGCCCCTTGTCTCCCGTCCCCCCCAAATCTCGTGCGGCTCATTGGACCTTCCAGCTCTGCCCCCGCCAGAACCCTGGGGCGGCAGCGGCGCAATGGCATCTTTTTGCTCGGGCTGCTCGTGTCCGCGCCCTCCATCCAGCGGAGCCCCTGCGGGGCCGCCTCGGACTCTGCACCTGATCTTTCAGGACCTACATTCTGGAGGCTGACGGATTGTGAATAAGCAGACAGGAAGTTCGGAGGCTGAGGAGGGCTAAGAAGAAGACAGGGAAACCTGGGGTCGCCACAGTGCCGGGGGCTGTGGTAGATGAGGCAGTGAGGGAAGGCCTGTCTGTGGAGGGCCTGAGAGATGGGCAGGTTCACCCCGTCAAGGACAGAGAGCAGGACCCAGCCTGGAGAGAGCAGGTGGAAGGGCCCTGTGGTGAGCGGGGCCTGCGTTTTCAGGGAACCCAAGGGAGGCCGGTGCGCCTGGTGTGTGGGAGGATGAGCGTCCGCGGCAGATGTGGCATCCCCGGCTCTCCCTTCTCTCCGCCAGGCCTTCGTCAGGATGGTCGGGCACCACGTCTCCTTCCTGGAGGCCCACGTGCTTCAGGCCGAGCGGGACCACGGGACCTTCCCGCGGGCTCTGCGGAGGTGGCTGGGCTCCGCGGGGCTTCCCTCCTTCAGGAATGTGAGTATCTCCCCACCGCCCGCCTCCTGCCAGACCCCAGAGTGGGGAGAGGGGCTCAGGAAGTGAGAGCTCAAAGGGCATGTCTCACTTCCACAGACAGGAAATGGTGTCTGGCTGGCTGGCTGAGGGACTGCTGGCCCGGCTGGAGTGTCTCCGTCCCTCCCTTGGGCGCCTCTTCTTGCCCTGAGCTTTGAGCTTCGCTGCTGTGACCGCCTGCTTATTCATCCAGCATTTATTGAGCGCCTGCTGTATGCTGAGCACTATGGTCCTTCCGGGGTTACCGCAGTGAGCAGGGACAGCCCCTGCCCTCCTGTCCTGTCCTTATACACCTAAGGATGTGCTCAGGGTGACATTCAGAACTCAGGGTGGGTCCTCCTTCTGAAGGCACGAGTCAGCCTCCAGCCGACCAGAGGGGCTGGGGACGGTGCAGGGCCAGCCTGCACGTGGCCCTTTGTAACTTGCAAAGGCCTCGTCCCTCCACATCTCTGCTTCCCTGGGATGCTCCCTACAACCCCAAAGAAACCATCATTGTATCCGTTTTGCTGATGGGAAGACTGAGGCCAGACTGATTCTGCAGCGGAGACCTTCAGTGTTTAAGACACATCTGTCTTTGCAGCTTATTATCTGCTGGTCCCCTAGTCCAGGGGACACTGGGCAATGTCGAGATATTTTGGTTGTGAGCTGGATGTGAGGGGGGCTGTTGGCATCTAGTGGGTAGAAACCAGGGGTGATGGGGCCCCTCGGTGGGCCAGTCAGTTAAGCGTCTGCCTTCAGCTCAGGTCATGATCTCAGGGTCCTGGGATCCAGCCCCGCATCGGGCTCCCTGCTCAGCGGGGAGTCTGTTTCTCCCTGTATGCACGCTCTCATTCTCTCTCAAATAATAAATAAATAAATCTTTTTTAAAAAAGAAAGAAAGCAGGGGTGCTGTTACACACTCTGCAACGTACAGGACAGCCCCCCATGACAGAGGATTCTCTAGCTCTGCACACGAGTAGTTCCGAGGCTGAGAAACCCCGCCCGAGACTGCGTTTGGTCATTTAACAGTGGTTCCTGTCAGGTCTGTTCCAAGCGCTCCGTCTGCTGGTTTCTGTGGCACCTCGTTCTCACACCAGTCTCTGGAGGAAGGATCTTTTTTTTTTTTTTTTTTAAAGATTTTTTATTTATTTATTTGAGAGAGAATGAGAGACAGAGAGCACGAGAGGGAAGAGGGTCAGAGGGAGAAGCAGACCCCCCGCCGAGCAGGGAGCCCGATGCGGGACTCGATCCCGGGACTCCAGGATCACGACCTGAGCTGAAGGCAGTCGCTTAACCAACTGAGCCACCCAGGCGCCCTGGAGGAAGGATCTTTATCATTGCCCCCACTTTATAGAGAGGGAGACTGAGGCTCTGGGAGGTGAAGGGACTTGTGGGAGGCCACACAGCCTGGTGTGATAAGGCAGGGTTGGACCCGTCACAGCTCAGCCAGCTGCCCTGTCCCGCCCCTCAGTGGGGTCTCTCACTGTTCCTAGGGTCTGCCTGGGGGTCCCCCCTCTGCTCTTCCAACCCTCTGCCTGCCCGCGTATCTCCACTTGGTTGACCGTGTTCCAGGCGCTGCACCAGGCACTTCGTGTGTGTGGACTCATTTACCTTTCCCAGCCGTCATGTGCACTGGGCATCAGCGTGATTCCGATTTGGTAGGAGATGCAATGGAAGTTTGGAAGGTTTCAGTGGTTGTGGTCTTGCAGCCCACGGACAGCATTTAGCTGGTGTACTCGTTCTATTTGGTCAGGCAATGTTATTTCAACGGTGTGACTTGGGATGCCTGACTGGGCTTCCCTGTCTGGTCCCTGCCGGGAACCCGTTGCTCTGTCTTGTCTTACACCTGTGCTACTCACTTACCTGCCACCTGGTGAGTCACTGGCCCAAGGCCAGTAACAGCTAGACAGTGGCCTCACAGATCTCATGGTCTTGAAACTCCTATTGATCCTTCAGAACCGAAGTTAATGCCACCTCTTCTGAGAAGCCCTCTGGGATTGCCCCATCTCCAGACAAATGCACTCTCTCTGTCTTCCAACAATGATGATGTCAGGAGCTGCTTCTCTGTCCTCCTCTCCCTTGACCTATGGTGACTGTTCCTTGTTAAATAGGGAACCCCCCCCCCTGCCTCCAATCACACAGTGCTGATGGTTTAGAAGCACATCGGGGGGAAAATCAGAGGACCTTGGCTGCCCATGCCTCCAGCAAGTCTCCTAACACTGGGGCCTGTTGGGCCCTTGGTCTTTGCACTTTCCAATCTTTTTCTGTGATCTGCAGTTGTCCCCATGTGGTTGGCACTAGTGTCCCCATTTAGAGGCAGAGACTAAAGCTGAGAGACAGAGAGATGTATCTGAGCTCGGTGCTAGGTTTGGAACTCAGGCCTGCAGGCCTCTGAAACTGGGGTTCCCCTGCCCACTGCTGGAGCAGGATCCCACATGGGTGTGGCTGGGCATGCTGGGACCTGCGCTCTCTCATCTCTACCAGACTGCGGGAGGTGGGGCCCCCCCCAGGCCTACCTGCGGGGACTTGTTCCAGGAAGTGCATTCCAGCCAGGGGTGGTGAGTCATTCAGCAACCCAGCATGTTAAACTTGGCCCCAGGAGGGCTTTGTCTGGGGCAGGTGGTGCCCGTCAGTGTGTGCACGCGCGTATGCAGACCCAAAGATGTCCAGGGCTGTACCTGCACTGAGGGTGTGAGCTGGAGGAGTCCTTCTAGAATAATGATCGTCACAGCTTGTGGTGGGGCCCTGACTGCAGGCACCAGCCATTCCCACCCTGTGAGGTAGGTCCAGTCGTTGTCCTGATTTTACAGAGGAGGAAACTGAGGCACCAAAGAGTCGAATTGCTTGTCCACCCAAAAAATTGTGAAGCCGGGATTCAGATCTGCGAGTGAGGCCTGGGCTCAGGGCCGGTAACCTGCGCCACTTGGCCCTGCATCCTTGCTGTGCCTAGTTCTGCCCCTGGGACCACTATCTGGGAGACGGGGGTTCTCCTAGAGTGCAGGGGTGGATTCCCCCAAAGCCAGGATTCCACACTGGCTCCAGCCGGTTCCTCTCAGTGAGTCCACAATAGGCCTTCCTCCCCTCCCCTGACAGTGTGAAGCCCCCCCCAGCCCCAGATTCCATCTCCTGCCCTTACCCACCCTCTTCAGACTCCCTCCGAGGGTCCCCGAGGTCCCCATGGAGTGAAGAGTGGGGCAGGGGTTTCGGGGCTCCCTTGGCCCCGTGGGAATGCTGGCAAGGGATCTTGTCCCCATAGGGTGAGCTGTAGCACTCCCCTGAAAGCCCACCACCCATCACTGCGCCCCCATGACCCTTCCAGAGTCAGGGGAGGGGTGGGGACCCTCTCGTGGGGCCCAGGAGGGAGGGCCCTCAGCTTTCACCCCTGGAGCTGGGCAGGGGCCTTTTGGGGTATGTTTTTCCCCCTTCCTGCTAGCCCATGAGCTGAAGCAGGAGTTCCTGGGGAGGGCAGGGGGGGCACGGAGAGAAAATTGGTCCTTGTTTTTATTAACTTGGCCAGCCCCACCTTCCCTCCTTCCTGCCCTCCTCCTTCTCCCTCCTCCCTCACTTTGCAGATGTAGTGGGAGGCCCAGGGAGGGTGCAGGGCAGCTGGGCCGGGGTCTCCCCGCACCCCAGGAACAGGGCCAGGAAGTAGTCCGCCCACCCCCGCGCCCAGCACCAGGGACCCGGACCGGCGCCTGCCCATGTGACCGTGCCGGGCTGTGGCCTGGGCTGGCCTGGCGGGGCCTGGGGGTGCCAGCCCGAGGATACACCACCTCCTTACGAGCTCCCCTGAAACCCAGGCCTTTTCCTCTGACCTGAGCTGCCAGAGAAGCAGGCCGTCGGTCCACAGGCTGAGATGAGGGCTGGCCTGGTACCCCAGGCCCTCTGTGCCCAGGTACAAGAATGTACGTGGTCCGTGCCATGATTTTAATGCTGATGCACATGTGTTTATCAGACAATGGTCTCTATCTTCATGCTGTACTATGTAAAAGTTTCCCGTTACACTTTTATATTGTTTTTTACGGTGTTCCAAGATTTTTAACTTGTAGCCTTTAAGCATTGGACTTCTCTCTTGCTGTAGCTGGACCCCATCTCCGGCATGTTTTAGCTGTGTGTCCGTGGGCAGGTCCCTTAGCCTCTGTGAGCCTCAGGCCACTCAGCTGTTGGTTCACGGGCGGCAGGCAGCAGGACCAGGGAAGCTCAGCTTGACGGGAAACGGGTTTGGTGTTTGATGCAAAGTGACGAGGAATAGTGGTGGGAAGAGAAAGGAAGGGAAAGACTCCAGAACTCTCCGAAGGACGGTTCTGATGCTGAGCATCGGCAGATCCGAAAAGCCAGCTTTGCCTGGAAATGAACGGAGTGACCCGGGACAGACTGTCCAATCGTTCAGTGGTCTGCAGGTATCGTGGCGATGGTGACACAGAGCCAGCCCTGCGGTGGCACGCACCGTTCGCAGCTGGTCAACGCCCCAGAAGGTGGGGGGAGGGGTGCTGCTTTTATCACCTTTGCACAGGCGAGCAAACTAAGGCACAGAGAGGTTAAGTAACTTACCCAAGGTTACACAGCGGGGCATCAGGATATGAACCCGCTTTCTCAGCGCTGTCCTCCATTGCCTTGGGAGAGAGCTGTGATCTCCTCCCCCAGAAAGCTTGTGTCTAGTGGAAGAATACAGGCAGTGACCAAATCCTAAGAAAATTCAGTACATAGTCATTTCAAAAGGGGACCCTGGCTTGCTCTGAGGGAGCCAAGGACGGCCTCCAAGGAAGGGCCCCATTAGCTGGGACCTGGATGATGAGGAAGTCAGTGTGACGTTAGAGAAAGGGTGCACAGAGGCCCTGAGGGGGGACAGGGAACAGCACGCGCGGCAGAGCAATGGCAGGATGTGCAGTGTGGCTTGGCCTAGTGAACAAGGGGGAGAGTTGGGGGACATGGGGTCACGGCCAGGTTAGGCAGGGTCTCGGGCCACACACAGGTGTTTAACACAATTTTGAGGGCAATGGGGAGCCATGGAAGGGTTCATAGCAAGGGAGTGACGTGGTAAGTCCGTTTTGCTTGGAGAACCGCCAGGCTCCTTCTGTCCCCTGAGCTTGGGCTGGCATCCAGGGTCGGCCGTGCTGTGTTGAGACCTGAACAGTGTCGTGTGAGAACCAAGTGGGGTGAGTGGTACCCTCCGAGCTCCTGGGTGCAGTTGGTAGGAGTGAGAGTCCTCAGCCTAGAAACGTCCCATGCGGTATGCCCTGAGCTCGCTGGAATCCTCACCTCCCTGGGCCTTGTGGGGTTCCAGAGACCCCACCTGAACAGGTGGCCGTCGGCTCGGGTCAACACAGGGGGCCCCTCACACCTGGAGATCTTTCTAGGCGTGTGCGGAACTGGAAGTGTGAGCTGGAGCCACGGGGCCTTGGGCCTGGGAAGGGCATGGGAGACCATGTGAGGTGTCCCTTGGCCCAGGCCCCGTCACAGCCCCGTGGCCACCCTCCCTGTGTCCTGCTGACCAGGCCTTCCCATCTGCGCCATGCCCGGAGGCACAGAGAAGCCTCGCTGATTTGTTTGGTTTGGTTTCCGTCGAGCCAAAACGTCTTGTTCAGGAGGTGTCATTTTGATTAATTTTCTGGTGGATAAGAGTGTGATGCTTTCCAAGGAAATCTCTTTGGCTAACAGCAAAACCACTCGGGGCCAAGTGGTGACACCCACACAGAGCCAGGCTGCCCGGGTGGACTGCAGCCCGGCCCGGCCCCCCAGCCCCCTCTCGGCCAACAAAGGCCCACGGGCGGCCTGGCAGCGTGCAGGAGCGCGTCTGCCGCCGAGACACCGTGAGGACTAGCGGGACCCGCGGCGACGGTGGAGCCCGCGCCTCATCAAAAGGGGGACAGATTGGGACGCCTGGGTGGCTCAGTCATTAAGCATCTGCCTTCGGCTCACATCATGATCCCAGGGTCCTGGGATCGAGCCCCACATCGGGCTCCTTGCTCAGTGAAGAGCCTGCTTCTCTCTCTCCCTCTGCTGCTCCCCCTGCTTGTGCTCTCTCTCTCTCTGACAAATAAATAAATAAAAATCTTTAAAAAAAAAAGGGGGGGACAGATTGTCTGGCAGCTCACCGGCATCCTCACTGGAATGAGGTGATGGCCAAGTGTGACCCGATTTTCCTATTTTGGAGAGAGAGCTGGACCTCGAGAGTCTTCTACGAACCTTCTGGTGTCTAAAAGTCAGCAGCGAATGTTTCTAAATGGGAAGCGCTGTGGGAAAAATCCGTGGCCCCCATGGCTTGTGTCTAGCATATTCCCCAGCTCTGGACTTTAGGCTGATGGCCCGTACCTCCTCAGAGGTTTTTGGAGGCAGGGCAGAGTGAAGAGGCATCTTCTTTCCCTCTCTGCGCCGGCCCCAGCGGGGGCCCTTCAGCCCTCAGTAGCAGCGTGACTACCAGCCTGCAGTTTTCGTGAGCATCTACTATGGCTCCGACGATTGCAGTTCTATGGAGCACATATACGAAGGGCTTTCTGTGCCCTGTCTCTGCTTCCCGTAACAACCCCAGAGGGAGCTGTTGTTATCCCTGTTCACTGGGGAGGAACCTGAGGTTCAGAGGGGTCTATATACTTGCCCAGGGTCACCGGGCATAAGTGGCAAAGCCAGGATTTGACCCCGCTTTGACCTTGGTCGGTGTGTCTGTTCCCTCCCTCTGTGCTCTTTCTAAGGCCTGGGACCACAGCCTCAATGGTCACGGTCGTACACGGAAGATCCTTAGGTCAAATCTGCCCTACCAACGTATGTTCTTTGCCCAGCGTGGGGGGGTGTGTGTGTGTGTTTAATCTGAATGAGTTGCCAGCATTTAAAAACCACATTTCACATAAGCATCTGTACTTGTCTTCTCTTAAAAGAACAGAGGTCTGGGCTCCTGAGCAGCATCCCTGCCATCTGGCCCAAGTCGCCCATGCTGGGTACCTGCCTCTGGGCCTTTGAGGTTCCCACCCAGGTGGAGCACGTAGTAGGTGTTCAGGAAATATTAATCAGTGGATGCTCTTCAGGCTTCCATGGCCCTTGATGGCCTCCCCCGATTTCTCAGGAGGCGGTCTCCAGGCCCTGCAGAGCTGGGATGAGAGTCCCGGCCTTCCCCTCTCCCCTGCAGCCTGGGGCCGCCTCTTGGGTTTTCCTGGAGGTAATGGAGGCTGTGGGCGGAGCAGCCCTGCCCAGGCGGGCCTGTAGGAGTCAGCAGTGCCAGGCTCGGTGTCTCCTCCCCTCTAGCTCGCTTGCTCTGTGCACCCCCGGCTCCCTCCCCACCCAGCCCAGCAGAGGGAGGGAGGGAGGGAGGGAGGGAAGCTCTGGCTGGCTGGGGACGCCTCCCCCTCCCTCAGCCCAATCCCCCTGGAGGGGTGACTCCCGGAAGGAGGCATGGCTTGGCTGGGGCTTTATCTGGCGGTGGAGGCCGAGCCAGGCACCAACACAAAGAAGGCAGAGGAGACTCCAAGGCTCCTTCTCCCCGGCCCTGAACTGGCCTCTTCTTCTCCTTCTGTCCCATCATCCCTTGCGGTGGAAATGCAACATGAGCAGATGGCAAATACTAACGCAACAATGGAGGGCTGAGTGGCGCTTGGTCCCCAGCCCCCCTATTCACCAGCCACTCCCCTCCCCACCACCACCAAACTGGCCCTCCGTGAGCTACATACTCACACGGTCATGGATCTATTTGACTCCAGATATTTGGTGGCATGTGTGCTGGGGAGGGACCGGGGGCTCCTGGCAGGCTGGTTTGCGAACCAGATTCTTTTTTTTTTTTTTTTTAAAGCATTGCATTCTTGTTGAGATTTTGAGGGTGACTGAGAAGAAAGTTCCTTTCGACAAGGAGGGGTTTCTGTTTCACGGGGGCTGCTCGTTGAAGCCCATGTGGGAGCATTCCAACTTCTCCCGGGTGGGCGCGCAGTGAGCCCTCTCCAGCGCCGCAACCATCAGCTTTGGCGTCCACCATCGGCCTTGCTGTGACCGCAGCATCCCCGGGGCTGGTGGACACCGTGCCCTTTGCACATGCTGGTCCCCTCCTGCCTAGGATACCCTCCCTGCACCCTGCCTGGTAATGTTGATTGATTGCTCGAGGCCAAGTGGAATGTTACCACGTCTGGGAAGCTGCCCGTGTACCCCCGGGCCAGTATTCCTCGGGGCTCCCCATTTCCTGTCCATCCCCTGGTGTCCTAGCACCTCAGGGTGTCATCTGCATCTTCACCTGTTGTTCCCCCAGACTGAGTTTCTCAAGGGTGGGGACTGTGTTATCTTTGACTTAATGGTAAGCAGCCCGAGCGCTCTGGGCTCTTCTTTGGACCAGCGGGAGCCAGCACTTTACCTGGGTTCATCCTCATGCCCACCTGTTACACAGGTACTGTTACCATTTCCGCGGGACAGATGAGGAAACTGAGGCTCAGGAGAGTTAGAACATTTGGACTTCACCAGGGGTTGGTTCCTTTGGTTCTAGAGCCCCATGTTCTTCGTGCTCCAGGGGTCGAAACACTGGGGTCAGGTGGCCCTAAATGCGGCCCAGGGGCCGGGCAGGGACTGCCGACTGAAGAGGCGGGTGCCCTCAGCACCAGCCCGGAACTAAGGCTCCGAGTGGCCTGACGTTGGCCTTCTTTTATTTTATTTTATTTTATTTTTTTTAAGATTTTATTTATTCATTTGAGACACAGATACAGAGAGAGAGAGAGAGAGAGAGAGAGCAAGGCTCCCCGCTGAGCCAGGAGCCGGACATGGGGCTCGATCCCAGGACCCTGGAATCAAGACCTGAGCCGAAGGCAGATGCTTAACAATCTGAGCCACCCAGGCGCCCCGTTGGCCTTCTTTTAAAAAAGAGAGGTTGGGAATGCAGATTTTTATGTGAAATCGATTGATTTTGAAAAGAAATCTGAGGCTCAAAGAAATCTGAGGAGACCTATTGGCTCCCAGGCCTCCTATGGAGCCTGGCCAGGTGTGGGGTCAATGCCTGTTTACTGAGGGAGTGGGAGTGTCCCCCTCAAGGTCACCCTTCATAGATTCTGCTCTCCCTGTTCCCATGTTATAATGCACTGCCCCCCCCACCCCCAAGTGTAGACCAAACCCCTGTGGTACTCGGAGGGGGGTAGCTGAAAGCATGGTTCAGACCAGGGCCCCACAGCCTTGGCACTACTGACACTTGGGGCCAGATCGTTCTCTGCTGCGGGGCTGTCCTGCACATCGTATGATGTTAGCAGCGTCCCTGGGCTCTGCCCAACAGATGCCTCCATTTATGACCATCATAAAAGTCCAGAAATTGCAAAAGTCCCTGGAGGCAAAATCGCCCTGGGTTAGGAATCGCTGACCCAGATGAATGACGGTTCTCAGAACCGGACGGTCGTATGTGGGGCTCATCATTGTCCCCTCTTTGTTTTCTTGTGTTTCCGGTAAATATGGAAAATTTCCAAAATAAGGAGTTTATTTTTTTTAAGATTATTTATTTATTTATTTGAGATAGAGCAAGAGAGGGCACAAGAGCATGAGCTGGGGGGAGGGGCAGAGGCAGAGGGAGAAGCCGCCTCCCCACTGAGCAGGGAGCCCGATTCCCAGGACCCTGGGATCATGACCGGAGCCAAAGGCAGACACTTAACCAATTGAGCCACCCTGGCGCCCCCCAAAATAGGAGTTTAAAAACATGAAAGCGTGGGTTCTAGAGCCCAACAGCCCTGGGTTTGTGCCTTGGCAGAGTTGCTCACCAGCTCCGTGGCCTAGGAACAGGGTCTCACCTTTCCCCTCTATGAAATGGGGGAGCAGTGCTCAAACCTCATGGAATCGGGTTGAGGGTTGCAGCGTGCAGGATTCCCTCTTTACTTGGCAAACTCCTGTCGGGCACCTGCTCGGACATGAGCACTGTTTGGGTGCTGAGGCTCATAAATCACTAGGTGGGGGAGCCAGGTGAGGACATCCTGCATGGCAGGCGCTGTGCTGGGTGCCCCGGACTGAACTCGGGCCTCAGTTCCTGCTTGTTGTAGTGAGGTGGGCAGCCATCACTGGCCCATTTTATAAAAGAGCAACCGAGGCAGGGAGAGGTCGAGCCGCTTGCCCGCAACCAGCCAGAGGAGGGAAGAGAAGCAGCCCAGATGCCCCCAGCCGCCTGGCTCCAGAGCACCTGTGGGGCCGCACACTGCCTCCGGGGACCGGGATTCGTGTGTGCGGCACTCAGCACGGGGCCAGCACCCCGCAGCTGCTCTGAGTGTGGGCTGCTGGGATCCGTTTTGTAGAAACTTCCTTTTGAGCGACTGGGGGTTCCACCTGCACCCCCAAGAGCTGGTGCAGAGCTGCCGCCCATCCCACCAGTGGGAGTTGAATGGGGCAACCTCCTCTTCCCCGAGCCACTGTCGCCCCTGGGCCGGACTCCCCCCTGCTCATGCCAGGACTGCAGCGCACCGCTGACCGAGGACATGTCCCAGGTGAGGCTGGGTCATTGGGGGACAGGCACCGGGGGCATCTGGGGTCTGCCTCTGAGTCCCCACCACTGTCAACACATTAGGGGCCAAGCTGGCCACCACGTGGGGAGGTCAGCCCCTGTCAGGCTGTGTCCATCTGGATCCCCATCTCTGAAGCGTTCATCTGCCCGTCTCTGCCTCTCTCCATGTGTCTCTGGGCTTCTGTCTCCTCGTGTCACACGCACCACACGAAGCCTCACCGTGCTCCCTGGCCCCCTTCCCTCTTACTCCCCTCACCAGGACCCCTCCCTCCTCAGATAGAAAGAGGGGTGGAGTGGAGGGGCCCCCAGGTCTGAATGTGGTCCTATGTGCACCGGCTGGGCTCCGCCGTGGACACCCACCGCCCCTCTCAGAGCCCTGGTGTCCTTGGGGCCGTGAGCGCACCGTAGGAGGGAGTCCTGCAGTGACACGTGGTACGTGGGAGCCACTAGTAATACCAGCTGTGAACTGAGCACCAAAGGGTGACGGGATGATGAAACCGGGTCCCCGCCTAGGCTCAGGTCTCCCCAGAAAGTACAGCTCCCGGGCGGGTGCTATTAGCAGCTAAATCTGAAGAGGGCTGCATGCCCCCGACACGTGACAGAGAAGGAGAGGGAGGTCAGGGCAGTGGCTGCCATGGGAGGGGGAGGACTGGCTTGGCGCTGGGTCGCAGCTGCCATCAGCCGTCCTGGCTCCGAGGGATGTGACGCGTGCAGGTGAGCCCTTCGTCAGCGTCAGCGCAGGTACTGCGTGATGCCTGAGGCTGGGGCTGGGGCTTCTGGAGGAAGTGCGATCCCTTTGTTGCCTGAGGGGCCTGGGAAGCTCTTGAACTTGGCTCTGTTCATGGTCAGCTTTCTTCTGGGAAAATAAACCACGTCTCATTAAGCAGTAAATTCATCCAGGTACCTGTTCCGGCTGATACCATCGCTCCTGGTCTTGCTGCCAGACCTAAAGTCAAGGCCAAAGTTCCCGTTACTTGGAGAGTCCTAATAATTAACCTGGGAACCTCAGTCGGAAGGGGGTAATGCTGGCTTTTAAATGTAGTGAGGAGCCGGAGCAGGGAGGGGCTGTTTCCAGGCCTGGATGTTGCTGAGCACTGGTGGGGAGGTGCCCACTGGGGCCTGGGTTGGGGGTCTCAGCACTGTGGCCCCGGCACCCCCTCTTCCCCTCCTGTGACCGGCAGCTCTTAGCTGGCTTGGACCTGGCTGCAGAGGCCTCAGGCGATACCCCGAGGAGTGGGTGTCGGGGGGGGGCAGGGGGCGGGTGGGCAGGAGTGGCTCAGCTGGCATTAGTCGTTGGTGTGAGAGAAGTGGGAAGCCACAGGCCAGGGGCTGCTGCTGGGGCTGGCTGCCAGTGTTTGTGCCTCCCGTAACTTGTCACTGATCAGCAGGTGTTTATCGAGTATCTACTGCGAGCCGGCTGCCTTGATTGATAGATGAGCCATGCCTTTTAGTGGCTGGGGGATGTCCCCACACTTACAATTTTTGAGGCCCCTTGTTATTAAAAATCAAAGCAGTACCAGCGCGGGTTCCCACAACTGTGGTTTAGTTTAAATGTTCATGTTTTGAAACTGAATGCATTTAATACTAAAAGTGCAATGTTATGAAATTGTACGCTTGGGCTCTTTCTGAGCTACTGACGGTATTTAAAAAGAATATGAATTCAGGGGGCCGTAATAGTAATGAAATTAGTCGGCAACCATCGGGCACTTAGCGCTTTCTAAGCAATCTGCAGTTATATGGGCATAACACCCTGCAAAGTAGGAACTATCATTAGCCCTGTTACCAGGTGAGGAAACGGAGGCACAGAGAGGGTAAGTAACTTGGCCAAGATTGCACAGCTAGGCAGGGGAACCACTGCTGTCCGAGGGATGTGGGAGTGGGACGGTTTCCTGTGCTGGATGAAGGGACCGGCTCTCAGCACTGGCAGCTCCATGTGGGGCATTGGAGAGCATGTCAGAGCAAATCCAAGGCCCTCGGTGACCCCCAGGCCCCCACGACCCCCGCCTTCACGCACATCCTCATTCCCCGAGCAGTGAGCCACTTTGGAGGAAATGGGCAGATTAGGTAGGAAGCCCCTTAGACTTGGCCCCTAGATCCTCAGGAGGCCCCAGAAAGTGAGCTCAGCCTCCACCCAAACCCTGTGTCTGGTTTTCTTGAAAGAGTGTTGGGGTGTGTGTTGGGGGTGTGGGCATGTGGCCAGCCTGCAGGGTGTTCTCTGTGCCCTGGGCTTTTGCTCCTGGAGCTGGCCCCGCCCACCCCCCCTCTGTGCTGAGGCACACAGTGGCCTCTTCCTCCCCCGCATTCCCCTGTAAGTCCTCCTGGGCTGCTCCAGACCCCAGCCCTTCACCCCCTCCTTCCCCAGCCCCTGGGCCAGACTTAACTCCTTTGATGCCAAATCTCCACGGACCTCCCCTCTCTTCTTCTGTTCATTCTACATTCGTTTCTTCATTCGTTCATTCAGCAAATACTTAGCCACCCACGTGTATGAGCTGTTCGGTCTTTCAGATCCTCAGAACCCAAGGAGGACAGAAAATATTCCTGCCCTCCAGCAGCTGACAGTCTGGTGCCCCAGGGGACAGAGAAAAGCAAAGAAGAAGCATGCAGGGAGTTGGATGAGGGCAGGAGGTGGTCAGGGAAGGCCTCCCTGAGAAGGGGATGCACTGGAGGAGGTGGGCAAGGGGGTGTGCAGGTGTCTTGGGCAGCTGCAGGAGCAGTGAGACCTGAGCAGGCAGCCCGCGGAGCAGGGAGGGGAAGGTGGAGGGAGCGGAGGGAGCAGACCTGGGCCCAGGGCTGGGACTCAGCTCTATGGGATTCAAGATGGTCTGCGTCTGGCCTGTGGGTCCAAGTGGAAGCTAGGAGTTCTGAGCCCCTGGGATGGTCCAGGGAGAGATGCTGATGGCCTGGACCAGGGTGGAGCAGTGTGGGGCTGTGGACACAGGGTCCATTCTGTGTGTGTGTGGGCGGGGAGCATGGTGTTTAATTGAAATTCCTTATGGAGAAAATTGTAGATTCACACACAGTTAAGAAATAATACAGAGAAATCCCTTGTACACTTGGCCCATTTTCCCCCAGTGGTAACATTTTGCAAAAGTAGTACAGTATCCCGGCCAGGTATTAACATTGAAACAGTTGTTCTCTACAGTTGTATCGGTTCTGTAAGACGCTGAGCATCTCCAACATTACAGGGATCTCTGGCTATCCTTTTACGACCACCTTCACCCCTGCTCCATTCCCAGCAGCCACTAATCTGCCCTCCGTTTCTCAAATTTTGCTATTTCAAAAATGTTCTATAAATGGAATCCTACACTGGGTAACCTTTCAGGATTGGCTTTCCTTGCTCAGCATCATTCCCTGGAGATTCATCCAAGTTGCCGTGTGACTCAAGAGTCGGTGTGGATGTGTTTGCAGGTGGAGCCCCAGTTGGAGATGTGAGTGTGGGGTTCAGGTCTGGAGGTGTCCAGCATGTGGCAGCGGCTTTGGCCCCGAGGCTGAATGAGGCCACCCAGGGAGGCAGAGGGGCGCCAGGTCGATGACTGAGTGCGAATTGATTCAGCATCAAAGTGCACCAGGCACAGGGATATGGCCAGCCCTGGACAGACAGACAGACAGACGAGGTCCTGGCAGGTGGGGTGGGGCTGCCCCCGGGCTGGGTGTCTGGGGTGGGTGTGAGAGAGGGAACGAGCTCAGGATCTTTCCATCCCCCGCCCTTCTCTCCTTGCAGCCAGAGGGCTGGGCCCCACTGGCTGGGCTCCGAGATGCAGGGTTTAGACCAGGGTTTTCAGGAGTCCTGAACCACATGGGAAACGAGCAAAGTGTTGCCTCTAAGATGAGATGGAGTCCCTTCCACAAAGACGAACCTGTCTTCTGAGACGGCCTCTGTCCTTTGGGAATATTATTTCTTTGACAAAGGGGTGGGGCTGGCAGGTGGGGGCTGGTGGCTGGCCAGTGTTTTCTCATGGCCTCTGACGCAGTGACCTGGCTGGGGTCTGGAGAGGTCCTGAATGTACTCTCGTCCCCATCTCCTCCCCTCCGGGTCCTTGTCCCCAACCTGCCTGAGCCACCCCCTTCCTGGCCCCCATCCTTCCCTCTCCTCTTCTGTCTTACTTCTTCGTGTCATCCCTCTCTCTCCATTTCCCCCACTTCCCCTCCTGCGTTCCATCTATTTCTACTTTTTGTCAGTCTCCCCTATCTTGTTTCCGCATCTTCTCTCTCTTTCTCGGGTGTGTCTCTGTCCCTCTCCGGCTCTCCCTCTCTTTGTCTGTGTCTCCTTCCCTGTCTCCGGTTATCTCCTGCTCTGCCCATCTCGAGGCCTCTTTCTTTCTTTTTTTTTTTTAAAGATTTTATTTATTTATTTGAGAGAGAGAATGAGATAGAGAGAGCATGAGGGGGGGGAGGGTCAGAGAGAGAAGCAGACTCCCCGCCGAGCAGGGAGCCCGATGTGGGACTCGATCCCGGGACTCCAGGATCATGACCTGAGCCGAAGGCAGTCGCTTAACCAACTGAGCCACCCAGGCACCCCATCGAGGCCTCTTTCTTTCTCTCACTCTCAGATGTTATTTTCCAGACCTTGAAAATCATCCCTTGTCACTCTCAGGGGGCCCAGTGGATAAAATGTCTTAATCAGACCGGGACAGCACGGGGGGCGAGCTCCTGGAAAAGGGCTTCCCGAGGCGAGTGCCAGGGCTTTGGGGATGGCATCGATGCGGTGGCCGCAGCCCAGGCCGCCTGCTCGGAGGAGGCAGGCCTGGCCGAGGTTTGTAAGCCCAGACCGGAGCTCTGAGGACAGCTGGGTCTGAAGAAAGGGTGGATTGAGAGGAGGCTCCCAAGGCTGCCTGGATGCCTGGGACGGGACAGTCTGGGCCATGGCTCTGAGGCAGGGTCCGTCAGCTGTCAGGAGGTGGCTGCTCAGCCCGGGGACAAGAGTCTTTCTCCACGCTGGGCAGGGACATGGGGCAGGCATGGAGGCGGCTTCCCAACACCTGCTGGTTCTGGTGGACGCCCCTCTTCTTGCCCTAATGGCTTGTTTATTTGATGGAGAACCGCTATCCACGTTAGGGACCCTGACAGAATGGTTGATCGAGTCTGTGTTTGCTTTCTGCTTCCCAGAGCTAACTGGTGCTATTTTCAACATTCTTTTGTGGAGCCAACCACGTTTGAGGCCAGCCAACAAAACCTCCAAGGATTCTATTGATAACCAGCATCAGAGCGAGAACCGTACGGCTCGCACATGACAGTAGCCAGCTGGGGACCTTGGCCAGCTGTTGATAGAGGCCACGGACACTCGTCTGGAGGTGGACCACCACTGGCTGGACTCTGGGCATAAGCGTGCCTCCTGTCGGGCCGCGGAGAATCTGACAAGGCGGTTGCTGAACTGAGCAGACCCCTGGGAGGGGGTGGCTGGTTTGATGCTCTGGGCTGGGAAAGCAACTTCCTTTCCTTGCTCTGTGTCGAGAGTGGGTCAGTCCTGGCTCCACCCGAATCCATCCACTGATGGCCCCCCTCTAATTCACCACTGCTCCTGCGGCTACCCTTTGCCCCGTGATGTTTCCTCGGCCAAGGGTGCTGGCCCCACGCTCCCCATGGAGCCACCCGGGAATGACCCTTCTGAGGCGTGAACACCTACCCTGGGAGCCCAGAGACCCTAGGACGGGCTGCAGAATTCGCAGGGCCCCTTTGTTAGAGCTTATTAAGAATTTCCAGGTCGTGACAGCAGAGCATTGAGGGAGAGCAGGGCCCGTGGGACTGCACGGGGAGGGGGGCACACCCATGGGCCGGCCCTGTCTGTCACCTGCAAGTGTCACACCCCGAGTGAGGTCCTGAGCCTGCTGAGTCTCAGTCCCCACATCTGCGTAGCGGGATTTACAGTTAGAACCTCTGCACGGGGTCGTCGTGAGCCGTGATTTCAAGTAACGCAACGTTTGGCGGCTGTTATTGTCACGACATGCGTGTTATTTTTTTTTTTTAAGAGTTTATTTATTTATTCATGAGAGACAGAGAGAGAGAGAGAGAGAGAGAGAAGCAGAGGGAGAAGCAGGCTCCCAAGGAGCAGGGAGCCCGATGCGGGACTCGATCCCAGGACCCTGGGATCATGACCTGAGCTGAAGGCAGACACTCAACCGTCTGAGCCGCCCAGGTGCCCGCGTGTTATTATTTAATAGCTCTTGTCTGTGTCGTTCGCTCAATCCTTTGCAGATGCTGCTGTGTGCGCACTTTGTTTATTTATTTGTTTTTCAATGACGTTTCTCTTTTGGATGATTGTAGACTTACAGAAAGCTCGTAAAGGCAATACAGAGTTCTGGTCGGCCCCTGAATCACTTTCCTTCACTGTCATCTTACAGCACGACGGCACTGTTCTCAACACCAACGCACCATCCTAGTCACTAACTTCTGGCCTGGCTGGGATTTCTCCAGAACTTTCGTAGACAACCGTTTCCCGCCCCAGGCTCCCCTCCAGGCCAGCACATTGCTTTGAGTCTGTTTTATTTTTAACAGGACTGGTGTCTCCAATAGCGGGGCATGGACCTGGCAGGGCAGGGATGCCAGCCTCGAGCCCCTTCAGGTGTCCCCATCTGGAGATGATGCTCGTCACCATTGGTCTCGGGCTTCTGAGCCCTGACTTGGCAAGAGGCCGGCCCTTCCTGCTCTGCCTCGGCTGTTGAGCACATTCAAGTTCATTCACTTCTCGCCTGAGTCTCGCCTCCCTGGGGCTGTGGCCCTGAAGACTGACACAGGTCCCATCCCCATGGAGCTCAGCCTGGTGGGGAGACTGAGGAAAGAGGTAGACAGGATACGCACCTTTGTGGTGCAGCGGGGCAGGGAAATTGGGGGTCCCTTAGGAGGGCCAGAAGGAAGACACCAGCAGGAGAAGACCCCAGTGGCAAAGCCTTGAGGGGGACGAGCAGGTGCAAGGGTCCAAGTCAGGACAGACCCTGGGGAAGTCCAGGAACAGATTTCCAGGCTGGAGGGTTATGCGTACTGGGAGGTGACAGACTGTGTTTAGAGTCAGGCTGGATCATAGGGTTCTGGGGTCGCAAACCCCAGCTCTAAGGGCCAGGCAGGTGGCTGAGGTGAGAGCACAGGTCCCCTCTGAAAGGGGCTGGCCAGAACTCAGCGCCAGCTCGTCATCACCACTCCGTGCACCAGAACTCTGGGTTTTTTAAACAAGAAGCTGGAGATCCATCTTTTCAAGAGAAGTGGCATTTCATTCAAAAACAGGAGGATGCAAACGACTGAACAGAAGCAACAATACTAGTAAAGACCCTCAGCCCAGTGGAGGCCAAGCGGGACACAGCTGTGGTCTGGGTTTGGCCAGACGAGTGCCCGTCGGTGACCTCGGTGGCAGGGCCTGTAGGCGACGGTGAAGAGTCGCATTATCTTCTAAGTGTTGCACTTACCAGAGGATCAGATTTGTTTCTTAGGACAATCCCTCAGGCTGCCATGTGGAGAATGGGTTAAGGGCGAGAGCCTCAGCTGGGGGCAATGGGACGACAGCGGTGACAGGGAGAGGGATCTGGGAAGAGTTAGCAGAAGGGATTGAGGACAGGGGGGATGCGGGCGTCCAGTCTGGGCAGTGGGTGGGCCTCGCAGTGAGTCACCTAACTATTGAAAGCCTCAGTTTGCTCATCTGTAGAAGGGCTTTGTGATACCTGTGCAGATTTGGGTTTCTGGAACATAGCAGGTGCTCAATTAAAAATACACACGTAGGGATGCCTGGGTGGCTCAGTCGGTTAAGCGTCTGCCTTCTGCTCAGGTCATGGTCCCGGGGTCCTGGGATCGAGCCCTGCATCGGGCTCCCTGCTCGGCGGGAAGCCTGCTTCTCCCTCCCTCTGCCTCTCCCCCTGTTTGTGCTCACTCTCTTGCTCGCTCACTCTTTCAAATAAATAAAATCTTTAAAAAAAAAAAACAAAATATTTTAAAATACACATGGAAGAACATGGCAGTCAGACAATTCCATGAGTGGCCATGGGATGAGAAGCAAAGCCCAGGGCCCTCGGAGTTCAGACAGGAGGACTCCAATGCAAAGCATCAGCTGGAGGGGGAGCCAGGACTCAGGGAAGAGGGGCCCTGAGGGAGGAGGGGCCAGGCTTGCAACAGCAGAGTGTGGGTCAAGGGTGGAGAGATTAGACTCTGGGTCTGGAGCTGAGGCCCCCAGGAAGGTCTAGTTCTGGAGGAGGCCGTGACAGGACTCCTCCCACCTGGCTGTCCTGTCTTCGCTCCCAGACCGTGTGTGAGTTTGGATTTAGTAGCCGTATCTTGGCAGGACTTCCCGGGGCTCCTCCTCTGCTAGTTTCCATGTTAACGCTTTTCCTCCAGCTAAAAGCAGAATCCTTGGGGATCCACGAACCTTCTAGAGCTGCTGCCTGGGGTCAGCATCCACCCATAGCGAGGCTGCACCAGCTTGTCCCTGCTGCTAGGATCCTTCCGGGCAGGGGCCGCGCACTGTGGGAGCCCCCAGCCCCATTCCTCTGTCACCAGAACCTCAGCAGCCTGCCCCAGCTGCTCCGGTCCCTGGGCTGGCGGAGGTTGGGGCTGGTGGCCCAGCTGGGTGGGAGCGTTCGGAGAGGAAGGGGGACAGCTTTCGGGCAGGCACAGTGAGGCTGGCCAGTCCAGCCCTTCAGGCAGGATTGGACACGCAGGGGCTGCTTACAGAGAGATGGGAGGAGCTCTGCTCACAGCTGTCAGAGCATTCTAGAAGACTTAGGGCCCTGGAGCAGACACAGAACGTTGCAGGCAGAATAGCCAGGCGTGGCCTGAGGTGCAGAAAGCCCTGGGCCGGGACGGAGCAGGGAGGCTGGGACCGATGGGAAGGTCCCGTGGGCTGGTGGTGGCGGGGGACAGGGTCCAAAGCTCACAAGAGCCCACTTTGATTCCTAGCTCGGCCTTTTCCCAGTTGGGTGACCCTGGGCATGTGACCTACCCTCTCCTCTCCCAGCCTGCCTTGTCCTCCACGGTCTCAGTGCCTGCCTCCCGGGCTCTGGTGCGCAGGGGAGCCAGGGGGTAAGGGAGGCAGCCGCTGGGCTTGGCGGGAGCCCCAGGCTGGCGGTTCCCAGCCCATGGGGCCCAGGGCCAGGGACGGGAAGCAACGCCTTCTCCATCCAGCTCCTCGGGAGCCCCGTGTCTGAGTGATGTGACTTGAGCCTGGGGCCACTGTGGGCTCCGATGCCCACAAGGCCCGGCAGGTCCCGCGGACGAGTGAGTCAGGCCGGGCGGGGACGGCGGCAGGCGGGCAGCACAGTAGAGGGGCCAGCTCCCTGCACCCCACAGGAACGCGGGCCCAGCGTGGCCAGATCGCTCCTTTCAGGAGAAATAGGAACTCCGTATTTATTTGAAACACCCCAGTTCTTCCATGTTGGCAGCTAACTCATGTTTAAATTTACATGAGCCAAACCAGTCATGTCTGCGGGCCAGATGCTAACCAAAGGCCACCAGTCTGCGATCTCTGAGTCGGCTGAAAGGTGGGGCGGGGGGGATCTCCTGATGTCCCTCAGGTTGGAAAGCCGGCAACGAAGGGACATCCCGAGCCCCGCACTGAGAGCGCACCCCCAGCCCCACTCAGCCCCAGGGCTTCCTGGGTCCGGGCTGGGGGCTGGGGCTGGGTGGCCCTGGTTTCCAATCCAGCTCTGCCATTTCCCAACAGGCTGATCTTGGGCAAGTACCTCTCTGACCCTCAGTTTCCTCTTCTGCAAAATGGGATTAAGGATACCTGCCTCTCTCAGCAGCTGAGAGCAGATGGGCTGTGAACCTTCAGGGCCCATCCTGACCTGGGTGCTCAGAAAGTGCTCAGTACTCAGTCACTGTGGTTGTAGAGAGGCTGGGGGCTCGGTCTATGCAGATAGAGCTGTTTCTTCTGTCTGCTGCTTTTCTCCCCGCCTCCCCTCCCAGCCCGCCCCAAGCTATGTTTTTTAAATTTTAGAATTAGGGCAGGTTGCTGTGATAATACAGAGGGATCCCATGTACCCCTCACCTGGTTTCCCTCATTGTTATGACCGTATTTACTGTGGTGCGTTGTCCCAGCTGGGGGACCAACCTCGATGGATTGCTAGTAACTAAACCCCACAGTTTGTTCGGATTCTGCTAGTTTTTCCCTAATGTCCTTCTCTGTTCCAGGATTGCATCCAAGATACCAACCGCGTTGTTTAGTTCACGCCTCCTTAGCCGCCTCTGGTCTAGGATGGCTTCTCAGACTTTCCTGGATTTTGATGACCTTGACAGCTTTGAGGAATATTGGTTAGGTATTTTGTACAATACCCCTCTATTAGGGCCGATCTGATGTTTCTCTCGTGGTTAGACTGGGGCCACGGGCTTGGGGAGGAAGACCGCAGAGGTGAAGTGCCTTCATCACATCCAGGGCACAGGCTGTCAACAAGATGTAGCACTGATGGTGTTGACCTTGACCATCTGACTCAGGTAGTGTTCGCCAGGTTCCTCCTGAGCAGTTCCTTTTCCTTTTCATATTCTGCTCTTTGGAGGCCACTTGCCAAGTGCAGCCCCATCAAGGGGAGGGGCAGCTAAGCTCTGGTGAGGCTCAAGGGGCAGAGAAAACCCGACCTTGGAGAGGGCTGGGAGGCTCACTGACACTGCATTGAGCCTAGGGCACAGTAGGTATAGTGATTGAAGTGGGGGGAGCCTCTCCCAAGCCCCAGAGAGCTGGGGGTGCTTGGTGACCTAGGAGAGGAGTGTGGGCCTCTGGGCACCCGAGCTCCCCTGCACAAGGTCAGCCTGGGGCCTCAGTCCCCCAGGGGTTGACCAGGCTCTGGGGCTGACCCTGTGGACCTCAGAAGCCAGCCCATGAGTGGGGCTGCCGCGTGGCCTGCTGGGTGAGGCAGGACGGGCTGGAGCTAGAGTGATGGCCCAAGGGCAGCCAACCAAATAGCACTTGGGCCCGGGACAGTCAGCACAGTGGGCCTGGCGCGGAATCCTCCAGCCCGGGTCTGGTGACCTATCACCCAGCGCCCATTATATGGGAGATACAGGGAAGGAATTTTGTCCTGATCTCTTTAGGAAGACAGATTTCATTCAGGGGCAAACCGTGGCCGGGGGTCCAAATCTGGCCTGCCACTGTTCTGTGAAGTTTTCCTGGCACATGGCCGAGCTGCTGGTTTGCATATTTATCTGTGGCTGCTGTGGGCCTTCAAAGGCAGAGTTGAGTCATTGCGACAGAGACCTGTGGCTTGCAAAGCCTAACGTGTTTACTGTCTGGCCCTTCACAGAGCAAGTTTGCAGACCCTGGCCCGAGCAGAGAGCGGACCAGGGTTCAGGATGTGTGCTTAGGGCTTCCCAAGAGGGAGACACGAGGCGGGCTAGGACTTCCAAGGAGGGGGTGGGGATTTCTGGAAACAAGTGGGCAGGTGGCACAGGGCAAAGCCAAGACCCTGAGGTGGGTGAGCTTCACTTTAGGAAATCCGCCCTGAACGCAGTCCTGCGGCGGCCCCGTGGGGGCTTGTGTGAAAGCTTCCTGGTGGCGCAGATGACCAGGGAGGCCAGCCGTGAGGGGTCTCCTGGCAGCAGCAGGCCGTCGAAATGGCGAAGTGGCTGGGAGGGATCTGGAACCCCAGGAGAGCAGCCCCTGCTCCCCAGCTCGGCCACACGGAGCCCACGAGATGCTGTGGGCCCAGTGCTGCCAGATCGTCTGATTTTCCAAGGGAAGCTGGCAGTCTGGTGTTCATGAGAAATCTCCTGATTTGTTGCCTGTTTGCAATTAATTCCATTTTTTAGACATCATGAAGCAGACCGAGCACATCCGTCTGGTGTGTGGGCTACAGGTTTGAGAACTCGGGTGTCCAGGGTGGGAGTGAGGATGCGCGGATGTGGGTAGACAGGGAAGAGCAGGCCAGGCCCAGCACAGTAAGCTGGCAGGCGAGCTCTGGACTGGGGGCAGAGGGGAAGAGGGGACAGTGAAGGGAGACTCTGAGAGAGGGGAGGCGGCAGAGTCTGGCACCTGCAGGGTCAGATTGCCCCGTCTCCCAACCAGTCCCAGGCCGGTGGAACATTCCTGCCTGCAGGCTGGGAGCTGGGGAGCCCGCAGCTGGACACCCCTCCTTGCTTACCTGGCAGCCCGCTCCACCCCCCACCCCCAGGGGAATCTGTAGAAGGAGGGATGGGAGGTAGAGATCTCTGAAGCCCCCTCGGAGATTCCCAAGGGTTTGGGTTTGCTGTTCTGTCCCCAAAGACTTGGGCCCTGTCTGGGGATGGGCAAAGGCTGGGCTTCGAGCTGGACAGGCCTGGTGGACTCCAGCTCCCTGGTCCCCTGGCTCCTGCCACTTCAAAGACACAAGGAAGACCCCAGTTTTGCAGGTTGCCCGGAGAATCCAGGAGAAAACGGGTATGGAGGACTGGGTTTCCATGGTGTCCTGACGTGCCTGTGATTGGGGCCTGGCTTCCAGGATGTGCTCTGTTCTTCCCAGCAGGAGCTGGGGCATCTGGCTGTTTTCAGCCTTGCACACCAGCCCTTACCTGCTGATTCAAGCCGCTGGTTTGCAAGTACTCAGTGGCTGCACTGTGGGTTTATTGTTTTAGGATGCCTGGTTGCAAGTGACAGCAACCCAGGTCAACTTGGCTGAAGCAAACAAGAGAAGTCCAGGGCTCATGGACAGGAGCCGGCCCAGGGTAACTCCCGCCTCAGGCAATAATGGATTCGGCTGCTCAAATGATATCGTCAGGACTTTGTCTCACTCTGTCTCCCAGCTCTGCGTCCCTGTGTTGGCTTCAATCCCAGGCAGGCCCTGCACTGCGGTGGCAGAGGTGGCCCTCAGGTTCATGGACCATCCTCCCCCACGCCCCCGGGTCACAGCTCCGGTGGGTCAGGCCTCCCACCCCCCGCAGCCCCCACCTGAGCCATAGCAGGTGGTGAGGGCGGCCAGGTCCGGCACAGGCACGAGTGATCTTTCAAGATCAGGATGCCGATCCCAGAGGGCGGTGGAGGCTAGACAGGCCTGTGTCCACCGCACACCCCCCACTCTCTAAGAGCAGCATGTGTGCCCTTGAGGCCACATTTGGAGCCCCCTGGCTCATCATAGGTCACCCCTTCCTGGCTGACTTCAGGCTCAGCTCTCCAACCAGCTATGAGTCACCATCCCACATTTCCCCACGTGCTCTAAGATGTTGGCGGGGGTTTGGTCCAGGGCCACTAGGAGGCTCTTAGGATGACTTCTCCTTGGTTCTGTTGTAATTATATTGATTTTCTCCCTTTTTTGGAAGTCTCTCTCCTTGAAGGAGGAAGCAGAAGCCCCGTCCCTGGGGGGTGTCTTACCCATTCAGAGGCACCGCCTTTTGAATGGTGGAACTATTTCAAAAAGAACAGGGGGTCAGGATGAGGCCACACTGGCCCCTCATGGGCCCCTTCCCTTGTCTGGGACCTGATGGTCAGGAGAAGGGACCTATCATTTCAGGATCACAAAATGTTCTTTGATCCCCATGTGTTAGGACCAGGGAACTGGTCTTCAAGCTGTCATTATTTGCTTGATAGTTATATTTTCTAGATTACTACAATGACCAATTTTCAGGAGAAATGGGGTGAAGAGATCCTAAGCCTATGGGCTACCCACAGATTGCATCCCTTAGGCTATGAGATGTATCTTGTGGCTCATTTCTCAGTTGTGCTCTGGTCATGGAGCTATTGGAGGCCTTGCATCCCATCCATGGTGGCAGGGGGCAGCCCAGGAAGGTGCTAGAAAAAGGGGGCAGGTGGTAGGCCTGGGCCCCAAGTACCCCCAAGTAGGCTGAGCCAAGAATGGCTGACCCAGGGTTGACAGATGGAATGTTCTGTTGCCCTTTCATGAGGCTGGCCCTTCGCCAAGATGAATGGCTCATCCTGGTTTTCCAGCTGTGGGATGGTGACACGGGGAGGTACGTAGTCCTCAGACACCTGAGCACGTTCTGTCTTACTTGAAATACTTTGATGGTTTCCTTCTGTGGGGCAAAGTTCAGGGCTTTGGGGCTCAGACATGAGAATCTGTGCACGCCCGCCCTAAACCTGGCTGCTTCCCTTTAGGGGATCCTGGCCACAGCCTCCTCCCTGCTCCCCTCTTTCCTCTCAATTCTGCTCTTTCTAAAACACCTAATTCCACACACATACTCCCGATTAGTGACTTCAGTGGCTCCCTGGTCCCTTGGGATGAAGCTCTTAAGCACGGCCTCTGAGAGCCCATGTGATCTGGCCCTGGTTTATAGCCTCATCTCTGTCCACACAGTGACCTGGCCCCAGTCCAGACTGAGCCGCTGGAGTCCCCAAGTGCCCCTCCCTCCCCCGCCACAGCACTGTGACATGCCATTCCCTCAGTCTGGAAGCCCGCCCTGCCTGCTCTAGCCCCGGGAAACCTCCCTGACCCGCCCCCCCAGGGGGAGTTGGGCCTCCCCCAGTTTCCACAGGTCCTTGCACCTCCCCACCATTAGCCCTCACATAGCAGTTCTGTTGGTTCCTTTGTCTCTCCTGCCAGTGAGCCCGGGTTGTCTGGGGCTGCCGTCTTGTGCGCAGATGGGCCCTGGCTGGCGCCGGCTCTCAGGACCTGGTGGTGGAGTGGGCGGAGGCTTGGAGGACGTGGGACGTGGGTCAGGCACCCCCGCTGAGCCTTGGTTTCCCCCCCTCCACCACGGGGATGGTGGTCAGGGCGTCGCTGGGGGGAACGAGTATTTGGGGAGGCCAACTATGCACGCAGCGCAGTGCGGGGCACACGGAGGTGCTGGGCTTTGGGGGAGCCCCCCTGCCCTGGCACCTGCACCTGCAGGCCACTCAGAGTGGGTCTCAGCTGGAGGGGGCCAGGAGGTGGGACAGTCAAGGGAGAGGAGTCAAGGGAGTGGGGGGAAAAGAGGAGGGTGGCGAGAGGGACGCCCAGTGGAGACCTGCAGAAGGACCTCGTCCCTCTGCACCCCTGAGCCCCACATACCTCCCATCTCCCAGCAGGGCCTAGTGTCCCTCCTCCGAGAGGGCCGTAGTCATTGGGATCAGCCGTGGCTCTGCATGAGAACCATCTGGGGATTTCGAAATACCCCGGGGCCGGGCCACACCCCTGATCAGTGTCCTCAGACGCACGGTGGGGCTCCGAGGCGTTTCCTAGCTCTCCCGAGGGGAGGGTGGGGGGCACCGTGCAGCCACGTTTGAGAAGCCCTGCTTGCCATGGTCCTCTGTGGAACTGGTTTCTCCGCCAGAAAGGGTCTCAGCAACCGGAGCCTGGGGAGGGCTGCTTGATGGCAAATCGCTTCCTCCCAGCCTTCTCGGCAAAGACCCGCACCAGATACAAGTGAGCACTTCTGAAATTGGTTTTTGATTTTTTTGGAAAAAGTAACACATTCAGATGGCACCGACTCGAGGCGGCACAGATGGGGACCCGGGGAAAGAACGCTCAGCCCGCCCCCCAGTTGCCCGGCAGCAGGCCCGGTGCCCGGCTCCGGGGCCCCCCGCGGAGCTCACGTGTGCGCGCACGCACACTCACGCACACGCACGCACACGCACACGCACGCGGGCGTGCGGGACACCTGCCTCGTCGGGGCGTCTCTATCAGACCTGTGCGTCCCCACGCCGGCAGCGCTCCGCCCTGGACGGGGACCGGCGCTGGTGGCCCGACGCCCTCGCGTGTGTGTGTGTGTGGGGGGGTGGCCTTGGCCCTGCCGGGCAGTGCCACCAAAGGACCGTGGCCTCGTTGTCGCAGGGGCGACACTCCCCGCGGGCTGAAGTCATTCCTACGACTGGGAATCCTGGGTCACAGAGCGAGGGAATTGCGGAGGCTCACGGGGCACCTCGCTTTCTGTCGTTCCAGAAGCCGCCGGCGCCCCTGCCCTTCGAGCTGCCCGCGCTGTACCGGACGGAGGACTACTTCCCCGCGGCCGCCGGCCAGGCCGCCCTGCGGACCCCCGGCCCCCGGCGCCGGCGCGTGTGAGCCCCCGCAGCCGCGGGGTCGGCCTGTCCCACTGCTGTCCCTGCCCGCTTTGAATCCCCTCCCTCGCTGCACGGGAAGCCACGCGGTTCGCAGACGCGTTTGGGGCCCACGCGGGGCGGGGCCCGAGCGCCCATCTGGACCCGGAGCTTCCCGCCGGGGCTGGGCCTGCCCGGGGTTCTGGGCCCCGGGACTCGGAGCCCCCCCGCTCCCCCCACCCCCTTCTCTCCGTGAAGGGCTCTGCGTGGGAATCGTGGGGGGCCCGCTCGGTTCGCCTGCGGTGGTGGACGTGTCTGCGAACCCCGGTGCCCGCCGGCCTGTGAAGCATCTCAATAAAGGTGTCCAGAGGTCACGTGTGGTCTGGGTGCAAATGTTTTCTCGAAGGGAGCTCCTGCCACCGAGGCAAGCCTGACCCTCCGAATCTGCTCGTCGGGAAGCCCCTCACCCGGCCTTTAGATTCCCAGCAAGAACGGAGAGATCGTTAGCATTTCCAGGGGTCTTCAAAGGTGGGTTGGCCTTCATTTCATTTCACGCCGATGAGTTTCCTGCTCCTGTCCTGGAATTCCAGATTTCTCACCTTGGTGATGAATAATTCCGGGTTTTGTGAGGTTTTTTGGGGTTGTTTTTTGGAATTCCTCACAGAGCCAAGAAAACACACACACGCACAACTGAACTGCAGACCTGTATTCGAATTTCAAGGAAATCTAACATAATGAATTGAGAGAGAGCAGTAGAAGAGCAAGGAATAAAGCTGGATCTTGACAACTTTAGGACACATTTTTAGAATTAAAGATACAGGCCAGAGGCTCCCGGGTGGCTCAGTTGGTTGAGCATCCAACTCTTGGTTTGCGCTTAGGTCGTGATCTCATGGGTCATGGGATTGAGCCTGCTTGGAATTCTCTCTCTCCCTCCGCCCCTCCCTCTGCTCTCACATTCTCTCTCTTCCTCTAAAATAAATAAATAAATCAATCTTAAAAAAAAAAAAAGAAAGATATAGGTGGACACCTTGTTTCAAGAGAAGCCAGCATTTTCCTGTGGAGATTATTTTTTTAGTAAAAAACTTGTACTAAACTTGTATTTTATTTTTTTGATTTTTTTAAAAGATTATTTATTTATTTGAGAGAGGGAGAAAGCATGAGCAGGGGGAGTGGGAAAGGGAGAAGCAGGCTTCCTGCTGAGCAGGGAGCCCGATGCGGGGCTCGATCCCAGGACCCGGAGATCATGCCCTGAGCTGAAGGCAGATGCTTCACCGACTGAGCCACCCAGGCGCCCCTTGTATACGTTATTTTAAATGATCGAGGTATAATTTACATACAGAAAGGTTCACCTAGGTGGAAGGTCCAGTGACTTCTCACAAACCCCGCCCCGGGCTACCAGCACGCTGACATCTGTCCGTGCAGACGGCCGTCGTGGGCGTCTGTACTTTGTGTAACCTCGGATGGGTGGACAGGGCCCACGTGGTGCCGTCTGGGTGTCGGCTTCCCCGGCTGACACTGTGCCTGTCGCTACATGTAAGTGGCAGACTGTTCATCCTCGTGGCTGTGCTGTATTGATTGGGACGCTTTTAATGAAGGAAGCTCAGATACTCCCTGGGCCCTGTTGTGTCCGCTCAGGGAGAGGGAAAGTTATTTTTCAGACAGGCGGTGAGGAGACCAGTTTCCGGAAGGCCGAGTATATGTGGCTTGCTGGCGACGCCCAGACCTCTTTCCCTTTCGGGGCCTGAAGCAGGGGCCAGGGGGAGGTGAAAGGGAATGTCATGTGATCAAGCCACAGCATCGTGAGTGTCCTAAAATAGAGACCACAGGACTGTGGCTAAGAGCTTCTAGGCTCTGAGGTCAGGCTGCCTGGATGGCTCCAACATCTCTCAGCCCTGTGGCCCTGGGCTAGTTGCTTACCCTCTCTGAGCCCAGCTTCCTTCTCAATGAGAATGCAGCGAACAAGGGCACCTGCCCACTGGGGGGGTTGTTTGTGTGGATGATACGAGGGGACCCGTGTGAATGCTGACCTCAGGGCCAGCAACGGGCACTGCAGTGGGTGGCGTTGCTATGGTGATTGGCCTGGCTGGAAGAAGGGCCAACTTTTGTGCTGTTTCTCAGTTGATGGGTGGCATCCAGGAGCGTCAATAGCAAGTGACTTAGGGACTGCCCTTAAATTTCGGAGTAAGAACAGATGGAAGCATGCACTGGCCTTCACTGTGTTTCGCTGTCCTTGGATCCTTTCAGGGACACCCGCTTTCCCCCAGGTCAGCAAGGAGGGGAGAGCTTGCATGAGAATATCTGCGGGAAAGCTGACTCGTGGCCATTCCAAGTTTGCTGGGAGTCCTGATGCCAAACAGTGAACTTTGAGGGACATTTGGGGACACCTTGGGGGGAGGGAGGGCCAGGACACAGACCCTGCCAGCGATTCTGACCTCAGTCCTTGCTGGTGTTCTGGAGGCATCGCCCTCGTGCTAGGTGAGCTGATGGCCTGTCGGGTAAAGGAAAGCCTTGACTGCTGACTCAGGCAGGCCCCATAGCCCTTGCCAGGGTCACTTTGCTGCCCAGGAAAAGGTTCTTTTGTGGGACGCCCATATAAAGGGCATTGCAAATTTTCAGAAGAGCCGGGCTCCTCTTCAGGCAACCACCTCCCTGCTTTCCCAGTGGATGTGAACTTCATGTCTGTCAAAGCAAGAGGTTTCAAGAAGGTGGCCCACGCGTTGGCAGAAATGTGTGGTTTACCCTGAACTGTTTAAAAATGTTTTCGTGTTGAGACAACTGGGTAACCATCTGGAAAAAATAAAGCGAGTTCCATACCTCATTCTGTACACCAGGAACATTTCCAAAATTCCAAATGGATTAAGGACGAGTTAGATGTATAAAATGAATTCATATAAGGCAGAAACATTGGAGAATCATTCAACATCCAGAAGCCTTAAAGATACATTTGATTATATATAAAAAAGTTAAATCCTCTGAATGGCAAAAACAAACCGAAAACTCAACCAAAAAAAAAAAAAATAAAAAAATCCAAACAAAACAAGAAATCCTAAGCAAATTCGAAAGACAAATGACCAAAAAGACAAGTGATAAATTGGGAAAAATCTATGTGCAGCTCATTTTATAAAGGGATAATCTCCCTAATATATAAACAGCTCCTACCAAAAATAAGAGACAAAGTAGAAAAACGGGCAAAGGATATGAACAGGCATCTCACAGAAAAGAAAATGTAAAAGGCATTTTAAACACATGGAAAGATAATCTCTACCAGTAAGTATGAAAGAATATTGAAATTCCTCTGTTTTCACTGTGTGAGGCTGGCAAACATGAAATGTTTTTGATGACACTGTCAGTGAAATTCTGAAACAAATATTCTCATGCATTGCTAGTGAGATTCCATGCTCGTGGAGGCCCGTGGGCAGTACCTATCCGAATTAGAAATGTTTATGCCTTTGCACCTAGTAATTCTACCTCTAGGGATCTCGCCTCCCAGTAGACACACACAGGAGAGAAATGATAAACGCAAACGGTGATTCTCCACATGTTGAAATAACCCAAGACTGGAAGGAGTCTAAATGTCCATCAATAATGGGATTGGTTCAGTTCTAGTATGTCCACACACACATAAAGACGGATGGAATCCTACGAAGTTGTAAAAATGGATTAGGAGTTCCTTATGAGCTGGTAATGGAAATGTCACCAGCATATGAAAGCCAAGGTGCAGAGAAATGCACATGATATCCTACCATCTGTGTGAGAAAGGAATTAACATTCTATGGAAGGATACACAAAAATTTGAGCACGGTGAATCTCTGTCTTGGGTGAGAAGTCGACTTTTCATGTTTCAGGTTTTTTTATACTTTTTGGTGTTTTGGTGTTTACCTCTTCAAAAAAATTTACCCAAATCAGTTGCCAGCAATTAAAAATGAGGACAGTCCACAGAAAGAACTGGATTTCCAGCTTCTCTTCAAAAATTGGAACATGAGGCACTACTGGGCTCACACTGTTGCTGGAAACGATGAGCTAAAGCTGAGTTGCTTTAGAGGGCCATGCTCTTCAGGTTTCTCTTGTACCCCGGCTGTTTCACTCATTTATTGATCTGCCTGGCCCCTGTGGGCATTTGGCATTTGAGAGCCTTAGAACCAGAGGCCCTTAGACCATGGAGAATCTACTCCAAGGATATGAGGTATGTGAAGAAATGCAGCTGGGGGTAAGCGACGGCTGCCTGGCCATTATGTGTAGTTAGCAGCTGGCTTGCCTGCCTGCCTGCAAGCATCTCTGTGCCCTGATTCCGAATTCCCTGGGGACAAGGGGGTTCGGTCTTACTGCAGAAGTGTGTGCTTTCCATGGCCCTCCTTTCGGAAATGACCGATTCCAAGTCAGACGAAGACCTAAGCAAACTAGTGACCGGTATCCCTCGCGAATATAGATGCAAAAGTTCTCAACAAAATATTAGCAGACTGAATCCAGCAACGTAGAAAATGGATTATACCCCATGACCAAGTGGGATCTCTCCTAGGAATGCAAGGTCGGTTTAACATCTGAAAATCAATCAGTGTAACACACTGTATTAATAAAGGTCAAAAACCACACAATCATTTCCACAGATGCAAAGCATCTGCCAAAATCGAACATCTATTTGTGATAAAAGCTCTCCTTCTTGGGGCATAAAGGGGAGTTCTCAGAGAGCAGGGTTAGAGGCTGAGTAGATACCCCCAAAGGTGTTTACTGATAGGATTACCAACTCTCTGGAGATGATTTGTTGACCCAGGAAGCTGGAGGCAGCAGGGCATTTTCCTCCCCATCTTAAAGCAAAATCCCACTTAATTTTTTTTTTTTTCCTCCTTCTGCAGAAAGCTTTATTGTTTCCAGTTGGTCCACAGCTTGAATGAGGGCTGAAAAAATTGCTTAAAGAGCTGCCTGGTGGGGGCACCTGGCTGACTCAGTTGGTAAAGCATGCCACTCTTGATCTTGGGGTCGTGAGTTCAAGCCCCATGTTGGGTGTAGAAGTTACTTAGAAAGCTGCCTAGTGGAGGCAGAGAGAGGCTCAGGCAGAAGCTCTGATACCAGGGGGTGGCAGAGGGGTGCTCAAAGGTGGCTGGGCTCTGGGAGGCTCCTAGATGTGCTTGGCCCGCTTCGTCTTTTGCTCAAGAGCACAGCCGTCTTTGGCTTTGGAAGAACTCAAAGCAATTCTGACTCGGGGGCGCTTTCACAGAATTTCCTCTGTGAGGCCTGTGGGCCCACTGTGGCCTCAAAAGCGTCCAAGTTCTTCTCAGGGATGGTCAGCTGGGCGCGGTGGAGGCTGCGTCTGCCTCCTGGCTGGGCCTGGGGCCAGGGCACCTGCCGGCTGCACGTGGGGCCGGTGTGGGGAAGGCCTTAAGGGCAGGGCGGCGGCGGACCCAGGGCTTCGGTGGGGACGGACCGCCGGGGCCCCCGCGGAGCCACGCCTGAGCGCGGCAGGTGGGCCACCCCCCACCGGAAGGACTTGCTCCTGGGGTTCCCGGGGCTGCTCCGCGGTAAGTGGAGTGCGCGGCCTGCCGTCCCCACCGCTGTTCTGGGGAGCCAGGCCCCAGGCAGAGGAGAGGGAGCAGACCCGGACGCGTGCCAGAGGACAAGGTTTGTGCATTTCTTCCTTGGAGGGGGGGCAGACAGAGCCCCACCTGGGGGGCCCACGGTCTCCTCGTTGTCCCCCACCGTGACCCCAGGGGATGCTTGGGCATTCGCTTGCATGTGTGAAATCGGTTTCTAAGGGGCACCTAGCTGGCTCAGTCAGTGGAGTGTCCAGCTGTTGATCTCAGGGTCATGAGTTCGAGCCCCACATTGGGTGTGGCCATTACTTAAAAAAAAGGGGGGTGGCGCCTGGTTGGCTGAGTCCATGGAGCATGTGATTCTTGATCTCAGGGTTTTGAGTTTGAGCCCCACATTGGGTGTAGAGATAAACAAACAAACAAAAAATTGGTTTCTACACACAGGCCGCCTCTCTGAGTGTGGGGTGGGGGTTCTTAGGCTGTCCAACCGGTGTTTGTTGAATGGGGAAAACAAATGGTCTTACCTAGGAAGCCCCAGGCAGCAAGGGTATTACTCACGTGAGGGCTCAGGCTGTAGGCCACATTCTCGTGTGTGTCTTTAAAACAGGGCTTCTCGGTCTTGGAGGCACAGAGGAATCAGCTGGGCGCCCGACCAACTGCGTCAGAAGCCCTGGGGGTGGGGGAGGGACCTCATAGAACTCCCCAGGGCATTTCAGTCTGCAGGCGCCCAGCCTTGGAGCTTCGGGAGACCGGCAGTCAGGAGATTTTCAGCGATTGGCTCCCTGCCTTGCAGCAACCACACCTTCTTCTGTTTTACATTCTGCACGAGCTTGCCTTCCTTTGAAAGGTGCAGGGACCTCAGCGTCCGCCTCCCACCTTCCTGAGTGTGGTGTGGGATTGGGTTTGGGTTGGTTTCTGGTTTGTGTTGAACTGATTCCACCCCAGCTCCAGAGATGGGTGTGGACTGATCTAAGCCCATCAGGGTCATCCGAGCTCCCAGGGATTCACTGAGATAGCTCTGACCTAAGCCCTCCAGCCAGAGACTAGCTCTGGAATGGTCCAGTTGGCTCCAAGGTCAGGACTCTTGCTCACTAGAGCGGGAAGGTGAATGCGAAGCACCCCGTGGACACCAGGGTGTCGGCCTAGGATGAGGGTGACCATGTGGGTGGGCAGGAGGACAGAGGACCTGAGTCCTTGCCTACACCCCTGAGCATAGTTGTTACCTGTGTGTCCCCTTTATCCAGCAGTCTGACTTGGAGTTCCTGTTCCCTGCCAGTGACAGTCCCATTCATAAAAAAAGGTGTCTGAAGCTGGGTAAGGAGAGTTAGGTCATCAGTGATGGGGAAGACTTCCCTGGGAGGCCCTCTGAGCCAGAGCCGCTTCTGGGCTCTTTGGTGCCACTCGGCATGCATTAGGAAACGTAAGTCACACCAAGACTCGAGGCTCCCCCGATTCTTTGTCTTGCCTGGGCCAAGGAAGAAGTCTCATGTTGGTGTTGGTGTGCCCTGAATCCCTCCGATTTTCCTTTTTAACAAGCAGAGCCAGACTCAGGCTCACAGCCCTCAGCAAACGGTAACAGGTGGCGAAGTTTTAGTCTCATGTTTTGTCTTGAATTTATTTTTACGGACGTCTTCATTAATGGCAAATTCTGCCTGTCCTTTTTTGTAGAGACAAAGTTTTCCTTTTTAAAAAGGGCAGTTGAGACCTAAGTACATAAAGCAGTTGTTAGGCAGATGACCAAGACGGCAGTGTGAGTGAGGAGGGTGGGAGACGCTGTGCCGGGGAAAGCATGACGTGCTGGTTTAGAGACAAGGCTCGTGTGTCTGCGTTCACAGCAGGGAAAGCCTTTCTTACGGGGCGGGCTTGTCTTTAGCCAGGATCAAGGCTGCATGATGCAGTTGGAATGCCAGTGGCCGGGGACTCAGATGTCCTGGGTCCAAGTCAGCCTCTCTCTCTCTCCTCTGCCAGCTGGGATCTTGGGACAAATTAGCTTCTCAAACCTGGAGCTGATACTCCCTTCACAGGATTTTTTTTTTTTTTTTGGTTGGGGGTGGGTGGGTATTTGGGCACTAGGGCAGGGCTGTTTTGAGGACTCAAATTATCTTGGAATTGAGTACCCTACTAGTCCCAGGAACACTTCAGGGATGCCTGGAAAGTACCGGAGTACTTGCAGTGTGTGCCGAGCTCCTAGGAAAGGTGTAGTCATGCCCCTAGCCTGAAGGAGGAGGGGTCCTTGGAGGACAGGGCTCTGTGTTTGAGCCTCACTTGGTTCCCTCTTCCTGGGGAACCCCGTTTAGCTAGCCTTGGCGGCAGAGGCAGCCACCAGGAAGTTGTGCAGGGCCTTGACCATTAATCTCTAGGCTCTCAGTCTGGTGACTTCACGTAGTCGGTACAATGTAGCATCATGTTCAGCTCTAGTCCAAGTCATAGCCAGCATAGTGCTTGCAACTACACTGGGAAAGCCCTTTTATTTCTAGCCTCTTACCAGTTTCCAAAAGGTGAACAATTGGCTTATTAGGAGATCCATTTTGCCTCAGTAATAAAACCTTAATAAAGGTCCAGCAAGATTCAGGCAAAAGCCAGCTGAGGTTTAAATGGCCTTGATGGTGTGCTGCGCAGTGGCGGCACTTGGCCTCCATCACAGGTGCGAGAACATCGTATTCTGAAAAACACACAGCTGCAACAACTCGTTTAAATAGTGAAGATTCTGGGGGCGCCTGGGTGGCTCAGTCGTTAAGCGTCTGCCTTCGGCTCTGGTCATGATCCCGGGGTCCTGGGATCGAGCCCCGCATCGGGCTCCCTGCTCTGCGGGAAGCCTGCTTCTCCCTCTCCCCTTGCTTGTGTTCCCTCTCTGGCTGTCTGTCAAATATGACTATGGACCTTCCAGACCTTCCTTCCTCTGTCCTTCTCTTACTTGCACTTTGAAGTCACGACTGGAGGATTTCCAGGATATGCAACTTTCACCTTATATGCAGGTTTTTTGAACACAACTCCCACCTAATTTGCAATTCCACTTAGATTTAAGTTCTAGTGAACGTTAAAGTTGTTTTTAAGCGGAGTACGTTGATGGGAAGTAGCAGGATGCAAAGAATTCCAGAACGGTGACCCTCCTTCGGTGCACGTTTGGATCTGTTTTCAACCTGACCTAATAGTAGTCGATAGAAAATGCCGTATTTCCTAACTGGATGCACCATCAAGAATTTATCTGTCTTTCTAGACCACCTCATGGTGGCCAACTGATAACTGGTATGTTGCAATGCCATTTCAGAACGGCACAAGCAACCTCTGCTATTTCCAGTTTTCTGGGGGGCGGGGTTCAACACTTTGGTGAGACATGCTTGCAGTTGCTGCTGATCCAGTGAGCTACAGGGTAGGTTAGAAGTTAAGGGTCACAATGGGTAGAAAAGACCATTGCCTAAGAAAGGGGCAGAAGGCTGACCTGATGCTCTGTGAAATCCACGTATTTGATATATTCTAATTTCATTAGTAGAGAGTGTATCTTCCATCTCGCAAATGAAGTGATTCTCAAGCTTTCGTAGCGCAGAATCCCTGAGAGAGGATTTTGGGGCCTCCATCTCAAGGTTTCGATGCTGGCAGTCTGGGGTCGCGGTAGGGAAACCACCCCTGTATATAGCAGTACTCACTTCACAAAAGCAAGTTTAATGGCTTCCAGTGGTGGTGTTTCAGCTGGGGCGCCCCCCAATCACCGATAGGTTGTTTTCACATCCGGCACTTACTTTGTTCTCTTCTGAAAAGTATCTATCTTTACAAATGGGCAGGCATTTGGATTGGATACACAACTACAGGGCAATCAAAGGGGTAAATCCTTTTCTGCTTAGATCTTAAGAGAGGGACAAAGAGCTGTTTGATGGAGACCAACGATGGGAGAAGAAAGTGCCTCAATGTGCTGAAAAGGGAGAGAAATCATGCTGCTCATCAGTCTGACTCTGGAAGTCAGGGCCACAAGAAAATCGGAAGGACATAAAGAAAGCCTCCTGGGAAGAAAATTTACAGAATTGTTCGGTCTACAGTTATAGACGTTATCTAATTAGAAGGTGGCAGGTTGCCACAGCTTTTATTTCCAGATTATTCCAAAAGCAAACAGCAACGACATTCTTTTAAAATGGCTTTTATTGAGACACTTTTAGGGCTTCTGCAACATCGCTAGTTGGGGATCTTCTTTATTTCCAATTCTTAGGTGGCTAAATTCTTCTCTGAATGCCTACAACGCCCATTCCCACCACCTTAGCGAGGAAGCACATGGTCTCTGCTTAAATGTTCAATCAGGAATGTATGTCCCCCTCCGCTATTCTATACAAGTCTCCTTAGGCCTCCTAAGCCCAGACTCCGTCCTTTCCCACCTAGTAATTGATTAGGCAGACTAATTTCAAACCAAGGGTGAGAGGGCTTCAGTTCAGCTATTACTATCCTTAAGTAAGAGAAAAGCTTTCTCAATGCCAGTTCTTCTGATTTGATAATCCGTGGCATCTTAATTTGGGGACATCCTGTCCTAAATATTATTAGCTGGTGTCTGTAGAATTTATAATCTCCTTGTAGAACAGACTTAAAATAACTCCATGTCAGCCCCGAATGCCCTAAAGGTCCCGCCTGGTCTATTCTTACACTTTCTCCTGTAGTTTCTGAGAAGCAGGATGTTAACATTTTAGGAGGAGATTGGTCAACTTTCTTTGGTCTTGTTAATGCTTTTGTCACAGCTATCTTTGGGAAGGAGTCTTAGAAATTACGGATGCCACCCACTGAAGACCTCTTTAGACCAACGTCCCCGAGAGGTGCTTGCTAGGCTTCTGTCCTCTGCACGGATTGGCGCTTTCCATCATTGTTGTAATTACTGAAACAGTGGCCTAATACTGCCTCCTCGTACTCTTCCATTCTTTAGTCCAAGCTGCTCTTGGGAATCTATGTAGTAAATATACTAGCTCTTTCCATCTTAACAGCCCTTCAAGTGTGTGATCTCCAAAGCCTTTTTAATAGCAAGATGGTCAAGAGAATTACAACAAAAGCAGAGAGTAGTTGCCTGTTTAGTACAATTGTTCCCATTATAAGGTGAAAACTAACATTTACTTCCTTTTATAAGAAAGAACGCCAGGGTATTAATATTCTGCTTGCAAATTAATGCCAATTTGTTTACATCCTTTTATCATTGAGACATTTACATATATAAGCAGGCTCTGCTCCTTAACAAAAGGGGAACTGAAAAACTCATGAATGTTTATTTTTGCAGTTAAAAAGTAAAAAGACAAAACCAAACCAAAAGAATTTGTTAACAGGTGCCTTGAGAGAAAGCATTCTTAATGCCAGTGGCACATCTTGGTCTTCTGTAAGTTTCCTCAGTGGCTGTGGCTTCCGCCTCTGATGAAAGTGAGCCATGGCATCAGCTGGTACAAGACATAATGGACACATAGGACTGTAATGTGTAATAAAGCAAGTATTTACATTAAGCACAATACAGCAATTTATTTAGATGCTTAAAATGAATACAAAGGGAAATAAAGATCACAAAATTATACATACTACAACAGTGTGTCATATATTAGATGGTATAAATGAATACACCAGGGTGGTGTTTAACTAAAGATAAAACTAAATATCCAAAATGCAGCACTCATTGGTTTGCTGCTTCAACACAACACACTTTCATACAGATCTAAAAGGTGTCAAAATTAGTAGCTGCAAAGTCAATTCTTGCATGTGATTTTTTTAGCTTAAAAGATTTCAGAAAACAGATCTGAAATACCAGTTTTTGTTTCTGTCAGCTGTAATGTCAAGGATATTCAGAACAAGAAAAATTCTATAATACAAGAGAGTCCAGATATATATCTTATGTGGCTGGCCTCTGTTGCAAGATTGTACAAGGTTATGTGCAAAAACTAAGTCTGTCCAAAAGTCCATACTAGCGCAGTTTCAAGCTTTTGCTAGGTAAACTAGATAGAGCGTTTATTACACAGCAAGGGCAACACTAAAAAAAGAAACAAATCTAGGATGGGTACACAATAACAATATCATAGGCATCACTTGAATAGGTCTAAAAGACTGTACAAATATACATTTCAACTATTCAGAATGAATACATGAAAAAAATTGATTTTCCCCAAAGTCTACTATACACATTGGACTGGTAGCTTGAATGTTGGCCCTACACTACTGTGTGAATCAGGGTAACGCTTCCCAAGAACATCCAACCAAACATTTTACAGAGGGAAAGAAATGTCGAGAAGGCAGATAAAATAAACCTCTGCTTTTCCTCATGTGCGTTCGTGAGCCACCAGCTTATTGGTTTTTCACATTTATTTACTGTGTCTGTCACAGCAAGTTCTGAAGCAAGATCAGCCAATCGTGTGTCATAGACTTAGAAATAACCACTGGGATTAGCAGTGGCCATGTATCCCTACAGCCCGATGACCCAGCACTCAAAAGGCAGTACCAGTTAGAATACAGCTTTGCAGTCCTACCGAAAGGAGAGCAGAGCTCCAGGCTGCAGCATGTCACCGATGCCTGAGAACCTGGTACTTAGGCCTGCTGGCTGCTCAGTTTCACTCCGGTTAGGCTGCCATGCATCGGCTCAGCAACCCCATCAGTCATGTTGTCAAACTGCTCCCCATCCTCACTGTCAATTGTGCTATTCTGCCACTCAATCTGTGGGTTAGATAAGCGCTCATCATTTTCAGATGCGTTCTTCCACTGTGACTGGTCCTTGGACCAAAACCCTTCAACTTTTCCATAGGAACTATTCTTCCATTTCAACTGCTCTCTGTCACCTTGCATGGTAGCCTTTTTTTTGGCAGCTGGCTTACTGCTTCTTGCATCTTCACTCTGGGAAGACTCATCAGACCAGGTTCCTGCTTTCATTTCACATGTGTTGTCCTCAAAGTCTGACACTTGTTGGGAACCAGGGCCACTCTCAGATGGAGAAGCACCATCTTTCCACTCAACAACATCATCCTGGTCAACCTCACTGTCAGAAGCATCATGCATTAGTTTGGTTGGTTCCTCAGTCAAATGAATAGTTTCATATTTTGAACCATCCTCCTCTTTTTGGTCTAGCTTCTCCTCAGATTCTAAAGCATCCTCAGAAATGACCTTCGGTATGTGTTCCTCTGGGTTATCGTTAGAGATTTTAGGCTCAACTTCAAACACAGGGTCAAAAGGGCTACCACTTCCATTGGATTCTTCCTCCAAATTTTCAAAACTGTCTGAGGAGCTGTCCTCCTCCTTCCCGAGGCTGAGCTTTTTGTCAGCAGTTTTACTAGCATTGACTCTGGAATCCTTCTCATCATGATTCTCAAACAGCCACTCAGCATCAAAATCCATCTCGTGCTTCACTTTGTTTAGTTCTTTCATGTTGAAGCCCAGTAACACACCAGGCTTGTACTTTTCACAGTCTCGGACACACTTCTTCCTCTTGTTACTAAAATGGGAAGCAATGTCACTCTTCCACAACCACAAACTGGCGGCCAGCTTCTCAATTTCTCTCCTGGTGGGATAGGGCTGTTTGTTAAAATACTTCGTTAGGAAGCTTTTCCTGGCTTCATAGGAATCATCTTCATGACCCTTGGGGTCTAAAGCTAAAACAACAGGCTCCTCGGGCTTCTCTTCAAAGAAGCTGGGCGAATCGCTATCATCGTCTAACTTTCGCTTTTTCAGCAAGGGAAATTCCACTTGCTCGTAAGTGCGCTTGACAGGTGCCAGGCCCGGTGACTGATTAAGCCGAGAGGGTGCATTTGTCTTATCCTGGCCATTCTGGGTCTTTCCAACACCCCTGCAGTGAACGAGATGCAGAGTGATAGTCGAGGCGGTCATGTTGCTGGTGTACACACCAAGGCAATGGATGCATTTGTAGGTGAGCTTTTTTTCCACGGGATGAACCGTCTGAATAACTTGGTGCCTCTCTCGTAGGTGATGTGCAAGTGCATCAGATATGGGTCCTTTTAGGATTGAAAAGCAAAGAGGGCAAAGGGTTTTCCCAACATCTTTTTTATAGGGCACTGCAGCTTGAGGTGAACTTTTAACAGGGATATCTGCCTTTTCCTGAACTTTTGGCTGTGGCTTTGGAGGGACTGGAGGGTTATTTTGGGCATGGTAAGCAACAGATTCAGCCGGGGCATCCCTCAGGTTGTATGTGGTTACCAGGAGATGGATATTAGTGTGACTACCCTGCTGCAATGTCAAATCAAAACTCAAAGTGGAATCTGTTTTAGGTCCCATCTCTTCATCAATGTGAACCATCCGCATGTGTGCCGCCATCTTTTCCACATCATTGAAAGTTGAACGGCAATATGGACAAGACAGACCATGAATTAACATATGGTTGAGCAGGGTATCTGTGGGCAAATAGCGATTACAGTAGAGGCATTTGCTAGTAAAATTGTGTATTTTCATAATGTAGTTGGCTACTGCTGGGACTTTCTCAGCTTTATGTTCTTTTTCGAAGTGCACACTATACACATTTTCAGGAAAAAGCTCATTACAGATTGTACATATTTTCCACTTTTGAGTTGAGGAAGTATTGGCTGGGGGAGGGCCCGTGGCAGCTGCAGTAGGTTTGGAACTGGACTGACCTAATACTCTGGATGCCTGTGACTGGGAGAGGGAGGGAGACTTTAACTGGCCTGATGAGAGAGAAGAGGCATTAGCAGACTGCAGGGAGTATCTTGCTGGTGCCTGGGACCTCTGCTCTGACCCAAGCCCGTAAGATCTTCCATTTCCACTTGGAAGTAACTGCTTCACAGACTGAGACTGTTGAGGGATGGAAACTGGTGCGTTGCCACCTAGACCCAGTCTCATTGACTGACCAACGCCATAGCCCTGGCCTACAGATTTGACTCCATAGTTATTTTGCTGTAGGTGAACATTGGACATCATGTTGACTCCTGTAGAATTTAAGTTAGGCTTTGGTATTGAGAGTCGATTTACCATCTGCTGTGATGGCAAAGACCGGACATTTCCAGAAGCAAGGGAACCAATTCTTGACTGGAGTCCCATGCCCTTCTTCTCTTGAGGTTTGGGAGCAATTAGCATCAAGGGTTTGGATCGGGGAACCACCACATTTGTGTGCCCAATCATGGCAGTGACCTGATAGCCTATGCGTTCATGGTCTTCGATGACGTGTTGTACCAAAGCTTCGTAGGACTTTGGCATGAAAAGGCATCTCTTGCAGTGAATACTACTCTCTTCCCGGGCATTTGAACCTAAAGGGACTGCACCGTTGAGTGACTTCTCACCTGCCTTTGCTATGTAAGGCGCTGCCACGTGCTGAAAATGTTCCCTGTAAATGTGCTTCCTAACGATTTCATAAAGAGGATCTCGGTAAGTGCACTTCTTACAGTAATAAACAGCTTGTTCTACACTGTCAGCCTGCTTAGGTTTAAGGCCATCATTTTTGCTTTTATCTTTGAAAGTGCTGAGGCTGCTACTTGGTGCGCTGGCATTTGGAGCATGAAATATTTTAATGTGTGTTTCCAAAGTCTTTTTGTCTGCATTGAAGGTACAGTAGGGGCAATTAAGGAGAATCCTATTTTCAAAGTCTTCACTATGGACATTCCGGAAATGACTTTTGTAGGCAGAGAAGAATTTTGAAGAAAATGGACAAGCACTGCAGCAAAAAGGTTTCGTCCGGTAGTCCTACAGAAAAGACAAAAACTGGAATTAGAATGCCACTTCAGAAAGGTAGTAACAGGTTCTAGACTTTTTCCCCCAGATGTTCTCTATTTTTAATAGAGATATAATGCTATCTTTAGAACCGAAACTCTGTAATGCACTGATATAATTTTTTTCCTTTTGCAAAACTAATTTGTAAAATATAAACCCAAATGAGAAAGCTGTTTTAAACCAAATTTTTATTTGGGTCCCAGAGTATTAAAAAACCCCTCGATTCTAAGTTTCCCCTCAATGCTTAAAAAAGATCAAAGTCACATTTGCTGACTGGTTTTAGAGAAGCCAAAGACAAATGGCTTCAAAGATAAACATTTTACAATTAGAAACAACAAGAATAAACACTGTGAAATCACTCACTCCATGAGAATCAGTAAAGTTGTGAAAGGCTGTTCAGATTTACTGTTCGGTAAAACTCAGGGCCCAGAGTGCTGTAGTGCAATTAGGCAGTAAGATATAAAGATACGCCTTTTGTCCCTCCCATCATGGAAAATCTTCAAAAATCTCAAAACTTTTTCCCTCTGATCGAAGTACAGTGTAGTATTTAGATTTCATTACTGATCAAAAAGCTACTGATTTGAAGAGTTGGCTTTCTTCTATAAGCCATGATCTCTTTTCTCAAGCAAGAGCAGCTTCAAAAGAACTAATGAAGTGATAGCTGCTTTGATTCAAATTAAGAAGTTAAATAAAAATTTCTTTCCTACAGACTATGAGGAGTGCATGATGTTAAAAATCCAGTAAAGTACTGCAGAATATACTGATATCAAAGAGCAACTTCCAGAATTATGCTCATTAGCACTTGCGCAGTTTGTCCTTTGAAGACCGGTGAAACACAAGCTGGGCAAGAGATTATCTTTCCTCCCTAGAAACCTACTTTGTTTCAGATACTGGTTTGACACAAAATAAAATACTCCGCTTCTCCTTAAAGCTCAACCCCCTATTTAAATGTGTTAGAATGTAAAGCTTTGGGATTCGTAAAAACGAATTAAGTGGTATGTCCCACTGGAAAGCTTTTACATTCAAAGACTTCTGGTGCATACCTTTTTTCCCTGGGGTATGGATAAGAAAAAACGAGGTAACTATACTCTCAAATTTCTGAGGCAGAGTTTAAAAGTACTGCCAACGTTTAAAATCCCTGCCCAAATATATTCCGATAAACAGATCAATAATTACAGAACTACAATCACTACCGAAATAGGTAATAGTAAAGTCTGCAGTGACAATCACTTCTCCCTGTAAGATAGGAAACACCACCTACCTATACCACCTTCTCTGTCACATTTTTTCACCTGCTGACACTTGCTGGCATCACTGGTGCCTTGGACTACCTAATAGTGTTTTTAATACCACTTTGTAAAAATTTAAATTATACCTTTCTGTCACTACCGTCCTATAAAGCCACCCATCCCCTTCCCCATGTGCTGGCTTAGCAACCCCAGGGGTTGGATGATACCAACACAGAAAAAAACACCCTCTCCAGAAATAACATGAATTGTGACAGACACAAAAAAATGATGGATGGCCTAGATGAACAGAATGTTGGAGGGTACATTTCAGAAACAGAAGAGCCAAAGTACTGCTGATACATTGTTGATATACAGCAGACCTTAGAATATTTAAGTAACAAAATTTCCTATTCTTACACTTGAAGTTTCAGTCCAACAACAAAAAAGACAAATTCTTCCTAGTTTTCCCTGCCACTTAGGAAAACAAATAATCAATTTTGACATTTTCCATACAAGGTTGCTGCCCACAAAACAATGCTTCACTATGACAGGCCTAGAGCTGAAAAGGGAGTATACCAAGGATGTAGCCATTTGGGGAAGTCCCCTGTGCTACTTACCTGATTTTTTGTAAGTGAAGGGTCCCACAGTCCTACATCCTCCCATGTAGTGTTTTTCAAATAAAAGTCATTAGGTTCAAACTGTTTAAAATCCTAGAAAACAGTGAAAGAAGTTTACAAAAACACAGTGATACTAACTCTAGCCCAACCTTACTTAGAAATCCCATCTCTTAGCTAGAGCTAAGACACACAGAAAAACCAACCCCACCAAGAACTAAACTAGGAATGATGAGGCTCTTAGGAAATACAAAAAGGCATATGGAAGTTGCATTCTACATTTTCTAACAACCAAACATTCCCCTAATGGTCAGCCAGGTTTCCAAGGAAACTACTGGAAGTTCTAATTAAGTAAAAAATTCAGCCACATATTAATACCAAAGCTCCTTTCATTAGAGTATTGTAGCTCATCAGTTGTCGTATTAGATTGGAGTATAAGCTAGCAATGTTTGCTTACAGCACCATGGATGCGATATTCTGTTTCTGAGGGGAAAAAAGGGGTCGAAATGGACTGGGAAGAAAACTCAGGATTTCTGAATCCGCAAAAGGAAGAAAGAAAGCTATTCGAAGAAAAGTAAGCAGTATTACGTTAAATTTATACTCTTACATAAAAATTTAATGGCCCATTTTCCCCCCAGGCCAGGAAGATAAAAAGTCTTAGGAGAAAATTCCCCTTGGCTGCTAAAAGATTCACAGTTCAGTGTGGCAAAATCAAATACATATAAATTCCAGAGTATGTAATGGGTATAATAATGGGAGGAACACGTCAAATGCAGGATAGAAAAGCTACCTTAACATTTGCATTATTTATCCTTGTGCAGATTACTCCACTGAGTGCAAAGTGGAAGTAGATGGACTGTTTCATCGGGCAGATCTACCTGAATCTGAGGGGCTGGAGAGGCAGTGAACTTCCACACTGGGGATAACGTAACTAGAGAAGCCCACTTTTGAGAAGCTTCAGTCTTCATGATATACCCCTCAAGTATTATTCATGGGAATCAGGAAAAGAAAACCTGTTGCATGAAGGAAACTGTTTTTTAACTTTCAATTCCATCCAAACATTTACTGAATGCCTATTACGTACCCAGCACTGTGCTAGGTGCTGGTTATACGTGGATGGACAAGGTGGTTATGGTCCCTTGCCAGCTGGAACTTAAAGGCTAGTGGGGAAAACAGCTTTAAATATTTCAGTCAGAGGCTTTGACCAACTAAACCGCAAGACCTGGAGCAATGAGATCTGGAAAAGGAGACCAGTACACTGGCTATCCCACAGGGCTGTTATAAAGCTCATAGACAAAAGGTTAGAAAAACAGTTTTCAAAAGTCCAAACTGTTATAACAAGGGGAAGATAATAGTGTATGATGGGTCAGAAGGGCCAACAAATGCTCAAATCCTAAGCAAAGAGACAACAAGCACCCAAACCACCATGCCTCAACAATCAGAAGGTCAACCAGAACACTCAGGCATATCAGAATGAGAACAGGCTCTGGAGTCCCACAGACAGACCCTGCCATATGCTTAGCTGTGAGGTGGACCTAGATCTTTACTGGTTCTTCATTGTAAACTGGAGATAAGAATTCCTACATCTCCCCCAGGGGTTGTTCTAAGAATCTGAATTTAGAGACAATTCTAAAGCACCTGAAGTGTCTGACATGATACATCCTCACCAGTAGAACTGCTTTTGCTTCATGATGCAAAGATGAAAAAGCCCATTTTAGGGAGAAGGGAACAAGTTAAGTCAACTGAGAAAGCTCTGGTGAAGCTAATGCTGCAGTTACAATTCAGAATCACAACTAAGAATTAACCAATCCTGGCTGCTGACACAAAGTAATGGATCAGAAGCTGAGTCATGTTAAAATTAAAAAATGGCATGCTACTTACTTCTATGTGTTCTTTACAGTATTCCAACCCAATGTCACTAAGTATTTTTTTCACAGTTTTCCGGGCTTTTCTTAAACTGCCAAGATTGTTGACAGGAAGTTGGAACATAGTTTCTATTGGAAAAAAAAATTTAAGTCAAGTCAAAACACGTACAACTTGTAATATTTCCTAGTTCCACTGACGGTAGGACCACAAACCCTGGCCCGCTGACCAAGAAGGTGAGTGGATACCCTTATCTAGTATGTTCCGATTACTTAAAGCAGGCAGGCAAAGTAAGTGCTCTCTGATCTTTTCTATTTTTAACAGGACATTTTATGTTATAGATCAACTATGAGTTTAATCTGGCACAATTCTAATTAGAGTTTAAGTTCATCACCAAACTGGTTTTTTTAAAGTTGAGAATTAGGTTAATAATACCAACCGATTATCTTAAAATCGAGTGTGAGTGCTTTTCTCCTTGTGTTGTTGAACCTCTGAAAATAGAAAAATGTTCACCATTTCAGCATCATTATCACAAAATTTTGAGTGCCAGGGAAAAGAAGTTTTTGTTTTCTGGGAACTGTCCTGCACATTACTGTGATGATCTTAAAGAAAAAGCCTTCAGTGTTTCCAAATACTATCCAAACTAAAGACACTACTGGTTGTGTACCTTGCCCCCCCAGCCAGCACCACACCTGGACAAAGGCACTCAGCATCAGGGCAGATGATAACTGTGTTACAGACTTTAGGGGCTCCTCTTGAAAAATGAAAAGCTTATATGTATGTGTGAAGGAACTGAAAAATTATTTAAATGACCTAATACATTAAAGCACAAATTTAGATCCACTTCCCCAAGTTCCTTAAAAAACAAAAGTTAAAATTAGTATTTGTATGGCTTCCATGTGACCATAAATGTATCCTATAAAATACGGTAAGAATTTATCAATGTAATAATCCAAATAAATTTCGTAGAATATAAAATAGTTCCAAAAACCAAAACCAGAGGCAAAAACCCAAAAGCCAAAGCAATAGGAATTAAAGTTTAATACACGCAAATCTGGTGTTCTAATAAAGGCTGTTACTCTATAATACCACTACCATTTGCAAGTACAACCATAATCAACTAATCTAAATGTAACACAGCATCATTTTACCTCCTTTATTATTCTTATCCAAAAATCAATATTAACTATGAAAAATGGAAGAGTGAAGCCTACCAAAACAAACAACTCCTACAAATTCTGAATTTGGCTATGTCATCAGAACTTAGAAGTTTCAAAATATTCTACATGAAGTACGAAGTATAATTGAGGCCAAGAAAGAATGCATTTCACTAAAAAACACAGATCAGCCTTCCCATCCTCAGCAGCTAAGCAGCACGACTACGTGTCCTCTATACACTCTGCCATCCAACAATCTGCGTATGACTTAATAGCGGACTCAGAAGTCACTTTGGTTACTAATTAATGTGCACTCAAAGCCAAATCCATTATTCCTTGTGGAAATTATATTGCTAAATTGTTTAAACCATCTTTCTGAAAGTTTTAAATCAGTTGCTTAATAAAACTGTTCCCACAACCACGTCAGTTAGAGAGAACTACCTGACAGCAATGTTTCAGAAATACTGAAAATGTTACAGGCTAATTGTGAAGAGACCGGGCATCAAAACAGATGCCCACAAATGCCCCAGCCTGAGAAGAGACAGCTTGTTTCTCTATTCATTTCATAAACTCTCTGTGGGCCCAAATGCAGTTCTTTTGGAACTTCCCAAGTCAGTCCTGCTTCACTTCAGAGGAGAGATGAGCCCAGAAGACAGCCATTACTGCTTTCCCCCGCCTCCTGCTTATACGCAGCTCAACATCTCAGCAAAAACAAATACACAATGATTTGGAAATGTCGCCACCACTGAAGTCACCAGTCTATACAGAAAACACCCAGGGAATTAAATTGCAGCCGAGGATAAAGGAAAACTCATTCTCCTATGGACAATACATCGGGCATTCTAAGTGCCCACCACCCAGAGCTAACCAAGTTGTTTTAAGACCTCCAACTGAAGCACCTCACTGCATGGTAGGTACCCAATTTATACATCTACAGTTCTGAAAATGTGAGTATGCTCATGAAGAAGCTTAGTTACAAGAAACTTGTAATTTATAAAATGTGGGTATTTCAGCCATGGAGTAAATCTCAAGTTTACTTAGGCTGAATTAAATAGGCATATAAATAGTGAACACTGCTCACCAGAAAATGTTGTACAAAAATGTAGTTGTTTTTTTTTTATGATTAGCAACTAGGAGGAACCTAAATTAAAGTTTACACTGAAAGATGTAGAATACTCTGAGTTAAGATTAGTGGCATTGTTAATGGATCTGGGGGAATTCTATGTGCCCTCTTCCCCAGATGGAGGTACCCTCTATGTATTTGCTTATGGAGGTCACTTAAGATTTCGTCCATCTGGAGCTAGAATAACACATTCATTCATATGTGTTAGCATCATCAAAAGCATTTACAAAGACCCTTGTTTAAGTTAAACATTCTTTATAAACAGGCATACAGTGTAAAAATATAAGCAAAGAAGGATCCCTCCTACTCCTATCCTCCAGCCATGGAGCTCCCCTTCTGGAAGGGGCCACTGTTATGTCAAGCTTTTCTGCAACAAACCAAAGATTCCTTCAAAGAACATCTCCAACAAACTCTGTGAATGTTAGGATTATTATGGGTGACAAGATAAAGAACTCAAGGACTCTATGTTGTTTTCCCCAGCCTCTGGCTTGCTGTTAAGAAAGAACTTCAAAGGGTACCTGGGTGGCTCAGTCAGTTAAGCATCTGCCTTCTGCTCAGGATCCCAGGGTCCTAGGATCAAGGCCCACATCGGGCTTCCTCAGGGAGCCTGCTTCTCCCTCTCCTGTTCCCCTCCGCCTCCTTGTGTTCCCAGTCTGTCAAATAAAAGCTTTTCTTTTTTCTTTTTTTTTTTTTTTTAAGGAAACAACTTCAAATCAACAGCTGGCTTCAGGGTTCATCAATGTTATCTCTTTGATTCATACTTGAAAACTTTTACAAGAATTACTCCTGGCCTCCTCTGCACCACTCAAAAGTCCTGTTTAGAAACTGGACAAGGGGTCCATACCATAAAAGTGACTGAGGGGCATGAACAGAGTAAACAGGAAATCAACTGTCTGAGATTAAGGGCTGATTCCTCACTTTTGAACAGAAAGAGAGCTAAAAACAAAATATTGACAATAACTACTCTTAGGAAGCAAGATGCCTTACACTAAGGTCAAAAACTGTCTAGAGATGGGCTTTCTCTCCAGATTTGTCCCCATGTGGCTAGTCCTTTCTCTTGAGCCTCCTTGCCTGTCAGAATGGCCATTTTCACCAGGTCAGCACCATTATCCCAACACCAAGGAGAGCTCCTTCAGTCAAACCATAAACCTTTCAGCTCATAACAAAAAAGGGGAAAATATCCAATTTAATAGAATGGAACCACTGTTCACCTGTTTATCAGTCATTTTTGAAGAACCTATACTCTGTCAATGTGCTGGGAATAGAGAGATGAACAGGACACAGTTCTTCCCTGCAACAGTCCATCACGTCTAAGGGACGGGACCTAGAGCACATAGCAGGCCCCTGCGCACTGGAGTCAAGAAGATGGCTGTTTCTGCCAAACTGCTTCTCGGAGCCACCCCTGGTGCAAATGATGTGCTGTTAGGTGGCCCTTCCTCCATTACAGCAGAGTGTATATGACTCAGGTCCACCCATCAGAGTATTCTACCTCTACAGTCACTGACGGGAAGAACTGGGTGTGTGCCCCAAACAAGGCTGATAGTGATGCTGAAAAGGACTCAGGACCTGCTACTACATGGAGAAAGCAGAGGGAGGGGAAAGACTCCTATTCAATAACACTTAAAGTCCTCAATCCAGCTGTGCCTGACAGCCCCTTCCAAAGACTTTTCCTAAACAAGAGCCAAGTACATGACCACTTTTGCTTAAACTTTGGTTCATGTTCCTTGCACCCAAAAGTCTTAGTAGACCCACTGGGCAGTGGGACACAGAAGAGGAAGTGAACACGAGAAAAGATGGAGAACTTTATGCTAAGTAATTACACTTGTGAATCAGGTCTAGTAGAAGAATAACAGTTTGTTAGGAAGACATAGTTCTTCTGAAAGATGCTTTGGCCCCTGGTTTCATTAATCAAAAACAAAAACACTGTATGAACAGTAAACCCCCCACCCCCCGCCTTTTTTTAGAGACAGGGGGAAGGAGACAGGCAGATCGGTGTAGGCGGACGGGCAGAGGAAGAGAGAGAATCCCAAGCAGGCTCATGCACAGTGCAGAGACCGACATGGAGCTTGATCCCACAACCCCAGGATCATGACCCAAGCCTAAATCAAGAGTTGGATGCTTAACAGACTAAACCACCCAGATGCCCCTCCCCTAAATCTTTTAGAATATTAGAAAGGGGGTGCCTGGGTGGCTCAGTTGGTTAAGTGTCGGGCTCTGCACTTGGCGTGGAGTGTGCTCAAGATTCTCAACCTCACCCTCTGCCCCTCCCCCACTCAAAAATAATAAAAAAAGAACCGTTAAAAGATTTGGGGGAAAGCTCAATGACCTATTAATAATAGTTAACATTTGCAAGTATTTTATTAACTGAAAATAAGTAGCATTTGGGTAAGCATATGCCATCTGATGAACCAGACTTAAAAATACCAGTTTTTGAGAATGATTTAAATTCATTGCTGAATGATTCAGCCACATTCCTTCCTATTGATCTTTGCGAATTATACCCACACCTACTGACTGGGTCCAAAACATTAAAATTTTACTAATAATCCTGACCAAACTGCTACTCATGTGCTTTCTTAGAAAGCAAGAGTCAGATGGCAGAAATGAAAATCTGAGATCTGTAGCCCCAGGCTAGAGATGAATTGAAAACACATATAGAAGACTGATCAAACACAGGTTTCTCTTTCCCCTCCAAATTCCAAAACCAAAAATACTCCTTTACTCCACATACGAAGAGAAATGAGGCAGAATGAGCCTGTCTTATGAGGAAATATCTATAGTCTGAACCTGTACAGGTAAAGGATAACAGCACCTCAATGACAGTGAACTTCACTTAAGCAAAGAAGTCATTATTATCTGAGAAACATAATTATAATCATTTATGAAACAACAGCTCTGCCAAAAGGCTTGGATCAAGTCAGGTGTTGTACTGAGGCTCTTCTGGGTCAGGAAGACAGAGGGGAACCCGAGAGCAGACGGTTCTAGTTTAGCCGGCTCAAGGCAAGGTTTGCAGGACCTGATGTACCAACAGTCAGTGAAGTTTGTCTATGTATATGATAAGGTCCCTTGCAAAGGGATCAAGGATAACATCATTTAGTCTGCTTTTAGGGGCAGAAAAAAAAGCAGAAAAACATTTATAACTGTGCCCACAGAAAGTTAAATCAAAAAAACAAAAAACCCCATAAAACCTAACCTTAAACCTTTGACCAGGCACAGTTAATCAAACAAGCCAGGAGAAAAAAAAGCCTCCAGATCAAACTTTTCCAGATTATATTTCAAGCTACTGCAAGTGTGGATGTAACATGGCATCTTCCAGGATATAATTCTTCATATTTTTATGTGCATTCTTGGGTTTCCCAAGTTCTTAATAAGAACATACAGTACTAATTTAACATGCTAGCAAGTACAGAAGTAAATATGATAGCATGCCCTAATTTCCATCACCTGCAAGTATAACTGCAACTTTCTCATATCTGGGAACTGAAATCTGAACATATACCAGAGTAACAACTAATGCATCAGTTCTATCAGTGAATACAAATTTACAATTTTTAAGAAATCTTACACTGCATTGAGAGCTAGACAGGAATGGTTACTTCTTCCCGGTAACACCTAAACATAAGCTGCTTAGTCTAAACCAGTGGTTTTCAACACTCCCCCACCCCCCTTTTAAAGAGGAAACCCTTGTTTCTAAACAAATCTTAGCTGAATTATAAAAAAGATAAAAAGTGGAGGGGCTCAGAGGTTGAAATGGAAAGAGGAAGAAGGAAAAGTTCTCAGTTCCTAAGTATCTCCTTGAAATAGTTACTTGTCTAAACTAAGCTTCTAATGCAAATTTATGCCAAGGTGACAGTAGTCTGAAATGTAGAATCGGGACCTAGTGGACAATCAACCAAAGCAGGAAGTTTGATGGCTATAGCAGAATTCCAAAAGTTTACTGAAAATCTCCCCTAAGTAAAATTACAGTCTGATCAGAGTATGGTTGTCAGAAGCCCACAGTAAGCCTAAGGATTAGAATACAGTTTATACTTTGGTGTTGTCTTTTAAACATTTCTACATTAAGCTGTAAGGAAAAACACACATCTGAGAAAATCTTTTACTGGGGGTGGAGGGAGGGATCAAAGGCTGGAAATAATGCCATTACCAGTGAAGAAAAAGAGCAGTTGTATTTTCTATGTTAATAAAAATTGGGAAGACATTCAAACTACTACAATATAGACAGTTTCATTTTTGGTAACATCATAAATACAAATTAACATGTAAGAAGAAATTCAGATCCTTGATATTAAATCAAGAAAACAAAGTATTCTAATGTCATGCAGATGCAAGTAGTTCTATAAAGACCTTATAAGCCTGCACTGGGGTGTAGGGTCAGATATATTTGAAGTTTCTTTAAACCACTAACTAAAAAGTACTGTTTTGTTTTTTAAGAGGCACAGACATTTTAAGAAGATTCTCCTAAATCTTCATGATGGTACTTTTTTTTTAAAACAGATTTTGTGATGTCTCTGTGGAAACATTTAGGATCCATTAAAATAAAAACTAGGCAGAAAGAAAACATTTCCTTATTTATGTGCTCACTTTTCCTCCTACCACCCGCTCAACAACATATTTAATACCTGTCAATATCACTGAGTAAAACTGTGGTCATTGTAAAACACTGTTTCTTTTTATAATCAGTAAGTGCTTATCTTTCCTGACTATTCTGGGATCAGAAGCAGTGACCAGAGATACCTTATTTGTTTTTTAAGGGTGTTACTAAGTCCTACATTTAAACTAAACCAGTTGTAAAGAGGTTTATATGTTTGTATTTTGAAAAATAAACCCATAAAGCCTTTCTAGAACCCTCCAATGAGTGAGCAAGTTCAGAGCCCAGCGCCTACATTTGATCTGGAAGCAACCATCCTACTCAATCTTTAAAAAACAACAGCAGCAGCCAACAACCACCACCACAGTCCTAAACAGAAGCAGCTAATCTTTCAATTTCCTATAAGCTCGGGTAAAAGACCTTGCAGATGCCACAGGCTCTCCACAGAAAGGCAGCTCTAATTGTCTCCTCTCTTTCTCAATCCCAAATACCACAGAGCAAGTAACTGACAATCCAGAGGCAGAATGCTCTTCTGGATTAGCAGATAAAACTGTGCAGCATGACAGTGGTAAGAAAAGAAAGTTCAGACTCCTTTCTCTTAAGTAATGGAAAACGTGCAGTAGTGTTGAGGCTAAAAAGGGGGGCTTATTTGGAAAGCCCAGGAGGATTAGGAAAACTGCTTTGCAAATGAAGACACACATGTACCAAAAGCCAAATGTGAATAATGAACACCAATTATTTTGCTTAGGTTAATCATATTAGAACACTGTTAATAAAGACAAGAAGCCGGCAGAAAATGTAACCAACTTCTGTTTTCTTCTATACTTATCTACTAACTGCACTGACTTTTACTATTCTCTAATAATAAAAAAATCCCAATAGTTAATTGTGTCAAATACAAAACTGTCTCCAGAAAAAGACACTTTGATTTTCTTCAAGTTTTCCCCAAATCAATGATTAAATTCCGTAAGTTTTTATACTATTTTTTTTTTTTTTTTGGTAAGTAGACTTGTTATTTATGAAAGGCAAAATGAGTACATTTACCTAAATATAGCATCCAGTAAAGCAATGCTTGGTCATAGGAATACTTTTGGCCACAGTCTATAAACAATGTGTGAATCCCTTCCACAAGTAGCCCTGCTCATAATCTAAGACTCTTTCTCTGCCTGATCACCTCAAGTGAGCGGAGCACAAACCCCGCCAGGCAGCTTGTTCCACACCGGACAGCTCTGTTCACAAGCCCACAGTTCTCAGTTCAGCTACAGAAATCGAATTCCCTAGCCACAGAACAGCCTTTCACATTTTTTTTTTTTTTTTAAAGATTTTATTTATTTATTAGAGAGAGAATGAGAGAGAGCACATGAGAGGGGGGAGGGTCAGAGGGAGAAGCAGACTCCCTGCCGAGCAGGGAGCCCGATGCGGGACTCGATCCAGGGACTCCAGGATCATGACCTGAGCCGAAGGCAGTTGCTTAACCAACTGAGCCACCCAGGCGCCCAGCCTTTCACATTTTTAAGACCCTTCCTCCTTCCCTTCCAAGTCTTCCCCCTTCTCCAAGTTAAGCACGCTCAGTTCTTTCCACCATTACTTCTGTTATCACAGGATCCAGTCTGTCAATCTCTCTGGTGCCCTGAATAAACTTATTCCAGATGTGACACAATCACAAGGTCAAGTGGGACAACACTTCTCTAGTTCTAGATATTTTCTTAAAAATTTTATTATTTTTTTATTATTTTTAGAGAGAAAGAGAACGTGGGGAGTGGGGGAAGGGAGAGAGAGAATCCCAAGCAGGTGCCGCGCCGGGTGGAGGGCCCAATGCGGGGCTTGATCCCACGACCCTGAGATCATGACCTGAGCCAAAATCAAGAGTTGGGTACTTAACTGACTGGGCCACCCAGACATCCCTAAAATTTTATTATTTTTTTAAAAAGTAATCTCTATGCCCAACGTGGGGCTTGAACTCATGACCCAGAGATCAAGAGTCACATGTTCCACCTACTGAGCCAGCCAGATGTGCCCTGGGTATTATTTTTAAATTAATGTTCCTGAAAGGTGCACTGTTTTGGTGGCAGCCACTTTACACATATGACACAATCAACCAAGATCTCTTTTTTTTAAAAAAAATAAATATGTGTTGCGTTTTTCAGTATTAGGTGGTTCAGTTGGTGGGAACAAAAATTTTCTGTACTGAATCCACGTCTGGTTAAAAGGGAAGTTAACTATCAAGTCTTTAAATATCTTCTCAATTAAAGGGGCATGAACATTTTGATTCCAAAATGTAGCACTGTGAATCACTGAGAGAACCAAAGGATTGCCTCATCTAAACTCTTCTCATTTTACAGATTAGCAACTGAGGTGAAGCAACTGGCCTAAGGGTGATCAGCTTGTCTGTGACAGACCTGGGTCTCAAGGTCATCTCCAGATCTAGGATGCAGCGCTCCTCCCATTACCGTTGTAGATGAAGCTCTGATCTCAGACATTAAAGGTAAACAAGAGCATGTTAAATACATACATCTGAAAGTGCCACAACTTCACACTCAAGGTTGAAATGACCTTAAACAAGTTCAACCAAACTAGCTCAAGAGATGAAACAGATTAAGAATACATACACATCTCAGGTCAGACGGTCCCATCAGATCCAGAGCTCTGAGACCACTTGCCCGAAGTGCTCTTAACCATCACTGGATGCCAACAGTCAATAGATAGTCACAACGGAAAGATATCCAAATTGTAATAATACCTTGCAATATGAAAACCACAACCTTGGTATCCCTAAATAAAACAACAGCTTTTCAAAAACAGATGTATCCTATGTCTCTCTTTTATCACCTTCCCATTATCAATACTCAAAACATGCTATTCCAAAAATTGCTTGGGAAAAGAGAGGCTTCGGTGATCCTTCTTTTTCTGGAGAGCAGGGTTAGGCAGGAGGCTAGTCTGCTTTCAACTACCTTTTAGGCTCCTTTTTGCAAATAAAGTTCCATTTGTTTTTATTACAAAAGCAACTGGGAAATAAAAACATACATCTACACAAAAACCTGTACACGAGGGTGCCTGGGTGGCTCACAGTCAGTCAGGTGTCTGATTCTTGATTTTGGCTCAGGTGGTAATCTCACGGGTGGTGAGATCTAACCCCTTGTTGGGCTCCGCCCTCAGCTAGGGAGTTGGCTTGAGATTCTCTGCCTCTGCCTCTGCCCTTCCCCATGGGCTCACTCTCTCTCAAATAAATAAAATCCTAAAAAAAACAGAAACACCAAAAAAACCTGTACACGAATGGTCTCACAGTAGTCATTAATACCCAAGAAGAAGAAACAACCCAAACTCCATGAACTATTAAATGATAAATAAAATGTGGTATATTTATACAGTGAAATATGATTCAGCCGTAAAAAAATGAAGTGCTGATATATGCTCCAACATGGATGAACCGTGAAAAATTATACTCAGTGAAAGAAATCAGTCACAAAAGACCACTTATTGTATGATTCCATTTACATAAAAGGTGCAGAACATGCAAATCTACAGACAGAAAGAGTAAAGCTGCCAAAGGCTAGAGGAATTGGGGACAGCAGAGGGCAATTAACTGCTCATGGGAACCGGGTTTTTTTTTTTTTTTTTGTGGGATGATGAAAATACTCTAAAATTGACTGTGGTGATAGCTGCACAACTCTGTGAATATACTAAAAAACATCAAATTCTACACTTTAAAGGGGTGAATTTTATGGTGTATGAATTACATCTCAGCAAAGTTGTTGCAATTGGGCCTAACAGACTATAGATAAGGCAAGGAACACAAATAATTATATGTAAAGAGTTAACACTGGGTATATTTATCCTTCCAGATTTTTATGCACATGTAATTTTTCTTTTAAAAGAAAATGAATCTTAGGTATCTCAGCATTTAGTCATGCAGCAAGAAAACCAATGCTGCCTGAAAAGTTTTTAACTTTTAAGAACTGTGCTTTCCTTCCAACAGGTAGATGCTAGCCACAAGCGGCTCTTCATCACGTAAAATGTGGCTCGTCTGAGCTGAATGGAGATATGCTTTTAAACCAGTTTATTTTTATTGTGGTAAAATACACATAACATAAAATTTACCATCTTAAGAATTTTTAAGTGTATGGGCGCCTGGGTGGCTCAGCTGGTTAAGCGACTGCCTTCGGCTCAGGTCATGATCCTGGAGTCCCGGGATCGAGTCCCACATCAGGCTTCCTGCTCAGCGGGGAGTCTGCTTCTCCCTCTGACCCTTCCCCCTCATGCTCTCTCTCAAATAAATAAATAAAATCTTTAAAAAAAAAAAAAAGAAATTTTAAGTGTATAGTCCAGTGGTATTTAGTCATACTATCATGCTACCATCACCACTACCCATCTCCAGAAGTCTTTTCATGTTGCAAAACTGAAACTCTGTACATTAAACAATAACTCCCTTCCCTTCTGCACTGGATAACCACAATTCTACTGTCTCCATGATTCTGACTACTCTAAGTACTTCATGTCAGTGGAATCACAAAGTACTTGTCTTTTTGTGACTGGCTTATTTTACTTAGTATCGTGTCCTCAAGGTTTATCCATGCTGGAGCCTATGTCAGAATTCCCTTTCTTTTAAAGGCTGAATAATATTCTATACCATCTTTGCACCATATTTTGCTTATCTGTTATTCTAAGGCTGAATAATATTCCATGCTATATGTATACACATTTTGCAGGTGATGGGACACTTGGATTGCTTCCACCTTTTAGCTGTTGTAAATATTGCTGTGAACATGGATGTACAAATATCTCTTCACATGGTAATTCTATGTTTCCATAGTGGTACTACCATTTACATTCTCATCAGCGCACAATGCTTCCTATTTCTCCACATCCTCACCAACACCTGTTAATGTTTTTTATAATAGCCATCTTAATGTGTATGAGGTAGTATTTCATTTTAGGTGTGATTTGCATTTCCCTAATGATTAGTGATACTGAGCATCTTTTCATTTGCTTATTGGCTACTTGTATGTCTTCTTTGGAGAAAGGTCTATTCAAGTCCTTTGCCCATTTGAGATATGCTTTCACATGTAAAATATACTTGGGATTTCCAAGGCTTAGTATTAAAAAATGCAAAACGTCTCATAAATACCTTTTCAAAATATTGGCATGTTGAAATAATACTTTGGATGTACCAGGTTAAAAATATATTAAAATTAATTTCATCTTTAAATTAAATGTTAAAATGTGGCTAGTGGAAACACAGATGAACCTTGAAGACATATGCTAACTGAAATAAGCTGGCCACAAAAGAACAAATACTGTGCTTTTACTCATATGAGATACTGAAAGTGAAATTCAGAAAGAAGAAGGTGGTTGCCAAGGGCTGGGTGGAAAGAAGAATGGGGACTTGGTGTTAAATGGGTGTAAGATTCAGTTTTGTAAGATGAAAAAAGTTCTGGAGATGAGCAGTGGTAATGGTTGCATGACAATGTGAGTGTACTTAATAACAAAGAACTTTACACTTAAAAGTCGTTAAAATGGTAAATTTTATCACAATTAAAAAAAATTTTTTTTTCAATGTGGCTACTGGAAAATATAAGGCAATAGTACTGAATATGGAACCAAATAAGGTTTGCTCGTAATTTTATCAGCAGGATAGTGTGGGTTCAAAATTAGAGGCATTTATCATTGATGACTCTCTGCCAAAACTATGAATATTAAGCATCTGTTAAGTTTTTTTTTGAACAGGACAGATCCTCTAAGAGCAAGTCCTGGATGTAACATAGGAACTTTGAAGGACTTTATAAATAATTTCCAGACCATTTTGGACAATATTAAATGGATGACTCTATGGTAACATTATTAATGCTCCCCCCAGCCCCCAAATCTTAGAATTCCCTTTCCAGCAAATCTGCTCTACTCCAAGAGGCCAGGAACAGAGGAATATATCACTTCTGTCAATGTCAAAGGCTCCAATTCACTCTGCCTTAACTAACAGATTTAATCCAGCTGGGGTTACTTTAATAAGTTCAACTATTTTTTGTTTTGCAGAAGTGAAATGATTCTAGAGCACGTAGCAGTAAAGATTTTCAAAGAATTTCCATGTATTAAATTTTTAAATAACCTTAAGTTTCTTTCAAACAGTTATAAGGATAGAACTGCAAAAGAGGAGAGGTCCTAGGAAAAATAAGAAACCTTTTCAAAGGTAACACAATGATGACAATTTAATCTTGGCAAGTTTTGTTTTCTTTCATGTGGTGTGGCTCATTAATATCAAACCAAGAATCTAATGGGAAATAAGCAGCCCCATTCACCACATTATCAATCTCCAAAATTATAATTACACTGTGACTTAAAATTTGTTTTATTTTAAATGCTCATCACAGGTGACTTCAGATTTAGGAAAGTATGACCTGAAATTATAATTGATACAGTATGGTAAAGAGGTACTTATGTCTGTAAATTACAACCACTATGAATCGTTTTTCAGCAGAGATTGATTTTCCTGATCTCAAATGATGGAATTACGAACCCTTAAAATGTGCAGGAACACAAAGGTGCCATCTCATGATCCAAAGCAAAGAAGGTCCTCCTTGCTGTTTTCCCCCTTGCTAGGTATCCAGCATCTACAGCCGTGGCTGACGCATGGCAGGCACTCAGTAAATGTAGACGAAGGAAAAGCCCCTACCTAGAAATGACTTACAGAGATGACACCCCATAAATATCTACAGGAAAAGAAGCGAAGTGTCAGATGTGTCACAAACTGAATGCTCTGAGGTTTCATAAGAGGGAGAATTCACTCTCAGCAGGGGAGCTCAGGAGAAGGTGGAAGTAGATGCTAAGCTGGGGCCACTACGTTAGTTGAGAATCTGCATTCATTGCAAAAAAACAAAACAAAAAAAAAACAACAAAAAAACAAAACTTGCTGGCACAGTTCTAGAGGTGGGACAGCAAGGAGTTCTACGAACAACATATAGAGTCCAGAACGGCTGCTATGCCAAGCTTCTGAGTAATAATGAATGACAGGGTTGGGAGGGTAGGTTGGGGATAGGACAGAAGCCTTGAGTGTGCAGCTAGAGTCTGCTGCCGTGTCTGGTAGGCACTGAGGAGGTGCTGCAGACACTGAAGGAGAGAAAGGATACAATTCTAACAGCACTTTAAGAGAATTAATCTGGCCCGTATGGCAGGTCCCATTACAAAAAGGCCTAGAGGAAGTCCATGTGGAGTGGAGTACCTGACCTAGGCAACTGTCAGAATCACCAGAGCCGAGTTTACACCCACCTCAGACCCACACAATCTGAAAGGTCTGCAAGATCACCGGAGCAGAGCCTTAGGTGTAAGACAGTAAGATGCTGAAGTGATGGCAAAAGGAAGATGAAATTCAAGGGTGAAGCCTACAGCCTACATCAACATTTGTGCTTCCCAGTAAAGCTATATTGTTTTCATGAATAAAAATTCAGCTGACCTATCAGCTACATGTAAAATTTTTACCTCACAACTTCAAATTTCTGTTAACAAGTAGGGTGACACAACACAGTAAAAGCTTTCCTCTGCTCAAGACAGACGGTATGATGTAGTTATTAAGAACACAGTTCCAGAGCTGGGCAGATTTGTGTCCTTACTTAATCCTTACTCTGCCACTTACTAGCTTTGTGAACCCAAAAATGTTACTCAACCTCCGGAGGTCTCTTTCCTTATAGTATATGCAGAAGGACACGATTCCACTGTTCAACTCCAATGCCAGAAAGATTAAATGAGATGCTGCCAGTTAACACTTAAAGCAGTTATCATTATCCTAAACCAGATCAGATACTAGAATAGTCACTTTGAAAATTATGAGCTCACGCTATGGTATAATCTTTTAAAAAAATATGGACTATTAATCCTGATAATCAGATGTGGTTGCCATATATCTGTTCCTAGACACATCATAATGTGCATTCACACACATAACAGTGTTTTCACATAATACTTTACATTTGTGAGTTAGCATATTCTTAACTTTATAAACTCTGTGGCACTTAAAACACTTCTGCAATAGAATATCTGCAAGTACCCACAATAAACCTAGGTGACTTAAAGTCACATAGAAACATCAAGGTTATGATCTAGATTTTGCATATTCATTTAAAAAAAAAATATGTGGGTCACTTCTAAGATTTTCAGACTAAAAGACTAGTGCCTACAACCAGAAACTATTATGTTGCTGTTTATCCCGTTACTTGGGAGTATTCAGATTTTAGATGAGAATCCTAGCTGTGACCACCAGAATTTACAGAACACTAATGGAACCAATGGCTTTCAGGGTGTTTTGAGAATGTGCTGAGACTATGATAGAATATATGCATGGAGGAGAAGATGACGCTGGAGGGACAAGATGAAAGCTGAGCAACTGAAGGTATGCTCCCTAACCCTTTATCAATTTTACATACTGAAGTTCACAAAGAATTTTACTTGAAAGGAAGAAAGATGCCTCACAGCTTACCAAAAAAAAAAAAAAAAAAAAAGGTTTGAGACTATCTCTAACACCTTAATCTAGCTTTAAAGAGTATGAGATGGGGAGCATTTCCTAATTTGCTCTGTTTGAAGTAGGCATTCCAGCAAGGCAGGGACATACCATGGGGAATGACCACAACACCGTGCCACCCTCGTAAGAACTCCACAGCGGAGCACGGCTGTTGTCAATACAGGGGGACAACCTGGCTAAAGAGAAATGTGAAAAAGGGAAATCAATTCACAAGTGGGGGCCTAAGAAGACATCCAGATATGTCCACTTATAATCATTCCAGTAGCACGTCACTGGTCTGGTCATCTAAATGGCATAAGACACAAAGTAGGTTATTTTTAATTCCTTAACGAGAAAACTTCCATGCTCTATCAAAACTACTCTGAAATAATTTTCCCAGAGTAAGGGAAAGGTTCTTTTCTCCTCATTCATGAATAACAGAATAGTTTACTTGAATCACCTCAAGTTTTTCTGAGTGATCTCCTAGGAGTCAAGGCCTAATAGGCAAAGCTTTCTTTGTAGCAGAAGCATTATTCGTGTAGCAGGCTTTGCCACTTGGTGGCTCAACTCTTACACTTTCTGCAGAGAAGTTTTTCTTGGTGTTGTTTTTAAGCCTACCTGATTGTGGACCAGGACTTTGAGCCGACTGCACAGGACACTCCCCACCGCTTTCATAAGAGCAAGAATTCTAACTGTTGACTTACGTTTACAACCCCCAATTTAAAATTTTAATGAATTCTTCCATATTTCTGCTAGATAGAAGTTTCTTCAGATATACCAGATTTCAAAAGAAACCACTCATTCAGGTTCTCATTTGTTGCCAGTTCCCACCAGAAAAAGCTGCATGTTTCAATGGAAGCACAGCCTTCCACAAACTCCTAAACAGAGCCTAGAGGGTTCAGAAAAAGGAAAAGCAGAAGGGCAAAAGCCAGCAATTATCTGTCTAAGCAAAAATAACCGTTCAGAGGAAAGAAAGAACAAGACTGCCCTAAACCAAAACATTGGGAAAAGCGACAGGACCCTAAACAAACTTTCTTTTTAGATCCTTGTACAGGCAACTTCAAACCAGACATGTGCTGCTTCAACTAACCACCCCTAGCACAATTTTTGCCAGTACTCTCTTGCTGGGGGTGTGGCCAGCCTCTGACTGTCAAGCCCATTTAGGATCCTTGGGTATTCACGGACACACAAGCACAAAACAGCACTACCCAGTTATGAAGCATTCGTGTGACCCCCATGAGCCAAAGAGCACAAGGGAACCCTACAAAAGCCTGTGTTCAAGCACAGGCCTGGCATGAACACATTCTGTGGCTCACTTCATCATTGCATGTCACAGTGCCTTGATTTCCCCACTTGTGAAACAAGGACAATCCTAAGAAAATTGAGAATGGTTTAAAAAATGCTTGGCAAATAAAATGGGCATGCCATTAATATTACCCTAAAGGCCAGCAAAGAGGCCTTTACACGTACAGCTCACCCTTCTTAAAGGCATCAACCAAGTCATAGGAGAAGTGACACATAAACAGAAACAACCCACAGCTGAGTGACTCAATTACAAATCTATACCCTTACTGGAGAGGGAGTTAGGATGGTAGGGATTTATTTTTAATTCTAAGGGATGGTCAAACAATGCACAAGTCTCCTACAGATTGCATGCATGTTTTTGAGTTAAACCTTAAATCTTAAACTGCACTACGTGTTCAGGGCAGTCTTCCTTAGTAAACTCTATCAAAAGCATTTACGCTCTCCTCTTAATTTCCACACCTTTATTTCTGGAACTCGGCTGCAATCCTGGAGATTTCATTATTTCTCAAGCTGTGGTCTTAGAACTAAGCTAGGGATCCATAAAAGCAAGGAAGCTTGAGAGTGCATTTCAAAGAACTGCAGGCAGAGGACAACTGAATGCATACATGGAGATGAGAGAACTCAGAACTGAAATAGTGAAAAGAACTTTGCATTTTACACTGATTAGAAAATGTATGCCCTCAATCAAAACAGTTCCTGTATATAGTTGGCTCACATTTTATCTGTGACTTCCTAATATAGACAAACACATCACATTATAATCAAGTTGATATATATATACCAATCTGAGAAGCCTGATAATATGTGAGGAGAGCCTTCTTCCAGTGAAAGAGAATATGGATTCTCATTTAAGATGACTCCTTAACTGCCAGATATCAAAGGTAGGTCACAACCAAAACACAGGTCCAAGGAGAACTAAGACACAGAAAGACTGAGGGAGCACAATCATCCTTCCCCTCACTTTGTAATTAACAGGATCAGGCAAACAAACTATAAAAAACATGAAGTCACAATGGAACCATGGCCATTCATGCTGGGCAAAACAAGGATGGCTTCTTTGATAAACTCTCTCAACGATTAAGGCAGAAATGAGTAAACAAGAAACAGCTTCTACATTCAAAGTATCAATTCAGTTAGTGTGGGGCTTTGGTTCTTACCAGTTTCAAATGCCAAGTTTCCAAACTAACAACATAAAATGTATAACTGACAGTGATGCACACCAGCAAAATATGCCATTTGTTCTAGATTTAACGCCACAAGCTCTTACAAAACTAGGGGAAGTTTGCATGATGCTAAGAACATGTCAAGCTCTGTGACTCTACAATTAAATTATTTACTCAGGGGAGCAACATTTTACTTAATGTTCATGCTATTTAGGCAAATAAATGAAAGTTAAACTCCCATGGAAAATATTTTATCTTCTGGAAGACATAACAGACTTTAAAGGGAAAGCCCTTTTGGAAGTTCAGCATGAACACATAGATTATTACATAATAGTACTGGGCATCTTGGTGTAAACTACAAATTAGCTTCTAATCTTATAAAAATTTCCATTTTTTCGGCTACTTTCACATCATTTTGCAAGTTATCTCACTAAGATTTTAACAGGTTATTTTAAAAAAACTACAATGTCTAATTCCGACATTTTTTTCTGTAGTTATATGTACTATTTCCCAACCACATCTCTGATGCTCGGACTTTGTATTTAATGACAGTTATTTCCAACTCTAAAAAAGTGAGTTGTATTTTATGTGTATATATATGTACACACCAATTGATGGAGTCAACCTGCCAAGGTCTATTACAACTTATGCAATTTTGTTATTTATATATAGTTCCCAAAAGACAAAAATACTACTGAAATTCTGAGATTTTTCTTTTCTCTCTCTCTACCCAACTATTGATCCCTACCTGCTCCTTTGTAACTGATCAGCTCTATCTTCCTCATTAAAGTAATTTCCACAATTAAACATGTAGCCAGCATGTGTACATCACCTTGAGTGTATCAACCGACAGATTGCTGAATACTTAAATTTTCAAAATACTAGAAATTACATTTAGTTACAAGGAAAGCAACAATTTTTAACACAGTGTACCTTATTTAATTATGCTTTTAGTAATCAAATCGAACAAAAAACAGAAGTCATTTTTACTTGGTAAAAGCCTATTTAAGCTGATTATCTAGTAGCAACTACATGTTAATGAAAAGGCCTATTTTGATCAGAGAATCTTTAAGGTTTTTAAAAGCTTAGCAACTCTTGAGATTGGGTCATCAAAATAACAATAATTGAGAACTTACTTGACACTTAATCTGTTCAACATGGTGACGTTTTATTTTTAACATAAATAGTATTAGAACTTTTCCTGCACTCTGGTTTAAGGAAAAAAAAGAGAAATTTAAGCAAAACAAATTCACAGTGGGTATGTTTACAACCAATGACTTCCAGGACAGGCGGGGCCAGAGGTCTTTAGAGATTCAAAGCCCAATCTCCTATATTTTCTATAGAGACCGTAAGAACCAAAATCAAAGATTTAGTTAGTTCAATGTATAGCAGCCTCTGATAAGGTAATTTTAGGAAATTTACAACAATGGCCAAGATAAAGAAGGAATTTCTACTTAAAGTTCAATTAAACAGAATACCCATCCTCACCCTCTGGTTAGTTGAGGCTTTTTACTGTACTTTTAAGGAACCCTCACAGTTTACCTAAATTCCAGCTTTCAAGCCCAATTGTTTCACCTTTTGTTTATTTATTTATTTTGATGCCAAAACCAGGAAACCTTGAAACTGCAGAATACATGCTTTCTAAGAGCTCATAGCAAGTTTTCCTGTAGGGGGAAAATGGCTATTACCACTAAGGATATCAGTTAACACTGTATCTTATGTATAATTTGCCAAATCAAACAATAGCACCTTCACAAGCCTCACCTCAAACATACCCTCAAATAAGTTGTTTTCAAATTACTCCTCTAAAAACTCAATATAACTATATATCAAAGACCAAGTACAGGTCAAAATTATATCTGTTTAACATATACTAAGCAGTATTTAAAAATTATAAATATTACCATTTAGATTTAAAATCTGATTCTGTGGTTACTAAAAAATTGCAAAACCAATATAGTAAAGTCTCCACTGGAATACCTGAACCAAGCTGCCTCCTTTTCAGTCACCAAAATGTTACTTGGTAGCAAATGTTCCATGAAAATTCTCCCTTAAGCACCAACTGGTTAACTATGTATCAAAGAATACACCCATTCATTCCCCATGAATTTACCTTGATGTATCTATATAAAATACTTGCAACAAAGTCTTAAAAGTACCGAGTATCAACAACCACTGTCAATCATTGGTAGCAAGTACATGTTCATGGAAAGGCCTGTTCTGATCAGAGAATCTGTTAAGGTTTATAGAAGCTTAGCAACTCTTGAGATTGGGTCATCAAGATAACAATAATTGAGAACTTACTTTATACACAAGAGTGCAGAATGCAAATGATTAAAACAATATTAGCAACTTAAAAATTTTCTCTTAAACAAGCCGTAAGTCATTTCTCTGTTCAGAACCCACGACTGCAACCAGCTCTAACTGGTTCCTTGAGGAATGTGGCTAGGCTGAAATTTTGGAAGTGCTGGCTTTGGTGGTGACCAAGGAGGAAGAAATCTCTGGCTTCCCTGTTGCTGCAGTTCCCACCCTCCAAAATGAATATACCCACCGGTGTGAATTGACAATGTGGTCCAAAGAGCAAGGCAGGAACGGAGTCCAGATCCTCAAAATGGTAGTACAGGGCATAACCACTAGGCCACCTATCAGTTCAGTACAAAAAGTACAACCCTGTGCATCATGGTGCAAAAGCTGGGGCCTAGGTTTCGCATTGTGCATCTCACACCTATGGAAATAACAAGAGGAGTAAAATCTATAGAAATCAACACACCCTAAGAAGGTGGGTGCTCACAGAAGACCGGTGTCAACACTTTTGCAAAGGTGGTTGGCTACTGAGATAATGAATGGCAATTACAAGTCCAAAGTTGGAAGGCAACAAAATTTTACAATCAACTCTGTTGGGTTTGACAATGAAGAACTCAACATGGGTTTGATGTTTACCAACAAGGCTTTGCAAATCATGACACCCATCTACATGCTTATGAAAATTACTACCCCACTAAAATCTAACATCCTTCAAGAATGATTTTTACCTCTCAAAAGAGTTGGAAAGATTTGGGCCATGAAGAAAGGAGGTAATCAGCAATACCCCCAAACCCATTACTCTCAGGTTTTAAACTTTCCCTTTTACCATCTGACCTTGGAAAGACATGGTGACACATTCAAAGCTTAAGGTGGAAGAATTCCAGAATTCCAGAGAATAGGAAATCTGTGTACCAATGATGTGCCAAGAACAAATGTGGATTGTCTGAGGGTCAACAGTTTTGAAAAAGTAAAAAGACAGAACTTCTAAAATGCAGGGTGGATTCTTTAAAAGAAATAAAATCACCGCTCTTGACTCACTTAATCCTTCGCCATGTTGCTGTCAGCTCACCAACTAAGTGCGAGAGTGTGTGTCTTGCTGGGTCCATTTTCCCATGGTCTGTAGAAGGCGCTGTGAAGCACATCCTGTTCTAGCTCTGGGGCCCTTCCCCCCTCTGCAGCCTTACCCAGTGCAGGAAATGCGCCCCCTACTGACTCCAACACTCATCGCCTTTAGCCGACTTGGCTGCGGTGCATTTTGGGTGGGGGCTGGTATTTTCTTGATGGCCATAAACCAGAAGCAACAATGCAGATTTATAAAGAAACTGTATCAAGCTACCCAGGAGTTGGTTCCCCCCCCGCCCATCTTGAAGGTTCAAGACACTGGCACGAGAAGCATCAGGGATAGGAATTGGGTGTGTGGGGATGGACAGCATTAAAATGGCAAACACAGGAAACAGTTTGGTTCTTTTTCCCTCCTAAGCCTTTGTCTGAGAAATGGGGTTATAGCAAGAACTGCCCAGAGGAATTGGTGAATGCAAGAACATCAAGAAGACTTAGTGTGGCTAAAAAGGATATTAGACTTTAGCGCCTGATCTTGGGCAGAAGAGGAAGAGAAGCAATCGCGCCTTTTCCAGCAGACAGGCATCCAGGTTGGGGGGGAGGGGAGGGCAGGCAGGCAGCCCAGAGGAAAGAGAGGTGAATAAAAGGGTGCTCAAAGAACTCCTCCCCATTCATTGCATTAAAAAAAAAATCTTTTCGCAGCTTTCTGGATTGCCATTTTTTCCCACCTTATTGCAAAGTTGGGGTTCAGAATGTTCAAAAGAGGTCGTGCTGACCAGGCAGCTGCGACTGAGAAAAGGGGGTGGTGGTGGACTCCGTGGTTAGGAGGGGAGCTGGCATGTTGGGGAGGAAGGGTTGCACGGCGGAGGCAAAGACTTTCCACTCTGTGCCATGCATGCTCCCCGCCCCCCAACCTGTCCCCCCTCCCCCAGCTAAGGATGGGTAGACCTGGCAGAAGGCTCGTCCCAGGCACTGGGGGTGTGCGTGGGGGGCTCGTGTGGTGGGGGCGGCGGGAGGAAGGGATTAGTTCCAGGGATGGGAGCAGCTCGGTTCTTGCTGGGGGCGGGGTGGAGGGAGATGCCATCAGCGGGACAAGCTCTGGGGGCCAGGCTGGCTGCTGGCCTCGGCGGGCTCACGGGGCGGGGAAGGGGGGGGGTCGGGCTGCAGGAGGAGGCGCCTGGACCCCGGAGCAGAACCCGGGTAGCGGTCCGCGCCGGGGCGGGCGCTCCGTCAGCACCGGAGTATGCAAAGGAGCGTGTGTGGCTGGAGGGCTGGCAGTCGGAACAACAATGCGCCCGCGGGGCCGGCTCGGCGGGAGCGGGGCCGGGCCGCGGGGTCGGCGCGCGGCGGCCGCCGGGGCTTACCTTGACTCGGCCTCGAGGCGCGC